>NC_071392.1:54308056-54912822 GCF_022682495.2 Desmodus rotundus | reverse complement strand
CTATTACATCTGTTGTATTCTATTGGTCCCACAGACCAACTCTGACATTATGAGGTAGTGGTGGGGAGAATTACAACAGGTGTTACACAGAAGGTAGGGATTATCAGGGTCCATCTTGAGAGTTGGCAGTCACAGCCACTGCCTTATCCTTAAAGAATGAGTCATTCTATTTCAGGTGATGGACAATTAGCCTATATAACCACATGTTTTCTAAAACTTATTATGGCACTAAAGAGTATATATTCTGGGTCAGTTTTATATCCATTACTGAGAGTATGTAATTTATACAGGTGTCTTCCCTTCACTCTGCCTCATAGACCCTCTCCTGCACAGACTAAAAGATTGAGAAAGGAAATAACCTAAACTGAGTCTCATATAACATTTTTTAAAAAGGCAAGCAAAGGAGATGGAGGGTAGCATTAGGAACAGGGATTAGCACATAGAATTTGAGAAAGAAAGAATAGAATGCTTGGGTTAGTTCCTTACCACAGAAGGCAGGGCGAAAGAGAACGGCGAGCAAAATTGAAAAAATGTAATTCAGGACCCAATCATGAAGGATTGTATATGCCACGCTGTATTATTTGTCTTTGTAAGCAATGAGAAGCTGGAGGATTTCAAGTTAGTGACATTACACAATTATGTATTAAGAATACCACTCTAGCCATAGTGGAGGATGGCTTGAGGAATGTAAGACCAGAGCCCCAGACGAGTCAGAAGATCATTAAAACTGTGTAGGCAGATATGAGTCTTCTACCACAGGCAGAGCTAGCAGTGATGGAGAGTATGGGATGGATTTACAAAATCATTAGGAGGAAGGACCAACAGAATTTGCTAGTTGAGTAGACCAGAATATTGGAAGAGAGTGTGAACATAAAGAAAATCTTAAAATTTTGGTTTCTTCGATTGGAAAATTGTTTCTAATGTCTTTCAGTGTTCTTTTTAAAAAATTTTTATTGTTATTCAATTACAGTTGTATGCCTTTTCTCCCCATCCCTCCACCCCACCCAAGCCAAACCCCCCTTCCTCTCCCAACTCCACCCTCCTCCTTGATTTTGTCCATGTGTCCTTTATAGTAGTTCCTGTAATCCCCTTTTCCCACTGTCCCCTCCCCACTCCCCCCTGGCTATTGTTAGATTGTCCTTAACTTCAATGTCTCTTTGCTTTTTTTCTTCTGTTGATTATGTTCCAGTTAAAGGTGAGATCATATGCTATTTGTCCCTCACCGTCTGGCTTATTTCACTTAGCATAATGCTTTCCAATTCCATCCATGCTGTTGTAAAGGGTATAAGCTCCTTCTTTCTCTCTGATGCATAGAATTCCATTGTGTAAATATACCATAGTTTTTTGATCCACTCATTTGCTGATCAGAAAACTACAGAAGAAAGAAATTAAGGAAGACAGAAACAAATGGAAGCATGTACCATGCTCATGGATTGGAAGAATTAACATCATCAAAATGGCCATACTACCCAAAGTGATTTATAGATTCAATGTAATACTTATTAAAGTACCCATGACATATTTCACAGATATAAAACAAACATTTCAGAAATTCATATGGAACCACAAACGACCCCAAATAGCTGCAGCAATTTTGAGAAAGAAGAACAAAGCAGGAAGGATCACAATACCTGATATCAAACTGTATTACAAGGCCACTGTAATCACAACAGCCTGGTACTGGCATAAAAACAGGCACATAGACCAATGGAACAGAACAGAGAGCTCTTTCAGTGTTCTTACAAAAATTAGAGAATATGTGAGAAATTCCTAGTACACTGCCTGGCATGTGAAGACACAATAAATTGTAACTAAAAGTAAATATAAATAAAGAAATCAAATAGTAAATAAGAATTATTAGAAGGAATACTCCTCTATGTGTGTGTATATATGTGTGTGCATACCAGTGAAAAATAGCACATATATTCTGCCTCAAAATATAGAAGATTCATTTTAACAATACTAATATCATTTATTGACTGTATGAAAGGAATATTTTTTCCAGAAAAGCATCATGCTTGACAAAGCCACTAATGCTAAGGTTGAGGTCTAATGGAAACTAAAAAATTAGAATAAAGATAATAGAAGTGGCATTTGATTTACAGGATGTCCATACAGTTTGGAAATATAGATAAATGTTGTCAAGGACACATTCAATTTGTGACAAAATATTGTGTTTCCAAACTTTCTGAACCCCTTGTATGTGTATATGTTTGTGTTTTAACATTCATAAAATATAAATATATAAAGCACATATAAAATATAAATATATATAAAACACATTGAATAAAATTATAGAAGGAATTGACTCCTAAAACAAGCAAAATATGCTGGTGTTAAAACATTGCTCCATTAGACAATCTTCAAAATTCCACTCTTCATTTTTTCAGAAAACTCTACTGCATTGACATGGAAATTGGTTGGGGAAGATTTTCCTCCATAATTTGTTGTTGTTGTTGTTGTTGTTGTTGTTGTTGTTATTTAGACTGTACCTTATTCTAACTTTTGGAACTATCCCCAACTATTTGAAATTTAATGTTTTAGACTTGTCTTCTTCCATGTCTCATTTTTTCTTGTCTTGGAAAAATGGGTAGCATATAAAATGAATTCTGTCTCTTTGACATTTTCAAAAATTATCTCCATACTTCAGTGCCCATTTTGCTGCCTTCAATTTCTCTGCACAAGCTGAGAGGTTGGTGTTTGCCTGCTTTGTTCTTCCTGTTTTAAGTCTTCCACTTGCTCACATGTCCACTCTAGGGGAGGACTATATACTCAGCTGCTCTTTTTGGTTAAAGGTACTAGACTATATCATGCATAGAGCACACAAATATAAAATTGTTAGACTGTCAACTGCCAAGGATAAGCAATGATGGTAGAGAATTTTGCCTTATTGCAATTTCAAGAGAAATGCCCTGACCCTTTGCTGCCCATGGTCTTAATGACATATAGTAGAAATCTCAAGGACAAATCCTAGCAGATCCTATCAGAGGCCACTACCTCTTCAAAAAGTAGGGTTTCTTGAACTTATCCTCCTGGGTTTGTAAACCTTGATTTCTTAATATTTTTATTTTGTATCCCCCTTTAAAAATGAGTCATCAATAACATAAAATGTAACCAGCTGTATGGCATGCAAGAATATGCATTATTTTAATAAACTCAATAATTCAGAGAGGGAAATTGTATGTATGTAGTTTCATTTCAGATCTGGGTCCTTTAGGCTTTTCTTTCCTTCTTCCTGTCTCCAGTTTCTCTTCTTTTTACTAACTCAGTTACTTCTTAGGCTTAAATTAAATTCTTTTCTTTCTAGCTCCTATTTACCTCTAAGGAAGCATGTCTGTTTTTCTTAGTCAGTGGATTTTTACTTCCCTTTCAGGTCTACTTGTAGAAGCTTCTGAACATCTTTAGCAGCATAGGCCTTGTGGTTTTCCTGGACCAGAAATTTCCCTACCTACTACTGTTAGGAGGATGACTTGTTCTCCTAAATTGGAGACAACTCCAATTTATATGTTTTTCTGAAGTGATTATTAAAAGTGGTCAATTTTAGTCTAAAAATATTCTAGTTTGGGCAATAAATTGTATGATTACTTATTCATAAGGACATCTTTCTTATCAGCTTTCAAACCATAGAAAGGAGGGAGTTGTAGGCATTACTTATTGAGATTTCACTTCCTGTTAAAACAGAATGTGGTGTCATATGTCACGCAAAATTCTTATCCATCCATGATTTGAGATTAATATCATCTCCATTTTTCTACTGAGGAACCAAATGCTCGGAGAAATAAAGTAAGTTGCCCAAGGACACCTAAACAGCTAATAGGAGAACTGGTAAACTAAAGCCAAGTCTTCCTTATTTCATAGCCTGTTCTTTTCACAGGTCTTCAGCTCCACTGTCTTTCTAGTCATCATGGGCCCACAGCCTAATTTGTCCTTGTTCTGTGGTGTTCTACTTTTTCTCTTTGTTACTCTTACTTCTGTTTTTCCTCTGATTTCTGGAGATAATCGTGGAGGTATGACATTTCTTCCCTTAATTTTTGTAATCTGTGGTATGTTAGGATACAGTGATGCATATAGAGATCTAGAAAAGATGCTTAGGGAAATCTTAGTTGGAAACAAGGTTACTGCCCACTCTCCTGCAGCCACTTAGCTCTGCAGGACCAAGGAATATCTATAAAAGGATTTCTGAGAGGGACCCTCAACAATCTCAATTATAGTAATTTACAACAGAGGTAGAAAAGGACCTGTAAACACATGAGACATCATGTAGAATAGTGGGAAAGTAACTTAGGACATTGTTTCTTAACTTCCTCATCTGGTAACCAGGAGTAAAAGATATAACTTAAACAATGTGCCCAACACTGTCTGAAATATAGGAAGGGAACGTGCCTCTATTTCCATCTTCTTTGAGAGGTTTGGGTAAAAAGAGAGAAATAAATATGAATTGTGAATTTACAAACAAAACTAGGATTTTTTTTCATTTAAAACAATAGCACTTGGCCTCATGCAGTAAATATATATCCCAAGATCAGTAAGTGTGTGGCCCTTCAAGCCCTAGAAATATTATGTGTACTCCAGTGTAAAGACAGCTTTCCTGTGGAATGCAGCAGGGTGGTTCCCTAGGTGTTGTTCCCATTAGGTAAAGCCCACAGAGCCTAACTCAGTGAAAGGGTGACATTACATTTTCTATCATAACATCCAATGACCATGTTCTAGGTTGGATAAGCTGACCTGGTCTGAGCACATTGACTGTGCCTTAGCCCCAAGAGGAAACACTTTTCACTGAGCCCATGGAGGTAATAATGAAGCTAGCTGGCTTCAGTCAGGGCTGGTGAGAAGTCACCTTCTTTTCTTACATTTGTACAGATGATCAGGAGAAAGTGTGCATTGGGTTGAATCTCTCCATCCAAGGGTCAGGGCAGTGTAGGTGGTGAAGCAGAAGCAAAGAACAGAGCCTGGATAGAAGTCTGACTCAGGAGGTTGGCAGCCACAGTCAGACCAAAGGGAAAGTGCAGCATTCAGTGTCTTCTCCAGTCCTATCAGCTCTTTCCATCGGGTAGCCTCTACAGTGCCTTAAAGGCCCCTGGAAACTGCAAACCATAGGTAAACTTTAGAGATGGAGAAAGATCTCATTTGCCAGAATTCCTCTAAAGGCATTATCCTGTTAAGAGAAATTTCTTTAATGAGAGTTTGTAGTAGAATTTGAGTCTGAGGTCTGGGTATATGTTAGAAACACTTCTGTGAGCACTAAATGAGATATGTGTCAAGTACTTAGAACAGTGCTAGGCACCACAGTGAGTGCTTTGTGTTTGCTCTTTATTGTTCCTGTTGTCATATCATTGATATTATATTATCCTCTGCCACAGACTGGTGTGCCAAGTTTTCTAAGTTTCCTCTTCTAACTTTTTTACTGCTAATATGGGAACACTTTCCCCTCTTCTATTTTCCTTCTCTTTTTCAGCTTTACTGAGATATAATTATATAATTGGAATATAACATTGTGTAAGTTTAAGGTGTATAAGTGTGATGATTACCACAATAAGGTTAGTTAACACATCTATCACTTCACATAATTACCTTTTTTGTATGTCTGTGGTAAGAACATTCAGTATCTGCTCTCTTAGTGACTTTCAAGTATATAATAAGATATTGTTAATTATAATTACCATGCTGTATATTAGATCTCCATGACTAATTCATCCTATAGAAACTGGAAGTCTGTACCCCTTGACAAACATCTCTTCATTTCTCTCACCCCTAGCCCCTGATACCACCATTCTACTCTTTGTTTCTATGAGTTTGGAGTTTTTAGATAATACATATAAGTGAGGTTATGTATTCTTTGTCTTTCTCTGTATGACTTATTTTACTCATTTTCTATTTTCTTTGTAATTAATTTAAATTATGCAAAGTTTATGAATAATGTCCTTGTAAAAACTTTAAATATTATAGATAAGTTAGAAGCCCTTACTACCCTAAGTCTAGAATTTCTCCTTTCTTCTCAGAAATAATCATGGTATTCAACTTGTATATATACAGCCAGAAAATATACTCATAGAATACTCATATGATACATTTTATATTCCTATATTTAAATAAAGGAATATGTGAACATATGAGGTCTGTTCAGAAAAATTCCAACCATTGTTAATATAATGAGAACAATTTGTGCAACATCAGTGTAAACTGGCAGCCAAGGAGAGTGGACTGGAATGTACATGCATGAACAATGACAACTTCACTATACTAGTCAGTGGAGGTCATAGATGCCATTGAGTGAGCATGTGTACTGTGTGGCCATCAAGTTCAAAATGACTTAGTGAGTAGAGCAATGAATCTGTATCAAATTTTGCATTAAGCTTGAACCACAGAAACTATTCAAATAATGCAGAAGGCTACAGCTTTGGGCAACTGGTGATTGGCAGCTTCATCACAACAAGTCGCCCACTCATGCATCATGTCTTATACAGAGTTTTTTGGAAAAACATCAAATCACCCAGGCGACTCAGCCCCACTACAGCCTAGATTTGGCACTCTATGACTTCTGAATTTTCCCAAAACTAAAATCACCTTTGAAAGGGAAGAGATTTCAGACCATCAGTGAGATTCAGGAAAATATGATGTAACAGTTGATGGTGATGGGAGAACTGTATGGAGTCCCAAGGTGCCTACTTTGAAGGAGACTGAGGTGTCATTGTCCTATGTACAATGTTTCTTGTATCTTCTTCAATAAATGTCTCTATTTTTCATATTACATGGCTGGATACTTTATGGACAGACCTCATCTCTCTCTCTCTCATATACACACACACACACACACACACACACACACACACACACACACACACTCATAGGAAACATAGTATTGCTATTTATATACATGTCTTTTATTTTTAATTTAATCTTTATTGCATTTTTCCATTACCTTTTAGTTCCCTTATACTGCCCCCAGCAATCACCACACTGTTGTCCATGTCCATGAGTCCTTTTTCTTTTTTGCTCTATCTCTGTACACCCTAACCTTCCCCAACCCACTAGCTGTCATCCTGCTCTCTGTCTATGGTTCTGTCCCTATTTTCATTGTTAGTTCAGTTTGTTTATTAGATTCCACATATAGTGAAATCATATGAGATTTGTCTTTCTCTGCCTGGCTTATTTCATTTAGCATAATGTCCTCCAGGTTCATCCATACTGTTGCAAAGAGTACAATTTTCTTCTTTTGTACAGCTGAGTGGTATTCCATTGTTAAATCTCCCATAGTTGTTTAATCCACTCACTATTGATGGGAACTTGGGCTGCTTCCATATCTTGGTGATTGTAAATAATGCTGCAATGAATGTACAGGTGCTTATGTTCTTTCAAATTAATGTTTTGGGTTCCTCCAGAAACATTCCCAGAAGTGAGATCTCTGGGTCAAAAGGCAGATCCATTTTTAGTTTTTTGAGGTGTCTTCATACTGCTTTCCATAGTGGCTGAACCAGTGTGCATTCCCACCAACAGTGCAAAAGGGTTTCCCTTATTCTGCATCTTCACCAGCACTTGTTTGTTGAGTTATTGATGATAGCCATTCTGACAGTCTGATGGTATCTCACTGTGGTTTTAATTTGAAGATCTCTGGTGATTAATGATATAGGGCATCTTTTCATATGTCTATTGGCCACGCTTTTTCAAGCAACAATAAATTTTGGGTATATTTCTATGTTAATAAAAATAGATCCACTTCATTTTTTAAACAACTATAGAGCTGCCCACAGAATGGATCACGTAATTTAATTAGCTACTACACTGCTGAAGGAATTTAAGTTGTTTCACCCTCCCCAAACCATTACAAGTTACACTGCAAATAAACAAATATCCTCGCTGATGTGAGTGAGTGTCTCTTTAGAGAAATCTGTACAACATAAGACATCTTCAACTAAGCTGAAATGTAAATGATCAGGAGGGAAAAAAATCTTTGCAACATATATGACAAGCCACAATACATAATAAATTTCTGGAGTATGATTCAGAATTATATGGATAACTCCTCCAGATCTGGGACAGGAGAAAAAAATAGAAATGGGTTGAGGATACAAACAGACAATTCAGAGAAAATGAAATAAAAAATGTTGATAGACATATAGAAAAATATTCTTTCTTTCCAGCAAATAAAGAAATACAAAGTTAAACAGAAAGAGAATATCTTCCCTATGATAATTTGACAGAGATGGAAACACTTGAAATCAGTTGCAGGTATGAAGAAGGGGATTTTTTTCAAACCCTGCTGGTGGGACAATAGCTGGACAATCCACTATATTTTAAAAGAGGACACCGAGGGACCCAGATAGCCCACTGTGGCCACCATCATGCTCCTTGGCCATAGATTCAAGACTCCTTTCAATGTCCCCTGACAGGCTGGGTATTGTACTATGGAGTTCAAGGGGTGGAGGGGTAAGCCTGATTTAGCCTGGAAGCAAATACTGAACACTCGCTGGACTGACTGTTTTCCTTCCAACTTCAGTCCCTGTTGTGTGTGTCTGGCCACAGATAATCACTCCTCTTTCCTTTCCCTGAGGATGCAATTGCTCTCCAGATTACTTCAGGATCCCATTATAATTTAACTTCTGTTTAGCTTCCCTTGAACTCCCCCTTTTCAAGAGAATTCAAGTCTCACCTTGTGGGCACATTAAATAGTTTGTCTCCATCTCCTCTACCTACCTACCGTGGAGATAATCAGAGTACCTGCCTCACAGGGTGGTGGTGATTACATGATAAATACATTATTAAAGCCTTAGAAGAGGGCTTGGCAGGAGTAAGGATGCATCAAGCAATCAATTATTATTAATTACCTGAAGTCTATCTGTGGACAAATTTTAAATTATTTTCCAGGAAACTCCTAATCTGCTTGTTCTCAATAAAAATCTTTCCCCCATTCATGGAACCCTCCTAGCCACTTCTGGTTTGTACTATTCAATCCAAATAAATTTTGCTAAAAAAGAAAAAGCCTTACATTTTAAAATATGCCTCCTTTTATTTTTTTTCACAGTTCCAGTATCAGAAGGTGGATCTAATGGAGACCCAACACTTTCTGGTAGCAAGAAGCAACGAGCAGATTAGTTACCAGCCAAGCCCATTGAACTCCTTAATTTTTGTTGTATCTGAAAGTCCCTCTCAACTATTCCAGCTCTCCAGCTCTCAGACTGTATTTGAGCTTTTTTTTTTTTAATCAAACTGGGTCTGGAGTTGGACTGAGTCTGCCTTAAACTGAATTGGGTACATGCAGTGTGTGGTCTCAAATAAATGTGCGTGTGTGTGTATTTGAATCAAAAACAGAAAATGGGTTCTTTCAAGCCCAAAATGTGTGACATTCCTCCTCAGGGACTCTGGCTAACAATATGTATAACAATTATGGGTCCATACCTTTGTCTGAACAAGTAGGTTAAACTTACCAAATATAATCTTGAATTATAATTGTCAGAGTGGGAATCTTTTAACCTAGATGAACTTATTCATTTACAAGGTACCCTAGAGGGAAAAAAAAGGGTCTCAGTATGTAACTCAGACATGTAGAGGTAAAATGAATTTTCCACCTCTAGAGTTCCTGGCAACACAGATGGACTCCATTGGGATACACAACTCATTCTGGAGCCGGTAGAAGCCAGCAAAGGTAGAGAATTATCACCAGTCAGCTCTCCCAGTTCTCTACCTATAGTGCCCCAGTCAAGAGAGGAAGGTAAAAATTTACTTTGTTTCTTTCTTTCCAAATTAAGATTCCTGTGAATTTGGTTTGACGGTACCCATTGGTTATCAGTCTTTTCCCTTTCAGGGACAGCTACTGCATTCTTGTTTGTCTTATTTTGTGTCCTGATGCCTGTTGTTAGTTTTTGCATGGGCAGAAACTAACCATCATGTTGGTGATGGGTCCTGAGAATATGACAGAAATGTGGGGTTACACCCATTTTCCTCTAGCATCTGATATCTGTGAGATGACAAGAACTCATCTTTTTTTAAAGATTTTATTTCTTTATTTCTAGAGAGAGGGGAAGGGAGGGAGAAAGAGAAGAAAAGAAACATCAATGTGGGATTGCTTCTCACATGCCCCTAACTGGGGACATGGCCCTCAACCCAGACATGTGCCCAACATGAGCCCTATTGGGAATCAAACTGGGGACCCTTTGGTTAACAGACCAGTACTCAGTCTGCTGAGCCACACCAGCCGGGGCTTGGTTCTTGTCTTCTTAGAGGAAAGATTTCAGTCAAGAGACAAAGTGGAGCAAGGTAGGCAAAATTTATTGTCAGTGTGGAAATACACTCAGAAGAGACTGAATGGGCACCTCAGAGTGAGATGCCTTAATTAGTTACTAAGTTCAGGTATTTATGGACTCTTCTTCCTGGACTTTTCTGCTTCTGTCTTTTTAGTTCCCCCTTGTCATTTTGGACTGTCTGTGCACGTACTATGTGACTGGAACTGGTGACCTATGTAGCTGAACAATGTCCTAAGATTGAATCAGAGATTTGGTGACCACAAGTCCAGTTGTGGTAAGCCCTGTTCCAATTTAGAGATTTATTTTCAGCCCTGTAGACATGCAGGAATGCACAAGGATAATCTATCTCCTTCCCCTTCCTTTGCTTCCCCCAGCTTATGTCTAACTACTTATTCTAATACATCTATTGACTGTTGACAGCTCTCATGGGGATTGTCTAAGTCTTTCTTTCTTTGGTTATCTTGGTAGTGCTTCTGGATCTTGGCAGGGCTGCATCTTTTGCCCCCTCTTGGTGATGCCTCTTGAATCCATGATTAAGTTATAAAAGGCTAATTAGTTTTGGTTTCCAGTCCATAGGTAATCTTTTGGCTTTAAAAAAAGAGTTCAACACTGCCAGAAATATTTCCCATTTAGACTAAAACTAGATACTAAGATATTTGAAAAGACTTTTCAAAAATGACCACAAGTTAACATAATTGGAAGTTGAGAATTCTGTTAGAAATTTTCTTTCAGACCTTTCCTCTGAGATAAAATGAATATAGGAATCTTTTGATTTTCATCCTAGTTTTGAAGTCTCCTCCCTGATATACAGAAGCAAACTGAGGATAATATAGTTAGATGGGTGGATCATTCCCTTGATATCATTCTGGTTGCAACTGAAGTCTTTGAGGAGTTAAAAATAACTGTATTTATCTTACAAATCTAGACTATACAAGAATAGATATGTGGCTCTAGAAGCAACTTAAAACCACCTATCTTTTTTATTAATCTCACAACTTCCCCTATTCACCTCAAAATGCTTGCAGAAATTATACATGATCAGGACATTGGAAACAAAATTTGAAGAAAACTCATATCCTTTCTCTGTGACTTTGATATGTAAATGTTCTTCTACCTGCTCTTCTCTAGGAACCCACAGTAAGGTCTTTGAAATCAAACTTCAGGGAAATAATTCTCATCAGAAGGGGGGAAAAGCTATTTGGAAACTAGGGGAATAAATAATATTAAAAGTTTTCTCCATAATTATTAGTAAAAACTTTAAGCCATCTGAGCAGTTTTACTCAATTCATGTGCCAGAAACACAATTTGGATCCAACTGTTCTTTTACAATCTAGTGAGTTTTGTACTATCACGCCTGTGTCAACTGTAATTTTAAAACAAAAGCTAGAAGATCTCTATTTATGTCTGTCTGTATGTTTCTATATGCCTATATATGTATAACATGTGATTTTTCTACTGCCAGATAGTATTGCTGACCTCAAATTGTAAAAGAGGTCTATTTAATTGGCCTAAAGAAAAATATGTGCTTATATAAATTAAATATTCTCTCAGAAATCTAGAAACTAACCCAAATATTTTTTAAATTCATGTCAGCTAAGATAATCTTTGGTAAATAAAAATTAGTTTGAGTTTTGTTGGCTTATTTAAAACAGGCATATCTTTAGAGTTACTAACTTTTAATACAATGCAGACATACAAATTTTATTCTATGTGGGTTTACTAAAAGTCAAATAAGCTCATTTTCTTTCTGTTACAGAATTTGTCAGCAAGAAAAATAGCGAGATAGTGGTTAGCTAACTCATGAAATGATCATGAGTTAGCTAAACATTATTATTATTAGGAACAAATAAATTAAATAGATATAAGTAGTTTTCAACAATAATTATGTTTTAGGCCACCTTAAACAGTTTCCAAATTTATTTTGGTTATTGGAAACAGTAAAGTTTTATACTAAGCTAAGTTAAATGATGGATATTCATCAAATACCTAGATCACTTCCAAATAAAAAATATGAAAACATTAATTCCTGAACATAGGTTTATCTACTCTTGGTTTCTTATTACAAAGCAATTAAATATATTTGGGTCTATTAGTCAACATGTCTTGTGCTGCATTGAAAAATTTACTATGAGGAAGAATATACTTCTAGAAATTATGAAATGTACTTTTAAATTTGCTAATTCACAGAATAATAGTGTAACAGACAGTCCATAATTGCTTATTTCTTAACTGTTAACTAGAAATTAAGGTATCCAAGTGTCGAGGATTCTAATCAACTTATATAATTAAAACTACTTAAAAATAAAGGTAAAATGAAACAGCTGTATATGAAAAGCAGGTAAGATCAATGTGGTATGTTTTCTGAATAAGGAAAAGTATGACAAACGTGTTTTTGTCAAGGGGAAAAACAACAAGTAATTTTGTCCTAAAGTACAATGAGTAGTTGTGACAGAAAGAAAAATAGAAAAATTTAGGGCAAAACCTGAGTGGCTGCCAAAAATTTGTAGAAGATTTCTGGCAATGAAATCCTAGGAATGGAATTTTACGTGTGATAAAGCTGGCTAAGATTGGACTAAATTTATTTAAGTTTTTTTTAAAGAATGAGCCTTAATATCAAAAGTACACTGGGATAAAATTATAACTTGGTTTATAGATATTTAATTTGATTATAAGATACAAAGATTCTGTATCTTACCAGAATAATTTCCAGTGCTTTATGTTTTCTTTATTAGGTCTTTGATTACTTGGGAGAACTAAGTCTTTTCAATATTAAAAAAGCTCAGTTTTGTTCACAACTCTAGTCTTCCGCATTCGTCTTTATAGTCTTCTACTGTCACTTTGGTTAAATAAATAAGTATTATTTCATAATGATCTATTTAATTCAATGGTCAAAGCTTTTGAAATTTTGACAACTTCCTCAAATCAAATTGTAAATGGAGTCCTTTTTTTTTTTTTATCTCAGATTAACTTTGAGATTTCCCAGAATGCTCCTAGAAAATTTCAAAGAATTTCTCTTTCACCTTTTAAGGAGATTTTAAATAAATTAGGTTTATTTGACATTTTATTTTTTAAGGTTTTATTTATTTATTTCTAGAGAGAGTAAGGGTGGGAGAAAGAGGGGGAGAGAACATCAGTGTGTAGTTGCCACTTGCATGCCTCCCCACTGGGGACCTGGCCCACAACCCAGGCATGCACCTTGACTGGGAATTGAACTGGCAACACTTTGGTTCCCAGGCCAGCACTTAATACACTGAGCCACACCAGCTAGGTATTTGGCATTTTAAATTAAACTGGACACATTATCAAGTAAGAAATTATTGTAAACTTTCTTAGGTTTATACGTATGGATATAGTAACTAATATAGCTATTTCACAAACTGAAGTTCATAGAAACTTGCCAATGCCCTCAATGTTCAATTATTATCTTAAATTGCTGTATGCCACAGAAGTAACTAAATTTTCTTTTCAAATGAACTTTTATCAGATCTTTAATCATGACCATTTTTAACTCTTTTTGTAATTTACAGACAGTTATAATTTTACTTTGATGCTCGCAAAGTGCTTTTTCTTCAGAAAGATTCATTGAAAGGACTCTAGCAAGTACTCTAGAATAGTGGTTTCTGATAACTATTTAAGATCATGTCATTGAAATGGGTAAGAATTGTCAGAACACTAATTGAAAAAAACAGAAGTGGAATAAGAATTAATAACATTTGATAGAATAAACTGATGACAGTAATTATAATTTTTGTTAGAAACATTGTTGATTCTTTAATGTTTTGGTTTTCCAGGTTTAAGAAAACTTTTTCCTCTTTTCTTTAAAGCTATGACTTACAGCAATTTGGTAAAGTATACCTTTGTAAACAGAATTAGACCATTTACTTTTTTTTCTACCTGATGCCCCCAGAATTTGGAAACTCAATGAGTATTTTTATTTTCATGCCCATATATTATTTGCATAAATCCCATTAGAATCAGTTCTTTTCATACAGTTGGAAACATTGGTTATATTACCAAGGCTTTGACTAGAATGTCATGTGCATAAATGATGTGCATAAAATCAGATATGACAAGACAGTTTTAAGGAACTAAGTTTGACTTTATGGAACCAACAAAACCACTTGGTATCTTGCTTACAGCATTCCAAGTCCTACCAGGTGAGTAACTGAAATGACTTCCTGGAAGGCCCAGGAGCATTAGGAAATTTGGGGACCTCAAAGAAGAGAAATTCACCCAAAACTACAGATATTCCAGGTAATGCCTGATGATAAGTCTTTGGTTTGGCTTCCCAGCCTTGAAAGACCTTTTAAAAGTCCAATCTGGAATTCCATATGAAAAGTTCCAGCAAAACTAACTTAAAAAGAGCCTATATGGTGAATTATCATTCTTGCTCCACTTATGTAAATAATAAGGCCAAATTTAATAAATGACATATTTTGTTAACAAATTAGGTTTATTTTGATTAACTTTGATAGAAATGGAAGTAACTGTAGAAAGAAAAATTTTGAAGGGTGAGGGGAATAATGGGGGAACAAATGGGAAGGGTGAAAGAATAGGAAAGGGCAAGTAAAGGAACATGAATAGAGGACTCATGGGAATGGACAATGGATGGGATTTACTGTGGGAGTGGGGAGGGACAGGGTAGGGGTGAGCTATGGGGAAAAAGACAGGACAACTGTACCTGAACAACAATAAACAAACAAACAAATAAATAAAAAAAATTTTAAAGGAAACATTTTGATTAAATAGGACACTATAGCAGACCCTTGTGGGTATTAAATTCTAGTCCTGTTCACTGTCTTTGAGGTTTTGCTATCTACATGTAAACTGGACTGGGTACAGACTTCTAGTTTTCTCAAATATCTGGTTATGACTCTCCAAACTAGTATTTCCAATTTTCACCCACCTTCTAAGTTAGACTCACTAAAATCAAAGACTGCCCTCGAACTTTGTTGAAAAGAACCAGATGACAGCCAAACTTCAAGGCCTTGAACATTGGGTCCATATCACCCTATTAAAAAGGGCTCTTTCAAACTCTTGGAACTGCACACTAGCTGGAGATCTAAAATTAAAATAGATTAAGAAGGTTCCTCCCCAGAAGCAGATGACTCTGAGGTGGACAGCTTTCCCAAGATCACAGATTAAGATCTTCATCTCTAATAAAAAACCTTTATTCCTTTTGTGTTTATTCATGTTTGCTACTTACTTTGTCTCTGTGTTAATGTATGGGAAGACAATGCTACTTAACTCTGGCAACTATTACTGAATGAACTGCTAAGGCCACAGCTGCACAAGAAAGACCCTAGGCTTTCTTGGTAAGGTGATTTTAGATAAAGAATTGTTTTAGATTGCTAATTTGCTGAACAAGAAGGAGTCTGTGCCACAGCAAGAACCTTCTGCTCTACCTGAATTAACATCTCTAATATTGTTGCAAATACAAGACAATGGCAAACAATCCAGTTGGCTAAAAACAGCTGATATGCCTTCAGCAACATTTATGTTTTATTTAACACCAACTGTCTTGGTTCATGGCATTATCCTCCCCAAGTCATTATTGCAGTCTCTTTGTTGTTCCCTCAAGGGTCTTAGGTATGTATTCACAACCATTAGCAGTGCATCAGATGATCTCACTTTACTTGGAGAAACAGAAAAAAGATGAAAAAGATATGAACTTGGGAATACAATAAATATATTTAATGTCAACATTTTTATTTTTTTAATTTAGGGATACTGATTTTTCTTTTTTCATTAGAGTACCTATATGAAGGCAGATGAAAAGATCCCCCCTTGAATAATGTAAACAAGCTACGTAAATATGAAGTTATGATGTAATGTTGTATACCAATCCTATAACTGTTTCAAAAACAGCTTCTTTTTACTTTCAATAAAACGTGGGGAAGAGGTCTAAAAGAAAAGAAAAAAAGAAAAAGATGAGCAACAAAAACAGTTCTTCCTGACATCATAACATACAAGTTTCACAATGAAACAAGAACAACTTACTTCTGATGGTGACTGAGAGTGACACTAATACCCCAATTTTTGTCAACCTCTCATGTATGAGAGGATGACCAAAATAGGTGAATTGTTAAATTAGTTCAACTGAGATGGCTCTAATGCCTTAGTAACCTACAAAATCTAAGCTTGAAATGCCTCAAGATTAAGAAACGAAAATAAAAGGGCAATCCATCACAAACAGCTAAAGCTAACAGCTCTCCTAAACAAGACAACCGCTTAAGTTATTGCCTATCAAATCATGTCCTTTTCTCCAAATCATTTTCTCCAGTCCCTTCTGTACAGAAGTCTCTCCCTGTGCTCCTGTCAATGGAGCCCTCCTAACCACTTCTAGTTTGGTGCAGCCTTATTTGAATCAATTTTTGCTCACATAAACTCTTAAAATTTATAATATGACTTGGTTTAAAAAAAAAACCCTCAAAGTTTCATCTCTGACTCATTCCAAATCCCCTATCTGTCCTATTATACCTATTTTCTAAATGTCTCATTTTGAAATTCTTTTTGTGAACTCTAAGTGGATGACTGGATAGTGGGATTGCATGTGAAGCATAAGAATAAAAAAAATGAGTTAACCTAAGTCTCTGAAAACATGAAAGAGCACTTTGGTGCCCCACTGATTCATAGATGATTGATTTGAGTTACTTGGTGGGAAGAAACATTTGTGATTGTTGATGGAAGAGGAAAGTGAGCAACAGAGAGAAAGCAAAGGGGGAAATGAACTTTGCAACAATTTATTAAGAAATCAACAGAAGAAAGACAGGAAATGCAAAATACTCCAAGCAGTTTCAAGAAATTTGGAAGCAGAACCTTAACAGACCAAAGAAAATGAATGGTGTGTAGGAAGGAAAGTGATCAAGTCTGTCAGGAGAATAGGTAGCCACAGGTGGTAGTCTTACCCTTAATGAGTATCACCCAAAGTTTATGTTCATTTCAAAGAACAGATAAACTGAATGGTTTTTATAGCCAGAATTGCTTTCACAGAGGGTATTATTTTAGTAGATTTATGCTATCATTTTGCAAAAACAATAATATGGTACAAGTTTGAGAAATGGAGTTTTTCAGATGACCCTCTTTTTCAGCAGGACAGTTTTCCCTGGTACTGTAATAGTTGAACAATGGAATCTTTTACTGAATTTACCTGGATGAACAAAATGTGCCTACCTACAAAAGGTAAGAGGCTGACAACATGAAATGTGCATCTCCAATGTTTATCTGGAAAAAGTCCAGCTATTGTTAATATAATGTGAACAGTTTGCATGATACCTGTGTAACCTGGTGGCCAAAGACAGTAAACTGTAACACGTATGTGTGAACTATGACTTCACTGTACTACTCAATGGGGGCAGTAAACACTGTTGAATGAACATGTGTATTGTGTTGCCATTGCATTCAAAATGACTGAGCAAGTACAGCAATGAATCTGCATCAAATTTTGCATTAAGCTTGAACATTCTTCCACGGAAACTGTTCGGATGATTCAGAAGGCTGCAGCTATGGACAGCTAGAGAGAGTGGCAGCTTCATCATGACAACATATCTGCTCATGCATAAGGTCTGGTGCCTGGTACAGCGTTTTTTGGTGAAACATCAAATCACCCAGGTGACTGAGCTACCCTACAGACCAGATTTGGCACCCTATGACTTCTGGTTTTTCCTAAAACTAAAATCACCTTTGAAAGGGAAGAGATTTCAGAATGGTGATAAGATTCAGGAAAATACAACATGGCAGCAGATGGTGATGGGAGAACTGTATGAGGTGCCAAGGTGCTGACTTTGAAAGGGACTGTGGTGTCATTGTCCTATGTACAATATTTCTTGTATCTTTTATCTTCTTCAATAAATGTCTTTATTTTTCATATTACATGGCTGGATACCTTCTAGACAGACCTCATATTTCCTCACTTGAGCAATTAATTATATCTCTTCTACCTTTGATACTACAAAGAGGAAATCACTAATTTCCACTGGCATGGTGAAATTTTCTCAAACTTTAAATTGGTTCTCTTTGCTCTTTCTGTTAAAATTTCACACAGTCAGTCAGTCACCTTCTAAAGTTCACTTTGCTGGGACTTATTTGGAGGGCAAAAGTTCCCACCCAGGACAAACTTTCATGCTTTATGTAAACAAGACTTCATTTCTATTATCTTCCATTTAGCCATGAGCAATTAATCTGGAAACACAAATATGAAGTATGTTTGTGATGACTTTGCATGTCCTCTGACACAAACTTCATTCTCTCTGGGATCAGCAGAACCCTAACTGTCATGTACAGATATCTTTGTTTTACACTCTTCTATGGTTAACTTGACAAAATGCTGTTTGCCAGCATCAGGCTGGAGTTTCAATATTAAATAACTTAAAAAAATTGAAAACAAAACTCTGAATGATATCTGCTGGTTTGAGGAACATTATCAGATCTTCTCCATGTCAGATCCTTTTGGGAGTTATTGGTGCACATGTGGGTAAGAAAGAACTTAGGGAGGGGCAAAGATTTCTTTTCTACTTCTAGTTCAAAACTGCCCCGTAAAGTCTATGACCTCATATTTGGAAGAATAAGGAGGATGTCAAGAGGATTTGAGAAGAGAATGAAAAAGAAAAAAATGTAGAAAAACTATAGGTAGATTAATTTTTATTGTTATTACTGGAAGGTATCTACAAATCTTTCTGCAATAACTTTGAAATACCTGGAATTAAATTGCCATTAGAAAAAAGAACATAGAATGGTTTAAAGATTATATAA
This sequence comes from Desmodus rotundus, assembly GCF_022682495.2. Classification (NCBI taxonomy): domain Eukaryota; kingdom Metazoa; phylum Chordata; class Mammalia; order Chiroptera; family Phyllostomidae; genus Desmodus; species Desmodus rotundus. Next base: position 54,893,833 of record NC_071392.1, on the reverse strand, counting down.
ACACTTTAAAGAAAAACACATTGCCTTGTCCTTATACTCATTAATTCTTTTTTTGCAAACTATTATTTTTCTTTTTTCTTTTTATTTAATTTTTATTGTTATTCAATTAACTCTTTACCTGACTCATATTAACATGACTAAACAGAAAATATATCCATCTTGAGGGGATGTTGAGGGAATTGACCAGCAAAGAAAAAATGAGTTACTAGAAAATACAGTCAATGTCCATTAGAAGAATGAGTGGGGAGATGGAATAGTAACCAGAGGACTTCAAAGATTCCAGACCCATTGTTAGGATCACCCTTCATGTGGAAATAGAATGCAGAGTATTGTAACTACTGAAGTTCAAGAATTGCCTTGCCCCTAGCAAGTCCTGTGGTGACATAGATTAGCTTGAACCTTTCGAACATTCCATTCCAATCACTGTTTTTTGTTTAGTCCCATGTTTACCTCGAATCTCCCTTTGATTATGCTCTTCCTATGAAACTCAGTCTACAGAGTAATTGTACTGACCTACAGACTCTGAACATGGAAATTCTGGTAGAGTCATTGACATTTTAAATCAGTATGTTGGCAATCTCTTCACATTGTTATGTTATTACAGTAATTTAAATAAGACATGTACCAAGTCATATAGATTACAAGGATACCTCTATCTACGACATTCTGTTATATAAAAGACTGCCCAAGAGAAGTGAATACATCATCAGAGTATTTACAAAATGAGGTGTCTCAGCCTAGAAATTTTGGGCTAGACCCAGTACCATGCAAAAGTCCCTGAGATAATGAATACCTGCCTGCTATATTTTTTAGGAAACAACCTGATGATATTTCAAACTGAATGCAGAGTTAAATTGTGCCCACAAAAAGGCTAAAGGGTTGTTTCTTCTAACTTACTTAAGGGACCAGGTTTCCATAAGTATGTGGGATACCATATAACTGCCATCCCTGGCAGAAAACCATCCATTCTTCTCCAAGATTATGACTAATTATATATGTTGGTAACTTATAGCTAAAGAGCATTTGTCATGTGCAATACATTACACAGAGGTCTTATGTGTAATTTCATATGTACTCTCATAGCAATTATGCGAGAAGATTGTGGCATTATCCCATTTTACAAATGAGGAAACCAGCATCTAGATAAATTGAAAGTTTTTTAAAAGTTTTTTACAGTGGTACAGCCAGGAGTTGAACACACAAAGCTACCTTTCTCTAGAACTCATATGCATACAGAATTCCTTGTTCTAATAACTCATTTATATTCTTTTTTTATTGTTGTTCTAGTACAGTTATCTCCCTTTTCTCCCCTCCACTCCTGCCTCCACTCATCCCAGCCTCCCACCTTCTATCCTACCCATTTTGACTTTATCCATGTGTCCTTTATTTGTGTTCCTTCATGACCCTTCCCCTATTTTCCCTCATTGTCCCTCTCCCTCCTTCCCCTCTGGTTATTGTAAGTTTGTTCTTTATTTCAATGTCCCTGGTTATATTTTTCTTGCTTGTTTGTTTTCTTGATTAGGTCTGCACCATGCTGATTGGGTGTCCATACTAAGTGTGGCATTAATAAGGTGACCTCCTAAGAGCAGGGGGTCACCAGGTTGCCTAAGGAGGGGTGAACCTGCCCAGGTTGGAAATGGAGCAGGTCAAAACTTCTGTGCTAATCATTTATTTTCTTTAAAAAAAAGTCTCTGGGACAGAATGGTACCACTGAAGCCAGTGGCTTGTTGTAAACCTAACTAGCTAAACCACTCAGTGTCAGAGGGATGCTCTGTTACCTGATTATTGACTGTAACTTCACTTTAGTTCCACAGTGGCTGCCAAGGCTCAGTGGGGCTGAGGCTATGCTTCCTATAAAATAGAACATGGCTTCCCTGATTGATGCACATTTTACATATGAAGCAGAATGCAAACAACAATATCACTTTATATGAGGACTATAGTACTGTCATTTTTACCTCAATTTCATTGTGATCAAGAATGTCTTACCTCTCCTTTGAACACAACTATTATCCCATACAAATTTTAATTTTGTTTGCTCTTTCTCTTTTCACAGAAGTTAAATATTTATCTTCATTTAGAATTTTCCCCTTTTAGATACTCTGCTCTCAATTTCATGTGACACTAATCTGTTACATTTGTTTTATAGATCCATACTGGCCGGGACCTCTAATTTTACACAATATTTGTCAAATACAATTCCAGGATCCAACGTGTTTCATGGACCTTTGAATGAACAATGAATGGGAAAGTTTCCAAAAATTGTGTTGCTATAACACAACTCCAAGCCAGACATCTCTCAGTCATAAATATAACTAAGGCCAGAGACAGAAATTTGACACTAGTAAGGGTCTATAAAGGGAAGATTATTTCATAGGTAAGGAAAGAGGTCCACAGAAGCCATTAGCTAGTTGATTGCTGAGTACATAGAAAATACTCAATACATATTTATTAAATGAGTAAATGAATGAAAGAATGAATGATGAATGAAAAACTGACTACTGCCTCCATCTACTGCATTCTAATGTACAAACAAGGCAAAAACCCCTCTTGTTCACAATGGTTTCCCATTATTCTTGACATAAAATGGAAATACTTTACTAAAATCTATATTTGTGAACCTTACCTGCCCTTCAGACACAACCTCCTACCCCTGCCTTCCTTAATCACCCTACTCCAACTCTACTGACCATGCTATTCTTCAAGTAGGCCAAGTGCATTTCCATTTTAGGATCTCTGCGGGTGTCAGTCCTTCTGCCTGGAGTGATTTTCCCTCAGATTCATGAGACTCACTATTTTACTTCATCAGATCTCTCTCCCCAGCACTCCTTCACACAGGCATTACATCTGTCTGTCTGTCTCCCCTACTTAAACTAAAGACCAGTGATATGGCCATTCATTACCATATCTCCAGCACTTGTACATATACTCAGTGCATGAAACATAGTCATCATTCAATTGAATGAATTAATGAAACCACATTTCTTTCATATTAAAATACTACATGATCTTCTGAGACAATGGGCATATCAATTTATAAATAAATATAAAACATTAATACAAAACAAAGTGAGTCCACCAGATACTAAACACAGAAATATGGTGTATTGTGACGTTTCAAGGCTGGGCAGGTCCATGGTATTTGTGCAGACAGAATAATATTCACGGAGCCGTTGTGATGCCTTTATTCATGGGATGCCATGCATACTGCAAGCTACTTGTCTCCCTACCTGTCACACATCATTGCCCTTGTTCCCCCACATGGCACCCATCATGGCACCTGTCCCCTTTTGTGCATCTCATCATCATCATCCACAGCAGGGAGTCCCTACCTGTTTAAGTACTAGAGGGGAAAAAAGCCAGAAAACTGCTTGAATATTACATAACATAATTCTGTGCATCCAAGCCCACTTCATGTTATATGGGAACAGTTTATTGGACCCAGTCTCAGGGATATGGGAACACTACTTATCAGGCCTCTCCAAAGCTACAGGAACACTGCTTTCCTTAGTTACATGGATACCTGGGTGAGGAACCCAGACTGTCTCCACTTACCCTACCATCCACCCCTTCTGAGTTCCTCACCTTACAATCTACATGAGGATGTCTTCTGCAAGGTTCCCTTGGTAAGGAGGGTAGAGTCCTGCACCCATAACCCACAACAGAAGTATAGGCTACAACAATAAGCAAGCAAAAACACAAGCTCTGCTGCAGCAGCAGTATAAGCTTCAACAACACACAGCCAAAACACAGGTAATCAGGCCATCCCTAGGTACAATGGCCAGTCCAATTCCCATACAAGTAAGGCCACTCATGTGGGTCACCCACCCAGAGGGTCCCAGTAGCAACTGCAGCCCATGCATCATTCTGCACCTTCCAGCAATGTCCAAGAATATGGGTCTGACAGAGATTTGTCAGAGTACAGCCCACCTGTGCTTGTCTTTTGCAGTTCTCAATGCAAAGGGGAGCTGGTTCAGCCAGGTCCACAGCCTCAGCTGTGAGCCACCCTGAACCATCCCATATGGAGTAGCTGCTTAATGGCTTGAGCAGGTCATACCACTGTGTTGCCCCAAGATAGATGTCAGTCCATGTCAGTCCAGTGAACACCCACAAGGGATGTTTACTGTTCCACTGGTTTTGAAGCAAAGTCCAATCTGAGACAGAAGCAGGAGAGATGCACCATAGGAGGCCAGCCAACATGCTCAGGGGTAGTTCAGTGCAGACCCAGCACTTGATTGGTCAGCCACTAAAGCCTAGGTATGAACCCTGTCCAATAAGATGTTACCTTGCTCTCTCAGGGTGAAAAGACAGAGCAGTTATAGGCACCAGTGAAGGCAAGTCACAACCCATGGGTAATATACAAGCAAGCTTCTAGTCAGGTTGGCAGTGGGGGTCTTCCTGGGTTTGAATACCAGACGTTTCATGCCTCAACTGGGATCTCAGCATCTACTTGTAATAACAGAGGAGAACTCAAAATGAGCCTTTGGGAAATCACAAAGGTGCCACAAAGAAGCATTTCGTGGTCTGCTGGCCCTTAAAGGATATGTCATCTTTAAGACTGGGGACCATGTCCCAATCACCCAGGGCACTATCTGTTTCTCTCCATCCATTGGCCCCAAGGGGCAACAAGAGACACCCAATTAATGTGGGTGGCTTTTATTTCTCAAGGCCACATTCAAGAGGCTGTTTGCCCTTGCTCCAGGCCCTCTAGAGTGGGCAAGAGAATATTCCCCCTGTTTTCCCATGCCTGGTTTCAGCAAGGCATCTTTAGTCTGTACCTGCAGCTGAATTGGAGCTATAGTCTGGGAGAGCAGCACTTCCACCAGAACTGGGTGCCCCCGCCTAATCCTTTCATTTAGAGTCCAGAGGACAGTCCATAAGTGTTTCATCCAACCCCTCAGCGTAGGGATGGCAGCTGCAGCTCACAAGTCCTGCTTTAGAGACCATTGTACCATTTAATCACTCCAGCAGCTTGGGTATGGTAGGCCACATGAAATTTCCAGTCAATATGCAAGTCCCAAACCCACTGTTGTACCAACGCCCCAGTAAAATGTGTCCCCTTATCACTTTCAATGATTAAGGGTCACCCGTAAGCAGCACATAACCACTCCAGCATAGCAATTACTGCTTTCTGATCTGAGAGCCATGTGGGATAAGCAGGTAAAAGTCCTGTGGCCATGTCCACACCTGTAATAGAATATTTATATCCCTCTGAACTAGGTAAGGGCCCAAATACAACCACCTGCCACGAGGTCAGTGGTCCCTGTCCCCCCACTACCTGTCCAGAAGCTCCCATAGGCATTAGGGGTTGCTTTTGCAAGCAGACGACAAAGGTCTCACAAGCTTCTTGTGCCTCTGCTAATGTAACAGGTAACCCCCAAGTTTTGATGGTAGACCACATGGTCTTTTTCCCAGCATATAGGAGGTGATTATGTAGCTACTTCCCTTCCTGAGGGACTGGCAAGTACCATTTCTAGCCAGTACACCTTAGCTAGAGTATCAGCCTCATCATTCCCAGGGAAGCAAGAGGTGCATGTCCAGTTACATGATATACAGTGATTAGTTTCTGGTGGCTTAACTCTCATAAGTCTTTCCACAAAGCCTGTCCTCATAATGATCTATACATAACCATCCATTTATTTGTATGCCATGTAGAGATCCATAATGTCAGCCTCCAGTACACTGACCAACTATCTGTGCAAATAGGGGTGTTGCCTTTTTGGCCGCCACGAACCACATGGCTCAGAGTTCTGCCCATGGGCTGCTCTGTTCCACACCAGTGTCAAACCAGATTGTGTCTGTCTCTGGTTGAATTGCTAGGGCAGTCCACACAGCAGTCTGTTTCCTGCTGGACCCATCAGTGTACCATGCATCTGATGGAATAGGTGCCTGCCTTTCCTGGAAAGGGCTGGCTTCCATCTCTTCTCTGGGGACAAGAACAGTATATTTCTCATCTACAAAAATTGCTGGACCTAACACTTCCTGTAGCTCAGCCCTCAAAGGGCTAGTGGACAGAATACTCCTTTGTTGCGGATAGGGCCCCCGACTTAGCCAATGTGGGCATCTGAGCCGTCCCACTATGAGGCTTAGCCATCCAGTACTGGACCCATCCTGCAATGGGATACATGGTCCTAACTGTCATGGGGGCAGGTCCTGTTATGGCCTCCATGGCCAACAGGGCACCCTATACTGTGGCCAACTGCTTTTCAATCAAGGAGTACCATTCCATAGTTGGTACCAGAAACCCAAGTGTTGATGAAGCCGTTCTAATTGCTGCCACAAACCCCATCCAAAGCCTTCCTTGTCACATACACATCTAGCTCAAAGGGCCTAGCAGGATATTTTCTCCTTCTTGGGAGGTTGGCACAGCCAAATGGCCCTTTAGATGCACAGGGCGAGCCTTTTTGGGTCACACCCCTGGGGTTTGGACAGATAATTTAGGCCCGCACCACATGCCAGTGTGCGAGCCCCAGGAGCTGTATTTGCACAGCACCAGCGCATGCCACTCGGGTGGGCACTGGTTGTTGGTGCTGCCACTGCATCCCCTCAGGTCACCAGGCCACTGTTTCAGCAACTCCTGCAAGTGCTGTCTCTGTGGCTCCAGGTGCTGCTGTCATCTCCTGGGGCCTCTCTGACAGGTGCTGTGCTCGCCTGCCACTGCTGCCACCAGGACTCTCTGGCCCCCCTCCCTGTCAGTGAGCTTTCCAGGTACCAGCGCCTACTTGACCTTCTCATGCCAACTCCAGGCTGCTTTGTCACAGCCTCTTGTGCCACATGCCAGCTCTAACAGCTTCTATGGCCGCCCCTTCTCCTGGAACACTGCTGCAAAACTCAGCTCTGAGCACTGGGCCTTGACCCACAGGCACAGCAGCCCCCACTGCTCACTCACAGGGGTCCCTGACTCTTCTGATCATTGTGCTGGGAGCCGAGTCTTCCTAGCCTTCCAGGTGCTGGCACTGACACCAGAGGACCCGGTCTGGGTGGGCCCTCCAGCTGGTCACTCTCAACAACTGTGTTCCAGGTCTGTGTGGGGAAGGGGAGGGATGGGAATTCCAAGACCCAAACTTCCCCCAGGAGCCATAGTTTGCTGCCCTCAGGGAACTCAGTTCCTTTTCCTCCTCCAACCTTTTCCCCCTGTATCACTTACTATGAGTGGGGTTACAGCAACTCAGCAGCTCAGAGGCTTTTCACAGGATGCAGACTCAAACCTTCAAGGTTTTTCTTTTTCTCTGCCTCTGTGTTTGCTAACTTCATAGAGTAGGGAAGTGCAGTCTTCTCTTCTTCAGCCTTAAGGGCTTCCCCTCCCTCTCAGGGCTCTTGGAACTTTGCTGTGTCACAAAACATAGTCTCAGTCTCAGCTCACAAAGCTGAAAGAAACACGCAGCCCACAGACCCCATGGCCGCCAAGTACTGGGATTTTCTAGGGTCTTCCCCACCACCCACAGGGTTTTATCCACTGTGTCTGTGCACCACTGACATAGAACCAGTCATGGTGTGGGAGGCCAACCTGCCAGGAGCCCAGCCACTGATTACTACCTGCCAGTGACCGGCCACTCCAAGCCCCCATTCTGAGGGTGCCGGTTCAATACTATTCTTTGAGAAATATTGAGGGCTACTCCAATTGTGTTGCAACCTTTCAAGGCTGGGCAGGTCCATGGTATTCATGCAGACAGAATAATATTCACGGAGCTATTGGGATGCCTTTATTCATGGGTGGGTGAGCCACACACACTGCAAGCTGCTTGTCTCCCTGCATGTCACACATCATAGCTCTTTCTCCCCAGCGTGGCACCCATAGTGGCACCTGTTCCTTGCATGTGTCTCATCATCATCGCCCCCAGCAGGGAGTCCATACTTGTTTAAGTACTAGAGGGAAACAATGGCAGAAAACTGCCAGAACATTGCATAACATAACATAACATAATTCTGCACAGGTGAGCCCTCTTCATGTTACGGGAACAGGTTATCAGACCCAGTCTCAAGGCTGTAGGACCACTGCTTCCCTTAGTTGCTGCCCTTAGTTGCAGACACCTGGGTGAGGAAGCAAGACTGACTCCACCTACCCTACATATGGCCTCTTATAACATCACAGAAATATGGCCTCTTATAACTTAGCAGCCTCTTTGTAAGACATCACTTAAGTTTGAAGCTACTGTAAGATTTAAATCTTAGAAATGCATATTTTTCTACAACCCTGTACATTGTGGTATATAATAATATGCATTACATGCAGGGAGTGAAGACTAGTAAATTTCCCACCTAAATGTCTTTAAAAAATAATGTGGTAATAACACTTAAAATGAGATCCACCTTTTAAAAAAAATTTATTGTTATTCAATTACAGTTGTATGCCTTTTCTCCTCATCCCTCAACCCCATCACAGCCGAACCCACCTCCCTCCCCCACTTCCACACTCTCCCTTGATTTTGTCCATGTGTCCTTTATAGTAGTTCCTGTAATCCCCTCTCCTCACTGTCCCCTCCCCACTCCCCCCTGACTATTGTTAGATAGTTCTTAACTTCGAAGTCTCTGGTTATATTTTGTTTGCTTTTTTCTTCTGTTGATTATGTTCCAGTTAAAGGTGAGATGATATGGTGTTTGTCCAACACCATCTGGCTTATTTCACTTAGCATAATGCTTTGGAGTTCCATCCATGCTGTCACTAAGGGTAGGAGCTCCTTCTTTCTCTCTGCTGCATAGAATTCCATTGTGTAAATATACCATAGTTTTTGGATCCACTCATTTGCTGATGGGCACTTAGGTTGCGTCCAGTACTTGGCTATTGTAAATTGTGCTGCTATGAACATTGGGGTACATAGGTTCTTTTAGATTGGTGTTGCAGGGTTCTCAGGGTATACTCCCAGCAGTGGAATTGCTGGGTCAAAGGGAAGTTCCATTTTTAGATTTCTGAGGAAATTCCATACTGTTTTCCACAGTGGCCTCACCAGTCTGCATTCCCACCAAAAGTGCACCAGGGTTCCCTTTTCTCTGCATCCTCTCCAACATTTGTTTGTTGATTTGTTTATGTTGGCCACTCTGACTGGTGTGCGATGGTACCACATTGTGGTTTTAATTTGCATCTCTCTGATGGCTAGTGATGCTGAGTATCTTTTCATATGTCTCTGGGCCCTCTGTATGTCTTCCTTGGAGAAGTGTCTGTTCAAGTCCTTTGCCCATTTTTTAATTGGGTTGTTTGTCTTCCTGGAGTGGAGTCGTGTGAGTTCTTTATATATTTTGGAGATTAGGCCCTTGTCTGAGGTATAATTGGCAAATATGTTTTCCCATACTGCTGGTTCTCTTTTTATTTTAATGCTGTTTTCTTTAGCCATGAAGAAGCTTTTCATGTTGATGAGGTCCCATTTGTTTCTTCTTTCCTTTATGTCCCTTGCTTTAGGGGATGTGTCTGTGATGATGTTGCTGCGTGGAATATCTGAGATGTTCCTACCAATGTTTTCCTCTAGGACTTTTATAGTGTTATGACTTATATTTAAGTCTTTTACCCACCTCGAATTTATTTTTGAGTATGGTGTAAGTTGGTGATTGAGTTTCATTTTATTGCATTTAGCTGTCCAGATCTCCCAACACCTTTTGTTGAAGAGGCTATTTTTTCTCCATTTTATGCTCCTGCCTCCTTTGTCAAATATTAATTGACCATAAAGACTTGGGTTTATTTCTGGGCTCTCTGTTCTGTTCCATTGGTCTATGTGCCTGTTTTTATGCCAGTACCAGGCTGTTTTGATTACAGTGGCCTTGTAATACAGTTTCATATCAGATATTGTGATCCCTCCTGCTTTGTTCTTTTTTCTCAAAATTGTTGCAGCTATTAGGGGTCATTTATGGTTCCATAAAGTTTCTGAAATGTTTGTTCTATATCTTTCAAATATGTAATTGGTACTTTAATAGGGATTGCATTGAATCTGTAAGTCGCTTTGGGTAGTATGGCCATTTTGATGATGTTAATTCTTCCAATCCATGAGCATGGTACATGCTTCCATTTGTTTGTGTCCTCCTTCATTTCTTTCTTCAGTGTTGTGTACTTTTCTGAATACAGGTCTTTTACCTCCTTGGTTAGGTTTATTCCTAGGTACTTTATTTTTCTTGTCACTATATCAAATGGGATTTTTTTTTTTTCCTGACTACTGTTTCTGCTGTTTCATTGCTGGTATACAGTAATGCCTTTGATTTCTGAGTTTTGACTTTGTATCCAGCTGATTTGCCAAATTCATTTATTTGGTCAACTAGTTTTTTGGTGGAGTCTATAGGATTTTCCATGTACACTATCATGTCAACTGCAAACAGTCACCATTTCATTTCCTCCTTCCCAATTTGGATGCCTTTTATTTCTTTTTCTTGTCTGATTGCTGTGACTAGAACTTCCAATACTATGTTGAATAGGAGTGGTGAGAGAGGTTATCCTTGTCTTATTCCAGGTCTTAGTGGGAAGACTGGGAAGGTCTAAGTTTTTGTCCATTGAGTATGATGTTGGCTCTAGGTCTCTCATATATGGCCTTTATTATGTTGAGGAATGCTCCATCTATTCCCACTTTGTTGAGGGTTTTTATCATAAATGGGTGCTGCACATTATCAAGTGCTTTTCCTGCATCTATTGATATGATCATGTGATTTTTGTCTTTGCTTTTGTTTATGTGGTGTACTATGTTAATTGACTTGTGAGTATTGTACTATCCTTGCATCCTGGGATGAATCCAACTTGATCATGTTCTATGATCTTTTTAATGTATTCCTGGATGCGTTTTGCCAATATTTTGTTGAGGATTTTAGCATCTATGTTCATCAGTGATATGGCCTGAAGTTTTCTTTCTTTGTTATGTCTTTATCTGGTTTTGGGATTAGGATTATATTGGCTTTGAAAAACGAGTTTCGGAGTCTTCCATCTTCTTGAATTTTTTGAACTAATCTGTGGAGGATGGGGGTTGGCTACCCCTTAAATGCTCCATAGAATTCTCCTGTGAAACTGTCTGGTCCAGGACTTATGTGGGTCGAAGCTTTTGGATTATTGTTTCAATTTCATCAGGCGTTACTGTCTGTTCAGGCTCTCTGCTTCTTCTTCATTGAGTTTTGGAAGGTTATGATTTTCAAGAAATTTGTCCATTTCATCTGGGTTTTCAAATTTTTTGGCATACATTTCTTCATAGTAATTTCTTACAATCCTTTGTATTTCGGTGGTATCATCTGTAGTCTCCTCTTTCATTTCTGGTTGTGTTTATTTGGATCCTCTCTCTAATTTTTTTTTTTTTTTTTGATGAGCCTGCTTAAGGGCTTGTCAATTTTGTTTCTGTTTACAAAGAACCAGCTGCTGGATGCGTTGACCCTTACTATTGTGTTTTTAGTCTCTATGTCATTTAGTTCTGCTCTGATCTTGGTTATTTCCTTCCTTCTGCTTGCTCTGGGTTGTCTTTGTTGTTGTTCCTCCAGTTTTCGTAGGTGTATGGTTAGGTTGTTTCTTTTAGATGTTTCTATTCTTTTTAGGTAGGTCTGTATCACTATAAATTTCCCTCTCAGGACTGCCTTTGCTGTCTGCCATAGGTTTTGGGTTGTTGTGAGTTCATTTTCACTTGTTTCCAGAAAGTTTTTGATTTCGTCCCTATTCTCGTTCTTGACCCATTCATTGTTTAAAAGCATGCTATTCAATCTCCATGATTTTTAATTTTTGGGGTTTTTTCCTTTGGGGTTCATTTCTAGTATCAGTCCCTTGTGGTCAGAGAAAATGCTTGGTATGATTTCAATTTTCCTGGCTTTGTTGAGGCTTGCTTTGTGTCCTATCATGTGGTCTATCTTTGAAAAAGTTCCATGGACACTTGAAAGAATGTATATTTTACTTCTTTGGGATGAAAAGCTCTCTCTATATATATCAATTAAGTCCGTTTCCTCTAGGGTATTGTTAAGTGACACAATATCCTTGTTTGTTTGTAATTTTTCTGTCTTTTTAATGTGGGCCTGTATTGCTATGAACTTCCTTCTCAGGAATGCCTTTGCTATGTCCCATTGGTTTTGGGTTGTTGTGAGTTCATTTTCTTTTATTTCCAGAAACTTTCTGATTTCTTCTCTAATCTCATTTTTCACCCATTCATTTTATAATAGCATGTTATTCAGTCTCCATGTTTTTGTGTGTTTTGGGGTTTTTTCCTTGAGATTTGTTTCTAGTTTAAGTCCCTTATGGTCAGAGAAAATGCTTGATATGATTTCAATTTACTTGAACTTGTTGAGGCTTGTTTTGGTTCCTATCATGTGGTCTATCTTTGAAAATGTTCCATGTGCATTTGAAAAGAATGTGTATTTTGCTTCTTTGGGATAAAAGGCTCTACATATATTAGCTAAGTCCATTTCATCCAAGACTTGTTCAATACAACAATATATTTGTTGATATTTTGTTTAGATCTGTCCATCTTTGACAGTGGGGTATTAAAATCCCCTACTATAATTGTGTTGCTGTCAATATCTTTCTTGAAGTCCTCCAAGATTTTCTTTATGTATTTGGGTGCTCCTATGTTGGGTGCACATATGTTTACAATGTTTATGTCTTCTTGGTGGATTCTTCCTTTGAGTATTATGAAGTGACCATCTGGATCTCTCTTGATGGCCCTTTTTTTGAAGTCTATTGTGTCTGATATGAGTATTGCTACTCCTGCCTTTTTCCTGTCCATTAGCTTGGAAAATTTGTTTCTAGCCCTTCATTTTCAGTTTGTGTAGGTCTTTTGCCCTGAGGTGGGTCTGTTGTAGGCCGCATTTGTGTGGGTAATGCTTTCTTATCCACTCAGCTATTCTATGTCTTTTCATTGGAGCATTATATCATTTACATTTAAGGTTATTATTGATAGGTATTTATTCATTTCCGATTCTTTGTACCTGTGTTCTTCTCTCTTTCTCTCTTTTCCTTCCTTTCCTTATAGCAACCCCTTTAGTATCTCTTGCAGAGCTGGTTTGGTGGAGGTATGTTCTTTTTTTTTTTTCTTTCTATGGTGTTTATTCATTTATTTTGAAATAGGAATTTCTAAAGCCTTTAAGAGTTTAAATAGGAGAGATTTCCAAAGATCCTAGTGTTCAAGTTGAACAGCATCTGTGTTTATGTTTTATGGTATTTCTTTTTTTAAAAGATTTATTTATATTTTTTATCTTTTTTGATTGTTGTTCAAGTACAGTTGTCCCATTTCCCTGCTACCATCACCCCAGCCCCACCCATCCCCACATTTCACCCTGTTCCTACCACTCTTTTGCTTTGTCCATGTTTATACATGGTACTTGATGACTCTTCCCCACTTTCCTCTCATTATCCCCAATCCCACCCCTATGGTTAGTGTCAGTTTGTTTTTATTTCCATGTATCTGATTCTATTTTGCTTGCTTCTTTTGTTGATTAAGTTCCACTTATAGGTGAGATCATATACTATTTGTCTACCAGCAACTGGCTGATTTTACTTAGCATAATGCTCTCCAGATCCATCCATGCTGTCGTGAAGGGTAGGAGCTCCTTCTTTCTTTCTGCTGCACAGTATTCAACTGTGTAAATGTACCACAGTTTTTTTGACCCACTCATTTACCAATGGGCACTTAGGTTGCTTCCAACACTTGGCTATTGTAAATTGTGCTGCTATGAACATTGGGGTGCACAGGATCTTTTGGATTGGTGTTTCAGGGTTCTCAGGGTATATTCCCAGCAGCGGAATTGCTGGGTCAAAGGGCAGTTCTATTTTTAGTTTTCTGAGGAAATTCCATACTGTTTTCCACAGTGGCCTCACCAGTCTGCATTCCCACCAACAGTGCAGTAGGGTTCCCTTTTCTCCGCATACTCTCCAACATTTGTGTGTGGATTTGTTTATGTTGGCCACTGTGACTGGTGTGAGATGGTACCTCATTGTGGTTTTAATTTGCATCTCTCTAATGGCTAGTGATGCTGAGCATCTTTTCATATGTCTCTGGGCTCTCTGTATGTCTTCCTTGGAGAAGTGTCTGTTCAAGTCCTTTGCCCATTTTTTAATTGGGTTGTTTGACATCTTGGAGTGCAGTCATGAGCGTTCTTTATATATTTTGGAGATTAGGCCCTTCTCTGAGGTATCATTGGCAAATATGTTTTCCCATACTGTTGGTTCTCTTTGTAATTTGGTGCTGTTTTCTTTAGCCATGAAGAAGCTTTTTATTTTGATGAGGCCCCATTTGTTTATTCTTTCCTTTATATCCCTTGCTTTAGGGGAAATGTCTGTGAGGATGTTGCTGCATGCAATGTCTGAGATTTTCCTGCCAATGTTTTCCTCAAGGACTTTTATGGTGTTACAAATTATATTTAAGTCTTTTATCCATCTTGAGTTTATTTTTGTGTATGGCATAAGTTGGTGATCGAGTTTCATTTTTTTGCACGTAGCTGTCCAGATCTCCCAACACCATGTGCTGAATAGGCTGTTTTTGCTCAATTTTATGCTCCTGCCTCCTTTATCAAATGTTAATTGACCGTAAAGACTTGAGTTTATTTCTGGGCTCTCTGTTCTGTTCCATTGGTCTATGTGCCTGTTTTTATGCCAGTACCAGGCTGTTTTGATTACAGTGGCCTTGTAATACAGTGTCATATCAGGTATTGTGATCCCTCCTGCTTTGTTCTTCTTTCTCAAAATTACTGCAGCTATTAGGGGTCATTTATGGTTCCATAAAATTTCTGAAATGTTTGTTCTATATCTTTCAAATATGTAATTGGTACTTTAATAGGGATTGCATTGAATCTATAAGTCGCTTTGGGTAGTATGGCCATTTTGATGATGTTAATTCTTCCAATCCATGAGCATGGTAGATGCTTCCATTTGTTTGTGTCTTCCTTAATTTCTTTCTTCAATGTTGTGTAGTTTTCTGAGTACAGGTCTTTTACCTCCTTGGTTAGGTTTATTCCTAGGTACTTTATTTTTCTTATTGCTATATCAAATGGGATTTTTTTCCTGAATTCTGTTTCTGCAGTTTCGTTGTTGGTGTACAGGAATGCCTTTGATTTCTGAGTTTTGACTTTGTATCCAGCTGTTTTGCCAAAATCATTTATTAGGTCTAGTGGTTTTTTGTTGGAGTCTATGGGACTTTCCATGTACACTATCATGTCATCTGCAAACAGTGACAGTTTCATTTCCTCCTTTCCAATTTGGATGCCTTCTATTGCTTTTTCTTGTCTGATTGCTGCGGCTAGGATTTCCAATACTATGTTGAATAGGAGTGGTGAGAGAGGGCATCCTTGTCTTGTTCCTGATCTTAGTGGGAAAGCTCTAAGTTTTTGTCCATTTAGTATGATGTTGGCTGCAGGTCTCTCATATATGGCCTTTATTATGTTGAGGAATGCTCCCTCTATTCCCATTTTGCTGAGTGTTTTTATCAGAAATGGGTGCTGTATCTTATCAAATGGTTTTTCCGCATCTATTGATATGATCATGTGATTTTTGTCTTTGCAGTTATTGATGTGATGTATTATGTTTATTGATTTGTGAATATTGTACCATCCTTGCATCCCTGGGATGAATCCCACTTGGTCATGGTGGATGATCTTTTTAATGTATTACTGGATGCGTTTTGCCTATATTTTGTTGAGAATTTTAGCGTCTATGTTCATCAGAGATATTGGCCTGAAGTTTTCTTTCTTCGTTGTGTCTTTGTCTGGTTTGGGGATTAGGATGATGCTGGCTCCATAAAAAGAGTTTGGGAGTCTTCCATCAGTTTGGATTTTTTTGAATAGTCTGTGAAGGATAGGGGTTAACTCTTCCTTAAATGCTTTGTAGAATTCTCCTGTGAAACCATCTGCTCCAGGACTTTTGTGTGTTGGGAGTTTCTTGATGACTGCTTCAATTTCCTCTGCTGTTATTGGTCTGTTCAGGTTTTCTGCTTCTTCTTCATTCAGTTTTGGAAGATTATATTTTTCTAGAAATGTGTCCATTTCACCTAGGTTTTCAAATTTCTTGGCATACAGTTTTTCGTAGTAATTTCTTACAATCCTTTGTATTTCTGTGTACAAATCCTTTGTATTTTTCTATCAGTTGTAATCTCTCCTCTTTCATTTCTAATTGTGTTTATTTGGATCCTCTCTCTTTTTTTCTTGAGGAGCCTACTTAAAGGTTTGTCGATTTTGTTTATCTTTTCAAAGAACCAGCTCCTGGATTCATTGATCCTTAGAATTGTGTTTTTAGTCTCTATGTCATTTAGTTCTGCTCTGATCTTGGTTATTTCCTTCCTTCTGCTTGCTCTGGGCTGTCTTTATTGTTGTTCCTCGAGTTCTTGTAGGTGTAGGGTTAGGTTGTTTGTTTGAAATGTTTCTATCTTTTGAAGGTAGGCCTGTATTGCTATGAACTTCCCTCTCAGGACTGCCTTTGCTGTGTCCCATAGGTTTTGGGTTGTTGTGAGTTCATTTTCATTTGTTTCCAGAAAGTTTTTGAATTCTTCCCTCGTCTCCTCCTGGACCCATTCATTATTTAATAGCATGCTATTCAGTCTCCATGATTTTGAGTGTTTTGGCTTTTTTCCTTTGGGGTTGGTTTATAGTTTCAGTCCCTTGTGGTCAGAGAAAATGCTTGATATGATTTCAATTTTCTTGAATTTGTTGAGGCTTGCTTTGTGTCCTATCATGTGGTCTATCTTTGAAAAAGTTCCATGGACACTTGAAAAGAATGTGTATTTTGTTTCTTTGGGATGAAAAGCTCTCTATATATCAGTTAAGTCCATTTCCTTAGGTTATTGTTAAGGGACACAATATCCTTGTTGATATTTTGTTTGGAAGACCTGTCCATTTTTGATAGTGGGGTGTTAAATTCCCTACTGTAATTCTGTTGCTGTCAATATCTTTCTTGAAGTCCTCCAAGATTTTCTTAATGTATTTGGGTGTTCCTATGTTGGGTGTATATATATTTACATTGTTTATGTCTTCTTGGTGGATTCTTCCTTTGAGTATTATGAAGTGACCTTCTGGGTCTCTCTTGATGGCCCTTCTTTGTAAGTCTATTTTGTCTGATATGAGTATTGCTACCCCTGCTTTTTTTTCCTGTCCGTTTGCTTGGAAAATTTGTTTCCAGCCCTTCCCTTTCAGTCTGTGTAAGACTTTTGTCCTGAGATGGGTCTCTTGTAGGCAGCATATGTGTGGGTCATGTTTTCTTATCCATTCAGCTATTCTGTGTCTTTTGATTGGAGCATTTAATCCATTTATGTTTACGGTTATTATTGATAGGTAGTTATTCATTGCCTTTATTCCTACCTGTGTTCCTCTGTCTTTCTCTTTTCCTTCCTTTCCTTAAAGCAGTCCCTTTAGCATCTCTTGCAGAGCTGGTTTGGTGGAAGCGTATTCTTTTAAACTTCTTGTGTCTGGGAAACTCTTTATTTGGTCTTCTATCTTGATTGAGAGCCTTGCTGGGTAAAGTAGCATTGGTTGTAGGCCTCTGGTTCTCATTACTTGGAGTATTTTTTGCCATTCTATTCTGGCTTGGAGCGTTTCCATTGAGAAGTCAGTTGCTAACCTTATTGGGGCTCCCTTGTATATTCCTTCCCTTTTCTCCCTTGCTGCCTTTAAGATCCTCTCTTTGTCTTGGAAATATGCCATTTTAATTATGATTTGTCTTGCAGTGGATCTCTTTGGTTTCCTCTTGCTTGGGACTCTCTGTGTTTCCTGGATTTGGGTGACTGTTTCTCTCCTCAGATTAGGGAAATTTTTCACCATTACTTTTTCAAACAGGTTTTCTATCCCTTGCTCTTCTTCTTCTCCTTCTGGTATTCCTATTATACGGATGTTGTTACGTTTCATGTTGTCCTGCATTTCCCTTATTCCCTCTTCATTCTTTCTGAGCCTCTTTTCCTTTTCTTGCTCATTCTGGGTGTTTTTTTCTACTTTGTCCTCCAGCTCGCTTCTCTGATCCTCTGCGTCATCAAGTCTGCTTTTGATGCCTTCTACTGTGTTCTTCAATTCAGAAATTGTATTTTTCATTTCCTCTTGGCTCTTGTTGATAGTTTCTATTTCCTTTTTCATGGTGATATAGTTTGCAGTGAGTTCATTGTAGTTTCCCTGTAGTTTCTGGTAGTTCTCTTTGAACTTAGAGAGCTCAGTGAGCTTCCTGATAACCATTGCTTTGAACTCAGTATCTGATAGTTGACTTGCCTCTTTTTCAGTTAGCATTCTTTCTGAGTTTTCCTCCTTTCCTTTCATTTGGGGATTTTTTCTTTGTCTTCCCATTGTTTGTGAGACTCTTCTTGTAAGCCTCTGCTTCTTAAATTGACCTATTCTGACTCCCTGGGTTTATGGTATGAACCTCTATGGTAGAATGCCAATGGGATTCAGTGGTGCTGTGTCCTTAATCTTTTGCGCGCACTGGTCTTGAGCTGACATTTATGGGTGTAACATCGTCTAACTCTGGTCCTTTCAGCACTCCATGTTTTGTTGTCTCACCTGTGCGAAAAAGAGAAAGGGGGGAAGAAAAAAAGAAGGGAAGGAGGGAAATAGAAAATAGAAAAGGAAAGGAAGGAAGGAAGAGGGAATAGAGAAAGATCAGAGACAAGATAAGAAGGAATTTTAACAAAAATTAAAACAAAAGAATAAATAAAAGAAGGCAGGAAGAAGGGATAAAAAAGGTAAAGGATGGAAGGAAGAATGAATAAAAAAAAAGAAAGAAGGGAAAGGAAGAAGGAATTCAGGGGGAAAGGAGGAAAGGAAAAAAAAAAAAGTCTTCTACTGGCTTTAAACAGGTCAGGTTAGTTCTGCTGGTCATCCTGTCTGTGGAACAGGAGGGGGTGGTTGGAAGGATTGGTTTCACTTTTCTCCCTTCCTGGGCCACACTCTTCGCTTTTGTTAGGCCTGCAGTCCTGTTCCTCATGGTCCTTCTGCTCCCCAGTAGGCCTTTAGTTCACCAGTTGTGCTGTCCTTGAGTTGCACCAATTAGGGGCAACTCACACTCCACCTTCTTGCTCTTTGCTGTCTTAGATGCTAGGGGCTCTGGGTGGTGCTATGGGGTAGTTCAGTCCCCTACTGGGTTGAGTCTTTCTGTGGAATGCAGTCTCCCCTTGCCCTGCAGCTCCCCACTGCTGGATGTTCTGCCTTTGTCCTAGAGAGCCAGTAGGCCCTGCAGGGCTCTGTGCGCAGGTATTAGGTAGGCATTGTAGGTGTGGTCCCTGGCAGGCAGCCAGACCCTTGATCAGCCAATCCAGCAGCTTTGGGCTTGGGTATCTGGGGCGGGCGGGTCCGCTCTTTTGGGCCTTTGGGTGGAGCAGCTAGCCTCTGCTTCAGATGTCACCCACCTGAGGTTTCCGTTGTGGGCCCCCAGTCTGCTAATCTGCCTCCGCGCAACCTGGCTTTAGGTGAGCACCTCGAGGCTGCTTATCCTGCTTTCACAGTCCAGTGGCCAAGGGGGGAGGCGCGCCAGAGGCCACGGCTGCTTCTGTGAGTTCTCTAACTAGCCCTTGAGTGCCTCTATTTTCTTTTTCTTTTTGAGAAATTCTTCCTATTCAAGCCCCCCTGGTCCAAACAAGCACCTGGCCGCTCACAGCTCAGCCTGGCTCTCTCCCAAGAATCCTGCAGCAGCCCCTGTACCCAGGCTGGGGCTTCTGCTGCCCTTGTCCCCGCGCGGGTCCTGGTTGCCGGGTCCTGGGTCCAGGGTCCCGGGGACCTTATTGTCCTTAAGCACTCTTCTTACCATCAGATCTTTCAATGTCCTCTATCTTTGGTCTCTGATCTTCATATATGCTGGAATACTTTGGCTGTTCGCTCTGCTCCTCAGATCAGCTAGGTATTTCACTGGCGTTGAGGGGAAGTGGACTCTGCTCCCACCTATGTTGCCGCCATCTTCAGCATCCGAGGTATATTCTTTTAGACTTTTTTTTTTTGGTCTGGGAAGGTCCTTATTTGGCCTTCTATCTTGTTTGAGAGTTGTGCTGGGTAAAGTGGTCCTGGTTGCACTACTTGTAATAGTTTTTGCCATTTTCTTCTGGCTTGGAGCGTTTCCATTGAGAAGTCAGTTGCTAACCTTATTGGAATCCCTTGTATGTTATTTCCTTTTTTCCCTTGCTGCCTTTAAGGTTCTTTCTTTTTCTTGGAACTTTGCCATTTTAATTATGATGTGTCTTGCAGTGGGCCTCTTTGGGTTCCTCTTGATTGGGACTCTCTGTGATTCCTGGAGTTGTGTGACTTTTTCTCTCATCAAATGAGGGAAATTTTCCCTCATCAAATGAGGGGATATTGTTGCCTTTCATGTTGTCCTGCATTTCCCTTAACCCCTCTTCATTCTTTCTGTGCCTCTTTTCCTTTTCTTGCTCATTCCTGCTTTGTTCCTCAGTAGAATGAGTAGGTGTTTTACCCAGGTGCAGAGGGAAGTTAACTCCATTCCCACCTATATCTCTGCCATCTTAAGAACTCTGACCAACAATTTTTACACACATCATGGACCAGGACCAGAGAGCAAACATACATCAGAAAATAGGGTTAAAAATCAGAAGGAACTTAAATGAGGTTATCGCCCTTGGTGCTAGGATTTTATATTTGGATGGGAGCAGGGGCTGACCATCCCATTCCATATGCGATGGATTTTACATGAAGCTGGGAGCTGAGACCAAACTGCTTCTTATTAATGAGGGCTGGAGGAATCTCCATATCTAGGAATAGAAGCAGACTTGCCACTGGAAGCTAGGGCCTACCATGAATAATAAGAGGATTAAGTTTTCATCATCCTTATGGCAGGAGAGTCTAGGATCCAGTTTAGACCCACATACCATATAAGGCTAAGGTAAAAACAAAGTTAAAGCAATTAAGCTAGAAAAAAATTTCAAAGGTAACTTTAAAATGAGAATTAAAAAGAAAACAAGGAGGACTCTAGCATCATAAAAAGATCAACAGGGAGTGTGCCCAGTGACCAGGGAGTGCATGTACCTCATCTCGGAGGGAGCTGAGACTACAGGCGCCACCCGGGGAGGGTGCCCAGCAACCAGGAGTGTGCCCAGCTACCGGGGAGTGTGCGCATCCACCAGGGAGTGCCCGCACCTCATCTTGGAGGGAGCTGAGACTGCGGGCACCACCCAGGGGAGGGTGCCCAGCCACCGGGAGTGTGCCCAGTGACCAGGGAGTGTGCTCATCCACCGGGGAGTGCCCGCACTTCATTTCAGAGGGAGCTGAGACTACAGGCACCACCCTGGGGGGGGGGCATGCCCAGTGACTGGGAGTGTGCTCAGCAACCGGGGAGTCTGCCCAGCGACCTGGGAGTGAACCCATCCACTGGGGAGCTCCAACACCTCATCTTGGAGGGAGCTGAGACTACAGGCACCACCCGGAGGAGGGTGCGGAGAGACCAGGAGTGTGGCCAGCTACCGGGAGTGTGCCCATCCGCCGGGGAGTGCCCGCACCTTATCTCAGAGGGAGCTGAGACTGCGGGCACGACCCGGGGGAGGGTGCCCAGTGACTGGAAGTGTGCCCAGTGACTGGGGAGTGTCTCCACCTCATCTCAGAGGGAACTGAGAACACAGGCACCAGGGACACTGCAAATAAAGGAAGCTCTGCATGCACACCCATAGCCCGGAGGAGACCTACCATAAAAAAAGAGTGGGTAGAAGCTGGAACACCAGGATTCCTCCTGAAAGAGGAAACCCACCAACAAAAGAAACACCAACAGATAAGAAGAGAAGAAGGTGAAGGAGGGAGGGGAAGCAACACGAAGTCAACCCAGAACCTATCTGAAAAAACAAATAAATAGTGAAGAAATTACTAAGAACAAACAACTGAAGAAGAGCAAGAGAAAAGCCTCAACACCTTGTATACACAGAGGAAGCAGCTCCAACACAACCTGCCCACACCTACACAACACAAGACAAGAGGTGGGGGACAGACAGACCCTCAGATAACTAGATGGTGGGAAAGACCCACCAAAGAAAGACCCAACAAGAAGAAAAACCAAAGACATACACAGAGCCAACATAAACCACAGCCCAAGATCAGTAAGATGGGGAGATCAAGGAGACTGTACCACTAAATCTCACAGGTATTCTATCACAGAAGTTTACACCAAAAACCCAGGGTGTCAGAACAGAGCAACTTAAGAAGAAAAGGCTAACTGGAAGAGTGTCACAAACAATGTGAAGACAAAGAAACAATCCCCAAATGAAAGGAAAGGGGGAAGTCTCAGACACAATGGTAAATGAAAAAGAGGCAAGTCAACTATCAGATACTGAGTTCCAGGAATTGGTTATGAGGAAGCTTAATGAGCTCACACAGAATTACCAAAAACTACAGGGAAACTACAATGAACTCACTGCAAACTACATCAACATGAAAAAGGAAATAGTAACTATCAACAAGGACCAAGAGGAAATGAAGAACACAATTTCAGAACTGAAGAACACAGTAGAAGGAATCAAAAGCACGCTCGATGAAGTAGAGGATCGGATGAGTGAACTGGAGGACAGGGTAGGAAAAAAAAAAACCCAGAATGAGCAAGAAAAGGAAAAGAGGCTCAGAAAGAATAAAGAGGGGTTAAGGGAAATGCAGGACAACATGAAACGCAACAATATCCATATAATAGGGATACCAGAAGGAGAACCAGAAGAGGAAGAGCAAGGGATAGAAAACCTGTTTGAAAAAGAGATGAGATAAAATTTCCCTCATTTGATGAGAGAAAAAGTCACACAACTCCAGGAATCACAGAGAGTCCCAATCAAGAGGAACCCAAAGAGGCCCACTGTAAGACACATCATAATTCAAATGGCAAAATTCCAAGAAATGGAAAGAACCCTAAAGGCAACAAGGAAAAAAAGGAAGTAACATACAAAGGACTCCAATAAGGTTTGCAACTGACTTCTCAATGGAAACGCTCCAAGCCAGAAGACAATGGCAAAAACTATTATAAGTAGTGAGAACTAGAGGCCTGCAACCAGGACCACTTTACCCAGCACGGCTCTCAGACAAGATAGAAGGCCAAGTAAGGGGATTCCGAGACAAAAAAAAAGTCTAAAAGAATATACCTCCACCAAACCAGCTCTGCAAGAGATACTAAAGGGGTTGCTATAAGGAAAGGAAGGAAAAGAGAGAAAGAGAGAACACAGGTACAAAATATCGGCAATGAATAAATACCTATCGATAATAACCTTAAATGTAAATGATATAATGCTCCAATAAAAGACATAGAATATCTGAATGGATAAGAAAGCATTACCCACACATATGTGGCCTACAAGAGACCCACCTCAGGGCAAAAGACATACACAGACTGAAAGTGAAGGGCTGGAAACAAATTTTCCAAGCAAACTGACAGGAGAAAAAAACAGGGGTAGCAATACTCATATCAGAAACAATATGGCCCTTCAAAAAAAGGGCCATCAAGAGAGACCCAGATAGTCACTTCATAATACTCAAAGGAAGAATCCACCAAGAAGACATAAACGTTGTAAATATATATGCACCCAACATAGGAGCACCCGAATACATAAAGAAAATCTTGGAGGACTTCAAGAAAGATATTGACAGCAACACAATTATAGTAGGGGATTTTAATACCCCACTATCAAAGTTGGACAGATCTTCTAAACAAAATATCAACAAATATATTGTTGTATTGAACAAGCCTTGGATGAAACGGATTTAGCTGATATATGTAGAGCCTTTCATCCCAAAGAAGCAAACTACACAATCTTTTCAAATGCACATGGAACATTTTCAAAGATAAACCACATGATAGGAACCAAAACAAGCCTCAACAAGTTCAAGTAAATTGAAATCATATCAAGCATTTTCTCTGACCTTAAGGGACTGAAACTAGAAACAAATCTCGAAGACAAAATCCCAAAACCCGCAAAAACATAGAGACTGAATAGCATGCTATTAAACCATGAATGGGTGAAAAATGAGATTAGGGAAGAAATCAAAAAGTTTCTGGAAAAAAATGAAAATGAACTCACAACAATCTAAAACCTATGGCACACAGCAAAGGCAGTCCTGAGAGGAAGTTTATAGTGATACAGACCTACCTAAAAAGAATAGAAACATCTCAAATAAACAACCTTACTCTATGCCTACAAGAACTCAAAAACAACAACAAAGACAGCCCAGATCAAATAGAAAGAAGGAAATAACTAAGATCAGAGCAGAATTAAATGACATAGAGATTAAAAGCACAATAGTAAGGGTCAATGAATCCAGCAGCTGGTTCTTTGAAAACAAACAAAATCGAGAGCCATTAAGCAGGCTCATCAAGAAAAAATTAGAGAGGACCCAAATAAAGACAACCAGAAATGAAAGAGGAGAGACTACAAATGATATCACCGAAATACAAAGGATTGTAAGAAATTTCTACGAAGAAATGTATGCCAAAAAATTTGAAAACCTAGATGAAATGGAGAAATTTCTAGAAAAAATATAATCTTCTAAAACTCAGTGAAGAAGAAGCAGAAAGCCTGAACAGACCAGTAACGCCTGATGAAATTGAAACAGTAATCCAAAGCTTCCAACACACAAAACCCCTGGACCAGATGGGTTCACAGGAGAATTCTTCAGAGCATTTAAGGGGTAGCCAACCCCCATCCTCCACTGATTATTTCAAAAAATTCATGACAATGGAAGACTCCGAAACTCATTTTTCAAAGCCAATATAATCCTAATCCCAAAACCAGATAAAGACATAACAAGGAAAGAAAACTTCAGGCCAGTATTGCTGATGAACATAATTGCTAAAATCCTCAACAAAATATTGGCAAAACGCATCCAGGAATACATTAAAAAGATCATACACCATGATCAAGTGGGATTCATCCCAGGGATGGAAGGATAGTACAATACTCACAAGTCAATAAACATAATACACCACATAAACAAAAGCAAAGACAAAAAGCAATTGATCATATCGATAGATGCAGGAAAAGCATTTGATAATGTGCAGCACCCAATTATGATGAAAACCCTCAACAAAGTGGGAATAGATGGAGCATTCCTCAACATAATAAAGGCCATATATGAGAGACCTAGAGCCAACATCATACTCAATGGACAAAAACTTAGACCTTTCCCAGTAAGACCAGGAAGAAGACAAGGATGCCCTCTTTCACCACTCCTGTTCAACATAGTATTGGAAGTTCTAGTCACAGCAATCAGACAAGAAAAAGAAATAAAAGGCATCCAAATTGGAAAGGAGGAAATGAAACTGTCACTGTTTGGAGATGACATGATAGTGCACATGGAAAGTCCTATAGACTCCACCAAAAAACTACTTGACCAAATAAATGAATTTGGCAAAACAGCTGGATACAAAGTCAATACTCAGAAATCAAAGGCATTCCTGTACACCAACAATGACACATCAGAAACAGAAATAAGGAAAGAAATCCCTTTTGATATACCAAGAAGAAAAGTAAAGTACCTAGGAATAAACCTAATCAAGGAGGTAAAAGACCTGTACTCAGAAAACTACACAACATTGAAGAAAGAAATTAAGGAAGACACAAGCAGATGGAAGCATGTACCATGCTCATGGATTGGAAGAATTAACATCATCAAAATGGCCATACTACCCAAAGCAATTTATAGATTCAATGCAATCCTTATTAAAATACCCATGACATATTTGACAGATATAGAACAAACATTTTAGAAATTTATATGGAACCATAAATGATCCTGAATTGCTGCAGCAAATTGAGAAAGAAGAACAAAGCAGGATGGATCACAATACCTGATATCAAACTGTATCACAAGGCCACTGTAATAAAAACAGCCTAGTAGTGGCATAAAAACAGGCACACAGACCAATGGAACAGAACCGGGAGCCCAGATATAAACTCAAGTCATTACGGTCAATTAATATTTGACAATGGAGGCAGGAGCATCAAATGGAGAGAAAATAGCCTCTTCAACAAATGGTGTTGAGAGATCTGGACAGCTAAATGCAATAAAATGAAACTCAATCACCAACTTACACCATACTCAAAAATAAATTAGAGGTGGGTAAAAGACTTAAATATTAGTCATAACACTATAAAAATCCTAGAGGAAAACATTGGCAGGAACACCTCAGATATTCCATGCAGCAACATCCTCACAGACATGTCCCCTAATGCAAGGGATATAAAGGAAAGAAGAAACAAATGGGACCTCATCAAAATAAAAAGCTTCTTCATGGCTAAAGAAAACAGCACCAAATTACAAAGAGAACCAACAGTATGGGAAAACATATTTGCCAATGATACCTCAGAGAAGGGCCTAATCTCCAAAATATATAAAGAACTCACACGACTCCACTCCATGAAGACAAACAACCCAATTAAAAAATGGGCAAAGGACTTGAACAGACACTTCTCCAAGGAAGACATATAGAGGGCCCAGAGACATATGAAAAGACACTCAGCATCACTAGCCATCAGAGAGATGCAAATTAAAATCACAAATAGTTACCACCTAACACCAGTCAGAGTGGCCAACATAAACAAATCTACAAACAAATGCTGGAGAGAATGCAGAGGAAAGGCAACCCTGGTGAACTGTTGCTGGGAATGCAGACTGGTGCAGCCATTGTGGAAAACAGTATGGAATTTCATCAGAAAACTAAAAATGGAACCCCCTTTGACCCAGCAATTCCACTGCTGGGAGTATACCCTAAGAACCCTGAAACACGAGTCCAAAAGAACCTATGTACCCCAATGTTCATAGCAGCACTACTTGCAATAGCCAAGTACTGGAAGCAACCTAAGTGCCCATCAGCAAATGAGTGGATCCAAAAACTATGGCATATTTACACAATGGAATTCTACACAGCAGAGAGAAAGAAGGAGCTTATACCCTTTGCAACAGCATGGATGGAACTGGAGAGCATTATGCTAAGTGAAATAAGCCAGATGGTGAGGGACAAATACCATATGATCTCACCTTTAACTGGAACATAATCAACAAAAGAAAAAAAAACAAACAAAATATAACCAGAGACTTTAAAATTAAGAGCAATGTAACAATAGCCAGAGGGGAGTGGGGAGAGATGTCTACAGGAGCTACTATAAAGGACACAAGGACAAAATCAAGGGTTAGGGTAGAGGTGGGGGAGGGAGGTGGGATTAGCTTGGGTGGGGTGTAGGTATGGGGAGAAAATGCAGACAATTGTAACTTGAATAACAATTAATAAATAAAATAAATTAGAGAAAATACAGATTAAAAAATTGTTGGTCAATTATTTGTGTGTGTTTGTATTGGAAGCTTTGAGTTCCAGTCAGTATTTGTCCGCCATCTTCAGCCTTCTTTTCTATATTCTCAATGCATTCTTTTAGAAGAAAAATATTTTTAGATCAATGATTATAATGAAAATTGTGTGATTGGGGCTGGGATTATGTTTCTCAGTGTGTTCATGAAAAAGTGAAGACAAGTTGGAGGAAGAGCATACAAAACATGACTGCAAATCTTTCTCTGTTCCTGTGCTTTTATTCTGACTTTGTACAAATAGAAACCTCAAATGTACCTTCTTGGTGGTGAAGGGGTCATGCATGCACCCATTTACCTCAGTTTACACAGCCCTTTGTTCTACCATTTACCTCATGTTAAAATAAATTCTCTGTAGCCATGTCTTTAGTGAATGTCAAAAAAGGGAAAGCAAAATTGTCTCAAGAATACTTCAAAAAAAAGTGAGAGCACATTTCTGTGTAGAAGTGAAGGGGACATGTATGTTCCATGGAAAGAGTTTTATTTTCCTGTGTCATAAGAATTATGCTTCCTGCTGTTCTCATTGCTGTTGCTGCCTGTCTTTGAAGGCTTCCACATTTTCTGTCCCTATTGTAGACTTTTCCTTACATTCACAAAGCTGCTATCAATTTGCAGAAACTCTTCTCATGATGGGAGAGCTTATTGGAGATTGAGAAATGTTAGTTTTATTTCTTTTTTATCATAACCTGAAAATGGGCTTTCATGTGAACATATGTGTTCAAATGATAGACCTTCTCACTAATTAACAGTCTGTGATACACATTGCACTCGGGAATGGGATTATTTCATTATTTGTATCTTTTTTTCATTAACATCTAGATTTGTTTTCTTCAAGTATAGTTGGGTCTAATTGATATGAGTATATGGTAAGCATCCAGGAACTACTACTAAGCAGGGAGAGTGAGAAACAAAAATTACCAGATGAAGAAACATTAAAAGTCAATGAGTTTATTTATCCCTGTTTACAAACCTTCAGTGGCCCTTTTCAAAACTGTATTGACTGATAACCACAGGAGCCCACTGGGAATTTTCTCTTGAAAATGAAGAACTTTTTCTGGTGAGGCAGATGAACTGAGGTGCATGTTGGCTCATCCTCCTCACAGCCACTTGAAAGGAGATGTTATTTTACCTCTTTAAACTCATATTCTCATAGGTAAAATGAACACATTGAAATCAGCTGTACAGTGTGTGGAATGCCTTACACACAGTGGGTGCTCAATGTCAATCAAGATTATCACTGGCACAAGATTATTCAACAAGGTCAATTCAGCTTGCCCAATTTTATCAGTCAAGTATCTATTTAAAATGAACAATAATATAAATATAAATATACTTTAAAATATATAAACAAACACAGAGTTTGTATTCCTTTTGTATTGCATGGAGGGCCACTGGGCACAGGGATAGGAGTTCAATTTATTTTTTTCACAAATCATTTGGTTCATTGATTTAGTATTGCTAAGTTCCAGCAAGTTTGCTGATGCCTTCCTCTTAGGGGATTTGAATAAAACAAATATGATGAACAAGTATATTTCTGGGTAAATAGATTTTGTTTATAACAAATGTTTATCTCACTAACCTGAGGAAACCAAGAAGGTCGCTTTTGTTGAATCTGAGGGACTGTTTCAAGGGGCCTCATTCTTGGTAGGTTAGAGTTCTACAAAGTGCCATTTGATAGATCAGGATGTGCTGACTGCCCATTTACACATATGGTAAGGGCAGACATTCTTGAGCACTTCATTATCTGTGAGGCACTGGTCTGAGTTCTTACAGGAATCATCTCCTTTGTTCCCCCTGTCAAAACTTTTACATACCAGTAACTAAATCTTTAAGATGTCAATGAATTTACTCCAAGTCTCAAAACTATTAAATAGCAAAGCCAGGATTTGACTTTCAATTTGTATGACTCGAAAACCAAATAATCACTATAATTGTCATGGACTTGGAAAAAGTGGCAACAGACAAGGGGTACACCAATGTTTTACCTGGACTGCATTATCAGAGAAGCAAGGAGAAGAGTATGTATAAGAGCCAGGTCAGATAGGAGAACAGCTTTATGAGATCACTCTCAGAAATATTTAGATGTGAAAGGCTCAGTTTCTGAAATCTGGGGTAGAAAGATGATCATGAACTATTGCACAGAAACCACAACCAGGGCACATATCTAAGTCCTTTCCAAAACCTCCCTGTTTCAGTGTTATTTCACAGGCCTTTTGACTTCTACATTGCAGCTACATTACAGCACGAGTTTTTGCACCTGTGTTTCTTATGCTTGAAATGCTTTTTGTATCACTCCCCCACTACATGTGCACACACACACACATACCTTCACCTAGTTAGCTCCTTCTCATCTCAGAATCTAGATTAAGATTATATCTTCAGTGAAGCCTTCCCTGATGATCACCCACCCAGACCTGAACTCACCCAGTAGAGGTCATGTCCATCTGTTAAATTAACATTCCTCTTTTGCCTACTAGAATACAAGTTCCTTGAGAGTAAGGTATTAACTTTTTTGGTCTTTATTCTGTGACCATCACCTGGTAGTATAAAACTGTAGAACTGTAGGTCTTTAATAACTATTTGTTTAATGAATGAATACATAAATTACTGAAACTTTTTAAAGTCCTAAACAATCGATTTCTTGAATAGAGATGATAATTTTTAGTTTATAGAATTGCAATGGCAGTAAAATGAGATGATCAGTAAAGTGATGAAAAGATACTGTTCAGTATATGACGATTATCTTTTCCTTCAATACCAGCCACCAGATCATGTAATCCAGTGTTGGCACAGAGAGGAGCCTCTCACTGTAGCAGGTGATATTACAGGAGGTAACAATAGCACACAGACCTAGTTTAAGTTTCAAGTGCTGTATTCTCTACATATAAGAGCATGGACTTACCCAGTTGTTCTCTGAGCTTCACTTTCTAGATTTTTACATTTTCTCTAAATTTTTACATTTTTTCTAGATTTTATTTATTTATTTTTGGAGAGAGGGAAAAAGAGGGAAAGAGGGAGAAAAAACATCAATGTGTGGTTGCCTCTGGCATGCCCCTTACTGGGGATCTGGTGGCAACCCAGGCATGTGCCCTGACTGGCAATCGAACTGACAACCTTTTGGTTCTTAGGCCAATACTCAATCCACTGAGCCACACAAGCCAGGGCCACTTTCTAGTTTTAAATATGGAATTAATACTCCATATAAAAATCTTAACAGTGCCTGGCAAATAAATATATTCTGTAGACATTCTTATCATTATTATTACTTTATCTCTCTTCAGAACTACCTGGTAGCAAAAGCAACCTTCATGACATTTTTTCTTTTTCTATACTAGTTTCTCTGTATTACCTTCCTTAACAATCCTTTCTTTTCGTCCACTGATTTTTCCCACACTTTCAGTAGGGTAGGAGATGGACTTTCAGGCCAAAACATTATGGGACTACCCTGGCATTACATGAAGCTGGACAAAATTCTGAGCTCTGTAATCTGTTAGCCAAAAAAATTCAGACTCATATCCAGGAATCATTACCATGGCTAATACTTGTGCCTGTTCCAGACCCTAGAGGCTTCTGAGACATATTTTAAGACTGCTTTTATATTTGAGAAAGGAAGAAAAACTGTGGAGGGGCATCATTTGTATTGGCATCTGTGAATTATTTTACAAACTTATACTTGAATTTAAAGTCCCTAGCTGGGCCAGCTGAGGTAACCACATATTAAGGGCCTGGTCTACTTGTTTCCCACATTTTATCCCCATCACCTCCTCCTGTGCACATTCACATATACATACACACATGTCCTTTGTGACCTTATCTATGAATATTTGATGGGTATCGTTCAATTCTAATCTTAAAGATCAAGAAGTGCCATCATCAGCTTTCAACCTGCTCCAACACATCATCTCACTTTAAGACCTCTGAGACAGCATCTTTTAACCCAACAAGATTGGCATGGAATCTGAGCAAGGCTCTAGAAAGTTATGGGACTATTAATCTACATAAATCCTGTTTTAATTTTGGTGTATTTTAGATGTACCCATAAATATTTGAATCAGGGAATTTTAAGTCGGGTAATAGAAAGGAAAGAAAAACACAGTTTTTAAATTTCCTAATACAACAAATTATAACCTTTCTAACATTTGCATTTTGGTCCCTTTATTGTTGTTTTCCCATTCCCTAACGTGGTACTTTTTCTTGACATTCTGCTTTAAAAACCTCTTAAATATAATATATCCTTTTAAAATAATTTTACACATTATATTCTTTTTAAACTCCCCCTTAAACTGATTCTGGATATATAGATTTGAGAGAGTGCTAAGGGATTGTGGCAAAAATATCATAACCAAAGAGAGTGATTTTAAATTTGTCCAGCTAAGGTTTAGTACTTAAATTTTAAAAAAATCACACTTTATAAACTGTTTATTTCCTCATTCTTGCATGTTTATTTGTAAAGAAAAATAATGACAGTTCTTGATTGCTGTAGTTTCAGTTATCAGAGCTGTTCTTGAAGATCCACAAGCACTGTATTTGCTCTACTGACCAGACATTTCTGAAATAGTACCACTATCAGGTAGATCAGATTGTTCACAAAATCTTTGGCACCACAGAAACTCAACAAATACATTTCATCACACTGACCCTGTAGTAACAGCAACTTGATGTGGATAACCTCATGGGAATGGAAGTTGAGAAAGAGCTATTTCAAGGCTGCCAATGCCTTAATCTCTCCTCTGTTCAAAATGCAAACATGCGGTTTTTTATGCTCATAGTGATAAAACAAATCCAGGGGATTTTATGATCCTTAGCATTGGAAGGTAGAGAGAAAAATGAACAAGAAGAATCTCACAAAAATTATCTACAGTCACAATAGAGAGAAGAAAATGAACAAACACCTTCTTTTAAGAAAAGGAGAATATATACTGAAATGTACTCAACCTCACTTATAGGAGAGCAAAAAACAACTTTTATTTGCAGCCCCAATACTCCCTTCTTTGTTAAGAAAAATTAGAGCAATACCCTGCAGACATTAAGACTCCTAAGTTATCAGGGAACTCTTTCTTGGGAATATACTCACCCACTCCATGCAGTCTGCTTAAGAAGGCAGAATGAACAGAACAAGCAAATTCTGTAAAACAGATGATTGTTCCATGCTTTGTTCTAACAACTATGATATTGATGTAATGGAAATTTCAGGATATGTTTGATCAGCTCTGCCCAAACAGAGTTTGATGGCTTTGGGGTGGAGGAGGAACTGACTAGTCTTTCAAAGCAAAAGGCTCTTCGTCTCTCAAGGCCTCTGTGAGCTAACCTGCTGGGGTGACTCTCCCTCTACCCAGAATGCAGAATAAGGATATCACAGTAAGATAGAGAGGTAAACTAGAATCACTGGAACATGAGGACTGAGACTTACATACCTTGACACTGGTTCTCCACAGTAACAACAGAATGGATGTCATGGCCTTGGGCTCCTGGCTGTCTGTTGCACATCTCTGTCTATGACCCTGGGAACTTTATATCTCTTCTCATCCATTCCCCTGTTAGGGGGATCGGAAGAGAATGGGACTCCAAGTGTTTTTTAGACCTTTGGGAAAGAGGCTCTTAGTCCCCATTCTCTGTTAGTCATTATCAAATGTTTCTCAACAGGTGATTTTAAAAATGTGGTAGCTTTGTTATTACTATATAGAGTGATTCCAAACTTCTTGAATGGATTTTTATTGTGATTTATTTGTGTTCCTTAATTGAAACAAAATGGTACAGCATTCTATAATAATGCTACCAAACCCTATAGCATATAATAAACTACAATGCTACTATTATTTTCTTTTATGGAGTCTGGCTATTTAAGTTCATCCCAACTATTTGTATGTTACAGTGTGACATTTCAGATTGGATACAACCTGGAAAGCTCTGCAATGTTCATTTCTAATCCAAACTGCTTCCGTAATGTTTTACTTTAGATTTCTGAAATACACAAGA
This sequence comes from Desmodus rotundus, assembly GCF_022682495.2. Classification (NCBI taxonomy): domain Eukaryota; kingdom Metazoa; phylum Chordata; class Mammalia; order Chiroptera; family Phyllostomidae; genus Desmodus; species Desmodus rotundus. Next base: position 54,860,692 of record NC_071392.1, on the reverse strand, counting down.
AATTTAGATGTTATCCTTCTCCTACTCCACCTTAAAAATATGGCAGTACCTCATTGTTTCTAGGACAAGCTAAAAGGAAGCAGGTCAGGCAGTAATGAAGCCCTGAAATGTTATTCTAAGTAGTTTTCAGATTTCAGTCCTTCTGTACAGTACTTGGGCCTCACTCAAGGATATATTGGTCAAGAAAATAGTCAAAAGATTATGATGATGCTCCTATAATGATAAACAGAAGGCAGTTATTTGTTTCAATTCTGTAGTTTAGGGAGGGAGGTTGTAAACAAAAAAAATAAAAACAATTTTTACATCTTTTACTATATATCTCGAATACAAACTTTTTTCAAGTCCCTTGCACAATACATTTTTTCATATTTTTTTCTGGAAAAGCTATTACTATATCCATTTAGGTTAAAGAACTGTTTGGGTGAGATTAAAAAGGGAACCAAGTCATCATTTGAGTGGAAGCTGGAAGCTTTCTGGATGAAGAATGACTAGTCTTTGCTTGCACAGATTTCTATAGCAAAAAGTCATTGCAGCAATTTCATCTGACCATGCTTGGACTCTAAAACACCTTTGTGGTCCTGGCCAGGTAGCTCAGTTGTCTTGAGCATCATCCCAATACTGCAAGTTTGAGGGGTTCAATCTCTAGTCAGGGTACATGCAAGAAACAATCAATGAATGGATAAATAAATGGAACAACAAATTGATCTCTCTCTCTCTAAAAAAAATCAATAAAAATAAATAAATAAATAAATAGATAAATAAATAAACACCTTTGCATTTCCCCCCATTTTGTTCTTGAGAAAGTCGGGTGTCCATGGTTAGTGTATCTGGACACTAAACCAGATACCCAACCCAAATGCAGGAGAGACAAAGCACTTGTGTGATAGGTTAAATGTTTCTTTCTGAAACAGCTTTTGCAGTTTCACTCTGTTTCTCAATTCACTGCTTTGGTGAGGCCTCTAGCAGCTGACAGACAAAGCCTAAAATGTAAGACAGTCTATAAAGGTCAAGTCTGCTTTCTATGCACCATTTGTGAAAGAAAAGCCCAGGCATCTTGACTTGGAAAAGTAGCAAAACAAAACAAAGAGGTTTAAGCATTTATCCAGTGAAATTCTTTTGCATCCTCAACAACATCCTTGTATTGGTGCTTTTGTCACATTAGTGATCTCATTGTCAAAAGAATCTTCTACAGTGTTATGGACTCTAGGAGCTCAAGTTATGATAAAGTAGTATGTTTTATATCTAAAAGAAGAAGGAAGGAGAAAGGAGAAGGAGAAAATAAGAAGGAGGAGGAAGAAGAGGAAGAAAAGGAGGAGCAGGAGAAGGAACTGAAGGAGGAGGAGACAAAGATAAGGGTGAGGAGAAAGAAAAGCAGAGATCCAAACAAAGGAGAAGACAGAGTAGGATAACAAGAACAAAAACATGACACTTGCTTAGTCAACTTCTAAAGTGTAGATCACTCCAAGTTAATTTCAAAAGTTAATTGCATGCATAACTATTGTGATCTTTGCAGGAAAATCCAATAAAACTGTCAAAGGGATTCACTATTAAGGGCTTTGTGATTGAGGAGATAGCAATTTGTTTGCTTTATTCACTTGGGTGTCCTCTTTTGTTGTGAGAAATTAGCATTTCTTGCTTAAACATAGCCATTTTTTCCTTATTTAAGCAAAAGATATAGTTATAGTTTCTACACATTTCAGAGGATAGGGTCAGCAGTGAAGAAAACATCTATTACCTTCCTTTAACATTCTCCTCAGTCTGTAACTGTATCCTTTCATTTTTTTCCCCAAAGTATTTCAGGTTGGGAACACAGCAATCAATCTTGTTTTGGGGGTTTATTTTTAGGTCAATGGATACTTCTTCTTAAAGTAGGGTTTTCCCCCACCCTTAACTTCAGTCACTTAAGCCTCACTATACAAGTAGGACATTTTTGGCTATGCGTTGCAGCTAGCATACCCACATGGAGGAGGTGCCAGGTCAGAATGGCAGGGATCAAATCCCATGATGAAAAGAAGCAGAGAAAGAAGACATGTCGAAATCAAAAGTCTTTGTCTGAGGACAAGGTTGAAGATTATGAAGAAATAAGGGAGTCCTTTTGTGAAGAACTTTTCTTTTTCCCTTCCTTCTGCTTATTAGAAAAGGAGAAGGAAGGAGCCTTTTACTTAGTACATGGGGCTACACATGCTGGCTGGTCAGAGAGAACAGCATATATGGCCTGTTGACATTCTTACTTAATGCCAGCATTATACTTGTCATTTCCTAAGGGCTTTTGCAATTTCTGAAGAGAAATAAATGAAATTCTGTTTTTTATACAGTTTCTTTCTCTTTCTGTGTGGGTTATACTTTTAAGTCTCTGGCTTTCCTCTTCTGCCATAGACACAACTCACTAAAACTGCTTCTAAAATTATCATCATATATCTCCTGTATGATCATATGGTGATTAGAAAATAAATCTTTTACTCTAGTATATAAACTGGATCAGTGTTAGTTCAGCTACTTAAGCACTTTGCACATGAGTTATTTTTTACTAGAAGATGGAAAACACAGCCACTGGTATTGCAGTAGCCAGCCCAATGTCACAAGCAGCCAGGCACTCATTATAATGGTGAATGAGTGCCCAGGGCATGTATAATTATTTTGATTTGTTTAAATTCTTAGAAATAAAATGCCAATAATTAAAGGAAAGGCAACTTTCAAGTACATTTCAAAAAGAGACTACTTTTCTTCATTCAGTGGCTTCTTGGTTCACCACTCTAGTGTAAATCTCATCTACTTGCCCAGTATCCATTACTCTCATTTTTGTAACACCTCCCATTTCTGTAGGTGACAATCTACTACCACCATGCTCCTCTACAATGTCTCCACAGCCCCTCCACCCCTACCCACTGTGTGGTTTGAGGGAAACTGACTCCACCTCTGGCCAACAGGATGAGCTTATGACCTAGTATTAGTATTGAGCAAGAAGCATATTTATCACACTAGTTCATAGATGAATATTAAACCCAGTAAGAAAAGAAATTAAACCCAACATGGGCTTCTGTTGGAAAGACTGAGAGATGTCAAGAGAACTGGCTATTTTATGGGCTTTGAGCTGTCAGAAAGCTATCTTGTCATCAAAGAGAAAATAGAAAGACTAGAAAGAAGTAGAAAATTTTAAAATATTTTTTGGAGGTAGAGACAACAAAATTTGCTGAGTTCATGGGATATTCTTATGGCTTTGATGTAGGTGATGAGAGAAAGGAGGATTCTTGAATATGTCCAAAAATTTTGGCTCAAAACTGGGTAAAAGGTGTTGTCACTTACTGAAGTGAGAAAAGATTGAATGAGACACAAAATTGAGGGGAAACATTCAAGTATTCTACTCTTGTCAAGTTTGAAATATCTTTTAGACTTTCAGCAGATATGTCAATTTGGAGATATGAGGAAGAGGCAGGTTTTAATAGGTAAATTTGGGAGCAATCAACCCTTGCTTGACATTTAAAGTCATTGAGTTTGATGAAATAGCTAAGCAGAACTCTCAGGCATACCCACATTTGTGTCCAGGATAAGAAAGAGGATTTGACAGAGAAGTAGTTCCTGCTGAAATACTTCAATGGCTCCTCCTGGCTCTCAGAATAAAGTCCAAGCTTCTATACATATCAACAATTATGATCTGTCCATTGGCATCCTTCCAAACTCTTCTTTCCCTACTTTCTTCCTGAAGCCTGTATTCTGGACACTTTAACTCCTTGCAAGCCCTTAACTAACCTGGTTCAACTTTCTTCTAGGACTCTAAATTACCTGTCTCATCTGTTGGAAGGGTTCTTCCATCTCACTCCAATGTATCTTTATATTTGGCTTTTCACAACTTAATTTAGAAGTCACTCATTTTCCTGACTCTCTTCCTAAATTTGGATTGGGTCTCACTTAGGTGTTATTCTTGCCAGTGTGTAATTATTTTCAGTCTACTTGTCTGTTCCCTATACTATATTTTAAAGACATTGGGGTTTGTTCACCTTAGTACACCTGGAAACCTTAAGGGTAACTGGCTCTTAATAAGTGTTTGAACAATATGCACTAATCTGGTGCAGATCTAACCTTTAAATTACTGCCACAATGATTTTTCCCCTGAAGTATTCTAGTGCTCTGGAGAGATTCACCTGGTACTATGGGTCTCAGGCATTACTGTCTCATGCATCAGAATTACCTGGAAGACCTGGTTGGGTAGGTTTGGAGTGGGGAACTGAGAATTTTCATTTTTATCAAGTTCTCAGGAAGTGCTGAAGCTACTGGTTCCAGGACTACACATTGAGAATCACTGCCTTAGGAACTTTCTCTAGTAAGTCATTTTCATTGTCTACTCTAACCTCTCCCTTATATCTATTAAGGTAGCCCTAAAACTTGGGAATTTTTCATACATGAACTAAATGAAGCTGTGCAAAGTTGGCTTGATCTTACACTATAACACTAGATATCCAGATGGCTAGGCTCTTCTGTTGTCTAAAGTGACACAGAGATAGACCTAGGAGTAATTGACTTACTATGTGTAAAAACTCTTCAAACCTCCCCCTTGTAACATTGTATTGAATCATTCCTTGGACCAAGCCTGAATAAATACTCACATACTCTTCCTACATCTCCGATTGTGCAAAGATGTACCCAGTGCTAAACTTTGTATTGTTTGAGCCATTAAGGGAAATTTGGCAAACATATGTATCAAGAGACTTCCAAAAGACTGGTTCTCAGTGAATAAATAACTATATATAGCTTGGTTGGAATTTAATCTGTATCAGATACTGCCGACATGCAACTTAAATCCTCTAACCCCACTTCTTAATCTAGTCATTACTACAGTTACAACTTTTGTGTAGGCTTCAACGTACTTTGTTCAGGTGCAAACTGTCAAGTCCAGGTCACTTTCATCCTGGAACTTTGCTGATACTGTGGTGGGGGGCCCTGTAGGATCTTATTTTGTACATGTGACTTTACAATTTTGAAGTTCAGATATCCCACGAAAAAACTTTCCCTTTTGTCCTTGGACACACTTTTCAGAAGTCTCCTTAGAAGTTCCCCAAACACTGAGCACCAGCCTCTAGAGGTGACTAACCTGATCATGCATCCCAGAACTCTTTTTTCCTCCTTCCATTATACGCTCCAGACCTTCACTCCTGCTCCATATAAAATACTGTCAAATACACTACCGTATTTTGCCATGTATAATGAACACCAAAAAAACCCTGAGTGGGCATTATACGTGGAAGAGTATGGTACTTGTCTCAGCTTTGGGAGGAACCTAAGCCAAGTTATAACCCAAAGTGAAAAGTTGTATCAAGAGGTGAGAGTATTGATTCAGGAGGTCTGTAAGACCCATGTGTAGTGTGAAGCCATATTATAGATAAATGTACAATAGGAATAAATGTGATTGCTATTCACTTAACTACATAATTGCTATTCTCTGACTTAAATGGTTTGAAAGCTTTGGAAGTAATCCTCTATACAAGTTTAGAGCACTGTTTAGGCAATTAGATGTTGGTTGGAGAGGACACGTAACAGATTTACTGGGCAGAGAGAAAATAAAATCATCTCTTTGCCAAACTTTTGAAAATTGAAGGGCAATGAAAATATCCACATCTAGCTAAATGTGGGTATTGTTAGCCATAATAAAAAATAATATTATTTAATGATATGTGCTTGAATTAACCTTGAAGAATTTTCTCACTTAAATTGTGAGTAACAATAATAATTATTTTTCATTTGCACAACAGTTCGCACACCCTCAAACTTTTCAAAGCATGCTGAAATTTTGGTTGAAATTTGGTCAGATTTTCTCAGCTATTTTGGGAGCTAGATAAGGCAGGTGTTAGTTTTATTATTTGTGAAATAAAGTAGCAGAAGTTGAACTAGGTTACCCACACCCCTACCCCCTACAAGGTCCTTTCTAGTTTCCAAAATTCTGTCATTTTATTTTATGGTTAAGTAAATTTAGAAGTTAAGTAGCTTACTTAAAATTCCAGCACTAATTCAAGTGGGCAAGAATGAGAATCAATATCTTCTGTCTCCTAGGTTAGCAATCTTTTAACATCATCACTCTAGTCAGCGATTTTCAACATTTTTCATCTCATGGCACACATAATCTAATTACAAAAATTCTTTGGCACACCAAAAATATATTATAGTTTCTGCCAATCTGACAAAGAAATAGGTATAATTTTGATGAATTCACACTGGATGGCTATGGTTTTGTTGAACTATTGTCACAACTAAATAGTTGGGTACTGCATGTTTTAAAAACTCTTGCAGCACACTGATGTGCCACAGGCAGCACAGCTCACCAGTTGAAAATCACTACTCTAGGGAACAGGTTGACAACACCCATTTTGCCCTACAGAGATAATTCCTGGACCCCAGCATTTTCTCCAGGGCTTCAAGGGAATGTGTCTTGCATCCCCAAACTATTACTGCAGTAATTGTAAAACAGCACAGCAATTTGTCCAGAATTGCTAAGATTACCAGCTGCTAGATTAAATTAGTAAAAACAAAGCAAAAAAATCATCAAAAAGTTTAGGTTGAATGCTTGCCTGTCTTGAAAATTATTTTATATAGACAGAATATTATTTGTTTGCCTGTTAATACTTTCTAAAGCAAACAGCCTGTGAAAGAGATTTATCACTATAGTCATTTTTAATTGGCTTTATTTCCATGATGGCTAGATCTTCTACACACAGGACTTGTCCTCCTACTTAGACTGGAGAGCACACAGAATAGTATCTCATATGGGGTGGCCAGGTGTCCTGGATTAACCAGAATGGCATGTGAAGTGGAGCTACTGTCTGCCTGGTTGTGTGCAAACCTTCTGGAAGGAATGTCCCTCAAAGCAAGGTTGTTGGAACTGTTTGAAGGCAAGACACTCTTACCTTTCACCATTCTGGTCTCAGGAGGGTGAGGAATGAATCTCTCTCCACCAGCCCTGGGGAGTGCTTGATTGCTTTTGTTTGAAAGGAGATGTTTCCAGTTCTTTAAAGGGCTTTCCTTTATTCCTAAGAAGAAAGGAATGATACATGCTTACACATTTTGTAAGACTCCTAAAGGGATCATTCCTGAAAGTTTGCCACTTTGGATAGATTACTAAGAGATTCCACAGAGATAGTAGAGAGAGAGGCAGAGACAATAGGTGCTGACCCATAGGAGACATTATCTTCTACACTTTAACACAGGGCAGAGTTCTCAGAAAGCAAAAGGAGAACTTTGGAACTGTGGCAAAAATTCTGGCAAATGTCTACAGTGTCATATATTAACTGCGTTTCTGCAGGGCCTAGAAGGCACTCTTGGAGTCGTCATTAATCACGGCTTCTCCTCCCAGGGAAGAAATGTGCTTTCTATAAAGCAGTTGTTATAAATAGCACTGATTATAGAGATGTAAGAATCAACCATGTATTAGTGTACAGAGTCTCCAAAGTCCCTGAATGCCACACCAGGGCAGGAGCTTTAAGTGGAATTATAACTTCTATAACCAGCATGACACAAAATTCAGCATTTGCAAATCTGGGAGAGTATCTGAATGAATTTCTTATTGTTTTTGCTATCTACATACTTATCAAATGTAAAACCTGCTTTGGCATATGTCAGAAAAAACTGTACAAACCCTTTTAGAATAATGGAAGTGAAAATTTTAAAGTGCTGTGTAAATGGTTTTGTCAAAGTGTTTATAAGGGCAGTGACACTTTTTAAAAATTACTAGTTTATTGCTCTTAGCACAGTCCTTTCAATAGACAAGCAATTTGGAAAGAAAGTGTCAATTACCCTAACTTATTAGGGAAATTTTGCTCTAATTAAATGATAGAACTAAAACTTTGTCTGAGACTATCAGATTTTAGCACCAGTTTAACTCCTTCTGGGTTCTGATGGGTGGTGGGTTATCTCCAAGCTGAAACTCATAGGGAGAATCCACCCCTCACCACTGCTCATCCTCCAGTCATTCCAGCTCCTTTCTCCAAAAGCCTGTGAATTGTAGTGGGTAATTTTTTTCTAGGTTTCAGTTAATGAGGGACAGCAGACTCATTTCACTTTTTTACTGCTATCAAGTCTATAGCCCATTTGGTAAGATACAAGTGCTACCACGTAGTTGGATAGCAGGGCAGTTTGTTGAATTTTGATCCTCTCCCCATTTTTGAATTATATTTCCAGGCATATCAACAGTAAACTCCTTGGTATCAAAGTTCAAGACTCTTTTGTACACCCAGAAATGGGCACCAAGCAATAGTATTTGAATGAATAGCAATAATTGGGTAGCAAAGTGGAGGATTGCAAAGCCCACCTTGAGAAAATACCTCTTGAGACCTTTGTATTTCAATGCTAATAAGAATCACTAATTTGGGTGTGGTGAAGAAGGAAAGTTTATTCAGTGTGAAACAACTCCTTTGTGATACAGCACAGGTGTAAAAACAGCACAGTTGCAGTTGCAAAGCAGCCCTGAGTCCAAGCCCCTCTCCAGCTAGACAGGTCTGCTCTGCTGTGCTCGGTCTGTTCTGTGACAATCTGCTTTGGACTGCACTGATATCCTCAGCTTTGCTCCAGTGAGACATTTTTGGTGTTTCAGCTCCAGCCAGGGAAACTCAGTCTTGGGTGGAAATGAAAAATTTGCTCTCAGAGCCAGCAGAGAGCTGACTTATATAGACAGAACTCTGCCCCCTCCAACCCCTGCTGGTTCTTGAATCCAATTGGACCAAAAGGCACTGTCCTGATTGGTCAGAATGGAGATACTCTGATTGATTGGTGAAGAAGCTGATGGTGCTTTAGCTGCTCTGATTGGATGGAGAAAGCGTCAGTTCTATTGGTTGAAATAGGATTCCAGGAACTCCTTCATAAGGGCTGACTCAGAATGCAGAAACACAGTGTAAGCAGGCAGCTCAGTGCAGGAGGCAGTTGGTTCAGGGCAGGTTTCTTCTTAAAGTTTAGTTTCCATGAGGGGCCCCCATGTAAAAATGGCTGCCAACCTCTGCTTGTTTTGTTGTTGTTGTTGTTGTTTTAATGTTTATAATTTGAGCCCAGTTAGCCACCAAAAGCCCTTTTTATAGATACCCCTTTCTCAGGGTCCACAGTATTTACTGACATGTGGTAATCACATGCCTCCTTTGTGCCAGGTGCTATTCAGAGCACTGTGGATATGAAAAGGAATTAAATATAGCTCCTGTATTTAAGAAGCCAATTACCTCTTGAGGCAAAAGTCATATAACTAGCTAGAGGTTGGGACCATAATGGATGAAAGGATGACAGTTACAGAGCAGCTCCTGTGGACCCCAGCTGGGTACTGAGCAGTTCCGTCACAAAACAGATCTTCTCTATCTATAGGTTCTCACTTCTACTACCAGGAGACTGTGGCTTTTTCTTGGGACAGAGGACATAATTTGTAAAGCTCCTGAACCCAGAGCTTTCATAATAGGTAGGCTCATGTTCTACTGACACTATTTTTAAAAGAAGCCATTTAAAAAATAACCTTTCCCTTAATTACAAATGTAATGACATACAAGTTCATTGTAGGAAACTTGAGATTATCCAGATGGTACTGTCTGACCTTGCTACACTTTCTAACATGCTTTATAGTTTTAGCAATTATTACTAACAGTGCTAATTGGGCAAAAAAGTGTGTCCAATCTAGGGACTAAGTAGTTGCCCTATGTGGTGGTCTGTGTCAGAGCTCTGCCCAGCAAAGATAGTTCTAATTAACTGTATAAGAATTTGACCTATAGAGAAAGTTGACTGTTGATATTGAGGGCAGAAACTGAGAGAAACACAGGGCAAAGCAAAGGTTAGACATTAGCTGGGCTGGTATATGGAAGAACATAAAAAAGGAATAAAAATAATTTTTATGATAGCTAAAAATGATTGAGTGTTTATATGGCAGGAACTGTTCTAAGTGTACTTTACATCAATCGTCTTACTTAAATCTCGCAACTCTAAGGGGTAGGATTTTTTTCCCAATTTCTAGATGAGGAAATGGAAGAATAGAGAGGTTAATTTACTAAGGTAACATTAATAGGAAATGGCATAGGTGAGCTATGAAACCAAATAGTCTGACTCTAGAGTCTAATTTCTTATTACACTCCAATGTTCCATAATGTAATGCATAAGTACACAATTATGTATGCATGCACATATGTATACATATACATATGTGTGTGAATATATATGCATTTATTAATTTTGGTATATTGTCAGTGGAAACTGGCTTGGGAGAGGATGACCAGGTATCTCAGTCAGTAGATCCAGAGAACTCTTCAGATTCCTCAGTTATGTCTCATGTTTTGTATAGCACCTGCTGTTCCTGCCTGAGTCATAGGTAGATAACCAGCCATTCTGGTAACCCAGTATATTCCTGGTTTCACCACTGAAAATCTCATTTAGTTGAATTTTGGTCTTTTTTGTTTCTCTCTACTTCTCATATAGGATTCTGCTAATTAGAAGAACATGACTGTTTTCACTTCTTTGTAACCTTAAGAATCTGGGTAAATATATGTGTTTCTGGTCACTGAACTCCCTTTGCAAATCCTTTCTCCTCAGAACCTCATTTTCTGTCCTGTCTTTCTGATAGTACCTGCCAGGGGAATATAAGAATCCCTTCTCTCTACCTTCTCCATCTCAGCAAGATCACCAGAGGCTTTGTCCCCTCACTTGGTAGCAATAATAATTGACTACACATAGACAAATTCCTTTCCTCATAAGTCACCTCATCTAATCCCTTTTGAGTCACTAATGTAAGCATGGGAGAGAACACACTTGGAGAATGAACCTTAGGATGTGTTAATTCCATCTCCGTAGTCAATGCAGAGATTCCCTTATCTCTTTTTCATCCCTCCCTACTCCTGTATTCTGAGCTGTTCTCTTCATTTTCCACAGCTTTAATTTCTACAAAGTTCTCCATTCCATTAATGTGCAATATAACGAATCCCATTTTTTCCTTTTTGAAGTCACCAAGAATAAACCTTGCACCAAGAGAATAACAATCTCCTCCAAAAAGCAGAGATCACATGGACTGGGAGGAATGATAAATCTACAGGCTGATGTGATTCAAAGGTTGTATATATGTAAATGGAGGTTGTAGTTTTCAGAAAGAATGTGAAAGCCTCAGGGAAACCATAGGTAGCAGAACAGCTTAGAGGTCAACATGCTCATTTTGCAGATTTATTGTCAGAGGTTCAGGATAAAAACAGGAGTTACATCTAGGTAATGAAGCCCAGGTTAAGAAACAGTGCACATACAGCATGGAGCATGGGTAATAAATAAAGTGTGTTGGAGACTGGAGTCAGTTTGACAAATTACAAAAATTGTTCGAAGGGACTCATAATCAGATGAGAGCAGTGGAATGTACACCTTCTATTAAACCAACTGGGGTATATTTCAACATTGATAGCATGTGTAGATGGATGTCCACGGGATGAGAGGGCAAGAGATGCTATGGCACATGAAGAAGAGAAAGACAAAACTTAATAAAATAAAAAGCATACTTGTTCATTATTTTTAGTGCTTAAAAACTTTGAAAAAATATTAAAACTTTGAGAAAAAGTGACTTTTTCCATCTGGGAGTACCAATGTTAACAGTTTATTTAAAATTTCCTAAGTTTCTTTTACATATTACATATTTTTTTAAGTTGAGATCATATTGCATATTCAATTTTCTGTCTTACTTTTATACTCAACATTACATTATTCACACTTCTTTATGTCATTGAAAATTTGTCATAAATGTAATTAGAATTAGCATTATATGGGTAACCCATAATTCATTTCATTATTCCTCTTAGGCATTTGAGTTGTTTCTGGTCATTACTGTAATGACATTGTAATGAAAATAATCATGCATTAATTTTTGTTTTCTGTTAGTGAATAATTTTCTTAGTGTATGGCTTTAAAATTAGAATGACTTGGTTGGAGAATATGATCGTTTTAAGTTTTTAAAAATAAAATTGCAAAAAAAAGATTTTCAGAAAACTTAAAAATTAATACTGCCCCAGTACTGATGTAGGTGTCCCTTTTATACAATCCTCATCTACAAAAGACATTATCATATGAAAAATTGGTTAATTTTGTAGATGTGGTTTTTGTGTAAGTTTAATTCATTGATTATTAATGAAGTTGAAAACAAAATATATAAGAACAAATGTCATGCAAAATACATAGAAATTCTACAAAACTAATACATAAATATGTTTTAAATTTTAACTACTCAATTTTTCCTTTCACTCTCAAAAAGTACCTTGTTTACCCATATTAGATAGAGCCATAAGTAAGTTATTTTAAATATTCAAAGGAAAAACTATTCTGATGTTTTATTAATTACACAAGAACACAAAATTTGAGAAAAGATTTACATTACAACTTATTTTTATACTAGCCAAGACATGTTACAAACACTTAAAATATGTAACATGTACAAAAATGAAACTGAAGGTAATTTCACTTATGAATATAGATATTATTTATTACTGACACCAGAAAAATACAAAAGACTGTAAGAAAATACTATAAAAATTACATGTCAACAAATTTAACAATCTAGAGGAAATGGATAAATTCCTAGAAACATACAACATTCCAAGACTAAATAAAAAATGGAAAATCTAAACAGACTGATTATAACCAAAAAAATTGAAGCAGTAATCAAAACCCTCAAAAATCAAACAAACAAACAAAAAACCAAAGTCTTAGACCAAATGGCTTCATAGGTGAGTTGTATAAAACATTCAAAGAATTAACACATCCTTCTCAAACTATTCTCAAAAATTCAAGAGAAGGGAATACTTCCAAGCTCATACTACAAGTCCAGCATTATCCTGATTCCAAAGCCAGATAAAGGAATTACAAAGAAAGAAAATTATAGGTCCAAATCCCTGATGAACATAGATGTAGAAATCCTCAACAAAATATTGGCAAATTGATTTCAGAGAGACATTTGACATTTATAGGATCACGCGCCATGATCAAGTGGGCTTTATTCTTCAGATGCTAGTTTGGTTTCATAACTAGAAATCAATTAATGTGATACACCACATAAACAAAATGAAGGATAAAATCATATGATCATATCAATCAATGCAGAAAAGGCATTTGATAAGATTCAACACCCACTTATGATAAAAACTCTTAGCAAAGTGGCAATACAGGGAATACATTTCAACATAATAAAGGCTGTATAAGACAAACCCACAGCTAACATCATACTCATTGGGGAAAAACTAAAAGCATTTTTCTTATGATCAGGAACAAGACAGGGATGTGCACTTTCACCACTCTTATTCAAGATCATAGTGGAAGTACTATACAACAAAAAGGAAAAATAAAAGGCATCCAAATTGGAAAGGAAATAGTAAAACTGTCATTATTTGCAGATGACATGATACTACATATAGAGAACCCTAAATATTCCACAAAAAACTACTAGAATTGAAATGTTCATTGAGTAAAGTAGCAGAATACAAAAGAAATGCTGAAATATTGATTACATTTTTAAATACCAATAGCAAACTATCAGTAAGAGAACCTATGGAAACATCTCATTTACAATTACATCAAAAAATAAAATACCTAGAAATAAACTTAACCAAGAAGGTAAAAGACCTGTACTCAGAAAAGTATAAGATATTGAAGAAACAAATTAAAGAAGTAACTTTAAAAAATTACAAATAAATGGAAGCATATACTGTATTCATGGTTAAGAATAATTAACATTATTACAATTTCCATAATATCCAAAGGCATGTACAGATTCAATACAATTCCTATCAAAATACCAATGGTGTTTTTCAGAGAACTAGACCAAACAATCCAAAAACTTATTTGGGACCACAAAAGACCTCAAATAGCCCTACCTGTTATCAAACTATATTACAAGGTTATAGTAATCAAAACAACGTGATACTAGTATAAAAATAGATGTGTAGATCAATGAAACAGAACAGAGAACCTAGAAATAAATTCATGCCTATATGGTCAATTAATCTATGAGAGGAGGCAACACTGTGCATTGGGCAAAAACAGTCTATTCAATAAATGTTGTTAGGGAAAATGGATAGGTGCATGCAAAAAAGAGAAACTAGACCACTTTCATACCATAAACAAGAATAGAGTTAAAATAGATTAAAGGCTTAACTGTAAGACTCAAACCCATTAATCTCTTAGAAGAAAACATAGTCATTAAACTCTGGCATTTCTTTTAGCAATATTTTTTCTGATATATCTCCTTGGGCAAGAGAAACAAAAGAAAATAAACAAATGGGAATACACAAAACTAAAAAGGTTTTGCACAAAAAAGGAAACCATCAACAAAACAAAAAGACAATGCCCAAATGGGAAAACATATTCACCAATGATACATTTGATAAAGGGTTAATATCCAAAATTTATAAAGAACTCATACAACTCAACACTGAAAAAACAAACAAGCCAATTAAAGGTGGGCAGAGGACCTGATTAGACACTTCCTCAAAAAAAGACATACAGATGGTTCACAGACATATGAAAAGATGCTTAACATGTCTAATTATCAGAGAAATGCAAATTAAAATCACAATGAGTTATCTTCTACCTGTCAGAATGTCTATCATCAAAAATCAAAAACAATAAGGATTGACAAATATCTTCAGAAAAGAGAACATTTGTGCACTCTTAGTGGGAATGCAGATTGGTATAGTTACTATGGAAAACTGAATGGAGTTTCCTCAAAAAAACTCAAAATGAAACTGCCTTATAACCCAGCAATTCCACTTCTGGGTGTATGAGTACCCCCAAAGAAACCCAAGACACTAATTCAAAACAGTGTATAAACTGCTATGTTCATTGCAGTGTTATTTACATTAGCCAGCTATGGAAGCAGCTCAAGGTCCCATCAACAGATGAGTGGATAAAAAAGTAGTGGTGTATATATATATAATGGGATATTACTCATCCATAAAAAGAATAAAATCTGACCATTTGTGACAGCATAGATGGGCCTAGAGGATATTACGCTAAGTGAAGTAAGTCTGACAGAACAAGACAAATACCATACGATTTGTCTTATATGTGAAATCTAAAGAACCAAATCAATGAACAAACAAAAAGAAACATGCTCATAAATACAGAGAATAGATTATGGTTGACAGAGAAGAGGAGATTTGGGGAGCTGGGGAGAAAAAACTGAAGGAATGAAGAAATATAAATTGGTAGTTACAAAATAGTCATGGGGATATAAAATGTATTGTCAATAATATTGTAATAACTATGTATGGTGCCAGGTGGGTACTTGGAATGTCTCAGTGATTACTTTATAAAATATATGATTGTCAAACCACTATACTGTCTGTACACCTAAACGAATACAAAATAATTCAGTATAAGCTTTAACTGAAAAATAAAATAATGCAAATCCAGCAATTTTAAAAAGAATAATACTACTGGATTAATAAGGATTTATGCAATCAGGTAAGAAAATTTAATAATAATCATTTGATTAATTATATTACTCAGCCAATAGGCAGAAGTCATATGATCTAAGTTGATACTGAGAAGGCATTTGGTTAAATTTAAAATTATTTTTTCTGTAAATTTTCAATTAGGAATATAAGAGTAGACCTGTAGCATGGTAAAGAATATATATCTCAAACCTATATCCAATTTAAAAATTAATGATAAAATATTCAAGATGCTAACATTAAATCAGGATAAAAGATGTCTATTCACCACAATTTGATTTGATAACAAATTTAAATAAAATTACAAGTACTAGCGAGGAGAAGACAAATGTATTTTTACTCTCAGATGGTTGTTTACATGGAAAATGTAATAGAATAATGTGCAAAACAAACAAAAAAAAACATTAGCATGAGTAGTATAGGTAAATAAGATTAATAGTTACACTGTCTTTTAGGTCTTTTGAGGAAAATAAATAGCCTCTGGTTACCTCAACTCCAAGGTATTGTGCCAAGCTATATTCATCTATATTGAAGAGTAGCCAGTCCTCACCACAACAACACTTTGACTAGAATAAAATTCACTCTACTAACTTAAAGGCTCTTCAAATGTTGTCACTTCATAGGTTGCTAACCAGTCTATAGATTTCTCTCTAATTCCTTGCCCAATGATCAATGAATGTAGAGGAAACAGTCTAACTTCCAATAGTAAAAAAGAAAACACATACAGAACACCAAGGCCTAAACTAAAGATATATGAATGAGATATACTTGAAACTTAAATATAGAGAGACATGCCTTATTATGCATAGAAAAGTCTGAAGAAATAGTAAAGAAATGAAGAAAATATTTTGAATATAACAATTAAATAATTACATTCTCTGGAGCTAAAATCATTATCTTTTAGTATGAGATCTGAAAATGATAATAAGCTCACACATTGTGCCACACTGTAAAGCTACGTGGATGGTAAGGAAAGGGGTAGATATGCTTCATCATGGGCAAATAAAAAAAATACATTTAGAGAAAATCATCTAAATGGCTCATAAAATAATAAATACCAAACTATCAGCTATAAACTACAGAAAAAATGTTAAGAAACATGAACTTTTTCTTAATTCAATGACTTCTGTATTGAAGCCACATGCAAAGATCAGCACAATGCCAGGCATGGCTGGGAAGGGCACAAGGAAATAAACAGAAAACATACATTCACTGCAGAGACATATGGGAAACATCTAATGAACACGGAAGTTCTCAATAGAGACAGGACGCTGGAGTAACAAAGTGTAATAAAAGAAGCAAAGAACATCTTTGCTTATGAGAAGACACCAAAACCAATAGAACTAGTCAAGGAGAAAGTATAAAATAAGTATGTTATACATTGTACAAGAAGATAGTTCAAGTGCTTAACAGAAAAATAAAGCAAGGAAAGAGAAAGGAGTGAGGGAAAGAAAGGGTACCAAGAAGTTAGATTTGGCTAATTCTTTTAAAAAGAGAATCAAAGGGATGTGCTTATGTTTTTCATGCAGGGTGTAAAAGAAGAGAGGCATCAAAGATAACCAAATATTTTGGCCTAAGCAACTGGAGAATGAGGTTGTCTTTTATTGAGATGGGGATGTCTAAGGAAGGAACAGATTTGAAAATGGGTCATGAGTTTACTTTGGGGCATGACAAGTTTGAAGTGTCATTATATAATCGAAGAGGATTTCAAGTGGGTAGTTGCATATCTGTGTCTAGAATTCAAGGGATAAGTCTGGACTGAAGATATAAATTTTGGAGTAATAGGCATAAAAATGAGATAATGAAGAGTGAAGTTATATATGGAGAAGACCAAAGATCTAAGCCCTCCAACATGATGTCAGAAAATAAGGAGGAACTGACAAAAGAGGTGGGGAAGAAGGGGTGGAAGAGGGATGAGAAAAACCAAGTAAATAGTTCATCTGGAAGCCAAGCAAAGATAAAGAGTATCAAGGAGAGAGTTGGCCCTAGATACAGTATCATACAGATATCTCAAAGTTTCGGGTTCAATCTCCAATCAGGGAACATACAAGAAGCGACTAAGGAATGTGTAAATATTGATGTTTCTCTGTCTCTGTCTCTGCCTCTCTCTCTATTTCTCTCTCTCTCTCTGTCTTTCACTTTTCTTTCCTCTCTCAAACCAATAAATAAAACTTTAAAAAAAGAAGAAGAGAGTCATCAACTGAGTCAAATTCTGCTTATGGGTCACCTGAGATTAGGATGAGTGAGGACAACTGATTGAATTAAAAAAAGTAAAAGTCATTTTCACCTTGATAAGTGAAATTTCTTGTTTTTAAACTGTATTTTATCGATTATGCTATTACAGTTGTCCCATTTTTCTCTCCCCTTTATTCCCCCCACCCTGCACACCTACTCCCACCACCATTCCCCCACCTTAGTTCATGTCCATGGGTCATACCTATAAGTTGTTTGGTTTCTCCATTTCCCATACTATTGTTAACCTCCCCCTGTCTATTTTGGGCCTACCATTTATGCTTCTTATTCCCTGTACCTTTTCCCCCATTCCCTCCTCCCCTCCCACTGATAACCTTCTATGTGATCTCTATTTCTGTTATTCTGTTCCTGTTCTAGTTGTTTGCTTAGTTTTTGTTTTTTGGGTTTAGTGTTTGATAGTTGTGTTTGTTGTCATTTTAGTGTTCATAGTTTCGATCTCCTTTTTCTTAGATAAGTCCCTTTAACATTTCATATAATAAGGGCTTAGTGATGATGAATTCCTTTAACTTGACCTTATCTGGGAAGCACTTTATCTGCCCTCCCATTCTAAATGATAGCTTTGCTGGATAGAGTAATCTTGGATGTAGGTCCTTGCCTTTCAAGACTTGGAATACTTCTTGCCAGCCCCTTCTTGCCTGTAAGGTTTCTTTTGAGAAATCAGCTGATAGTCTTATGGGAAGCAGGTAACTGTCTCCTTTTGTCTTGCTGCTTTTAAGATTCTCTCCTTATCTTTAATGTTGGGTAATGTAATTATTATGTGCCTTGATATGTTCCTCCTTGGGTCCAACTTCCTTGGGACTCTCTGAGCTTCCTGGACTTCCTGGAAGTCTGTTTCCTTTGCCAGATTAGGGAAGTTCTCCTTCATAATTTCTTCAACTAAGTTTTCCATTTCTTGCTCTTCCTTTCTCCTTCTGGCACCCCTATGTTTCAGATGTTGGAACATTTAAAGTTGTCCCAGAGGTTCCTAAGCCTCTCCTCATTTTTTTGGATTCTTGTTTCTTTATTCTGTTCTGGTCAACTTCTTATTTCTTCCTTCTGGTCCAAACTGTTTATTTGAGTCCTGGTTTCCTTCCTGTCACTGCTGGTTCCTGTATGTTTTCCTTTATTTCACTTTTCCTAGCCTTCACTTCTTGCTCTATTTTGCCACCATAATCAACCAATTCTGTGAGCGTCCTGATTATCAGTGTTTTGAACTCTGCATCTGATAGGTTGGCTATCTCTCATTGCTTAGTTGTATATTTCTGGAGCTTTGATGTGTTCTTTCATTTGGGCCATTTTTTTTTTTTTTGTCTCAGTGCACCTGCTATGTAGTAAGAGGTGGAGCCTTACTACAGGGTGGGGCAACCCACTTTACTGTGTTTTGGTGCTGTATATGGGGGAGGGGTCCGAGAGGGAACAATGCCTCTTGCCTGAGCACTTGGCCAGCTTTCAGTCATTTCCTGTGTTACCACAAGCAAATTGGGCCCTTCTGGTGCTGATTCCAAGGTGGGTGGTTTTGTGTACATTCTAGGACCCTGTGGGTCTCTCCAACAAGCTCTCCTATGAGGACGGGAGTTTCTCCCTTGTCTCAACCCTCACAGGTTTTTTCAGTCAGAGGTTTTGAGGCTTCATTTCCCAGCCCTGGAATCATGGGTAGCTCAGTTCATCTTGCTCCCCAGTTTTTCCTCCCAGTTGATCTGCACGCAAATGTGGAACTACCCAGTCCACCAGCACCCACCTCACCTGGTCCATTCTCTGCTGCCTTGCCCAGTCTGTCAGCACCACCTTGTCTGTCCCAGTCCTCCAGCCACAGACTTGCTGTGAGCCCTTTTTGCCTGGCTTCCCATTTCTGCCCCTCCTACTGGTCTGGATGAATGTTTCTTCTTTAACTCCTTGCTTATCGGACTTCCATACAGTTCAATTTTCTGTCAGTTCTGGTTGGTTTTTGTTTATACATTTGTTGCTGTCCTTCTTTTGGTTTTGAGAGGAGGCAAATTTGTCTACCTATGCCTCCATCTCAGCCAGAAGTAGCCTCAGAAATCTTGAGAAAAAAAGAACAAAATTGGAGTTATCACAATACCTGATATCAAACTATACTGCAAGGCTATTGTAATCAAAACAGCCTTGTACTGGCATAAGAACAAGCATGTTGATCAATGAATCAGAACAGAGATTCTAGAAATTAACCATAATACTTATGGTCAATTAATATTTCACAGAGAAGGGAAGATCATACAATAGAGTAATGATGGTCTCTTTACTAATTGATGTTTGGAAAACTAAACAGGTACATGCAAAAAATGAAACTAAACCACCAACTTACACCATACATAATAGTACATAATAAACTCCAAAAGGATAAAAGATTTAAATGTAAGTTGCAAAACCACAGAAATCTTAGAAGAAAAGATAGGCAGCAAAATCTCAGATAGTTTTAGTAGAAATAGTGTTGCTAATACATCACTTAGGACAAGGGAAACAAAGGAAAAAATAATCAATGGGACTAAATCAAACTAAGAAGCTACTGCACAGAAAAAGAAATCATTAACAAAATCAGAAGTTAACCCACTGTTGGGAGAACATTTTTTCTAATGATACATATGATAATGGGTTAATTTCCAAAATACATAAAGAACTTATACAACTCAGCACCAGGAAGACAAACTACCCAATTAAAAAATCGGCAAGGACCTGGATAGACAGTTCTTCAAAGAAGACATACACATGGCCAGCAGACACATGAAAAAATGCTCATTGTCACTAATCACTAGGCAGTTTCAAATTAAACCCACAATGAGATATCATCTCACACTGGCCAAAATGGCTACTATCAACAAATCAACAAACAACAAGTGCTGGTGAGGATGTGGAGAAAAGGGAACCCTGGTGCACTATGGGGATGCAGACTGGTGTAGCCACTGTGTTATACAGTATGGAGTTTTTCAAAAAATTAAAAACAGAACTACCTTTTGACCCAATGATCCCACTTCTAAGAATATATCCTAAGAATCCTGAAACACCTATTTGAAAGAATATATGCACCCTTATGATCATAGCAGCATTATTTACAATAACCAAGATCTGAAAACAGCCTAAGTATACATCAGTGGATAAAAAACTCTGGTACTTTTACACAATGGAATACTATGTATCTGTGAAAAAGAAGGACATTTTACCTTTTGTGACAGCATGGATGGGCCTAGAGATTACTATGCTAAGTGAAATAAACCAGTCAGAGATAGAAAAATACAATATATGTGGAATCTTATGACCAAAATAAACTGAGAAACGAAATAGAAACACAGTCATGGATACATGTAACAGATTGACAGCTGTCAGAGGGGAGGAGGTTGAAAGAAGGTGAGGGGATTAGCCAATGAACATATATGCAAAACCCATAGAAAAAGACAACAGTGTGGTGATGGCCACAGGGAAGGGTGTTGGGGACTGGGTACAGGTGGGCAAAGGGAGGAAAAATGGGGGCATCTGTTATAGTGTCAACAATAAAAAGAAAGTAAAAAAGTAAAATAAAAATCCTTGTGTAAATAAATTGCTACAGTCATTATGAAAGGTAATTCTAAAAGATAAATACAATAGTTTAAATATATTTATGATTCAGTATATTTCACTTCGGATATTCTCTCTCTGAAAAAATAATCCACAACTAAAAATAAATTAAAAAAATAAAAAAGAAATTATTTGTGAATAATGATTCAGCCTTTTGATTGCCAGCTTTCATAGTTACCAACTCTACTTCTAAATTTCTTCCTAGCCTACCACAACATGACTGATACCTTTGAGTAGGAGGAGTAGCTGCAAATGAACTCAGCTTTGGAAGTTTCCCTACTCTATGGAAATTTGCCCAGTCCAGGATGGGCTCCAAAGTAAAGCGCAGGACACTTTTCAGGTGGTTAAAAATGCAAAATAGAAGAGTGTGGTGCCTAAGCAAATTTCTCAGCAAGGATTTGCCACAAATTCCTCAAGCACTTTTAGCTAGAGTGAATTATGCTGACAATTTTCTTTTCACTGTTTTCATGAGTTTTGAATGCTGAAGCAGACTTTGCTGGGGATAATGAAAAGCACATTCAGAAAACCTTTTGTTTTTAAGTCTAGATCACATCTAGCTTTTTGATGTAGGACTAAAAATAGGAATACAATAAAGCAGGTGAGTGGGATTATACAAATTGTTTTTGTTGATAGTATCTAAAAACATTTTCACTTCAGACCATTTCCTTAAATATTTGAAGATCTAGCCTCTGACATATGTTTCCCAATAAAAGTTTGCCCATTATTGATTTACATTATGGTTGCATTTTTATTTTCTGGTCATTTGAAGAATGCTCCAAGGACATTTATTATCTGATCATCTTTGTTATTGCAAACACGTGCTGGAATGAAATGGACAAGAATCACTGGAATGATAGTCTGAGTCAGTGAAAAGGGGTGTTCAGTTTGCTTAAACCAAAGAAATGTCCAGATTCAGAAAAAAACAACCATGCTGGACCAAGTATTGCTTCAAGCACTCTATATCTAACAACAAGTGTAATTCAAGCAGCACCTTGTAAAATAGGGTTATTATTCTCAATCCCATTTTAAAGATGAGGGAACTGAGGCCCAAAGATTAAGTAACTTGTCTTGGGTTATATGGTCACCAAGAGATAGAGCTGTCTGTGAAACAGGTAGCCTTAGCCAGAATTCACATCCTAACCTCTGTCCCATACTGCCTATGTAATCATAAGACCAAAAATATATATCAGAAAAAAATCATTTTCCTAAGAGGAACCATGAAAGATGATATAATTTCCATTATTTATAGCATTCCTTAGATTTCTTACCTTGAAAACACAAGGACATGAGTAAACCCCTGTGTGAGTTGGGTAAGAACCTTAAATCTAAATGCCTTTGTCTTTTCATTTATAAAATTGAGTTGTTACAATAACAATTTCTGAGGTTTCTTCCATCTCTGCAATTTCATTTGTTGGCTGTACAAGTGCCTTGAGTTTGTGTGCTTGTGCCTAGGAGGGAGTGCATGCCATGTGAGAGAGGTGGGCATGGGATTAAGAAGGCATGTGAAGTAGAATATAGTTTTCAAAGAGAAGAGAGGGAATTAAATAACTCATTTAAATGACTGCTAAAGAACATTGTTAATCTCCTGTGAGCAGTAGGACCTTATAAACTGACTCAAGGCTTCATCACTTGGAAGTTTTATGCCAGGTATTTACTGGTGAAAATTATACCCGTGACCATTTGTAAGTGGTTCAGATACATAATTTTTTTTTAACCTCATTGGACCTACACATGGAAGCAATTAGATTCTTCCAATTATAAGGAAATTCTGTTTAACAGCATCACCTGTGTTCTCCCCAAGAAAATCAGCAGATGCTAATCTGCTTTCTTTGGGAAATAAAGGTGTCTTGAGGAATGCGGTTACCCACTCTCTTTGGGGATACTTGGAAATTATTTTTATGTGATTTGTAGGATTAATAAATAAGAATAACAACAATTACAACAATAACAGTGCTATTTGGCCAGTGCCTGATACACACATAAATTGATATAGTCATCCCAACAGTGATACATGATAATCACAATCAGTAGATTAGAAAAATGAGAATCACTGTATGGGGAATAGCGGAAACAGGAATTCATCCCTGGACTATCTGCTTCAACAACACAGCATGCAACATAAATTTACTCCAGGAACCAGTAACTGCTAATTTAGGGACACAAATTTCTATTATCATTAATATTTTTTTGTAATACTGATATTTTCATTCTCTGGTCCTCTCGAAATTTTTTTTCTTTTCCATTGTCACTATTAGTCCAAGAGCATCCTTTACTCTGGTTTACCATATTCTGCAACAATGGCCTAATTTTATCCACTCACTGTTTTCATGGCACAGCAACAAGAGACCACAACTAGGGGTTTCTTAGAAATGCAGACTGCAGTTCCCACCATAACTACTGAGTCAGAATCTGCACTTTAACAACCTCTCCAGGTGATTAAAATAAACATCATTATTAAGGATCCTTGGGTTGCCTGATTCCCAGAAAGAATGACATTTAGTAGAGCTCCTCAAGGTTAACCTGCTTCATAATTTAGCCATGTCTGATCTTCCAAGCTTTACTATTTCCCACGGTCAATTGGTCTTTCACTGGAACAACCCTCTCATGATTAACACTATTTTTGCATAAGTGACTTTTCTTGTGCTAGTCCACCCTGCCTGATATTCCCTACTACTCCTTGCCACCTAATCAAATCCTGCTCAACAAGAACTGCTTGTTTCATGATTTAAAAGGAATCCCAACACTTCTGATATGTATGGCTTAAACCACATATGATGATATTTGTTTATGTTCCTCATTAGCAGCCTCCTTTGTGCAAACGTTGCATCACAAATAAAATTGCCAGTTCAACAAGAAGAGTGCAGTTAGGACCTAAAGCACAGAGAAGTGCATTTTGGAAACCATTTAATGTGTTGATCTCCATTGGTCCCTCTGTGTCTTATGGTCTAGAATTTTGCATTTGAGAAGCAGCCACCCTACAACTGCATTTCTGTGTTGTATTAATTACTGTCCTATAACACCCCCATGCCAAGTGTGTTGTAGAAAACTATTGAACTAGATATGTCCTTCACAGCTGACAATTTAATCAAGGAAAATGTAACTAAATTTGACTTTTGTTCTCCCAAAATCTGTACCACTATTTCACGTGAATTTATCAAGTAAATTTAACTGAGGGTCAACAGCAAGTTGGAGGACATCCTGAATATTCTGAGCACTTGGAAATGTGGTTTAAAGGTAAGATGTAAAAGGCTGACAGTGACCAGAGGGGAGAGGGGAGGGAATTTCAGGGGAAAAGGGTGAAGGGTTTGTAGGAATAATTATAAAGAACACATGGATGATAACGGTGGAGGGGAGAGGGTGCAAATGGGAGGGAGGTGGGGAGGGCTGGGGGTTGGCTGGGGTGGGGGGAAAAGGCAGAGAACTATGCTTGAATAACAATAAAATTAGAGAAGAAAAAAAAAGACAACCAACCACTTTATCTGTTAAGAGAATCTTAATAAATAGTATTTAATCTATATATATTTATAAAAGGTAAGATGTAAAAGAAAGGGGAGATTAAATTTTGTTAGTTACTTTTTATCATCTTAAGTGACTTAATATACTTTAAACAGTTCAGCTTATTTCGCCAATTGCTTGTTTATGAATTATAGCAGGAAGTCTCAAGTTTAGGAATGAGTAATATGGGGGAATCAAACAATTTTGTACTTTTGATTGCTTCTGTTACTTTATTTTACAATTTCCCTCGTTTTAAAAAATAAAACCAGCAATTGAACACATGCGAATAACAAAAAATTTAACATAGAATTTTCTAGTTTATATGTATTTAAGATTAATTTTTATTTTGAATAAATCTCACAGGGCTGTTAACTTTAAAAGGGAAAATGTCAGGTTTTGCCACTGAGTGAACAACTTCATATCAAGTGGGTTTTAGTGTTTTTTTATACAAATCCAGAAATTCTAAAATCATAATGTAGATATTATATTTAGTTGAAATGCATGTGGGAGTGAACCATGGGATATTCAATTAATCACAGCTGACAATATATGGGATTTTTTATTTCACATGGCAGGGAATCTGTAGGCTGTTTTATTTTAGAGTTGGCGTTTACAAATATCAGTGTTTCAGGTTGGAGTCTTCTCATTTTTCTTGTCTTTCTTTTGGTTTCATGATGGCTATAGCAGGTTCACAGACCATGTCCTCACAGAGTAAATCCAAATGTAGGAAAAATCCAGTATCTATAGTGGGTCATAGTTTAGAGGTGAAGAAAATGTTGCTAGAAGTCTGTGCAGTAGAACATGCTGGCCAGGAGAACGTCACATGCCTATGTTCAAGCTAATCACTACCAAGAGGGAAGAAATGTACATAATTGCTTATATGAATAAATACCAAATGTAAAGTACATGATTCTCTAACCACTTTGCTATACCTCTAAAACTAATACAGAATAATATTGAATATAAACTGTAATTAAAAATAAATTTAATTTTTTAAAAATGATTTGATTTAATCAAATTATATTTTGCTAGACACCAACATTTAAGTAAATAATCTGACTTTTAAGGTTCAAGCATTATCAAGACACAGCATCAAGAAATCAAAATGTGTCTGCACCACTGTGACTTGGTGGGGCGTTGTCCCACAGAGAAATGTTACCAGTTTGATTACCAGTCAGAGCACAAGCCTGGGATGCTGGTTCTGTCCCTGGTTGGGCCTATTCAAGAGGCAACTGATCAATGTTTCTCTCCCTCTCTTTCTCTATCTTTTCCCTTCTCTCTTAAAGGAAATAAATAAAATATTTTTTAAAAATCAATATGTTTCTTTGTAGAATCAGCCAAACAGGCTGAAAATTATTAGATATGTCTGGCTGCTCCAAGTCTTAGAAGCATGTCAGTATTCCCCATAATGACTGATAGGAGTAGTTGAAATGATGCTGGCCTATCCATCCATTTGAAATTATCGGTAGAGTTTTGGCTCCCATTTTATTCATCTGTTCTTTAATGTGATGTTGATTAAAAATAATGTAAGAATTGTTGCACAACGTTAATGCACTTAATGCCTGCGAGTTATATACTTCAGAATAATTAAATTGGTAATTTTTATATGATGTATATTTTTTCACAATAAAAAATAGCCTTTTTTAAAAAAAGGAAAAAAAGAAAAAAAAGAAAAAAAACCTTACCCTACCCTCACCCCCAACCCAGCCTAGAAAGGAGCCCCCCGAAACATAGGCTGCCTAATACCAGAATGAAATTGAGGTTCAGTTAGGAAAAAGGAATGAAGACTATTGGGTAAGCAACCAGCATAGCCTACCCTGGATGTCACTGGGAAAACGAAACTTTATAGTGGTATGACAAAAAAATTTTACACAAAAATAGCACAATAGCTCTTACTAAAAAGTATGATGATGATCTGTGCAAACAAACTGAAGGGCACATAAATTAAATTTCCCCTAAAATATGCATGGGTTTAGATTGTTGAGGGATGTTCTTGGGAAAACATGTGAGTTTTACCAAATTCAAATTTGTGGGGAAAACAATAGTCTCAGACAATTGACAACCAAATACCTAGTGAGAGTTGTTTATGGAGAATTCAATCCTAAGTGTGGTTTGTTGAAAGTTTTAAAAACCGGTGGTATGACCTACAGCTTATTGAGATTGAACTAACCTGCAACAAAATGTCAGACAGGAAAAGGCCAGGCTAAATGGATTCAAGTTGATTAATTAATTAATCCATGTGTCCATTTATCTATACCATAGATTTTTATTCTCCTAATATGTAGCAAGTATTGTATTTATTGTGTTTAACAGATCTAAATAGAAAAAAGAGTCCTTTTTTTCTGTGACTCAGAGAAAAACAGTCAACACTAAGTGATAGTTAATTGTCATAATGAAACATCTCCATGGGTAATGGAAGCTGAGGAGTGCATGCTTATACCTGCCTGGTGGTTTCAAGCATATTTTACCTGCCCAGTATATTTAAAACTACAATTCAAATACATGAAAATGGACAAAACCCCAAATGCAGGTTTCCAAGGCATTTTCCCTTTTAATATTTAAACTCACATGTATGTGAAAGGAAATTTAATCCATATGTTTCTGAATCATTCATACTTAAATCATCGTAATTTGTTTTGCAAGAGCTATTAAGGTCCAAGAACCCTGTGGGGCTTTTTTCTTGTTTGTTTGTCTTTATCAACAGGAAGTTGATTGACCCAAAAGCGAATGACCTCTAATAGCAAAAAAAAAAAAAGTAATTGAAGCCCCAGTAGTATGAATCCATGAAATTCAAATGGCTTGTGAGCTTGGCAGACCCAGCAACAAACACAAATATGTTGACTCTGGTGCAATCACATGTCTGTCTTCCAGGTTATGGCCTTTCATCAAAAATCCTGCGGGGAGGCATTTGGATTATAGGTACTTCAATTACATCTTCTTTGTGTGCTCATATGATACAATATTCCAAAGGCTGAGGGAACCAAAATGCTGGTTCAGTCCTGAACCATCAATCAAGCCTTTCTGAAAATTTAAAAACCTGTCTTTCCTTGCTTGTAAATGCTACCCCTAATGCCCCCAAACAACTGTTGCAAAGTTTTCTTTGGGATTTAGCTAAAATTCCTGGGGATTTAAGATATTGGCTTCCAGATTGGTAAAATACATTAATGTTTATAGTGATTATGATTATGAGAACTAATAATAAATACATGCATATACCTGGAACGGAGCCCAAATCCTACACTGAAAGACTCAGTGTAAAGCCACTACTCTTGGGAAAACTGAACACATGAAAATCTGAGACTAGTCTAGACCCACATAACTGCTACTAAAGGCCAGAAGCAAGCTAAATTCCCCCTAGACTCTTTCCAATACTTTGAAAAACGAAAAATGAAAAATGGCTAACTTAATTATATCTTTTCATTACTATCAGTTTAGATAGGCTGACTCTGTAAAAATACTGTTTTTCTGGTTGCTTCAAACACAGTACAAATAAAAGAAATAGTTGCAGTCAGAAGTTTCTATAAGTGCTACTGTCAAAGACACAGTTACTATGTGCCCTTTAACCTGAAAGGATGAATTGTAGCCAATCTCACTATGTTTCAGTTGGCCTGGATAGTCAGCTCAAGTGGTCAAAGCCTCTTGCTGGTGAATGAGGATAAAGTGGGAGGGAGGTCTGATTAATTGTGAGCCTGTTAAGTTCTTCTGAACTACACAGGTCACATCCCAAATAGGGTCACACTCCAAGGTGGGGTCACAGGTTCTGAGAAGCCAGGTTCTTCCTATTACTGGGAAAGCAGTTCCAGGTATGCTTAATTGCAAGCTTGTAGCTTTGATATTATGTGCCAGGGGCAGTGTGATCACTATTTTCATTTTAAAGTTCCTCTGTCACACTGGAATCTAATAGGACATACTAGTCCACCCTAGAGACAACAACAAAGGTCACTGATTTCATTGTTCATAGCAGAAAAAAAATGTTTTCACACCTACTGATAGTAATCTTAATACTTAGGTACCATCAGGGTATCTTTTTTCCTTTCATGATCATAGGAAAGGTTTTCACTGTAAAATAAATCTCACCAGGGACGATGATAAGGAGAGTGAAAATTATAGAAAGAAAGGAAAATGTAGTTTCCAGAGTCAAGAGAAGGTAAAAATCAAATTTAGCCTAAAGAAACATTTGCTGTACTAAAGAAAAAGGGGGAAAAAAAGGAAAGGAAAGAACTGAGAAACTCATGAACTTTTAAAGCTATTCTAATCTTGGGAGTATTGTGTGTCCCTTTCGAAGGACAAAGGGTAACCTGTACCCAGGCATAATACCAGAAACTATATAAGGCAAGTGTTTACAAACTGCACTGGATTGTTTAATCCAAAACGCTTTCCTCCTGCCTTGGGATTGTGTGTCTACATGAAGTTTAAAAGGCTTTTAAAGATAAGGAGGGCCAGCAAGCACTTGAGAGCCAATGGGGCGGTTTTTTGCTCATTAACCTGATATAGACTGATCTACTGATAGCCAAGTCACGGCTTGAAAAATGATGAAAGAAACTCCAGCAAAGTAAAAGTGTTAGTGCAAGCCCCAGAAAAGATGATCAGCTTAAGCCAAAGACTGAGACACAAAGAACATTGGGAGAAAAAGGTCCTACTTTATGATTTTACGCTTTATCCACCACTTCGAAACAATTTTCTAGAGTGACCAGTTTTTTAGAGTGATTACTGAACTTAGAGTTAGAGGATCACAGTCAGAGTTTGGGCACCTGGGACAAATTTCCCTGTTCTCTAACTTTCACTTGCCTGTGTAACAGTCATGACCAGCCAAAGTTGTAGGGGCAGGCAATTGTGCTTCTGGCTAATATTTCCTTGAAGATTCTTTTATCAGATTTGTCTCCTTAGCTGAATTTTTTGGCCTTTTTTTTATTTTTGACAGTTTTTAAAAATGGCATAACTGATATGCAATAAATTACCACATTTAAAGTACTAACTTGGTAAGTTTTGACATCTGCTTATACCTATGAAACCTTTGATACAAATAGGAATATGAACAAATCAATTGCCACAAAAAGTTTTCTCAATCTGCTTTGAAATCTTTTCTTCCACCCCTTCTCATCACCTTTCTCTACCACTGTAAATTAGTTTATGCTTTCTAGAATTGTATATATTTTGAACTATATGGTATATACTATTCTTTGGTAAGGTATTTTTCACTGGGCATAATCATTTTGAGATTCATTCACATTGTTGTGTGTGTCAATAGTTTATTCCTTTTTACTGCTTACTAGTATGAACATATGACATTTTGTTTATCCATTCATTTATCAATAAACATTCGGATTTCCAATTTTGTTCTGTTTTGAATAATGCTTCTATATGCATTCACAAACAAGTTTTTGAATAGATATGTGCATTCATTTCTCTTGGATAAATACCTAGGTGTAGGAGGCCTTAATCTTACAATAGGTGTATGTTTAAATTTTTTTTTAAAAATGTGATCTGTTTTCCAATATGGAAAGTTCTAGTTGCTCCATATCATCACACTTTGGTATGATTAGTTTTTAAAATTTCAGCCCTTCTAATAAGTATATGGTATGATATCATTTTGATTTTATTTGTATTTTCCTAACAATAAATGAAGCTCAAATTTTTATGTGCTTATTTGCATTCATAGCTCTTCTTTGGTAAAATGTTTTTTTTTCAAAAGTTTGCTTTTTTTTGGAAGAGAAGTTGTTTGTTTTCTCATCATTAAGTTTTGAAAGTTCCTTATATATTTTGAATATAAATCCTCATTCAGATACATGATAAGAAAATATTTTCTACTAGTTTGTAGCTTGCCATTTCATTCCCTTAACAGTGTTTCTTGCAGAGGAGAAAATTAGTTTTGATGAAATCTAACTTATCAGGGTTTTTCTTTTTATGAATAGTGTGTAGCTAAGAAATCTTTTTGTAACTCAAGGTCATAAGTATTTTCTCCTGTTTTCTCTAGAAGTTTTATGGCTTTGTGTTTTATATTTATGGTTATAATCCTATTTGAGAATGTGATTGGGACATGGATTGAATTGGATTTTTAGCCAGATGAATGCAGAAAAAAATGTATATATATGAAAAAATTGAATTTTTAACTATATTGTGATAAGATTGAGAGCAAAAGAAAAAGCAACCTACATGATACTCAGAGTGATAAAATCTCGTATTTCTTTCTTCAGTTGAATCTACCTAATGTGTATGCTTTTGAAGTGGCTTTGGGCTTTATAAGTACTTTAACTAATTGAATATGATTTGTAAAGCAAGTTAAAGACAAGTGATACCATTAAAAAGTTCAGCAACTCAGAATATATTAGAAATATTGGCTCTCACTGGATCATAGAGTGGGCACAAATTAAGGAGAGAAAATTCTGAGAGGATAGGTTAAAGCACCCACCATAGGAAAAAAAAAAGAAGAAAAGAGAAAAAGAAAAGAAAAGATTGTGTCCTGTGTCAAGCAGTAAGAGTATCTCAAACCTGGAACACATCATCCCTTAATGATTATGCTTGTAGTTTTGGCAGCTGAGTCATTATTAATGAGACAGTAATCCAGCCCTTGGCAAAGTGTGAGGTTCGAAAGAACAAAGGAGACTGTTGGGGACCAATAAGAAGTAACTTACTAAGCAAAACAATACCTCCCTTGCCTATCATTTGGACCCTACCCTTCATGTGACACTTAGAACCTGATATGCCTGAAGACAAAACTAACCAACAAACAAAACAAATGTGAATTAATTTATATTAATGACTCAAAGGCATTATAATAGGAGTTATGTTTGTTCTCCTGCCTCGAAATCCCAAAAGTTCCCCTAAGTACTGTTATATCACTCTTATAACAGAGTAATGAAGTTTCTGTCCTTTTAAGCTTCAGAAAGAAAGACCATTATTTATTCCTAGGGTTCCATGTGGGAAAATATAAAAGACCAAAGGAAAAAGGCCTCAGGCTGAATCATAGCAATCCCCTTTGCCCTGTCTTCAACCTGTTCCTGAGACAAAGACTGTTGTAATATCTGCTTGTAGACCTTGAAGAAAGTTGTGTTCACTCTAAAGTTGAGAGAGAGAGACAGAGACAGAGAGAGAAAGAGAGAGAGAGATAGTGAAGGGGGTGTGGCTGAGTACAGAAGCCATGAGAAAGACTAATACATGATAAATTGATCAAACCTAGAAATATCTTGGAATAAATCTTGCCTTTTTTGGAGGTATGACTATGTAGCTCATTCCTACTAGTATTTGAAAGTCACTGATGTTTTTTGAGCATCTTAGCTGTTCTTCATAACAGCCTGAAAGTCACGTAATATTAACATTCTTATTTTACAGCAAAAGCCACAGAAACTCCAAGAAAATTAAATAACTCAATCAAGATAATCAAGATCACATATTTATGATGACAGCAGAGACTAGAACTCAAGTTCACCTAACTCCAAAGCCTTGGCTTTCAAGTATATTAAGTACTGCCTCACAGCCCAATGCAGGCCAAATTCTGCAAAAACTTACAGTACAGGAAGTTCAAAGTATTTCAGAGTAAAGGAATTAAGTTTCTTTAAAAAATAAATCAAACTACTTTTTGACAAATGGAACCATATTCATTATACAAAAGTTTACCTATATTATTTCATTTCATGAGGATTAAAGTCATTTTATGAAAGAAAGAAAAAGCCAAAAAGAAAAAATCCAAAAGATTCTTTCTAAAACGTAATCATCCAAAAATAAAATAAAATTACAGTTGTACCAAAAGAGTTTTACAACTAGAGAATTAGCTTGGTCAATCAGAGGTTAATAAAAGGCATTTAAATATTTCTTGCATCCAGGTCATTGTAAAGAACACTGAAATATGAACTAAGAGACCACAGTTGAGTTTCTGCCCTGCCTCTAATGCTATGAAATTTTGCGTAGGTCACTCATCATTTCTGGGATTCTATTTCCCATCAGGAAAATGAGATTTGGAACTATATGATCTTTAGTATACCTTCAGGTTGGACATCCTGTAACAAGGGACAAGATCTTGTAAGGTTTCATAATGTATTGTTTTATATTTTTTTCAGGGGATAGGGCAGATTTCACATGCTGTTCCCCAACCTCACCACCTCCAACAATCTCAGATCTAATTTAAACTCTCTAAATAAAGTAGAAAACTCTGCCTGGAGGACTCACTTATCCCCGTCAACAGGTGTTTGGTTTCCCCAGTTTTTCAGCTGACACTTCAGGATTTGTGTCTTTGCTTGTTTGCAACATTACCTTTTCACAAACATGGCGAAGTCAGGAAAGAGTAAATTGAATGCTGAAACACTTGACTAAGCCGCAATCTGGAAACAGTGGTCACTGCTTGGATCTTTGCTGGCAATCTGAAGTTAAGAATAAGATAGCATGCCACAAGCATGGCTCTTTTCCTTTTCCTTTTTTTTTTTGCTTGTCTGACATCTTTGTTTAGCAATGCCATAAGTAATTTCTTTTGTCATTGTATTGAAATAATTTTATTTCTCTCTCTCTCTCTGCCCTTTTCAGTGACAATTTTTATTAAAAAGGCAATTCTGAGCAACACCAGTCTACAGAAGGAAACTGGCAGGCCACCCTGCTCAGCAGCGTGCACAAGTGTTAATGGCCCAATCAGCCTTCCTAACCTCCCTAAGCATCAGGAGACATGAAAAGATATTAACCTTCATAGCTCCCTCAGCACTGGTTGTGTGTTTTATTTCTGAGCAAGATCTGCATGATTTAGATGTATATGTACAAGTCTAGCAGAAGATTAGAGAGAATAAAGGTACACTGGGAATTGAGCAATACAACATTTACATAACAACTGTTTATGACTTTGGAGGATATAAAACAATGGAGAGAATTCTCAACACAGGGCTGAGGTTTCCATTGCAGGATTCCCAGGACCATTAATTAGAATCATGTGCCTGAATCCTGTCACATCTGCTGAGAATGTAGCCTGAAGTGTTTTCATTGTGCTAACTTTGGGATTCCACAAATAGCGGATTGAACTGCCTTGCTTTTTTCCAGGTATCATATGCTTGTCCATTTTCTTTTTGCCCCACCCATTACAACATGCAGCTTTTCATCCATCTTGCTTTACTTCCTTCAGGTTGTTTTGGGGCCACAAGTGGGAAGGGCAAAGGGAAGAAGAAGAATATAAGTTAATGATGAATGTCAGCTTTATCAGATCCACTGCCACTTGTATGATGATGTCTTTCATAGGAAGACCCATTTAATTTGGTTTTTATGGTATTACAGAATTAAATTTCTATCCTTTTCAGCATCTGAACTAGATTTTTCATGAGATTATAGTCCCTGTTCCTCTGAAGGAGGCATTAAAAAGAGCCCAACATGTGGCTCCCCGCCCAGGATAAACCACTCTCTGTCCACCTATGAATCTTCACTGGTAGCCTTCATTGCATTGCCCTCCTCCTACTCCTCTGCCAGGCTCTCAGAGAGCCCATAGGATGGTGCTTATGAAGTGGCTTGCCTTGTTATCATGTGCTTTGAAAACAAAGAGCACTATTTAGCTCTTTCTTCTTTCCTTGAAGTTTGTATCTTTCATCATTTCTGTTGCCTCATGTTGCACTTCTCACATTGGGCACACCCAGCTGAGCAACAATAGGGAAAGTCCCTGCTCAATAGCGCACCAAGTTTCACAGAATTTAATCACATCGCAAATGCTAGGACCTGGCTCAAAAACAAGTAGAAACTGCCTACTCAGGATCTGAAGTGCTTTTCTTTTCCCCACCAAGTTCATTCCAGTTTTAGAAGTTATAGCCAAGGTTTATCTTTTGTGTGGTTTTGTTTTTAGAATAGTTAGTACAATAGTTAGACAACTCATTATTCAAATGCAAAAAATGCTTGGTGATATGGACCTTATTTTATTTGTTTTAAAATTCATCATTGCCAATGCTATTCATGAAATTCAGTTACGAAATAAAAAGTCTGGTTGTTCCTTCCTTTTTCCTTTTAAAATTTCTTGAATTGATGTTCTATCTCATAAAGTCCAAAGGACAACACATGTAGGAAAGATGCAAGGTTCTGAAAAGGTATAAACAATAGGCCAAAACTTAAAAGAAAACCTTTTAAACAACCCAAGGGACACAATGACACCTAATTATTTATGTGGTGAATTGAGTATCCAGAGAGAAACATCAGATTTAAGAGCCACGGCTCCAAGTTTGGGGGGCAGAAGAAGGTTTTTAAATTTCTAACTGCTGGTTTACAATACTAAGAAATAAAAATGAAATGAAACAAAACAAATAAAACACTCCAAGAAAGTAGATTTACTAAATAGTTAGAAGCAAGTGTCCTTATTTTTCAAGACCTACAAGAGATGATTTTAAAATATATTTTGTTAATTTGTGTTTTATTGCTAAGTGGAAAAGAACTGAATATTAAAAATGGACTCTTATCTATAATAGAATATTTGGGTATTTTCATTTTTCAGTTTGATGATTCATAATAGTTTAGATTATCTGGCTGTGTTGCTATGTTTTTTAAAAACAAATGCCACATATAGTTGGAATATCTTGATCTATAGGAGACTTAATTCTGATTTACATAAACCCCTAACTTCCTAGCAACCCACTACTATCTTTCCCTCTTGTGTAATCCTTCATATTGCATCCATAGTCACTTTTCTCTAATAAAAATCCCCATGGTATTTCTTTTATGAATAATGTCTACTGCTCCTCTTGTTTTGTATGTTTGGGCTTTTTTGTGTTTTCTTGTTTGGCTTACATATACTTTTTGTTTGTTTATGCTATTACAGTTGTTCCAATTATCCCCCCTTCACCTCCCTCCACCCAGCCCACTCCTAACTTCCATTGGCACTCCCACATCATTGTCTATGTCCAAGGGTCCTTCATATATGTTCTTTGACTAATCTCTTCACCCTTCTTTCTAACAGTCCCCACCTCCCTTTTCCCCTCTTAAAGCTGTCAGTCTATCCCAGAATTCTATGCCTCTTGTTCTATTTTGTTCATTAGTTTTTTTTGTCCATTAGATTCCTCTTATAGGTGAGATCATATGGTATTTGTCATTCAAAGACTGGCTTATTTCACTTAGCATAATAGTCTCCAGTTCCATCCATGCTGTCACTAAAAGTAGACAAAAGATAAAATTTCTTCTTTTTCCCTACTGCATAGTATTCCATTGTATAAATGTACCAGTTTTTTAATCCACTCATCTACTGATGGACACTTAGGCTGTTCCCAAATTTTGGCTATTGTAAATAGCACTGCTATGAACATTGTGGTGCATACATTCTTTTGAATTGGTGTTTCAAGATTCTTACAGTATATTCCCATCAATGGAATCACTGTGTCAAAAGGCAGTTCCATTTTTAATTTTTTGAGGAAATTCCAAACTGTTTTCCACAGTGGCTGCACCAGTCTGCATTCCCACTAACAGTGCCCTAGGGTTCCCTTTTCTCCTCACCCTTGCCAGCACTGGTTGTTTGTTATTTATTAATGACAGCCAGTTTGACAGGTATAGGTGATATCTCATTGTGACTTTAATTTGCATCTCTCTGATGGCTAGTTATGTTGAGCATTTTATCGTATGTCTATGGGCCATCTATATGTGCTTCTTAGAGAAGTGTCTATTCAGGTCCTTTGTCCTGTTTTTAATTGGATTGTTTGTCTTCCTGGTATTGAGATGTATGAGTTCTTTATGTATTTTAGAGATTAAAACCTTGTCTGAGGTATCATTCATTGGCAAATATGTTCTCCCATATAGTCGGTTCCCTTTTCATTTTGATGATGGTTTCTTTAGCCACGCAGGAGCTTTATAATTTTTTGTATTCCCATTTGTTTATTTTTCCTTTATTTCCCTTGCCTTAAGAGATATGTTGGCAAAAATATTGCTACTTAATATATCTGAGATTTTACTGCCTATGTTTTCTGCTAAAATTTTTATGGTATCACAACTTATATTTAAGTCTTTTATCCATTTTGAGTTTATGCTGGTGTATTGTGTAATTTGGTGGTCTTTTTTCATATTTTTGCATGTACCAATTGTGAGTAGAAAGAGGAAAACAATCAAGATCAGGGCAGAAATATTATATAGAGACAAAATAAATTCAAAGGATCAATGAATCCAGGAGTTGGTTCTCTGAAAAGATAAACAAAATTGACAAACCTTTAATTAGACTCATCAAAACAAAAAGAGAGAGGACCCAAATACATAAAATCAGAAATGAAAGAGGAGAAGTAACAACTGATACCACAGAAATACCAAGGACTGTAAGAAATAGCTATGAACAACTATGTGCCAAGAAACTAGACAACCTGGCCTGGCAGGTTCATGGTATTCGTGCATATGGAAAATATCCACAGAGCCATTGGGATGTCTGGCATGATTTTATCCATGTGTGGGTGAGCCACACATGCTGTAAGCTGTGTGTTTCCTTGCATAGCACAAGTCATGTTCCTTACTCCCCAGCATGGCATCCATCATGGCACATGTCCCTTTACATGTGTCTCTCCATCATTACCCCCCGCAGGGAGTCTCTACCTGTTTATATACTAGAGGGGAACAAAGCCAAAAACTGCCAGGACATTATGACATAACATAACATAATTCTGTGCATGCGAGCCCACTTCATATTATGGGAACAGTTTATCAGACCTAGTCTCAAGGCTATGAGAACACTGGTTATCAGGCCCCTCCAAGGCTATGGGAACACTGCTTCCCTTAGTTACCCAGACACTGGGGTGAGGAAGCCAAACTGCCTCCACTTACCCTACATTGGTAAAATGGTTAAGTTTCTAGAAACATAAAATCTTCCAAAACTGAATCAGAAAGGAGCAGAAAACCTGAATAGACCAATAACAACTAGTGAAATTGAAGCAGTAATCAAAAAACTCCTAGCACCCAAAAGCCCTGGACCAGATATCTTTACAGGGGCATTTTACCAAACATTCAAAGAAGACCTAACACCTCTCCTTAAAATATTCCAAACAATTGAAGAAGAGGAAAAACTCCCAAACTCTTTCTATGATGCCAGTATTATCCTAATTCCAAATTCAGGTAAAGGTGCAACAAAGAAAGAAAATTACAGGCCAATTTCTCTGATGAACATAGATGCTAAAACAGTCAACAAAATATTAGGAAATCATCTCCAGCAATGCAAAAATAAAAAGATCACACATCATGATCAAGTGGAATTTATTCCAAGGATGCAAGGACGGTACAATATTTGCAAATCAATAAACATGATACATCACATAAACAAAATGAAAGGAAAAAAAATCACATGATCATGTCAATAGATGTAGAAAAAGCATTTTATAAAATTCCACACACATATATGACCAAAACACTCACCAAGGTTGGAACAGAAGGAACATACCTCAACATAATAAGGGCCATATATGAGAAACCTGTGAACATCAAACACAATGGACAAAAACTGAAAGCGTTTTCCTTAAGATCACAAACAAGACAAGGGTGTCAACTTTCACCACTCTTCTTTAAAAATATTTTTCTAAATATATTTCATTGATTATACTATTACAGTTGTTCCATTTCCCCCTCTTAGTTTCCCTCCACCCTGTACCCCACCTCCCACCAGCATTCCCTGCCCTTATTCATGTCTATGGGTAATACATATAAGTTCTTTGGCTTCTCCATTTCCCATACTATTCTTACCCTCCCCCTGTCTATTTTCCACCTATCATCTATGCTACTTATTCTCTGTACCTTTCCCCCCCCTCCCACTCCCCTATTGACAACCCTCCATGTGATCTTCATCTCTATGGTTCTGTTCCTGTTCTAGTTGTTTGCCTAGTTTGCTCTTGTTTTTGTTTTAGGTGTGGTCGTTAATAACTGTGAGTTTGCTGTCATTTTTACTGTTCATATTTTTGATCTTCTTTTTCTTAGGTAACTCCCTTTAACATTTCATATAATAAGGGCTTGGTGATGATGAACTCCTTGAACTTGACCTTATCTGAGAAGCACTTTATCTGCCCTTCCATTCTAAATGATAGCTTTGCTGGATACAGTAATCTTGGATGTAGGTCCTTGCCTTTCATGACTTGGAATACTTCTTGCCAGCCCCTTCTTGCCTGTAAGGTCTCTTTGGAGAAATCAGCTGACAGTCTTATGGGAACTCCTTTGTAGGTAACTGTGTCCTTATCTCTTGCTGCTTCTAAGATTCTCTCCTTCTGTTTCATCTTGGCTAATGTAATTACGATGTGCCTTGGTGTGTTCCTCCTTGGGTCCAGCTTCTTTGGGACTCTCTGAGCTCCCTGGACTTCCTGGAAGTCTATTTCCTTTGCCAGATGAGGGAAGTTCTCCTTCATTATTTGTTCAAATAAGTTTTCAATTTTTTGTTCTTCCTCTTCTCCTTCTGGCACCCCTATAATTCGGATGTTGGAACGTTTCGGGATGTCTTGGAGGTTCCTAAGCCTCTCCTCATTTTTCCGAATTCTTGTTTCTTCATTCTTTTCTGGTTGCTTGTTTCTTTCTTCCTTCTGGTCCACACCATTGATTTGAGTCCCAGTTTCCTTCACATCACTATTGGTTCCCTGTACATTTTCCTTTGTTTCTCTTAGCATAGGCTTCATTTTTTCATCTAGTTTTCGACCAAATTCAACCAATTCTGTGAGCGTCTTAATAACCAGTGTTTTGAACTGTGCATCCGATAGGTTGACTATCTCTTCCTCACTTAGTTGTATTTTTTCTGGAGCTTTGAAGTGTTCTGTCATTTGGGCCTTTTTTTTTTTTTTGTCTTGGCGCGTCTGTTACTTTAAGGGGCAGAGCCTTAGGTGTTCACTGAGGCAGGTTAATGCTGGTCTCTGTGCTGTGAGGCTGTACGTGGGGGAGGGGCCCAGTGGGAGCAATGACATCCGCTCTACTTTCCACCAGATTTTAGTCTTTCACTCCGCTACCCACAATCAAACTGGACCCCTCTGGTGCTGGTTCCCGAGTGGGTGGGCTTGTGCATGCCCTAGGCCCCTGTGGGTCTCTCCAATGACCTCTCCTGCGAGGCTGGGAGTCTCTCCTGCTGCCTCCCCAACCCTCAGGGGTGTTTTCAATCAGAGGTTTGAGGCTTTATTTCCCGGCGCTGGAGCCCTGGGTTGCATGGTCTGCTTTGCTCCTCGCCATTTGTCCAGTTTATCTGTTTGCGAATGTGGGGCCACGGGGTGCTACCCGCTGCTCTGCCTGCCCTGTTCTCCACCACTCTGAGTCTGGCCCTCTGGGTTTATCTGTGTGCGAATGTGGGGCCGCAGGGTCTGCTAGAGGTCACACTTCCTGCCCCGTTTGTCTCACACTCCACCAGTCTCGGTCCCGCCATGGCCACGGGAGTCCTCTCCATCCTGGTGCCCGTTTCCGCCCCTCCTACAGGTCTGGATTCATGTTTATTTTTTATTTCCTTGGTGTCGGACTTCCTTGCCGTTAGATTTTCTGTCAGTTCTGGTTATGCGAGGAGGCGCAGTGTGTCTACCTATGCCGCCATCTTGGTTCTCTCTCTCCTCCTTCATAATTTCTTCAAATAAGTTTTCCATTTCTTGCTCTTCCTCTTCTCCTTCTGGAACCCCTATGATTTGGATGTTGGAACGTTTAAGGTAGCCCCGGCGGTTCCTGAGCCTCTCCTCATTTTTTTGAATTCTTATTTCTTCATTCTATTCTGGTTGAATGTTTATTTCTTCCTTCTGGTCCAGACCATTTATTTGAGTCCCGGTTTCCTTCCTGTCACTGCTGGTTCCCTGTATGTTTTCCTTTATCTCACTTTGCATAACCTTCATTTTTTCCTTAATTTTGCAACCATACAGAACCATTTCTGTGAGCATCCTGATTACCAGTGTTTTGAACTTTGCATCTGATAGGTTGG
The DNA here is from genome assembly GCF_022682495.2 of Desmodus rotundus. Lineage (NCBI taxonomy): Eukaryota > Metazoa > Chordata > Mammalia > Chiroptera > Phyllostomidae > Desmodus > Desmodus rotundus. Next base: position 54,820,144 of record NC_071392.1, on the reverse strand, counting down.
CTATCTTTTTATCACTTAGTTGTATTTTTTCTGGAGCTTTGATGTGTTCTTTCATTTGGGACTTTTTTTTTTTTCTTTTGTCCCAGCATGCCTGTCATGTAGTAATAGGAAGAACTTTTGGTATTCTCCAGGGCAGGGCAACCCACTGCTATGTTGTATCTTGGCGAGGGGTCTGAAAGAGAACCATTTCACCTGCTTGGCTCTCTGCCAATTTTCAGTCACTTCCTGTGTTGCCCACAAGCAAATTGGGCCCTTCTGATGCTGATTCCCGGGTGGGTGTTTTTGCATACATTCTAGGACCCTGTGGGTTTCTCCAGTGAACTCTCATGTGAGGCTGGGAGTTTCTCCTGCTACCACAACCCCCCACAGGTTCAGTCAGAGGTTTTGTGGCTTTATTTCTCCCCCACTGGAATCCTGGGTCGCAAGGTTTCTCTCACTCCCCAGCTGTTCCTCCCAGTTTATCTACATGCAAATGTAGGACTGCCTAGTCTGCCAGCCGCCTCCTTGTTTGGAGTCCTCTCTACCCCAGCTGCCAGTCTCTGCCCCTCCTACTGGTCTGGATGAATGTTTTTTCTTTAACCCATTGGTTGTCAGACTTCCTTACAGTTTGACTTTCTGTCAGTTCTGGTGGTTTTTTGTTTTTAAATTTGTTGTTGTCCTTCTTTTGGTTGTGCAAGGAGGCACAGTATATCTACCTATGCCTCCATCTTGGCTGGAAGTCCCACTTTCACCTCTCTTATTCAACATAATACTGGAAGTCCCAACCAGGTAATCAGACAAGAAGAAGAAATAAAAGGCATCAAAATTGGAAATAAGGAAGTAAAACTCATCATTCACAGATGATATGGTAGTGTACATAGAAGACTCTATAGGCTCCACCAAAAAAATGCTCGATGTAATAAGAGAATTCAGCAAAATAGTAGGATAAAAAATCAATATTCAGAAATTGTTGGCATTTTTGTACACCAACAATGAACTATCAGAAATAGAAACTAAAAAAAAAAATCCCATTGACTATAGCAACAAAAATAAATAAATAAAGTATCTACTGATCCTTTTCATTGAACAGTCAGTGAAGCAGACTCCCAGATTCACAGGCAGGCCTCCCTCAGAGCTGTCCTATGGCTTTGTGCTCTGACTTGGATATTTCCCTGCTCCCTGAAAACACCACGCCTCTTGTACCTTTACCTATGCTTTTCCCTCTGACCAAAATGTTCATCCTCAATGGTGCACCTCGAAATTGCCTTTGCTCCTTCAAACTCAGCCCAGGTATAACTTTTGAACATTTCATGAACCTTTCTTGATTCCTCGAGCAGAATTAGCCACTCTGTTCTCTATCCTGTAGAGTGGTTTATGTTTTTAATTTAAATTCTATAATCCATTTCTTTTCTAATTTTGTCCAGGGAATATGAGCTCTTCAATAGGGGCCATGACTTCATCTGTTATTTCTCATCTTACACATAGTAGATACTCAATAAGTTTGTGTTAAAATTGTAAATGAATGAATGAACATCAGTATTTCGGAATCCTGAAGATGAAGGGCAGAGTCCACACTTTATCTTGCTTTAAATCTTACATCTCTGTTTTGACATACTCAAGATTTTTAATACATTTTTGTATATATGTTACAGCTATTTTTTCATATTGCCTCAACAGATCATAACAACTTTCTGAAGTGAAAAGAAGGGGACACAGAACTTTGATTTAACTGAGGTTCTTGTTGTCTCTGGACCTAGAAGCCTCTATATTTTTATCAAGATGGTTAGTGAATTGGACCCTGGTATAAGAATATGAACAAAGAGATTTCCCCTGCCAGGCTTTAGAAAAATAAGACTGTTGGAACATGGGGCTTTCTGATTATGTGATATATAGAAGAGCTAAAACATTTTTTTCACTGATAAATGAACTGAGGACAATTTACATATAGGAATAACTTGGAGAATTATCGATGAATTTCTAAGGTGAATTTTTAAAGAAAGAAACCACCTACCAGGACTGACTAGGGAGTATTACTTATAACAGTCCAATGTGTTTGGCGTTAAGCCTAATGGGAGCCACTGCAAAGTATGTGCTTGCTGTAGCTTGCTGCTTTGTACAAGTCATAGACTCAGCCACAATTCTCTTCTTTTTGCTTCCCCTTCAGCAGAATGATGAAAACAACTTGTAGCATATGGAAGCATTTCCACACTGCAAGTTATTCTGAGGGGAAAAAATGTGATTTGCAAATTCTGTCAAATGAAACAGGCATTTCCAAATGCTACTACTATGTTGAAACACATCCTTGTATGTCAGAAGTGTCCTGCAGATGTTTTTCTTTTTTCCTTTCTGTTTCTTTTTCTTTTTAATCTGCCATGGCTGCAACTGTGAAGCATGAAAAAGTACAAGAAGCTTGTAAGCTTGTCCCCAGTCATTGCTCCATACAGACAGGAAAGCCTTCTTCAGTTGCTGCCTGTGCATGATCAGTATCATCATAGAGGTTGCTCAATTATCTTTAAATAACATGTTGCAAGCAGCTGTACACCAGAAAAAGGACTGCAATATCTGTGTTTGTAGACAAGATGATACCTGAAGATCAAGATAAATAAACATCTTTTCTGCAAGTGCCTCCATTCCCTTTTGCTTGTCTTTGTCAAGACTGACAAGGAACATTTAAATATTTAGATAAGAAAGCAGTATTCCTGATAGTGGATAGAGAATTTGGAGAGGGTCTCCCTGAGCATTTAAACATGAATACATGGTGTTGTGGGTAAAAGGAAGAATAAAAACAGAGCTGCTGTAAAGGTCAGATTTAAAGTTAGATTGACAAAGTCACAGAGAAATAGTTATACAATTTTATAAGAATGGATCCTTAACTCACTTTTAAATAGATGAATAAAATAAGATAGGGAAAATTCATTACAGGGTTTATCAGTCTACTAATAGAAGATGCCAAAAAAATCTGTGTTTGCTTATTGATGGTGTAATAGAATTAAAGTCATTTTGCAGTGGACAGAGAGCCACACCTTATATTAGAAGATAATCAAATCTTCTCCAGGATATTAAAAGGGCTTGTTTCCCATCAGATCTATGAAAGAAGAAACAATAATCTAAAATAAATAGTATTTACTCTTGTAACAACTGTTTCCTATTTGAAGCAAGACTATAACACAAAGTAAAAAAAAAAAAAAACAACAACAACTAATAAAACCGTTCTATCATCTCAACACCAGAGAGCCCCTTGGGATACCTTCTTTATTAGTAGCTTTAATAAATGGTCACAAACTGACCATTCTGTCTGTGTGTTTTGTTGTTTCAGGCAAAATTGTATTTTAATTCATGAGCTAGGAAGACTCTGAAACACAATATTATATTAATAACTGACAAGAAATTTGCTGTGAGCTATCTCATGCTGCTAAATAGTTTCAAACGCAGAAATGTAAAGATAGACAATGTTTTTTTAAAAAAAGCTGATTGCAGTGTAAGAAGTACACTTAAAGACTGCATAGGAAATATTATTTCTATGTTACAAGATAAAGACCATCTTCAGAAGTGAAATATAAATTGGTGTGGGGCTCTCCTGAGGAGATAACTGCAGCTGCTAAAAATTATGTGAGGTGTTGGACTAGGGGTTTATGTGGATTATCTCAATTAATGCTCACAACAACCCTATGAGATATACATGGTATGTTCTTCTTATTTGACAGTTGAGGAAATTGTATCTTAGGAAGATTAAATCACAGAGCCAAGAGGTAAATGGGGATCTAATTCTCATCTAAGTGGCCAGGAATTCTCACCTAGGCTGGCAGGATCCAGACCTCGCACTTTTAATGAGCCCGCAATGCTCATCACAGGACATTCTTGCTTCTTACCAGTGTAGGGTTATTGCTTACAACAAATCAAACAACTTGGTCTTAATCTGCAAATATTTACACCAAATTAAAAACTAAGCTAACATATGAAAGAGAATTAATATCTCAATGAACTCTGACTTTTCAGAAGTTCACATACAAATGAAACATCAGAAGAACCAGGAACTGATAAAAATTATTGCTAAACAAATAAGACTCATTCGACAAAATTTCATGTGTCCTATGCTTCATCCAGGCTAACTTTTTGTTTTCTTTTCTTTCTCTCCTACCCCATAGATTCCTTCTGAAATCTATTGCTTATATGGTGGAGAACACTAAAACCCAGAAAACAAAATAACTTTCCTTGTGTTACTAATAATGCAGATGGTTTATTCTCTTCAATATATGTCTGCTTCCCATAATTTGGTTTAGGAGAAATGAATTTAGTAGCATGCATGTCCACTTGTAAAACAATTAAAAACATATAAAAGCAAATTCAATTAGTACATTTTAAAATAATTGCTGAATTAAAAATTCAGATTTTACATGCAACAAATGATCATTTATCAACTAAGTCATGTCAAATACACCTTGTTTTACTATAACAAATGGGTGAGTTCAAATTTAAAAAACTCCTACTTTACTCAAATTTCCTTTTTAATGTTCTATTTTTGAAATTTCAAAATTTCTAGGAATTTTTAAATATTTAATTAAGACCTGATTATTTCATCTCCAGCATATCATATTAAACAATATCTTCTAGTATGATTCTCCACTTTATTCTCCCATTTCATTCTAGATGTTACTCATGATGGTAATGAATTTTCTTTCAGTTCTCTGGAATATAAACAATGACATTCTTTTGAGTCTCATTGAGTCTGCCTCTTTTAAAGACCCTGCAATTGCACCTGAAACAATCCTAAAACTCCATTCCAAAAATATTTCAACATGCATTCTAATAAAATCTTTTAACTTTATTTTTATTTTTTTTAATCTTTTAACTTCAGACAAAACAATATCCTCATGGTTGCCTATTTAAATCATACCTATACCTCATGTTTGGAGTTTTTTCATTGTTGTGGCACCCAATGTATTTTTCCTCTCTGCATATTATACTCGTTCCTTGAGGTTCAAGGAGAGTCTGCCTTTTCCTGGAAGACATTCAATCAATACTGACTCACTGGCATCTCTCCTCTGCTGGATCCCTATAACGCTCTACTGGTTAAGTATCATACGAGAAGGTCAAATTTTTACTAAATCAAATTACTTTACAACTCCATCCCTCATCCTAAGGACAGTTATTAGGGTTTGTCTCCCCTGACCTATTTTGTCTTTACTTCACACTAGGGTTTTATGGTCAAGAATTTACATATTTTACCAAACTTATGAAATTTAGGTGGGCAATGCTAATATCACATATTTTAGTGGTAACAATACACTAATTTGTAGTGATTTCATGTAGATTCATGAATGATAGACATACCGTTTCAAAGGTCTTTGAAGGCAGAGGCTTTGGTTGATATCTTAAGTATCTTGATATGTCCAAGAAGGAGATACTGATTGAAATCTTTGTTGTAAAAGAGAAAGCCAAATTGTCTTTCTGAGGCAAATTCTGATGTCCCTAAAGATGTCATAATCTGGCTTTTGACTTTCAAGATCTAGGAGAAATCATCCATCTATATCTCTGCTTTTTAAATGAGATAGAGGTTAGCAAAATGATATACATACACATAATATCATATATATATATATATATATATGATATCATATATATATATATATGATATCATATATATATATATATATATATATATATATATATATATATATATAATCCTGTGGGAAACCATATAAATCAAAATAAGAAAAAAAAGTAAATAAAATTATGGATTTTTTTCAATGTAGTTACTATTATTTAATAGATTTGTGGCTTTATTGTCTCAGTATTCAACAAACTGAGCACTCATATATTGAGCACTCATATAAATCAGACATTCTTCTAGGCACTGAGGGGGGAATAGAAAATAAACAAAAATCCCTTTCCTCATGAAGTTTATATTCTAGGAAGGGGAGCTTCACACAAGCAAATGCAGAGCTATAGACAAAGTGTATAGACAAAGTAAGTGCTATAGACAAAAATGAGGGGAATGGCTTTGAGGAAAGAGAGTTGCAATTTTAAGTAGCACGTTCAGGAAAGACCTTAGTAAAGGGTAATAGTGAAGGAAGACCCAAAATTGATGAAGAATCAAAATCAGTTAATCCCTGAGAAAATAGAATTTCAGTAGAAAGGCAAAACAAGTATGAAGGCTGTGACACAGGTGTCTGCCTACTGTAAGAAAGTGTGACGATGAGACCTGTATGACTGGGGTGGAGGTAGTTATAGGAGACCATTCTGCATGGTGTGGGCCCAGCTCCCACTCAGAAAGGCCAGCGGGGAACAAGGTCCAGCACACAGGACCCATGCCCATGGACAGATTCTCCCATGGGGAATCAGGCCTGCACTGTACCTAGGCTGCTATGAGGCTTGCTTTTGCTAAAACTCCCCCACCCTGAATTGAGGCAGCTAACGTTTACTGCATATCTATAAAGTAACTTCCTAAAATCTATGCTAAACCTTCCAAGGACAAGTAGAACCAGCTTAACCACTTTTCCCTTTACATTTGCAAATATCCTTCCTTTTTTATGTAATTAGCAACATCCTCTCTTTTGTTTTCTGTAACTGCCTAAAGTGAACCTGTGCATGGTAAATGAGGATCATCCATAATGTAATGTGCCCAAAAAAGCAATAAAATCCTGTCAAGGCAAGGGTTGAGGCACTATCCCCTGGAGAGAGCGGTCGTGCTGCCCCTTTTCCTCCACAGGACTTGGTAGTCCATGTAAATTTGTCTTGTCTCAGCCACAACACACAGATCCCGCAGGTCAGGATCCACATCAGGTGGTAGCCAGGAGACCAATATAAAATGAAATGTAAAGTTAGAGGGGATAAAAGACATAGGGCTGCATAAGCCATTGTAAGGTCTTCAGCTTTCACTTGAATGAGTTGGTGCTCCACTGAAGGGTCATTAGTAGAGGTAAGATATAATTGGGCTGAGGTTTTATCAACAGCAATCATCTGGCTACTGTATTTAGAATATTACATAAAAATTAAATTTATAAATTCTTTTAAGATTTAGAATATGAAAGACCACACTGTGTAAAACAGAGTGAAAGAGGGTTTGTGACTAGAAGACCTGGCATAAAAGATTGAGTAATAAATGGAAAAAAGAAGTCAACAACTGGTGCCTACACCTTAATCTTAAAAAGAACATTCTCCTCTACCCATTCATCTCAAACCGTTATTGTCCTAGTCAAAACAAGAATGGGATTGCTGAGAACTCTAAGGCTTAAAACATGAGGCAGAGTGGATTTGATTTAGTCTCATTTTGATCTTTTGTTCTGTGGTTAACTAAAAATAATTGGGGTACAGAGTCAATATATTTATCTTAGTTTCATCAAAATTCTGATGTCAACATTCTACTTTAAGGTACAAGTTTGGGAGTGCTAGTGTTGTAGGTTAGTATTTAAAATAAAAAGAAAGCAATAATTTTTATCCTATCATGTGGTGGGAAGTATTAATATAAAATAAGTGAAGATTTGACATGTCAGTAACTGTTTTCTTTATTAGTGATATATATTTTTAAAGTTTCTGTTTTATTAGGCCAAGTGTTTCTCTTTAATAAGTGAGTTAATTCTTTGAGCAGAAGCCAACATTACAGACTTTCAGCAGCCCAGAATTTCCAAGGAAGAGGTTTTGGCAGAGTCATGGTTTGTTCCTGCATTTAGATCCTCTGAACATGTAATAAGAGTTACCAGTGAGGGCATAAAAACTGTAAACCTAGTTTAAGGGTTTATCAAGTTAAAAAATGGCATCCATAAACTTTTTATGACTTGAAGGTTATGATGTCAGCTAGGTTATTATTTTAATTCTCATTTCTCTATCAAAATGTTCATGAAACCTATGGAAACATTGAAATTTGCCAAAGGAGAACCCCCAAGAGAGATCATTTATAATTTTTCTTTATCTGAAAACAATAGAAAGAGTTACATGAGTACTGGATGGGATTGAGAAACTTTGTGAAGCTGTCACACTTTCCTTTTGAAAGAGAAAACATAATACAACATGATGTGAACCAGACAGAAGGGCACTCACAACCACATTGCTGCATCTTACAGACATAAAGCATTACTGGACCAGAGTCCTCAGAAACACAAATTTATGAGAGAATTGCTTTCTCAGGCAGCCAGTGATAACTCTCTGTCCCCAGTCCACATTCATCTGTATACTTCTTCCATTACCCACTTGGAGATTAAAACCCTCATGGATGAAAATGGCAGAATAAGATTGGGCACACTGCTTCATGGAGTGAGATCACTGAGGTACAGGTGTAAACAGGAAGAGCAACAGAGAAGCATACTCAGGAAATTGAAGTTTTATGTCTTCATTATACATTTTATGTTATACAAGGTAGCTTTCATAGCACAGACTCATCTACTGCCCTCTTTTATGAAGGCATACATTCTTTAATCAAAATGACAAGGTATAGCTATAGCAGCAGAGGACTATTGTTAGTTTAGCAGAGGCCCATACATGGACCATGACTATACAATTTTTAAGTTGGAGTAGGGCTAGGGAGAAAATAGGCTGCTAAATGAAGCATAAATGTCAAGTTTGCCTTGGACTGCCCACAGTGTCAATTGTCAAGAGGTAGAGAGGGAAAAGTATGTAGAATTGGGAGAAAGAAAAGAGGACAAAAGTGTTTATTCTGTTAATTAAAATAAAATCAACATATTTAATAAAATTAATACAATATTTCACTTCTTGAATAGAATTGTCCATTATTTAGAAAACAACAAAATGAAATAAAAATACTGCACAAGAAATATTGGGGATCTGCCAAAGTTCTCTTCAGAAGTAAAATGAAAAAATAGTATCATTATTGCAACAAAAAATAAAATAAACTAACAGCATTAAATTAAAGATGTTTAAAAATATATAACAAAATAACACTAAAATAAATTAGGCCTAGAAAATAATGAATAAAAAACAGAAATTAGTAGAATAGGTTATAGGAAAATAGCCAGTTGATAAATTTAGACCCTAGTTCTTCATAAACTAAAACCAAAAGAAAACACATTTTGGGCAAATTTAATCATAGGAAAAGAAGACAGTGAAGCACCCATAATAAAGAATAAAAAAGAGTATGTTTTTATATACAGATAATAATCTTAAGATAAAATAATAGAATATGAAGTTTGTTAATTTGAAAACTTTATTGAAAGAATAAATTCCTGGGAAAATGTATGTCAGCATAAAGACCATGAAGAAACAGAACACTGATGGAGCCAATAGGAACAGGAAAAAGAAAAAAGTTGACCAAGAAGTTATCTCCAAAAACAACTCCAGGTCTAGACAGTTTGACCAAGGTATTCTTTCAGACTATCAAGGCAGAAGTGATTTCCATGCCTTTTAACTGTTGCATGAAAAAAGTGTGTTAAACTTCCCAATTCTTCATAAGTATAACTTATATTGAAAGCTGAGAACACACATTTCTAAAAAAATAACAGAAAAATATCAACATGGATACAAACACATAGTAACTAATAAAATGATTAAAATGTAATTAATAATAAATTAAATAAATAGCTCCTTATTACCAAGTGAGGTTTATCTCAGAAAACAAGAATGTATGAGCATTGTTTAATCAATTAATAAAATATATCACATCAATAGGCCAAAGGAATAAATACCTAATAACAAAGTTTTTAAAAGGCCATCAAAATCAGAAAGATGAAATATAATCTCAGTAGTACTTAAAAGTGACTACTCATCAAGAGTTTGTGTTCTCATCAAGAGTTTGTGTTCTGGGGAAATAAGAAACTAAATCAAAACTACTAATAATGAATATGGTTACCCTTTTGAGAAAGTAAAGCAAGAGATTATCTGCAAATATGTGAATAAAGGTTGGAGGACATCCCTGGCACACAATTAATAAAGTAAAAGAATTTAGCATTTTCCAGAGAATATGGATATGCCCAGGACACCTTCGCAACCCTGCCTTTTGAACCAGCTGAGCATCTAACCCAATCAGGAGGGAGATGTTTATCTCTAAGTGGAATGTAGACTTTTTAGAAGGCTCAATTGAATGATATCCCTAGAGATACGAAGTTGCCTTCTACAAGCAGGATGGGAGCCAAAAGGAGAAGGACAGAGGATTTGGGGGCAATGGTCCAAGGGATTGGTGTTTCAAATCTCTTCATGCTGGCTGCTCAGGTTTATCTCTTTTATACATTGGGGTCCAATTTAAGATTTTGTTTGGAAAGTGGGGCCTCTGTGCTAATTGCAGACAAATAACTTTAAAACTTCTTAAACAACTAATTTAGTACACGTACTTAAAAAACAAATCAAAACTTTTAAAAACTCTCTCTACAACCTTTGAAAAAGTAGAAGCTTTTTGGACAATATTAGCAAGCACACATACTAAAAAAGTTAAATATACAGAATTATTTTGTTAATTTATATTTCAGCTATCTGCAATTTCTGTTCTTTCTTTCTCTTTGGGTGTGTATCTCTGTGTCTTTTAGTTTTTCTCTCTTACAAACTCACACAAAATATCACATGATCTGTGAAACATGATGCATGTGCAATGATATTAAGTGGTGGATTATTGTTAGGGGCAAAGGATGGGAGCTGGGATTGACTAAGGCAATTTTGGGTGATGATGGAAATTCTGTAAAACTAGATTGTGATAATAAAACTAGTCTATATATGTAAATTTACTAATACTCATTAAAATATAGATCTAAAGTGAATGAATTTTATGGTATGTAAATTATACTTCAATGTAGCTGTTTAAAAATTGAGGAAATACATAGCATGGAATATTTCAACTTCAGTGTGTAATGGCATTTCTTCCAGCTTTATTGAGATATAATTGCTATGTAACTTTGTAAGTTTAAGGTGTACTATGTGATAATTTGATACATGCATGTATTGTGAAATGATTACAACAATGAAGTTAGTTAACACATCCATTGCCTCATATAATTACATTTGTGTGTGTGTGTGTGTGTGTGTGTGTGTGGTAAGAACATATAAGATCTACTCTCAGAAGCTTTGAAGTATGTGTACAGTATTGTTAACTACAGTCACCAATGTAAATATTAGATCCCCAGAACTTATCATCTTAAAATTAAATATTTGTACCCTATAACCTATAACCAACATCTCCCCATTTTTCTCATATCCAGGCCCCTGACAACCATCATTTTACTTTTTGTTTCTATTAGATGACTTCTTTTTAGGTTCCACATATAAGTGAAATTATATAATATTTGTCTTTTTCTGTCTGACTTATTTGATTTAGCATAATGCCCTCAAGGAGGTCTATCAATGTTGTCCAAATGGCAGGATTTTCTTCTCTTTATGGCTGAATAATATTCCATGGTGTGTGTATGTGTGTGTCTGAATATCACATTTTCTTTTTCCATTTATCTGTCAATCGAAACAGGTTGTTTCAGTCTCTTGGTCACTGGGAACAATGCAGCAATAAACATGGGGATACAGATATTTAAGATCGTGATTTCATTTCTTTAGCCAAAATACTCAGATGTAGAATTGCTAGATCATATTGTACTTCTATTTCTAATTTTTTTAAGGAACTTCAGCCACCATTTTCCATAGAGGCTACATCAGTTTAAGTTCCCACCAATACTGCATAAGGGTTCCCTGTTTTACACATCCTCGCCACCAACACTTACTATCTCTTGCCTTTTTGATAATAGTCTTTCTAACAAGTGTGAAGTGAAACCATATTGTGGTTTTGATTTGTGTTTCCCTGGTGGCTGATGATGTTGGACACATTTTCATGTATGTTTGCCTTTTGTGTGTCTTCTTTGGAAAAATGTCTATTCTGGTCCTCTGCCCATTTTTTAACCAGATTATTTTTTCATTTTGTTTTTGCTATTGAGTTGTAAAAGTTCCTTATATATATATTGGATTTTAAACCCTCATCTGAAAAATGGTTTGTCAATGTTTTTTCCCATTTTTGTAAGTTGTCTCTTCATTTTGTTGATCATTTCCTTTTCTGTTCAGAAGCTTTTTAGTTTGATGTAGTCCCACTTGTTGATTTTTGCCTTTGTTACTTAGGCTTTTTCTGTCATAATCAAAAAATCATCAGGACCAATGTCAAGTAGTTTTTCCTTTATGTATTCTAGGAGTTTGATAGTTTCAAGTCTTAAATTTAAGTCTTTGATCCATTTTGAGTTAATATTTTGTGAGTGGTATAAGAAAGGGATTTAATTCCATTAATTTGCACATGAATTCTGTTTTCTAATAGGCATCTTTTGCTAACCATTCACACTTTCTAAGTGAGGATAGAAAACAAGTCAAAATTATCATCTCTTCCTCTTCAGGCCATATGAGACTTTACTTCACATCATCTCAACATATACTTTAAAAGTTTGTAAGCATTATATCTTCTCACATTTGAAGTATGATCATAAAGCCTTAAAAGTCTTAAATGTTCCTGCTTTGGATGTAGATTCAGCAATCTGATAAAACCAAATCCCATGTTATCAGGTTACAACTCATCCTTCTTTTATGTCATGGATTTCTGGTGTCTTTCTAAACCCTAATTCTATTACATTGTGGAACTTAAGAGAGAAGATATCTACGGAGAAAGGCTTTTGGTAAATAACTGGGTTCAAAATTAAAAATAAAACCAAAACAGAGCCTATTCAGGGGTCTCTCATTCAAACCACACTTCATGGAGAAACCTGCACTAAGCTGCCTGCCTTTTACACTGAATGTCCTGCCTGCACTCTTTCTGCCATCTGAACCAGCCCTTACAAAGGAGTTTTAGTTCCTGGAGTCTTATTTCAACCAATAAGACTTAGACATTCCCTGTCCAATTGAAGGTACACAGTTATATCCCCATCTGCATCTCTACTGACCAATCAGAATGGCCATTGTCCATTTTGATCAATCAGGACAATGCCTTTTGGACCACACAAAGTGTAAGAATTTGGAGTCCTCATTTGCATGAGTATGGACCAATCAGGGTCCAGGAGTGAGGACTTCTATGTAAATCAGCTATCCTTTGGTTTAGGAGAGTACATGAGGACTAAAGACTGCATTTTCCTGTCTGGATCTGAAGCACCCAGAGATATCTCACTGGAGCAGAGCAGAGCAGACTAGAGAAGGAGTAGAGTGAGGTAGACTAGTGTAGAGGGAGTGAACCCAGAGCAGGTGGCAGATCAGACCAGGGCAGAGTTACCTAGCTGAAAAGAGGCCTCACAACAGGGTTGCCTCACCCCATGGCCTCTTCACAGCCCTGCTGCTTCATAATTGATCTGTAACATATTGAGCTGCTCCACAGCCATGCTGCTTTCAAAGCCATGTTGTATCACAATTGAGCTGTTTTGCACTAAATAAAATTTCCTTCTTTATTGTACCCCAAATTAAAAATTCTTGATGGTGTTGAATTGGTGCCAGTGACCACAGGTTGACAATATCTTCCCTGTCCTTCAATAGCCTTTTATTGCCTAAAATGACTATTTGCAGTTTTCATTAGTTTTTTATTGCTTAAATATATAACATAAACCATTTTACTGTCTTTTGTTTGCTTTCAGCCTTTGCTTTTCAGCCTTTTCTTTTACTACTTCACTTCATATATTTTATGCTCTAAACTAAATTATTTACAATTTCCTTTACAAGCCCTGTGCACTTGAGAGAAATCTTAAAGAGAAATTTGGAGTTTTCAAGCTGTAGGTGACAATGGAGGTTAATTCACCTTACCTCTGTGGAATGGAAGAACCTGCACATCCCCAACACTCTGGTGAATACTTTTGGTTACAGGGAACCCACTACTTGTCAGGAAGCCCATGGGCCTATCCTCATAAGGATCAAGAATGCAGGTAGACTGAGATAATAAAATATTAGTGCCTCACAAAATGCAACACTTACAAACTAGAAGTCAGGATCAAAAAACTCTAAAAACATTAGAAGTGAACAAAGCAGCAAGGGTTGAACTATTATATAGAAAGTAAATTCTACTTTCCTGATAACAGAAGTCTATTAATTTTCCTTCAGATAATAACTTTCTGAAGCTTAATACATATATTAATTAAACAAAATAGATTAATTATTCTATTCAAAAATGATTTGTATGCTTCCTCCTCAGTATGAAATAGGATCAAGTATTTCTTTTGAAGAGTGTGAGAAGGTAGTTAGGCTTGAGGTGATTCTGTAAAATAAAGGACATTGTCAGATTTGATTTGAATTCCATTCTTGACTTGGCTATGTGACTTAAATTTTCTCCATCTGGAAAGTAGGAGTAGTAACATATTCTTGGAGCATCATGGTGAGGGTTTGTAATGATCTATAGAAAGCACCTACCATAATGCCTGGTTCATAGGCATTCAATAATTGATGCCCAGTACTCTAGATAATCCATTCTCTAACCTTACAGTTTTAGAATGCTGTTTTTCTGTTTGGGAGACTCTGGTTTTCACAGCTCTTTATAATATGGAAATTCCTAACCTAGGGATTTGTGTAGGCAGTGTGATTTTCTACATCTTTCCACACTGAATCCTCGCTTCCTGTCAGCTGAGGCTCACCATTACCAGATGATTCTCTGACCTTTGTTCATGCCCTATGTAGCATCAAAGCACAACCACACCCAGGATGTCACCCACCAATGTCTCAATGTTTGAAACCCACCCTCCTGTCTTTCAAGGTCTACTTCAAGAGGTTTCCCCTGAGCAGTAATCTATGCATTCTTAGACAAACTGGGGTGAAGGTTCTCAGAAGAGCACTAAGCAGGAGTCTAAAATGGAGCTGGGAGATAGCATTCATTCATTCATTCATTCTTTCATTCAATACATATTTGTGAATCTTACTATTTTTCAGACACTGTTCTAGGTACTAGGGATAAAACAATATATTAAACTGGCAGAAACCTTGCTATTATAGATTTATTTTCTTTACCTATTATTCTATTGTAGAGAGACCAACAAGAGAATGAGATTAAAAAGTAAAATATGAACTATGTTTAATGTTGGTGGTCAATAAGAAAAAAATAAAGCTAGGAAAGGGTACAGGGAATAGGAAGGGTAGCATTACAATTTTAGATAAGGGGGTCAGGGAAGACATTGAGAAGGTGATGTTTGAGTGAAGACTCAAAGGAGGGGAAGGAGGAACTCAGAGATATCTGGAAGACCCCAGTGAATTCTAGAGATGGCAAAAGGGCCACTATGACTGGAGCAGATTGAGAGGGGAGGAGAGTGGAAGGGCGTGAGGTCAGCGGTAAGGGGCCAGATGGTGTGCACCTTAGATGCCATGGACAAAGTTTTGACTTTCACTTTGAGTGCCACCCAAGGCCATTGGAGAATTTTGAGCAAAGGCATGTGGTCTGACCAGATCTGTTTGAGCAGAGGCACATGGTCTGACCAGATCTGAGTTTTAACAAGATCTTTCTTGCTGTTTTTATAGAATAGATCATAGGAGTTGAGGTCTCTAGGATCCACAGGTGGTCACCAATGAACCACAACCCCCCAGGATTCACATCTTTGTGTAGTTCCATCCCACACTGAATCTGGCACAACCTTGTGACTGGCTTTCACCAAAAAATTCAGTAGAAGTAAAACTGTGCTTAGGAAGGCCTGATGGTTTTTCTTTGGAAACTTTAGGAGTGCTCAGACTCCATGTTAAAAGTTTGGCTACCAGGATGGAGAGCCCATGTGAAAAGACTATGTGGAGAGGGAGAGGACTGAGATTACATGAAGAAAGATAGAGGCTGAAATGTCCCACCTGAACCCAGACAAGCTAGACCAGCTAAGGAACCAGACATATGGAAAGCCATCTCCAACATTCCATGTGGCCTCCACCTGATGCAGCCACGGGAGAGACCGTGAGGTAAATCAATAAGAAGGCCATTTGGCTGAGCCCCAGTCAACCCCACAGACTCATGAACAATAATAAAATGGGTGTTGTTTTAACTCTAAGTTCAGGTAACGCTTGTCATGCACAACCAATCTCTAGAACAGGTAGCAAGGACACAAGCAAAGAAGCCAGTTCAGGGGATTATGGTGGCTTTGGTCACAGTAGAAACATGGAGATGGGAAGAAGTGATGGAATTCCTCAGGTATCTTAAAAGCAGATTTTCTGAGACTTGGTGGTGAGCTGTGAGAAGAAGTGAAGTTAAGGATGAATGGAGGTACCACTTGGAATTGGTGTGAGGAGAGATAATCCATATAGGGGACCTCAGGGCCTCACATGGAGGCATGGCAACTTTCAGGTGGTGTCACACAGAAAGATGGGAAGGGAGATGGAATCACATGCCAAGCAGTGAGATTCTGACAAGAAGATCAGAAATCAAAGCAGGTGATGGCTAAGCCTCACAGGAATTCTCTGAGCCAAGCAGTCTGGCTCCTGGTTTTTTAAAAGGTACCACTGGCTTCAGAAATAGGTCTTGAAGGAGCCCTCAAAGCTACTAATCTGGCCTGGATACTTTCAACTGCCCTATCACCACAAAGTTTAACCAACAGTCTTCCCTTTACCTTCTAGAAGCCTAATCTCTTTAAGCCAGGCAGGCAGCCTGTTTCTTCTTCCAATCCCCACCATGCCTACAAAAGGAGTTACACATAAAAGAGCTCAAATAAATTCTTCTCACTTTTATACAGTGACTTCCTACTAAAATAAAAGCCTTGCAGATCTTTGACCATTTTTTCCTTCATAGATTCATTGGTTGCTCAGAAATAAAAGATAGTGTTTTTATGCATGAAAACCACCTTACTAAATGTCCCACTTCCTTGGAAGCAATGCATTATTTTCTCCATCTGGCATATGCTAAATCGTTGTGAAAACTAGGAAGTTCCTGTGAATTTCCTCAAGAAAATCTTGACAGTCTCTGCACTATTTTGAACTATTCTGATTTGTATTATGACATTCAAACTGTGATCAAATAATATAACATGATATCAAATAATAAGAAATAAAAAATAAAAGAAAAACCTAGGCATGTAATATGAAGTTTTCTTTACCTACTATGGTAACAAGTAAGAACACTTATATAAACAAAAAACAAGAATGAAAACAAAAACAAGGGAAGATGTCATTTTTGAAATGCATGGACTTGAAATTAACAGTCAATTTAAATTGTTTTATCAAGGTTCTAGGAACATTTGCTAAAATACTTGGTTTGTTTATATCAGAGTCATGAATAATCTAAACCTATGAAATCTTAGATTTATTATAAGCTAGTCTCTTCTCTTTGCAGATGAAGAATCACAAGTTCAGAGAGGATATGACTTTCACAAGGTCACAAAGCTGGTTAGAGGCACAATAAGTGCTAGAATCCAATTTTCCTAATTCTTAATCCAGTTTTCTTCCTGTAGAACTCCTGAAGTGTTTATTCCTTGTTACCAAAATGGCCATATGCCCAGCCAAGGAGGAAGGGGGAAGCTTTGAGGAGGTGGGGTAAAGAGTTAGACAAAGGAAGATGGGAAGAAAATGAGAAAAAATTCCATTCTTGTCTCACTGTCTTCTCTTCTTGCTGTAAGGTGCCACAACAATGTAGAGTGAGGAAAAGTCAGCAAGTCCTAGTCTGAAAGAACTGTACCTCCTGAGTGTAACTAACTTCACCTTTTGTTAACCAGACCTGGCTTTCGGTAGGAAAATGCCATAGTGTTGGTTAAACATACAGACTGTACTGATTCCTTTTCTGGCTCCATCAGTCAGAGCTGTGTGACCTTGGTCAAGTTATGTTACTTTTATGTTCTTTTCTTTCACATTGTTCAATTACAGTTGTCTTTATGTTCTTTAATTTCCCCATGTTAAAAATAAGAATAATAACAATACCTACCTTACAAGGTTGTTGTGATGATTAAGGCAAATATTTTTAAGAGCTTAGATGACTGCCTGACACATACTAAGTACTATATAAGTATTTGATCAATAAGTCCACAAAATAATTAAACTGACTTTATATTATAATATTCATCTTTCTTGAAATTTTCCTATCATGTTAGGATTATTTATGAGATAGTTCCTATCTTGTAACCTACTTTTTCTTGCCATCTCCAGTCTCCCACCACTCTGTCCTAAACTGGATGGTCAAACAAAGAGGTAGGACACTCACAATTGCAGACAGTGATCCTATGCTATCACTGCTGATGTCCTAAACTCAGGGAAGATTCATCATTCAACCCAATGAAATGGCTCCTTACACAGCATAGAGTCCCATGACACCCAGGTATGAGGACACTGGTAAATGAACAGCACTTAAAATGCAGGAACCATACAGGGAGGGAGAATTCCAAGCTGCTCCCATTACCACAGTTTGCCCAGCACCTCAACTCCATACTGTCCTTGTGTTCATGATCTATTAAAAGATCATTGGATCTCTGCTTTTAGGAAATCTATGATTTTGTTCTTATTTTTATTTTTAACTCAAAATCCTTTCCACACTTAGGTGATTATCTGCTTTCTGCTGGGTCATTAGGTAGCATAAGAAGTAGCATGAGACTTTGTGCACCCCAATGTTCATAGCAGGACAATTTACAATAGTCAAGTGCTGGAAGCAACCTAAGTGTCCATTAATAAATGAGTGGATAAAAAAAAAAAAAAAACTGGTTCATTTACACAATGGAACACTATGCAGCAGAAAGAAAGAAAGAGCTCCTACCCTTCACAACAGCATGGATGGAACTGGAGAGTAGTATCCTAAGTAAAATAAGCCAGGTGGTGAGGGACAAATACCATATGATCTCACCTGTAAGTGGAACCTAATCAACAACAACAACAAAAAAAAACAAGCAAGCAAAATTCAACTAGAGACATTGAAATAAAGAACAAACTGACAGTAACCATAGAGGAAAGGGGAGAAGGATAATAGGAGATAACAGAGGAAGGTTTGTCAAGGAGCATGTAAAAAGGACACATGGACAAAGCCAAAGGGGGTAGGTTTGAGGGTGGGAGGCAAGGATGTGTGGGGTGGGGGGCATGGTGGGATAAAAATGGAGACAACCGTACTTGAACAACAATAGTAAAAAAAGAGAATTTAATTATAGTATTTTTCTTCTGGCTTTGCTAGCAATAGAAAATGAACTCATTATTTTCTGATGATCTGTGTGTGTATCCTAAAAGAATGTTTTATTCATTTATGAATTAAAGCAATGAATATATATTAAATTATAGGGGGCAAACACTGTACTCTTTTTTAGCCTACATTTGTTATGCTAATTAGCAGGGTCTCAGCACAGAGATTCAGGTTAGAGTTGGAAATGGAATGCTTTCAAGGACAAAAAGAATGTCAGTAAGTAATGACAGGTAAAGAAAATAGGAGAAAGATAGGGGAAGATGGTAGAGAGATATGTGGGAGCAGAATCCATTTCTTTCTGCACATGCATGAAACACCTAGCTGATATTCTGAGGAACAGAGTGAACAGCCAATGGTATCCCAGCATACATGAAGATTGGAGACCAAAAATTGTAGAGGACACTAAATAATCACACGAGTAGGTGGGAGCTGTGAACATTAGGATACTTACTGGAAGAGGAAACCCACCAACAAAGGAACCACCAACAGATAACAAGAGAAGAAGGTGAAGGAGGGAGTAGAAGCCACACTAACTAAAACCAGGAGCAATCTGGAAATACAACTAAATAGTGGAGAAGTTACTCAGAACAAATAACTGACAAGAGCAAGAAAGAATCCTCAAAACCTTGTACACACGGAAGAACCAGCTTCAACACAATCTTCCCACACCTGCACAACAGAATATAAAATGTTGTGGATGGAGGGACACTCAGTTAACCAGCTGGAGGGAAGGACCTACCAAAGAAAGACCAAAGAACAATCAAAACCCAAAGACATACAGAGAGCCAACATAAACGACAGCCCAAGACCAGTGAGCTCAGAAGATCAAGGAGACTCCTCCACAGAACCTCACAGGTCTTTTACCATAGAAATTCACAACATAAATACAAGGAGGCAGAACAGATACGTTTAAAAAGCAGAGGCTAACAAGAAGAGTCAAACAAACAATGGGAAAACAAAGAAACAATCCCCAAATGAAAGGAAAGGAGGAAGCCTCAGACAGAATGCTAAATGAAATAGAGGCAAGTCAAATATCAGATATTGAGTTCAAAGCAATGGTTATCAGAAAGCTGAATGAGCTAATGGACAATTAACAAAAACAATGGGGAAATAACAATGAACTCACTGCAAACTATATCAAAATGAAAAAGAAAAAGAAACTATCAACAAGAGCCAAGAGGAAATGAAGAATACAAAATCTGAACTGAAGAACACAGTAGAAGGAATCAAAAGCAGGCTAGATAAAGCAGAGGACCAAATCAGCAAGCTGAAGAAAAGGTAGATAAAAACACCCAGAAAGTGCAAGAAAAGGAAAAGAGGCTCAGAAAGAACTAAGATGGGTTAAGGGAAATGCAGGACAACATGAATCATAATAATATTCGTATAACAGGGATACCAGAAGGAGAAGAAGAACAAGGGATAGAAAAACTGTTTGAAAAAGTCCTGATGGAAAATTTCCCTAATCTGATGAGAGAAAAAGTCACACAAATCCAAGAAACACAGATCCCAATCAAGGGAAACACAAAGAGGTACAACTCAAGACACATAATAATTAAAATGGCAAAATTCCAAGGCAGAGAATCTTAAAGGCAGCAAGACAAAAACAGGAAGTAACATACACAGAAATCCAGATAACACTAGCAACTGATTTCTCAATGGAAATGCTTCAAGCCAGAAGAGAATGGCAAGGAATATTCCAATTAATGAAAAACAAAGTCCTGAAATCAAGACTACTTTATCCAGCAAGGCTCTCAATTAAAATGGAAGGCCAGATAAGGAGCTTCCCACAAATAGAAGCCTCAAAGAATATATCTCCTCCAAACCAGCTCTGCAAGAGATGCTAATGGGTCTGCTTTAAGAACAGGAAAAAAAAAAAAAAAACAGTGAAAGACAGAAGAACACAGGTAGAAAAAATGGCAATTAATAAGTACCTATCAATGATAACCTTAACTGTAAATAGTTTAATGCCCCAATCAAAAAACACAGAATAGCTGAAAGGAAAAGGAAACATGACCCACACAAATGCTGCCTACAAGAGACCCACTTCAGAACAAAAGACCAACACAGAGTGAAAATGAAGTACTGGAAAAAAATACTCCAACCAAATTGACAGGAAAGAAAAGCTGGGGTAGCAATAATCATATCAGAAAAAGTAGACTTCAGGAAAAGGGCCATAAAAAAGACCCAGAAGGTCACTTCATAATATTCAAGGGAGGAATCCATCAAGAAGACATAAACATTCTAAATATATATGTACCCAACATAGGAGCATAAAGAATGCATATATGCACCCAAATGCATAAAGACAATCTTGGAGGACCTCAAGAAAGATATGGACAAAAACACAATTACAGTAGGGGATTTTAACACCCCACAGTCAAAAATGGACAGATCTTCCAAACAAAATATCAACAAAGATATTGTGGCTTGAACAATACCCTAGGTGAAATGTATTTAACTGGTATATATAGAGAGCTTTTCACCCCAAAGAAGCAAAACACACATTATTTTCAAGTGTACATGGAACATTTTCAAAGATAGACCACATGATAGGACACAAAAAAAAAGCCTCAACAAATTCAAGAAAATTTAATCATATCAAGCATCTTCTCAAACAAAAAGAGCCTGAAACTTGATACCAACCTCAAGGAAAAAAATCAAAACCACTCGAACTCATGGAGATTCAATAACATGCTATTAAACAATGAATGAGTCAATAATGACATCGAGGAAGAAATCAAAGCTTCTGGATACAAATGAACATGAACTCACAACATTCCAAAACTTATGGGAGACAGTGAAGGCAGTCCTGAGATAAGAGTTTATAGCAATAGAGGCCTACCTAAAAAAGATAGAAACATTTCAAATAAACAACCTAGCCCTATGGCTACAAGAACTCGA
This sequence comes from Desmodus rotundus, assembly GCF_022682495.2. NCBI lineage: Eukaryota > Metazoa > Chordata > Mammalia > Chiroptera > Phyllostomidae > Desmodus > Desmodus rotundus. Next base: position 54,798,279 of record NC_071392.1, on the reverse strand, counting down.
GGAACAACAACAAAGACACCCCAGAGCAAGTAGAAGGAAGAAAATAACCAAGATCGGAGCACAATTAAAAGATGTAGAGACTGAAGAAATAGTTCTAAGGATCAATAAATCCAGAAGCTGGTTCTTTGAAAAGATAAACAAAATCGACAAGCCTTTAAGTAGGTTCATCAAGAAAAAAAGAGCAAGGACCCAAATCAATACAATCAGAAATGAAAGAGGGGATATTACAAGTGATACCACAGAAATACAAGGAATTGTAAGAAATTACTATGAAGAACTATATACCAAGAAATTTGAAAAACTAGGTGAAATGGACAAATTTCTAGAAAAATATTATCTTCCAAAATTGAATGAAGAAGAAATAGAAAGCCTAAACAGGCCAATAACAGCTGATGGAATTAAAGCAGTAATCAAAAACCTCCCGACACAAAAAGCCCTAGATGAGCCAGTTTCACAGGAGAATTTTTCAAAACATTTAAGGAAGAGCTAAACTCCATCCTTTACAAATTATTACCAAAAAAATCCAAGAAAATGGATGACTCGCAAACTCTTTTTAGGAAGCCAGCATCATCCCAATCTCAAAACCAGATAAAGACACAAGGAAGAAAAAAACTTCAGGCCAATATCGCTGATGAACATAGATGTTAAACTCCTCAAAAAAATATTGGCAAACCACATCTAACAATACTTTAAGATCACACACCCTGATCAAGTGGGATTCATCCCAGGGATGCAAGGATGGTGCAATATTCACAAAACAATAAACAAAATACATCACATAAACAACATCAAAGACAAAAATCACATGATCATATCAACAGATAGAGAAAAAGCATTTGAAAAGACACAGCACCCATTTCTGATAAAAACACTCAGCAAAGTGGGAATAGATGGAGCATTTCTCAACATAATAAAGGCCATATATGAGAGACCTACAGCCAACATCATACTCAATAGACAAAAACTTAGAGCTTTCCCACTAAGATCAAGAACAAGACAAGGATGCCCTCTCACACCACTCCTATTCAACATAGTATTGGAAGTCCTAGCCACAGCAATCAGACAAGAAAAAGCAATAAAAGGCATCCAAATTGGAAAGGAGGAAATGAAACTGTCACTGTTTGCAGATGACATGATAGTGCACATGGAAAGTCCTATAGACTCCACCAGAAAACTACTTGACCTAATAAATGAATTTGGCAAAACAGCTGGATGCAATGTCAATATTCACAAATCAAAGGAATTTTTGTACACCAACAATGAAATATCATAAACAGAAACCAGGAAAAAAAACTCATTTGACATAGCAACAAGATAAATTCAGTACATAGAAATAACCCTAACTAAGGAGGTAAAATACCCCTACTCAGCAAATTATACAACACTGAAGAAAGAAATTAAGGAAGACACGAACAAATAGAAGCATGTACCATGCCCATGGATTGGAAGAATTAACATCATCAAAATGGCCATACTACCCAAACCAATTTATAGATTCAATGCAATCCCTATTAAAGTACCCATGACATATTTCACAGATATAGAAGAAACATTTCAGAAATTTATATGGACACATAAATGACCCCGAATAGCTGCAACAATTTTGAGAAAGAACAAAGCAAGAGGGATCATAATAACTGATATCAAACTGTATTACAAGTCCACTGTAATCAAAACAGCCTGGTACTGGCATAAAAATAGACACATATACCAATGGAACAGAATATAGGGCCCAGAAATAAACCCAACTCTCTATGGTTAATTAATAATTGACAAAGGCAGATGACGACAAGATAGGTGGGAGTGGAGTCCACTTCCCCTCGGCACCAGTGAAACGCCTAGCTGATCTGAGGAACAGAGTGAACAGCCAACAGAATTCCAGCATATATGAAGATCTGAGACCAAACATAGAGGACATTGAAAGAAAAGACAATAAGAAGAGTGCTTAAAGACAATAAGGTCCCTGGGACCAGCACGGGGACCAGGGCGGCTGTTGCCCCCAGCCAGGGCACAGGGTCTGCTGCAGGATTCTTGGGAGAGAGCCAGGCTGGGCTGTGTGAGAGGCCAGGTGCTTGTTTGGACTGGATGGGCTTGAATAGGAGGAATTTCTCGAAAAGAAAAAGAGAAAATAGAGGCACTCAGCGGCTAGTTAGAGAACTCTCCGCAGCAGCCATGGCCTCTCCCACCCGAACCCCCTCAGCCACTGGACTGTGAACACAGGATAAGCAGCCCCAGCACACACCTGAAGCCTGGCTGGCACACACCCAGATCAGCGGCCTGGATGCCCACAACTGAAACCCCTGGTGGGCATGCAACCTGATCAGTGGCCCAACTGCCCTCGGGGCACAGGCCCAAAATGGGGGATCAGTGTGTACACATATCAGTGGCCATATGCAAGGGCGCAGAGGCCCAAAGTGCCTGGGTGGGCATGCACCTTGATCAGTAGCCTGGGAGTCTACACCTGAAACCCCGAGTGGGCGCCCACACCTGAAACCTGGGGTGGGGAAGCACCCAGATCAGCAGCTGGCTGCCCTGGCACACAGGCCCAAAACTATGGATCAGTGCACAACCAGATCAACAGCCTGGCTCCCGGGGGTGACCACACCTGAAGCACCAGTTCTGAACAACTCCCACCTAGCCCCTGTATACAGAGCCCTGCTGGGCCTACTCGATCTCTAGGAGGAAGGCAGAATGCACAGCAGAGAGGAGCTGCAGGGCTGGGGGAGACTGCAGTGTCCAGAAAGACTTGACCCAATAGGGGGCTGAACTACCCCGAAGGAGAACTAAGAGCCCCTAGCATCTAAGACAGCAAAGAGCAAGAAGGTGGAGTGTGAGTTGCCCCTGATTGGTGCACCTCAAGGACAGCACAACTAGTGAACTAAAGGCCTAGTGGGGATAAGAAGGACCCGGAGGAACCAGACTGAAGGCTGAACAACAGCAAAGAGTGTGGCTCAGGAAGGGAGAAAAGTGAAATCAATCATTCCAACCACCCCCTCCCTTTTCACAGACAGGAAGACTAGCAGAACTAACCTGACAGGTTTAAAGCCAGCAGAAGACTTTTGTTTTTTTTCTTTTCTCTCTTTTTTTTCTCCTTTCCCCCTGAATTCCTTATTCCTTTCTGTCCTTCTTTCTTTTTTTATTCCTTCTTCCTTCCATCCTTTACTTTTCTATTCCTTCATCCTGCCTTCTTTTATTTATTTTTTATTTTAATTTTTGTTAAAATTCCTTCTTATCTTTCCTCTGATCTTTTTCATTCCTTCTTCCTTCCTTCTTTCCATCCATTTCTTTTCTATTCCCTTTTTCCTTCCTTCACTTCTCCTTTTTTTTTCTTTTCTTTTCCTTTTCCCACAGGTGAGACAATAAAACCTGGAGCTCTGAGGAGACTAGAATTAGACCCTGTAACATCCAGAAACATCTGCTCAAGACCAGTGAGCACAAGAGATTAAGGAAACGGCACCACTGAATCCCACTGGCATTCTACCATAGAAGTTCATACCATAAACCCAGGGAGTCAGAACAGATCAATTTAAAAAGCAGAGGCTAACAAGAAGACTGTCACAAACAATGGGAAAACAAAGAAGCAATCTCGAAATGAAAGGAAAGGAGGAAGCCTCAGAAAGAATGCTAACTGAAATAGAGGCAACTCAACTATCAGATAATGAGTTCAGAGCAATGTGTATCAGGAAGCTCACTGAGCTCACAGAGAACTACCAGAAACTACAGGGAAACAAACTACAATGAACTCACTACAAACTATATCAACATGAAAAGGGAAATAGAAACTATCAAAAAGGGTGAAGAGGAAATGAAGAATGTAATTTCTGAACTGAAGAACACAGTAGGCAACTGTAATTGAATAAAAATAAAAAATTAAAATTAAAAAAAAGAACACAGTAGAAGGAATCAAAAGCAGACTTGATGAAGCAGAGAATTGGATCGTGAGCTGGAGGACAAGCTAGAAAAAAACACCCAGAAAGAGCAAGAAAAGGAAAAGAGATTCAGAAAGAATGAAGAGGGATTCAGGGAAATGCAGGACAACATGAAACGTAACAATATCCGTATAATAGGGATACCAGAAGGAGAAGAAGAAGAGCAAGGGATAGAAAACTTGTTTGAAAAAGTAATGATGGCAAATTTCCCTAATTTGATGAGAGAAAGAGTCACAGAAATCCAGGAAACACAGAGAGTCCCAAGCAAAAGGAACCCAAAGAGGCCCACTGCAAGACACATAATAATTAAAATGGCAAAGTTTGAAGACAAAGAGGGGATCTTAAAAGCAGCAAGGGAGAAACAGGAAATAGCATATAAGGGAACCCCAATAAGGTTGGCAACTGACTTCTCAATGGAAACGCTCCAAGCCAGAAGAGAATGGCAAAAAACGTTACAACTAATGAGGACCCCAGGCCTACAACCAAGGCTACTTCACCCAGCAAGGCTCTCAATCAAGATAGAAGGCCAAATAAAGAGCTTCCCAGACAAAAGAAGTCTAAAAGAATATACTTCCACCAAACCAGCTCTGCAAGAGATGATAAAGGGACTACTTTAAGGAAAGGAATGAAAAGAGAAAGACAGAGGAACACAGGTAGGAAAAAATTGTAATGAATAACTACCTATCGATAATAACCTTAAACATAAATGGATTAAATGCTCCAATCAAAAGACATAGAATAGCTGAATGGATAAGAAAACAGGGCCCACACATATGTTGCCTACAGGAGACCCACCTCAGAACAAAAGTCCTACACAGACTGAAAGTGAAGAGCTGGAAACAAATTTACCAGGCAAACATACAGGGAAAAAAAACAAGGGTAGCAATACTCATATCAGACAAAATAGACTTCAAAAGAAGGGCCATAAAGGGAGTCCCTTCATAATACTCAAAGGAAGAATCCACCAAGAAGACATAAACATTGTAAATATATATGGACCCAATAAGAGCACCCAAATACATAAACAAAATCTTGGAGGACTTCAAGAAAGATACTGACAGCAACACAATTATAGTAGGGGACTTTAACACCCCACTCTCAAAAATGTATAGATCTTCCAAACAAGATATCAATAAGGATATTGTGTCACTGAACAATACCATAGATGAAATGGACTTTACTGATATGTATAGAGAGTTTTTCATCCCAAAGAAGCAAAAGACACATTCTTCTCAAATGCAAATGGAATATTTTCAAAGATAGACCACATGATATGACACAAAGAAAACCTCAACAAATTCCAGAAAATTGAAATCATATCAAGCATTTTCTTTGACTACAAGGGACTGATACTAGAAACCAACCCCAAAGGAAAAAACCCAAAGCACTCAAAATCATGGAGACTGAATAGCATGCTATTAAACAATGAACGGTGTAGTGGTGCTTTATGTCTGAGCCCCGCGTGCACCACAGATGATATGCTTGGGGAGGAAAGGTGGCCCATCTCTAAAAGTAGAAGCCCAGAGCTTTTTCCTCCATGGGCTTTATTAGGTTTATTTGCACAGGAATACAGGTAAAGCTCATCAATCATTGTCAGGCAGTAAGGGATAAAGAACACATAACTTACAGAGAACTCTGAGGGCTTATTCTGAGTTATGGTCAATTAGTTAAAGGGCTATAAAACTTTGGGGGCCAGACTCATATCAGGTCTGGACCCTTATCTTTTAAGCTGAGGGTATAAATTAAGTAGGTTTCACAGGATTGTATGTATTTTTTCTTAGGCCTGATTCCCCAGGGAATCTGCCCCTCCCAGCACAGGACTGCACTGCCCTCTGTTATTGCTTCAGGCTTAATTCAGGCAAGGGAAGTAAGGCAGCCAAGAGATTAGGAGACTTCTTGCCAACAGAATAAGGACTAAGGCTATTTCAAACCTGAGGGGCAAGGGTCCATTACCCTCTTTTTCTATAGCCCCCCGAGTTCTTCCCTGTGGGCCTCTTCCATGACCATGCCTGTCTTAGGTTTCTCCTCCCTTGAGGAATCTTACACGTCATTGACTAACTGGTCAAGCTCAGGGCCAAGCAGGGTGAAGTGGGCAGAGATGGAACACCTGCCAGGGCTATAAGCTTTGTCTCCTTAATGGCTTATGGTCCCAACACTGATGCAGCCTTAACCCTGGGGGGTTACAGCCTCTGAAACCAAGAAGGGTGGTTCCCAAAAGAATGGGTCAAGAACGAGATTAGGAAAGAAATCAAAAAGTTTCTGAAAACAAAGGAAAATGAACTCACAACAACCCAAAACTTATGGGACACAGCAAAGGCAGTCCTGAGAGGGAAGTTCATAGCAATACAGGCCTACCTAAAACAAACAGAAACACTTCAAACAAACAAGCTAACCCTACACCTACAAGAACTCGAGGAACAACAACTAAGACAGCCCAGAGCAAGTAGAAGGAAGGAAATAACCAAGACAGAGCAGACTTAAATGACATAGAGACTAAAAGCACAATTCTAAGGATCAATGAATCCAGGAGCTGGTTCTTTGAAAAGATAAACAAAATTGACAAGCCATTAAGTAGGCTCCTCAAGAAAAAAAGAGAGAGTATGTAAATAAACACAATTATAAATCAAAGAGGAGAGATTACAACTGATACCACAGAAATACAAAGGATTGTAAGAAATTATTACGAAGAACTGTATGCCAAGAAATTTGAAAACCTAGGTGAAATGGACACACTTGTAGAAAAATATAATCTTCCAAAACTGAATGAAGAAGAAGCACAAAACCTGACTAGAAAAATAATAGCAGACAAAATTGAAGCAGTCATCAAAAAACTCTCAAGACACAAAAGCACTGGACCAGATGATGGTTTCACAGGAGAATTCTACAAAGCATTTCAGAAGAGCTAACCCCTATCCTTCCAGAGTATTCGAAAAAATTGTAAATGATTGAAGACTCCCAAACTCTTCTATGAAGCCACCATCATCCTAATCCCAAAACCAGATAAAGACAAACTGAAGAAAGAAAACTTCAGGCCAATATTGCTGATGAACATAGACACTTAAATCCTCAACAAAATATTGGCACACTGCATCCAGCAATACATTAAAAAGACCATACACCATGACCAAGTAGGATTCATCCCAGGGATGCAAGGATGGTGCAATATTCACAAAACAATAAACATAATACATCACATAAACAACACCAAAGACAAAAATCACATGATCATATCAACAGATACAGAAAAAGCATTTGAAAAGACACAGCACCCATTTCTGATAAAAACACTCAGCAAAGTGGGAATAGACGGAGCATTTCTCAACATAATAAAGGCCATATATGAGAGACCTACAGCCAACATCATACTCAATAGACAAAAACTTAGAGCTTTCCCACTAAGATCAAGAACAAGACAAGGATGCCCTCTCACACCACTCCTATTCAACATAGTATTGGAAGTTCTAGCCACAGCAATCAGACAAGAAAAAGCAATAAAAGGCATCCAAATTGGAAAGGAGGAAATGAAACTGTCACTGTTTGCAGATGACATGATAGTGCACATGGAAAGTCCTATAGACTCCACCAGAAAACTACTTGACCTAATAAATGAATTTGGCAAAACAGCTGGATGCAAAGTTAATACTCAGATATCAAAGGCATTCCTGTACACCAGCAACGAAACTGCAGAAACAGAAATCAGGAAAAAAATCCCATTTGATATAGCAACAAGGAAAATAAAGTACCTAGGAATAAACCTAACAAAGGAGGTAAAAGACCTGTTCTCAGAAAACTACACAACACTGAAGAAAGAAATTAAGGAAGACACAAAAAAATGGATGCATGTACCATGCTCATGGATTGAAAGAATTCACATCATCAAAATGGCCATACTACCCAAAGAGATTTATAGATTCAATGCAATTCCTATTAAATTACCCATGACATATTTCACAGATATAGAACAAACATTTCAGAAATTCATATGGAACCATAAATGACCCCGAATAGCTGCAGCAATTTTGAGAAAGAAGAACAAAGCAGGAGGGATCACAATACCTGATATTAAACTGTATTACAAGGCCACTGTAATCAAAAGAGCCTGGTACTGGCATAAAAACAGGTACATAGACCAATGGAACAGAACAGAGAGCCCAGAAATAAACTCAAGTCTTTCTGGTCAATTAACATTTGACAATGGAGGCAGGAGCATAAAATGGAGCAAGAATAGCCTCTTCAACACATGGTGTTGGAAGATCTGGACAGGTATGTGCAAAAAAATGAAACTTGATCACCAACTTACAACATATACAAAAATATATTCAAGTTGGATAAAAGACTTAAGAATAAGTTGTAACACCGTAAAATTCCTAGAGGAAAACATTGGCAGGAAAATCTTAAACATTCCATGTAGTAACATCCTCACAGACACATCCTCTAAAGCAAGAAACATAAAGGAAAGAATAAACAAGTGGAACCTCATCAACATAAAAAGCTTCTGCATGGCTAAAGAAAACAGCATTAAATAAAAAGAGAACCAACAGTATGGGAAAACATATTTGCCAATTATACCTCAGGCAAGGGCCTGATCCCCAAAATATATAAAGAATTCACATGACTTCACTCCAGGAAGACAAACAACCCAATTAAAAAATGGGCAAAGGACTTGAACAGACACTTCTCCAAGGAAGACATCCAGAGGGCCCAGAGACATATGAAAAGATGCTCAGCATCACTAGCCATCAGAAAGATGCAAATTAAAACCACAATGAGGTACCATCTCACACTAGTCTGAGTGGCCATCATAAACAAATCAACAAACAAATGTTGGAGAGGATGTGGAGAAAAGGGAACCCTAGTGCACTGTTGGTGGGAATGCAGGCTGGTGAGGCCACTGTGGAAAATAGTATGGAATTTCCTCAGAAAACTAAAAATTGAACTAAAATTACTATATTAACTAAAACTAAAATTACAATATTAATATATTGTAATATATTAATAAGTTAATACAATATATTAAGTGTATACTTGTTCTGTATGGTGACTCTGTAAATAGATAAATGAAACAACCTCAAGGGTATTGTGCAATGGAGTGAAATGTGACTGTGTACTCAACCTTACCCTTTTCAACAGTGTTATCAATTTCTCAGCTGTATATTATATATTTGTATCATGTTATCAACAGTTTTATATTGAGAACAGTGTTATCAATATCTTTCTTATACATTTTTAACTAATTATTTAAAGAAAATGGACTTACGAAATTTTCAGTAGTCAAATGATGGTGTCACAAACTACATCCAACAACAAATTTAGATGTTTGAGAATGATCTTGATAAATTTTACAGAATGCAAAATTGAACATGGAATTTAAGAGATTAAACATAATGTCTTCACTGGCACCAAAACATGAACATCTCTAAATTTCATAGAAAACTAGCTATGGACGAACTGGAAGCCATTAAAAAAATATTTTACTTATTTTTTTTAGAGAGGGGAAGGGAGGGTGAAAGAATGGGAAAGAAACATCAATGTGTGGTTGCCTCTTGCGAGGCCCCTACTGGGAACCTGGCCTGCAACCCAGGCATGTGCCCTGACAGGAAATAGAACTGGCAACTCTTTGGTTCGCAGGCCAACACTCAATCCACTGAGCCACATCAACCAGGGCTGGAAGCCATTTTGTTTAATGTCAGTCTCCCCTTCTTATACATTTCAGAGTGAGCTCCTCAGTTTCTATTTAAACACTTCCAACTGTGAAAGATTTATTTTATACAGTGGCTAATTTTGTTTTTGAAGTACTGATTGCTCAAAAGTTTTCTAAAGGCTGTCTACATGAAAGCAAACAGACCATGCTCAAGCTGAAAAAATTTTTAAAGATTTTATTTATTTATTTTTAGACAGAGGGGAAGGGAAGTAGAAAGAGAAGAAGACAGACATTAATGATTAATGTGTGGTTGCCTCTTGGGTGCCCCCTACTGGGGCCCTGACCTGCAACCCAGGCATGTACCCTGACAGGGAATTGAACAGGCAACCCTTTGGTTTGAAGGCCAGTGCTCAATTCACAGAACCTCACCAGCCAGGGATCAAGCTGTAATTTCTGAAGTGATGAAGTCAGTCTGGTTCTGCTGTTGCAGTTTCCTCCACAATTTTTTTGCCCACTCTCTTACATGCAGAGCCTGTAGGTTATATCCTGGCTGACCATAGGAGCCCCATGCTTTACCCCTGCCTGGTAATCTTTAATCCAAGCACCTAAAATATGAGCACCTAGCCTTCATCAGAATTTATCTATGTCAATGAGTGCTTTCTTCAAGAATTTTGTTATCAATTAAATGACAGATCACAAATCTAATATACTAATGTGACCAAATATGCTAGTGGATTACCTCTTTCAGCAATCTTTGCAAGATATCATAACACTCATGCAATATTCAAACACCTCCTTGGACTTCAAATCATACCAAATGCCTATTTCAAGCAAGAGCAAGGCCATTCCATCAGCTCCACTTCAAACTCTGTGATGCAGCTAGCCTCATCTCTGGTCCATTATGCATTTCCATTTGGTTGATGTGACCTCTGCAAGCCCAATGTACTTTGACCATATCATAATAGCACTCATGGTTCCTGTAAGAACTGGCTTCTGTATATAGACTTAATAAAGACTCTTTCTTTTCTTTTCCCCTGTAAAATAATCATGTTTTGATTGTTGTATTTTTGTTTTATTCCTGAAAGAACTCCGCTTAAATACATGAAAAATAAATAGATGAGTGACCAAGAGATGGGATTAGAGCAATGATCCATGAATTCTATATACATAAAGCCTCTGTAAGATGAAACTATAAATGTTATTAAGCAATAGAGAAGATGAAACCATGTAACTTAGCCTGTGCACATACATCTTGAAAGGATAGGTGACACCCTGCCCACCCATCAGGCTCCAACAGACTGGCTCTATTGTCTGAGGACTGTCCTGGCAGGTACAGCAGCCCTGATTGGAAAAATGTTGTCCTTTGCTCTCAGGGACCTGGAGAGAACAATGTCATCAGTCTGTCTGAAATATATGATTTAATATGATCACTTTTGTATGGTGGAAACTAGGTGTGGAGTTTAGGATTGATTTCTTTTACTGCTCAGAAGTAGTTTTTAATATTCTGAGACTACGAATGAACTTTTGCAAATAGGGCCTGTTAATGTATTGATAAGCCAGTGGAAATGAACATTTGCCATGTTTCAACCTTTACAGGATATAGGTAACACTTCCTGAAGGAAAGAAGAGGTGAGGTGCAGCTGGAATCTGGCATCAGATCAGATATTCTCAACTGTGGTAGGGTATTAGTCCTTTTGGGATGCATCAGATTCTAAATTCGGGGGTGGGGATACTTTTTTAGAGGATATGCTGAGAATGTGGAGTATCAGAAAGAATATTCAACATTATCATTGCCATTGATAGAACTTAATTTATGCAGCAATTTTATATAATAAAAAGGGGAACATTAGATATTCATGGTATGAAAAGAGAATGTGGTTTAATCAGTTAAATGAACTTTGTTCTGAATTCACTCACATAGGAAGCAATGCTTTGAGAGGACCGACCCACTTACTCTTGGGTGAACAAGCCCAATTCCCAAAGATTCGGGCAATTTCTAGCAACAGAATGGAGCTTGGCTTGGAGTAGAAACTTAGTAAGTGCCTTCTTAATGTATTGTAGATGGCTCAGGAGCAGCCAGCAGCATCACCTGCCCTAATAATGCAGCTGGGTATTATGACTCAGGGTTTCCTACGTGAATATTATAATCATGAATACCACCTTGAACAAGTGATAAGCATACAAGTGCCAGAGCCCAACCACAGGCATCCTGAATCTGAGTATCCAGAGATGGCTGTGAGAATATATATGTTTAACTAATACCCCAGGTATATCTAACATGAGAAGAATTTACTGTAAAGTTAGTTGTTGACGCAATCACCATAATCTACACCTGGGCCTTTAAAAAAAAAAAAAACAACTTAGAGTCTAAGTTTCTTAATTCTGCAGGGTAATTATTTATTCTTTTACTTAACCCACTTGTTGAACTCCTACAAAGGGTGAAAATCTAGATGACGGGATTACAAAAACAAGGAGAAAGTGATGCTGGCCATTGAAAATTTATGGTCTAGTGAAGAGACTGACATATGCACAAAAATAAGGGAAAATGTGGCCTATTTCAATCAGAGAGAAAAGTCAAGCGATGCTGAGGTTGGACATAGGATAGCATACTGTCTACCTCTACCTGGGTAATTGTGCAAGGCTTCAGTGAGGACGAAGAGTTAGGAGTTTTCCGGGGGATTGGGTGCTGCAGGGAGAGAAAAGGTACAAAGATCTCTATGCACGAGGAGGCTTGTCTGCAATTCAGGGAGGCAGGGACATTTAGGGGACTGACAATTGAAGAAAGCCTATTTGTCAAGGGCTTTGAATTTCATCTTATAGGCAATAGAGTCAACTGCATTTCATCCCATTATCAAGCTGAGGAATTGAATGATGATTTTGTTTTTTGAAAAAATAAAACTAGCAACAGGGCAGAGAAGGCATGGGGAAATAGTGGGGCAAGAAAAGCAGTTAAGACAATGTAATTGGTGGAGGTGGGATGGGCACCAGCAGAGGACATCATAAGATCTGAGCCCTTGTCAACTTCTTGCTTCTAAATGATCATTTCTCCTTCCTGGACCTTGGAACCAATTTGAAAGGTGTGAAGCTCCCCTTAGCAGGGTGTTTAGATTCTCAGTGAAAAAAAAAAAACAGGGGTCTTAGTAAAATCCCAGAAAAAAGTGCTCTGTACTTTTAGTCTTAGGTAATTTTTTTAAATGAAACAAACAAACAAATAAGAAAAGGCAGCACCATTCGAGACTCTAAGCAATACTTTCAATGCCCCACCCCTTTGGGCTGTCAATTCTCTTCTCTCTTTCTAGCTTTTACTTAGTCTGTAGGGAAAAAGAATTACACAAGCACACCTCTATTCATGTTCAGTGTGCCAATACAGCCTGAATAAAATAGATGCAATCTGTGTACACTCTGAAAAAATTTTCCATGGACTTGGGGAGATAATGATGTGTCAGTGTAGGTTCAGTTGTAACAAAAGTACCTTCCAGTGCATAATGTTGATAAAAGGGGAGGTTGTGTGTGTGAGGGCTGGGGGAGTATGAGGAATCTATGTACCTTCCTCTCAATTTTGCTGTGAACATAAAAATACTCTAAAAATAAAGTCTATCAAGTTTTTAAAAAGCAAATTTCAGGAAAATTTATGAAGTATGGTTCTATGTTAAATATACATGTATATACTAATCAAATTATACTTTTTATCAAATGTGCATTTCTATGTAAATTATACCTTAATGATTTAAAAAATATATCTATATAAAAATTTACAACTCATGTTATTTTTCATGAGATGCTTGCCAAGTTTTAGTTCCTTTAAGAGTGCTGTGTAAATCCATGATGGAAGCAACAACACCCTTGAATAGATAACAGGACAGCACTTTTGAGAGTGGGGTCCCCTGTCCTATAGTTGTGAAGCTCAGTCTACTTTTCTAAAAAGTAATAATGGTTTTAGTGTAAACAACTAGTCTATATAAAGAATTATGGGTTCTTAATGATGCTGCAACATCCTTGTCAAGGACAGACCTCATGTACTAACACACATTTGTGTTTTTTTCTCCCCATGGCAAAATGATATAGCTAAAATTTTGAATTAATTTTTAAACATGTTTAAAAAGATAAAGCCTCCTTGCTTTATATTCACATCTTTTATGTGTACATTTCTCATACTTTGTTCATATAATATCACCCCTTTTATTAAATGAGCAAAAGATCCTTTGAAAAATATCTTAAAGAACCAGACTTTCAACTACATTTGTGAAATGAATACTCCACTAAGTTGTTCTTCAATTACAAAGTGCCCATGGGACCTTCCTCAGTAAATGGACCCCCTGAGAATCCATTCAATTCTCCCCATGAATGGCTACATGTGTTGTGAGTAATTTTGCTTATATCTATATGCTTAGATATCACCTACATCTTTATCTCCCTACATACCACCTAAGCAATTATATGTAGGATGTGCTCTGCCCTAGCAGACTCTGTGAGTAATAACTAACACTCTGTGTGTGGGCGTGTTCACAAAAGATCTCTGGTCCCAAACAAGAAGACCCCTCAATTCTCCAGAGAAGATTCTTGGAGAGTGTCCAGGACTGACACTTGGCCCTCACTCCTCAGAAGTGAAAGACAGCACGCACAGTGTCACCTAGTCCCTGACAGTCTTTCCCTTTACACTTAATCAGCCCTGGACCTGATTAATAGGTATGCCTGGAGGAACTCTTGTCTGTGCCTGCATTCTACTTCCTCCCAGACTAAATATTCCAGCCAACATGGAAAGCCAGGCTTCTGTCACCATACCCATTTTGTCCCTTTAAGAGATTCTACTCTTTGCAATGACCTTTGCTGATGATAGTGCCATGCACCCTGGACACTTGATCTTTGTGGGGGAAAATCCCAAAGGCATGGCTTTCATCACCAGGACATAGACTCAACAGAGACCCCAGTGATAAGTTTTCCCAGCCTGGTTACAAGAGCCACTGTCTATCATAAGAGCAGGAGATGCCACCAGATGCTGAATGGAAAACAACTGTAGTTTCACAGAAATTATGGATAAGCAGTCTTTACACACACACACACATGCCTGAAATTAGAGGATTTGACTTTTAGCCTCAAATACACAACAATTGAGTTGCCTGGTAAACCTATTCTGCTGCTAAAAAAACTGATAATATTCATTGTTTATTAGCAAGGTGAGGGGAATTGGTTTCTCATATACTGATCTTAGGAATCATTTTTTTCTTTTTTTAATATATTTTATTAATTATGCTATTACAGTGTCCCATTCCCCCCCTTCATTCCACTCCATCCTGCACACCCCCTCCCTCCCACATTCCCCCTTATAGTTCATGTCCATGTGTCATACATATAAGTTCTTTGGATTCCACATTTCCTACACTATTCTTACCCTCCCTCTGTCTATTTTCTACCTACCATTTATGCTCCTTATTCTCTGTACCTTTTCCCCCTCTCTCCGCCTCACACTCCCCTGTTGATAACCCTCCATGTGATCTCCATTTCTGTGGTTCTGTTCCTGTCCTAGTTATTTGCTTAGTTTGTTTTTGTTTTTGTTTTAGGTGTGGTTGTTAATAACTGTGAGTTTGCTGTCATTTTTACTGTTCATATTTTTTATCTTCTTTTTCTTAGATAAATCCCTTTAACATTTCATAGAATAAGGGCTTGGTGATGATGAACTCCTTTAACTTGACCTTATCTGAGAAGCACTTTATCTGCCCTTCCATTCTAAATGAAACTTTTGCTGGATAGAGCAATCTTGGATGTAGGTCCTTGCCTTTCATGACTTGGAATACTTCTTTCCAGTCCCTTTTTGCCTGTAAGGTCTCTTTTGAGAAGTCAGCTGACAGTCTTATGGGAACTCCTTTGTAGGTAACTGTGTCCTTTTCTTTTGCTGCTTCTAAGATTCTCTCCTTATCTTTCATCTTGGGTAATGTAATTATGATGTGCCTTGGTGTGTACCTCCTTGGGTCCAGCTTCTTTGGGACTCTCTGAGCTCCCTGGACTACCTGGAAGTCTATTTCCTTTGCCAGATTAGGGAAGTTCTCCTTCATTATTTGTTCAAATAAGTTTTCCATTTTTTTGCTCTTCCTCTTCTCCTTCTGGCAGCCCTATAATTTGGATGTTGGAATGTTTCAAGATGTCCTGGAGGTTCCTAAGCCTCTCCTCATTTTTTTGAATTCTTGTTTCTTCATTCTTTTCTGGTTGCATGTTTCTTTCTTCCTTCTGGTCCACACCACTGATTTGAGTCCCAGTTTCCTTCACATCACTATTGGTTCCCTGTACATTTTCCTTTGTTTCTCTTAGCGTAGCCTTCATTTTTCCGTGAGCATCCTGATTACCAGTGTTTTGAACTGTGCATCTGATAGGTTGGCTATCTCTTTGTCACTTAGTTGTATTGTTTCTGGAGCTTTGATCTGTTCTTTCATTTGGGCCTTTTTTTTTTTTTTTTTTTTTTGCCTCAGTGAGCCTGCTATATAAAGGGGTGGAGTCTTAGGCATTCACCAGTGTGGGATACCACTGGTCACTGCAATGTGATGCTGTATGTGGGGGAGGGGTCCGATAGGGAGCAATGTCGCTTGCTACACTCTCTGCCAGTTTTCAGTCACTCCCTCCGCTACCCACAATCAAATTCGGCCCTTTGGTGCTTCTTCTCAAGTGGGTGGGTTTGTGTACATTTTTACATCCTGTGGGTCTCTCCAATGACCTCTCTTGTGAGGCTGGGAGTTTCTCCTGCTGCTGCCTCAACCCCCACAGGTATTTTCAATCAGTGGTTTGAGGCTTTATTTCCCCAAGCTGGAACTCTGTGTTGCATGGTCTGTCACCTGGCCCACCAGCTGCTGCCTCGCTGGCCAGCTGTAGCTTTGCCCAACCTGCTCCACAATCTGCCACCTTGCTGGGTCTGCCAGCTGCCGCCTTGCCCCAAGCCCTCTCCACCTGGCTGCCCGTCTCTGCCCCTCCTACCGGTCTGGATGAATGTTTCTTCTTTATCTCCTTGTATGGTCGTTGGACTTCCATACAATTCGATATTATGTTAGTTCTGGTTGTTTTTTGTTTTTAAATTGTTGTTGTCCTTCTTTTTGTTGTGCAAGGAGGCTCAGTATGTCTACCAACACCTCCATCTTGGCTGGAAGTCTCTTATCTCATGTTAGGAATCAATTTGGAGAACCCTATTTGTACAGCAGTTTGATAAAACTTTCCAGAATATGAAATGTGTTATATTTTGACCCAATAATTCCATTTTCAGAAATCTACTTTGTAGTATCCCTATACATGTACCTAAAGATATGTATCTAAGTGTCTTTTGCAACTTCACAGGATGTGACCAAATATTAGAAACAACTAGATATCCATTAACAAGGGGCTTCTAAAATAAAGTATAAAATATTATTTAATATTTTCCGCTAGGTACTCACAAAAATTTGCTAAGGTACCTTATAAAGTAAAATAATAGCTCATATAACAATATATTTATATAATATGATTTTATGATAAAACAACCTACAAACAAAACATGATATACTTGTGAGCTCACACATGCACAAATCTGCACACATCCATTTACTAGAAGGATGCACCAAACCTGTTTTACGAGATTACTTATGGGCCCTGGCTGGTGTGGCTCAGTGGATTGATTGTCAGCCTGTGAACCGAAGGGTCACTGGGTCAATTCCCAGTCAGGTCACATGTCTGGGTTGTGAGCTAGGTCCTCAGTAGGGGGTGTGTGAGGGGCAATCACACATTGATGTTTTTCTACCTCTCTCTCTCCTTCCCTTCCCTTCTTTTTAAAAATAGATAAATAAATAATTATTTTAAAAAGATTATTTATGGGAAGCACAGTAGGATTAGAAGATGTGAAGTAAATATACCAACTTTCTCAATATTTTTGTATTATTATAGTTGTTTATAATTAGCTATATTTGGACTGCTTTCATTTAAAAAAATAGAAATATCTCCCCCAAGCTCATTATTTCATGATTAGTGGGTCAAGACATACAAAGAAACAAGCACAAAGCAAAGAGATTATTACACCACTAATATCCACATCTGCATGGAAAGGCAGATGTTTGACAAGTTCCTATCAAGATGGAGGAATAGGTAGACATGCTTTGCCTCCTTGCACAACCACGAGAAGAAATTACAACTAAATTTAAAAAACAAGTAACACCCAGGACTGTCGGAAAATTGAAGCATATGGAAGTCTGAAAACCAAGAATTTAATAAGCTACATTCATCTAAATGGGTAGGAGTGGTGGAGATACAGAGATGGAGCAGAAAGGCCAGGAGACATGGTGTGTGTGGAGAGGCAGCGGCAGTGGTGGTATGGGCATGGGAGGCCCCATATTCACATATGGTGGATAAAAATCAGGAGGGATATCTTGAGAGTGAGCAGTCCCAGCCCCAGGCCAAACCACACCGCCTAGGATTACAGTGCCAGGAACATAAATCCCCATAAATTCTGGCAGTAAATCCAGTGGGTGTTAGGAAGGTGGAAGAAACTGAGATTTTCAGAAAACTTCACTGAAGGGGCCTCATGGTCTTAAAACACATGTAAACCCACCTACTCTGGAATTCAACACCAGGGCAACAGCTGGAAGTGTGCAAATAGAGAGAGTGGGTGAAGTGATTGGAAATGGTGTTAAGTACAGGGCAAACCCCAAGAAGGCAGCAGCACAGTCCCCTCTCTAAGTCCTCCCCCAACACAGAGCCACAAAGTCATGAAGTAGGTTGCCCCATCCTGGTGATTACCTAAAGCTCCACCCCACACACTTTACAGGTGTCTTCTATGGGGACTCTACCTAACACACAAAAACAAACACAGGGAGGCTGCCAAATTGAGGAGACAGAAATATGGCCCAAATAAAAGAACAGAATGAAACCCAGACAAATAACTAAATGAAACAGAGATAGCCAGCCTATCAGATGCAGAGTTCAAAACATTGTTGACCGGGATGTGCAAAGAACTCACTGAGTATGGCAACAACATAAAGTAAGAAATAAAGGTTACATTAAGTGAAATAAAGAAAAATCTACAGGGAACCAACAGTGATGAAAAGGAAGCTGGGATTCAAAGCAATGATTTGGAACATAAAGAAGAAACAAAAATTCAAAAAAATGAGCATAGTATTAGAAGACTCTTGGACACCTCCAAATGCGCCAACATCAGAATCATAGGGTTGCCAGAAAGAAAAGAGGAAGAAGAAGAAAGTGAAACTTTATTTGAAAAAATAATGAAAGAAAACTTCCCTAATTTGGCAAAGGAAATAGACAAACAAGTCCAGGAAACACAGAGAGTCCCAAAGAAGTTGGTCCCAAAGTAAAAGATAAAGAGAGTACCTTAAAAACAGCAAGAGAAAAACAGAGAGCTACTTACAAAAGAGTGCCCATAAGAATATCAGTTGATTTCTCAAAAGAAATTCCCAGTCCAGACAGGACTGGGAAGAAGTATCAAAGTGATGAAAAGCAAGGATATACAACCTGGATTACTCTGTCCAGCAAAGCTATCATTTAGAATGGAAGGGTAGACAAAGTGCTTCCAAGATAAGGTAAAGCTAAAGTTCATACTTACCAAGCCCTTGTTGTACGAAATGTTAAAGAGACTTATCTAAGAAAAGAAGATCATGACTATGAACATTAAAAAGGCAACACATTCACAACTGAATCAATAACTGAACCTCAATAATTGAATCTAAAAAAAAAAACCCCACAAAACCAGAACAGGAACAGAATCATAGATATCAAGATCATTTGGAGGGTTATCAGCTGGGAGGAGTGAAGGGGGAGAATGAGGGAAAAGGTTCAGGGATTTTAAACTACAAAACAGATAGGGGGATGTTAAGAATAGTGTAGGAAATGGTGAAGCCAAAGAACTTAAATTCATGACCCATGGACATGAACTAAGCAGGATAGGGGTATTGCTGGAGGGAAGGGGGGTACTAGGCAGATTGTGGCAAAAGTGGAAAAAGTGGGACAACTGTAATAACATAATCAATCAATACAATACACCCAAAAAAAGAAGTTTGATGTGCTTCATGGACATTACATGCTATAAATGATTTTCTTTACATAATTCATTTCTCTTTTTATTTCTATTCTTTGGTATTTATAAATAGTATATTGTAAATAGTGAGACAGCTTCTCTTTGATCCCCAAAGTACTGAAAGTAGAGCAAGAATTCCAAGTGGACCTCAAAGAATGAGGAGTATGTTCACTGAGGAGAAATCTGTCCTTGAGGCAGAGGGCTTGAAGAGCAGGTGAGGCACCATCCTAACAGGTGCTACAACACATGCCCTGTGTAGTGGTTAGGCCAAATGGGAATTGAGTGCAGAGTCACAGCACTAGGGGTCAGAATTGGAATCTGCCTGTGATTTCAGCCCAGAGTCTGGACTCCTTACCATGTAGTGCTTTCAGACACCAGTGGCATCTTGAATAGTTAGAACATAAAGGTGCCTGGAGTCAGTGAATAAAGGGAGATGATGAAAATTTGGTGAAGGAGAGAATGTGAGAGGCTTTCTTGTAATTCCAACTGTAAGAAATGGATGTTTTTCTATCACATAGGAAGATGTACTGACAGTTCTAGCTTGCAAGCAAAAAGTGCAAATCTGATTTGAATTTAAGTCTTCCAGTCTGTTTTATTATTCATGAAACACCCTATATCTGGGCACTAGGCAGAGGCTGCAGGGAGAAACTGAGCTTCTGAGCCTAAAATACTCTCCAATGTCCTCCTTGTGTGCCTAGATATAATTGATTTTAAATTCTTTATATTGAACACTATTCTTACATAATTCTTACACAATTTCTCATAATTGTGGTCAATGATTTTTATACTTTGAATCTATTTTTAATACTCTACAATGCTATTTAAATCAAATTTTCTTTAGATTCCAATTTTCTGCTCATCACTAATTTTTGTCAGATTTGGCTTTTATCCTAGAGTCCTCTAACACTCCTCTTGTCCTTAGGTGGATTGAATTGTTAATAAGCACAATCATTTTAGCACAACACTTCAGAATATTTAGTACAAATGTTGTTTATTTATACACACATTATCATTTTGTAGGAAAATGTCTGGGTAAGACCAATGGTATGCTAAAATATGTTTAACAATTGATTCTGCAGGAAAAAACGAAGAAAAAAAAAAAAGAAAAGCCTTGCTCTGTGGCATTTGCCAATTTCTGTAGTGTTAATACTCCCACCACAGTCAATTTTAATTTACCAGCTTGATGTCAATGAATTCAGAGTTGGAAAGAAATACACATAATCAGCTTTCTGAAGCAGCTACAAGCCAATTCCAAGCATCACTGGAAAATCACAAGCATTCGCACTGCACTAACAGTTTATGCAGGAAAGCTCCAATCACTTCAACTTTGTTCAAGCACTTGTACCAAGTACTTGTATGTATCAAGCACTGTTCTAGGAAGTAACAAAGTTGTTTAACTCATGAACCTTATAGTTGGTGGGGAGGGTGGGGAGTGGAAGATAGACAATTCAATTAGTTAGTTAATAGCTCATATGTCATTTGGTAATAAATGCCATGGAGAAATGTAAAGTCTAGTAAGAGGAACAGAGAATATGACGTGGGAAGGACAAGGGGTGGAGATTCTTTTTTTTTTTTTTTAATAGGCTAGTTAGGTAAGGTCCTCATGAAGAAGAGACAGAAAAATAAGAAAGACATAAATCTTGGGTAAGAGTTTTCTGGGCCACATCAACAATATGTGCAAAGGTCTTTAGGTAACACTATGCCTGGCATACTGGTGGAATAGCAAGAAAGTTCATGGAGCTCAAACAAACCTCCCAGTTTGGAAATCCACTGACTTTTACTCTGAATTTGTTCCTTACTTCCCTCTTCTTTTCCTACAAAATAAAAAAATGTTTCTACTTAAAAGAACAGTTACTGTTATTACTTTTTTTCTTTTCCTTAGAAAGGAAATGAAGTTTATAGAGATTAAATCAACGTCCTAATTACAGGCCCCAAATTATGACTGGTCTCTGTTTTATATACACAGTAACAAAATCCATGCCAAGGAAGTTCCTGTCTGACCTCTCACGGGGTCCAACAACCACATGATGGCTGCTTCACATATTTGCTTCAATACCTGGAGCTCTCCAGAAAAGAAAATATTCTCCTGCATCCATCAATAGACCATCTTTAAGTTGTGTGATGTGGTTTTCATTAAAAAGTCATTTATCCTATGATGAAATTATAATATCATTTATTCATTTTTTTATTCATCCACCAAATACTTATTGAATAATAGCTATGCTCTAAAACATGTACAAGGAAATAAAGATACATCACTGAACAAAATACATTTTCCTCCTTCCTTAGTGGTGATTGAACTTTAGTGGAACAGCAAACATTCAACAGATATTTAGACTAGTATTCAAGAAATCTTATTGTGATGATAAGCATTGTAATAGTCAATAATATGTTTTAGAACAGAAAGGGCACAAATATAAGAGAAATGAAGATGTTTCAGACAAAAGATGGCTTTAAATTAAAATAAAAATACCTTGAGTGATAAAATATAATGAATTGAGTTGGAACCCAGGGGTAGGTAGCATGTGGAAGCTGCACTGGAGAGTTTTGTGTTTCAGTAGTGTGAAGAGTTGTCATGAATGCCACAGGGATGGTGGGAATAGGCATTCAAATGGGGAGAGTGACAACCTCAGAATTTAAATAAAAGAGAGATTTAAAGCTCTGATCTGGTTAGAAGAGGGGATGGCTAAAAACTGCATTTGCAGAGCACCTCCCTTGAGTTGGAGAACAGTGTCAAGTGCTCATATGAAAGAATATTGGTGCTGCTGGAAGACACAACTTCAGGACATCTGGTTCCTCCTCTCCTTGGAATAACCAGGGAGAGCTTTCTTTCCTGGAGGGTTGAGGTGGGGGAAGCACTGTGAAAATCCTGGTGGTGTCTTCTCTTCTATTCACAACCTGATAGCTGTGGATGGGAGGACTGGATTTCCTGAATGAAAAGGGAACACCACTCAGGAGAAAAATCTGAAGGGGGCAGTCTCCCAGATTTTACCTAATCTGTAACTTTGGGCCCCTCTGACTGGTCTGGCCCTGGGAAGTGATTGTGGATTAGAAATGTCATAGTTTAGGGCTCCAGCCAAGAAGAGTGTCCATGTCCTAGCACTGACCATTTTGCTAATGCTTAATTTTTTTCCACCAAAGAACTGCCAAGAAAGAGTTCTGCTCTCCCACCAGTGTCATTTCCTGATCTCAGGACCTTATTCTGACTGTCAGGTTCTTGACCTTCCTGATGTCCCTGCAACTTCTGTCAGAGTGCCTTGAGTCTACAGGTTTGGGAATGCACCTTGCCAGGGTCTCTGAGCCACCTCGTGCCCAAGCAGCAAGACTGTGGTATCCAATGCTGTCTGAGCTGAGGGTGGGTAGATTTTACATTCAGTGGTCTGTATCCCCTCTACTGAGTATACACTGAGAGGCAGTCCACCTCCAAATTGTGGCAGCTGAGAGATGGATGAGGAGTGGGACCCTAGAGCTCCTGCTACTAGTGAAGAGACCAGGAATGAGGTAAAGGGTGCTCAGAAGTTGGCAAATTTATACTGATTGAGTAATTTGTTCATCTCCAGCTATGTAGGGGATATTTTGTGACATAAGTCTGGTAACTTGATTGAAAATATCAAACTCAATAAATCTGTCTTAATTTTTTAGGAGATCTGAAGAGCTTCTTTTTAATAGCTAAATGTAGGGCAAACTGAAGCATTTTTACTTCTTTCATAACAATAATGATTTCTCATGAAACTTAAAAGAAGAAAAGAAAGATTTTAAAAAAGAAGCAGAAAGACTACATGTATCCAGTCTGAGTCTCATGTAATCGGAAGTGTGGGATGTAAGAAGGCTTCCTTGCCAAAAAAGAAATCCTGCTGAAATGATACAGAGTGAATAAACCACAGGCCCCCAATTAACAGCAGTGTGGGACACTGTTAGGCCACACACACACACAAAAAGCTGACTCTTTGGGCAATACTAAAGGAAGTAGAGAATTAGAAATTATAAGAAAATAGGGGAATAGACAGGAATGAGGGAGGGAAGCTTAAGAAAGGACATTTTCAAATAATCTTAACTCATCTGAACCAGATGGAATAGTCTTATTTCTCTATCATAGCAACTTGAGGCAAAGCACATGTTTACACCACAACAAACATTTCGGTAGGGAATAAACCTAGGAAGCGACATTAATGTCATCTGTGATCTTGTATTCAGCATGCAGGATACTCTCCCACCAGCTGTCCTCCACACTGGTAGATCAATTCAATGATGCTGCCCAAAATGTTCTGGGTATTTTTAAACAAATGTGACCAGTCATCCTAGGAGGGGGCAGTGGAGAATTTTGTGAAAAGAGATTTTCAGTGCTAAAAAGTTGGAAAATCCTGGTCAAACTGGGTGATTTGGTGATCCTATTTTAGACTCACTCATTTGGGGCAATCTTTGGCAATTCCCACACTTGCTCAGCCAAGGTCTCAGCCTAGCAGATGGCATCTGTTCCCCAGACTGACAACATGGACTTGGCTTAAGCCCCATGGAGGGATATTGCAGACAGCGGCTGAGGGAGTTTTTTTTTTATATCAAGTGCTGGATGTGACCAATTAAGAGCCAAAGTGACACAGTGAGGCTCAAAGAGAAACACATTTTTTCCTATGTGTTCTCTACTAGTCTGTAGCTTTGTGAGTCCTGGGAGCCAACACCAAGGACCACACTCTCATCTACAAAGCATCCAGGGCAGCAGGCACAGGGCAAGGGGCTGCCCTCCAGTGACTTTGTGGGCTCTGGGCATTGCCTATGAGACCAGATGGAAAACATCAGAGGTCTATTGGTGTGCATATGTGAGATGTCCTCAAGAGCCCAAGAGGCAACTGGGAGTCCAGGAGTAGGAGAAAAGTAGGGACAAGAGGAAGGCATGTATTTGAGATGGTAGAGTCATGATTCAGTGAGATTTCATTATTATGGTTAATGTGATCCTGCCAGTAATTATAAACTGCAGAGGCCTAAAGAAAACTGGATTGCATCTGGGTCTGGTAGAGCTGAATGGTGTGGTTATCAAGAAAAATATAATAATTATTTTTTGGATTATTATGTGTCAGATTGTGCTAAGAATATGTGACCATTTTTTTGAACTTTAAAGAAATTTTATGAAATAAGTACTATTACTCTCCATCCCTATTTTAAAGTGACATAGAACGTTGATGACTTTCTGAAAGTCATATAGGCCTTTTGGTTTCTCATTTAGTGGTTACAGAAGGAACATGTTGCAAAGAGGTGAAGCCATGGGGCTTGGAGCCAGATTTCTTGCAAATACACCCTGGATTTGTTCCCTTACCAGTTGTTTGTTGAGATAATTTAATGCAATAAATCTAGAACAAAACCTGCCACACAGAAAGTGATAAATAAATATTGGCTATTGACATTACTAAAAACCTCACAAGGAGAAGCTGGAGTTTGAAACAGTCTGATTCCATAATCTAAACCCTTAACTTTGTTCTTAGTTAAGCACCAGTTTTTATAACTGGTATCCATGCTGCCTCAACCACCAGCTGCTCCAGCACAGGGTTTTCCATAGGTTTTTTTATTTTATTTTTTTAGATTTTATTTATTCATTTTTATTTTTTTAATTCTTTTGTAACTTTTCCTTTTTAAAAAATTTTTTTGTTATTCAATTACAGTTGTCTGCCTTTTCTCCCCATCCCTCCACCCCACCCCAGCCAAACCCAGCTCCCTCCCTTGTCTCCACCCTCCCCCTTGATTTTGTCCATGTGTCCTTTATAGTAGTTCCTATAATCTCCTCTCCCCACTGCCCCCTCCCCACTCCCCTCTGGTTATTCTTAGATTGTTCTTAACTTCAATGTCTCTGGTTATATTTTGTTTGCTTTTTTCTTTTCCTGATTATGTTCAAGTTAAAGAATGGAACTACCCTTTGACCCAGCAATTCCACTGCTGGGATTATACCCTTAGAACCCTGAAACACGAATCCAAAAGAACCTATGCACCCCAATGTTCATAGCAGCACAATTTACAATAGCCAAGTACTGGAAGCAACCTAAGTTCAGGTTGCTTCATTTGCCCATCAGCAAATGAGTGGATCAAAAAACTATGGTACATTTACACAATGGAATTCTGTGCAGCTGAGAGAGAGAAGGAACTTATACCCTTTGCAATACATGGATGGAACTGGAGAGCATTATGCTAAGTGAAATAAGCCAGGAGGTGAGGGACAAATACCATATGATCTCACCTTTAACTGGACCAGTTATTTTATCAGCAGTTAGTACATTTCCTTTTTCTGTAGTAACAGTCTAACCCTCAGTCTACAGTGGTTAAATGGTGATTGCAGGAATATATATGGCTGGATGGCTTTGCTGTTGTTGTTTTTGTTCTACATTTTAGGGCAGCTTTCTGGTCACTAGCTTCCTGTTATACATTTTTACAGAATTGATTGGAAAAGAAGTATTTCAATTTTTTCCCTTGAGTTTCATTATATTAGAAGGGGTCCTTAGAAATAGCCATCACTGAACTTCACACAGACGTCTTGATCTTGTCTATTAAGTTTTCAACCATTTCCTAACATTTGACATGTAATCTTTTTCAATATAAAGAGGCTGCTTTTTTGGCATTCTGATTTATCTGTGAGAATGGAATCTTCAGTTCTTTGGCATTTGACACAAGACCATATGCCTTTCCCAGAATTTCCTAGCATTCAACTGCTGTTCAGTTGCTGTCTTTCCCACAGCTAAGTGTTAAGCTTGAAATAATGGATTTGCTAACAATTCTGCTTCTTTTATGTATTGTAGAAAAAGTGTCATAAGTGTCATTTGGCAATAATTTTCCTGTAATTGTTGGTATCAGATATAAAAAACCTAGAATGTGATTTTTATTTTCTAGGCTAAGTGGATGTTAGTAATATCAGCATCTAGCTCACCAGTTACTACCCTCTCTCAAAACAAAACAAAACAAAACAAAAGCTGATCCCAGGAGTGGCTATTTAGAAAATAATTGTTTTTTAAATAAGAAATTCAAAGACATTTCTAAAATATGTACTATTTGTAACAAATTTACAGTTTTTCAAAGCTTTATTCATCAATTTACTGGTTACCATTAACATTTAAAAATATTTTTTTGTAACAGATACAGGGGCCCTCAGAAGGCCTGCTTGAGTGTGGTTAGTAGGGTAATAATATGGATGTAATAATTTATAGTTTTAATTTGACCTTTCACTTAAAATGTAATATGGTATGCTTGAGTGTGATATTGTTATGTTACAGTATTACATACTTGCAATTTAGAAATAAAAAGTTTTGTAATAAAAAAGGGATGTTATTTGTGCCAGACCTTCTATATTTAAGACACATGTAACCAAATAAATCCATTTTTCATTTTATTCTTTTTGCACAGTGCTAAAGTTATGCAGTTTCTAGAGATGGCCAAGGCAGAAAACATTTAAATTCCAGTGCAGTCATTATGGAAAGCAGTGTAGAGATACCTCAAAAAATGTTTAAATGGGTCTGCCTTTTGACCCAGTGATCCCACTTCTGGGAATATATCTGAAAGAACCCAAAACACTAATTCAAAAGAACATAAGCACCCCTATGTTCATTGCGGCATTATTTACAATTGCCAAGATATGGAAGCAGCCTAAGTGTCCATCAATAGATGAGTGGATAAAACAACTATGGTACATTTACACAATGGAATTCTACACAGCAGAGAGAAAGAAGGAGCTTATGCCCTTTGCAATGGCATGGATGGAACTGGAGAGCATTATGCTAAGTGAAATAAGCCAGGAGGTGAGGGACAAATACCATATGATCTCCCCTTTAACTGGAACATAATCAACAAAAGAAAAAAGCAAACAAAATATAACCAGAGAAATTGAAGTTATGAACAATCTAACAATAGCCAGGGCGGGGGGGGGGGGGCAGGGATAGTGGGAAGAGGGGATTACAGGAACTACTATAAAGGACACATGGACAAAACCAAGGGGGAGGGTGGAGGTGGGGGAGGGAGGTGGGTTCAGCTGGGGTGAGGTGGAGGGATGGGGAGAAACGGCATACAACTGTAATTGAATAACAATAAAAATTTAAAAAAAAAGAAATTAAGAACAATGTAACAATAGCCAGAGGGGAGTGGGGAGGGGATAGTGGGGAGAGGGGTCTATAGGAGCTACTATAAAGGACACAAGGACAAAATCAAGGGGGAGGGTAGAGGTGGGGGAGGGAGGTGGGACTGGCTGCGTGGGGTGGAGGGATGGGGAAAAAATGCAGACAATTGTAACTGAATAAAAATAAAAAAATAATAAAAAATAAAACTAAATAAATAAAAATTAAAAAAAGAAAGACAAACACCATCAATTTCACTCATATGTCTAATCTAATGAACAAACTGAACTAACAAGCAAAACAGAGACAGACTCATAGACGGAGAGCACATGACAACTAGTAGCAGAGGAGGGAGGTATGGTGGGTAGGGGTGGAGGGATTGAGCAAAAAGGAAAAATGACTCATGGACATGTACAACAGTGTGGTGATTGCTGGGAGAAAGGGGACCTAAGGGGGCTAAATGGTAATGGAAAAAATACAATAAATTAAATTTATTTTAAAATGCTGACAATTGTAAGTATTTTAAAAAGAAAATACTTGTTTTTTCCTGCATGCAATGTTTTAATTTTAATGTTTTTCTTATTGGTTATAAGGATGTTGCCAAATGGAATGGCTCCTAATGACTGACATATGGAAAATTGCAGGTTTTGTTGTGGTAAATCTACACATTTTACAACTTTAGTGATATTTCACATTGACTTTATTCAAGTAAAGACTTAAATGCTTAGATCAAACCAACTAAAATTGTCATTTTTGACTGTCAATTTGTAAGGAGAACTTTCAGATGGAAATAGATTCTATCTATTCAAGCACCTTTTACAAAAATGAAGTTTATAAGATTTCAGTGATGTTCCCATTAATGTACCAGAATAATATTGTGAATCCTGACTAGATTCATGTACCTCTTGCCTACTTTTGAGCAAGGAGTCAGTAACTTGGAATTCAGCTGGAAGTAATTGAAACACTATGGAATGAAATAAAATGAGCACCAGAAAAACAACCTATTGGCACAGAGAATGTGAAGCCTTATCTTTATGAACCATGATATTGTCTTCAAAAGTGTTATTGTGGGGTCAATTGTGTCCCCCCAAAAGATATATTGAAATCCCAACCCTTGGCACCTGTGAATGTGACCGTATTTAGAAAGTGTTTTTGCAAATATAATCAGTTTAAGATAGAGGATACTAAATTAGAGGATACCCTAAATTCAGTGGTTGGTAACTTCATATGAAGGAGATGAAACACATTTAACAGTAGAGGCAGACATTTGAGTGATACAGCTGTAAGCCAAAGAACACTAAGGATTGTTGGCAACACCAGAAGATATGAAGAGGCAGGGATAGATTTTTCTCCAGAACTTGCAGAGGACCCTTACTAGACCTCATTTTACACTTTGTGGCCTTCAGAACTGTAACAGAATAAATTTCTGTTCGGAGTTACCAGTTTTGTGGTTATTTATTATGGCAGCCCTAGAAACTAATACAGTATGAGATCAAATTTTTAATTTTCTATGTAACTAGAAATAAACTGATGTAAAACTTCATCCCAGATCAGTGCTACTTTTGGAGTGCCTTGGTATAACAAATACAAAAATTCTCTAATACCACTTCTAGCACACACACAGACAAACATCCCTCAGAAGATAAATTCATTAACAAAATATCACAACTAGTCCAGGAAATAATCTCCCATGAGGAGGAGAGAGTAAACATAGCACATGAATTTAAGATATGATTCTATAAAAAGGTAGGTGTTGAAATGATTTACAAAACAAGAGAAATATATGGCACTGAAAAAATAACAGATAGTTTTAGAAAAAATATAAAAAATGCATAGACTTTAAAAAATAAAGTAAAATAAAAAAATAAGTAAAATAAAAATTCCAGTGATTGAAATGAAAAAC
The DNA here is from genome assembly GCF_022682495.2 of Desmodus rotundus. Taxonomy (NCBI): domain Eukaryota; kingdom Metazoa; phylum Chordata; class Mammalia; order Chiroptera; family Phyllostomidae; genus Desmodus; species Desmodus rotundus. The sequence continues at coordinate 54,768,689 of NC_071392.1, read as the reverse complement.
ATAATAGATGTTAAAGAGGGATATAGATCTCAGTAAGTGATAATAGAGAATAATCATGAAGTTTAAAAAATACTTACTGTATTTTTCGGACTATAAGACGCACCTTTCCCCCTAAGTTTGGGAGGAAATGGGGGTGCATCTTATAGTCCGAATGTAGCTTACCTGGCTCACTGGAGTGGGCCTCAGTGAAGCGGGGCCACAGGAGGCAGGAGCAGGGTCACTGCTGCAGGAAGCCAGTGGAGGCAGGAGTGGGGCATTGCTGCGGGCCCTGGGCTGGAAGGAGGTGGTGTCCAGGCAGGGCAAGTGAGGGAGGCAGAAGCGGAGGCCCTGCTGTGGCATACTATAGTGCTAGGGAGGAGGGTACAGGTGGTGCAGGCACATTAAGAGAAGAAAGCTTGTGGCTTGGGTACATGCCTCCATCACATGACTGGTGGGTCCCCCCATTAGCATTAACATAGGCAAATTCTACTGCAGGGTCACCTGTCAATGTGGCCCTGCAGCTGTTGGAAAACTACAACTCCCATCATACTTGGAAAGGTTGGGATGATGCAAGCTGTAATTTGGCAACAGCTGCAGAGTCACACGGGTTGTGCAAAACTGCTGTCCCCATACAAGAGTATTGTGCAACCTGTGGCCCTCCAGCAGCAGATCTCCCCCATAACAGTGTGTCATCCATTGATGTTCTTAGCTACAGTGCCCCCATAACTATGAAGGACACAGTGCTTATAGTTCTGTCATTACTGTATTTTGTTGTAGAAAGATACAATAGTGTGCCATAGTCTCCTGCTGAATCTACCATAATTGTAGAAAGACATCAAGGCAGAAAAGTATTTCTGCTTTAAAGGATGTTATTAAATATTCTACCACATTTTTTGCTTCAAAATTTTTTTCCTATTTTCCTCCTCTAAAACCTAGCTGCATCTTATGGTCCAGTGAGTCTTATAGTCTGAAAAATACAGTATGTCTATATATCTTTCCAAGGTATCTTACATACTTTATTCTCTATAATATTATACAATAATAAGGAAATGAATGTCATTTTCTATTCTTTTTTGTTTTTAAGTTGAAGAAAGTCCTAGACCAAATTCCAATATATTTTGCTGTTGTGGTTGAAACTGATTCTGGATGATAAGCTGCTTTTCTAGTTTTAGTGTGTGTGCTGCCAAAGTCAACATGGTTAGGTCCTTTTTGAGACACCAACTTGCATTCTTCCTTTCACAGCTGTGTATGCAACATGAGTTTAAGGGCAACGCAAAATGCCATAGCTAAAGCTATTCTTTCTATTAGCACTAACACTAAGCTAATACATAAAAGCAATAATTTTCAAGATTCAGTAGAATTTGATTCAATAAATTATTGGTAAAACTTCTAAGACAATGCAAAATGTGTTATAATAATGGCTTATGTAAAACTCTGGCTTTAGATGATCTAATAGTAAAGGTAACAGGAGTCAGAAAACGCTGCATTATGAGTTTACCCTGGGCTCAGCAACAGCTAGTTAAGAGCTATAAGTCATTCTGAGAGGTGCTAAGAATTTTAAGTAAAGGAGAGAAACTCAGTTTGTCACCAGTGGGGAAGAGCAACCCTAGAAGACCTGGCTATGCATGTGTACCCAATTCTTTCCCTCTCTCTCCACTCTTCTTCTTCTACTCTATGCTTACTCATTCATTGACATAGATTATTAAAATATTGACCAAGCAAAAGTACAGATTGAACATAGATATGGTAACAATAAAGAAGATAATTTAATGACTGAAGTTTTAAAAGCAGTGGGTTAATGCTACAGATAAGATATTATTGCAGTCCCAGTAAAATACTGGACACTTGGTTGGTAAGTATATACATTCTGTTTGTAAAAACCTACATAGAGGCAAACATAATTTTTTTTCCTCTTTGGTGATCTGTATTTATTTTTAATTAAAAAAATTTTAATTACAGTTGACATTGAATACTATATTAGTTTTTGATGTGCATCATAGTTGTTAGACATTTATATAGCGTATGAAGTGTTCCCTCATCCTCTGATAAGTCTAGTACCCACTTGTCCCCATACACAGTTATTACAATATTATTGACTATATTCCCTATTCTTTATCTACCAGTTTGTACTTTTTTATGGAATCTTCTTCAGATTGGCATAATCGATTATTAAGTCCATTTCCAGCCCCTCCAAGCTCTCTGGAGAAGTAGGGGGCAGGCCTGAAAATTTCAAGCTTCTTTTTTTAAAAATTATTTTATTGTTGTTCAATTACAGTTGTCTGCATTTTCCCCCCACAACTTCCCCCTACCCCAGCCAAACCCACCTCCTTCTCTTGCTTCCACCCCTCCTTTGTTTTGTCTATGTGTCCTTTATAGTAAAGCAAACACAATTTTTGCTAGTTTTTAAATAATGAAGTGGTGAGATTTACCTAGGAAGTATTATCATTGATTAAAATACATAGCATACATGCATACCAATGATTGCAATAAAAATTACAGTGAGGATTACCAATCAACTAGAAATAGATGAATGATTTAATAATCATGTGGGTAAAATGGGTAATTTTTGAAGAAACAAAAATAAGATTATTCTCTTAGACATTAAGCAGGAATATATTCCAAATAGATTAAGTTTAATCTTATAACAATAAAACCCTAGAAGAACATATAAATTAATATACAAATCCCATCTTTGATCATTAGCAAAACACTTTGAGTACAGTTTCTGTGGGGAGCAGAGATCCAGAAAATGAGGGGTATCGGAATCAAGAAAACAGTGCTGTGGTATGTGACAATGTAAACATAAAAGAATTTAGTAAGAGGCTAACTATGCAATACCACTAAATTAAGTGTTGATTTCTGTCCCACTTGATTCCAATATTAGAAAAATAGAATAATTTAAAAATAAGTGAAAGGGTAAAGGAAAATTATTATAATTCTATTCTTTTTTATATACTGATAAATTATTGTGTTGATTTATCATCAAAATTTATGTTGTGAATTTTGATACACTTTCTAAAAGTATCACTGTGCCTAGAGTTTCCCAGAAGTAAGTAGAAAGGCTGAATATGGTCATCCATGGACTTTCCACAAAAGTATATCACTATATCTTAAAATCTAAAAACTTCATGTAGATCAGAAAAGACTAATCAGAAGATATAATGGCCACAGTTTTAATGGTAGCCATGATTGTAATAGTAACAAAATTTTTCAAGTTAGTAATGTTTTTTTAAAGAATCATAATATTTAAACACTTCAATGTATACTTGAATAAATAAATAGATATTACATTATCACTTGGTACATATATTATGGAATATATTTTGACAGAACATAAAAACTTTAAATTAAAGTTCATATTCTGCCTCTGAACTCCCCTTCTAGGAAACTGTCACAGGAAATAATTGTACATGCAGACAAAGATTCATGAGCAAGGTATATTATATTATTTATGCTGGTAAGAAATTGGGAACAAATTACATGTTCAGCAAAGGGAAAATTTTTACATTACATCAATTTAATGGAGTATTTTTCAGACATTGCAATAATGTTATTATAGTTTTAAAAAAGATATGTTTAAAGCCATTAAGTACAGATGATCTCAACAAAATGAATGACACATATAAAATAAAAGATATTTGAGTATGAATTTAGTGATTACTTTTTAAAATTTTATTCCTTCTTCCACTTTGTTTTTTATAGGTGTATAGGTTCTTTTTTAAGAAACAGTGAACATTTTATTCTGTCTTGAAAAACTTTCCTGTAAATGGGAGAGGAGACAGTCTTTTCCTTCCTTCCTTCCTTCCTTCCCTTCCTTCCGTCCTTCCTCTTTCTCTTCCTTTCTTCCTTCATTTCCTTGGTGTGTATGTGTGTTTCAGGTATAAAAGAAAGATTGGGGTTCACGCTAATAGAAGGTGACATTCTAAAATGTGACAAACAATGGTATATTTAAAGTAAATATGTTGGGGTGACATTGGTTAATATGATTATATAGGTTTCAAGTGTACATTTCTATGATATGTATTCTGTGTATTGTACTGTGTACCCACCACCCAAAGTCAAATCATCTTCTGTCACCATATACGTGTTCTCCTTTACCTCTTACTACACCCCCTACTGCCCTCCCTGTGGTAATTACCATGCTATTGTCTGTGTTTATGAGGTGTTTTTTTTTTGTTTGTTTTTCTCGTTTGTTCATTTATGTCCCACATATAAGTGAATCAGACAGTTCTTAACTTTTGCTGGCTGACTTATTTCTCTTGTTCATTCATGTTGTCACAAATGGCAGTATTTCATCTTTTCTTGCAGCTGAGTAGTATTTCATTGTACAATATATTTTTGTGAATGAATGTTTTCAAATGTTTACTGTAGGTACCCAGAAGAAGGGTTGCTTGCTCATCTGGTCATTTTATTCTCAATTTTTGAGGAAACCTCATACTATTTTCCACAGTAGATATACCAGTTTACATTCCTACCAGCAATGAATGAGGGTTCTTTTTTTTCCCACAACCTCTCCAACACTTGTTGTTACTTATCTTATTGATAATAGCCATTCTAAAAGATGTGACATCAAGGACAAAAAATGAATGAATGGGACTATATTAAACTTAAAAGCTTCTGCACAGCAAAAGAAATTGTCAACAAAGCAAAAAGGCAACTACACTAATGGGAGAAGATATTTGCATACAACAGCTCTGACAAGGGGTTAATATTCAAAATATATGAAGAACTCATACAACTCAACAGTAAATAAACAAACAATCCAAATAAAAAATTAGCAGAAGGCCTGAACACACACTTCTCCTAATGCATAAAAATGGCCAAAACTTATATGAAAAGATGCTCAAATTCACTAGCTATTAGGGAACTGCAAATCAAAACTATAATGAGGTACCACCTCACACTTGTAAGAATGGTATTAATCAGAAGATATATCCTAGAGTCATAGCAGATGAAAAGAGACTAGTTTCAATGTCAGAGAAATTAACCTTGAAGAGGGAAATAAGTGAAGGCACACATGACTCAGAAAGTTTAGGGTGCTCATGTCAGCCCAGAAATCCTTAGTGAAGCAAGAGAAGGCATCAGAAAGGGAAGTTGGAAAGATGAGCAGAAGGCCTTGAGATTGGGGGTTGATATTTTGAAAACATCAATGTCAAGAATAGGCAATGAAACTGTTTAGACACCATGGAGAGGTGTCTAAAACAGGCTGAATTGGAGATCCTAAATTTTTTTGTGGCACATCTGTAGGGTGTGGGTGCAGAGCTGACAAGGCCCTCAACATAACCACAGTAGAGTGGTGGTTTCCTGGCTAGCAGTGAGGGACAAGGAAAGAGGGTATCAGGTTCAGGTGGGGGCAGGGAAAGGAGTAGAGTCACATACCCCAGTTTTAATCCAACTAGAAAAGAAGTAAAACCATGACAGGAAGCCTGGGAGAAGAGAAAGGGAAACTTGGAAGAATGAGTAGTCCCCCAGGAAACCTTGTCATAATAAAGATGACTGAGTCCCCATACTCAGAGAGGTTAATTTATCAGTAGATTCTAGCCAAGTATATTTGTATTAATGAGTCAGGTGACCCTAAGTTGTGTTTTAAGAAATCTTAGAGTAGTTTCTTGTCAAAATGGTAGGTAGATAAATATAGTACTCCCATCCTCCTACAACAATATCGTAACTACAACTAGATTGCTGAAAAACTATAGTTCAGAACCACCTGAAATCTAGCTGAACTGAAGTCCTCCAACTAAAAAAGAAGCCAACTAAAGGTATAAAAGAGAAACCATCGAGACTGGTAGGAAAGGCAGAGATGGGGAACCAGCTGGTCCCACATCCATGTTTGATGGTTAAAAATCAGGAGGGATATCTCAGCTACAGAAGTCCCCCTTGAGGACCGAGGGGTCCCAGTCTTACACCAGGCCCCCCAGCCCAGGGTTCCAGTGCCAGAAAAAAATGTCCTCATAACTTCTGGCCATGAAAATCAGCTGGTAATATGGCTGAGTGAGACAAAGGGCTTCTGGAATCCCAGGTGTACCTCTTAAAGAGTTGTCATACTGACTTACATGGGCACCTTGATTTCTGAGTTCCAGCACTAGGGCAGCTTCTCAAAAGGCACGAGGGACATATGGGGAGGAACTGAATTGTGTGGCTTTGGAGTAAGAGTTGGAGGGGAAACTTTCTCTAAGCAGAAGTGCTGGAAGAGGCCATTGTTCTTTTGCTGAGCCCTCCTCACACATAGAACCAGCAGATAGGCACCATATATAAGCCTCCATCAAATTAGCTAACTCTTCACTCTGCCCTAGTGGCTCCCTGAGACCCTACCCCACCCAACTTGCTGGCCCACAGAAGCCATTTCCAGTACTTTTTCCATACGAATGGCCTGTCCTGGACCACGATGAAGTTTCATAAAATTTTTCAAAGGTTCACAAGTAGCATCTGGCCTTTGCATGACCTGTACCTCTTGCTAAGTGGCTCTTGGCCTGGCACTCTTGGCAGCTTGCCTTGGTTTGCATCTTGGTCTGTCCTGGGCACCTCCAAGTCCAGCAGCCATCTGTAGATCATTCTGCAGCTCATGCTGAAGGTCCCTGGGCAGGGCAGAGGAGGCAGTTGATCTTAGCCTGTAACAACTGGTCATTTTCAGACAATGCCCAAGCACCACCCAACCACCTCCATGAGTGACACACTCAAAGTGTGGACTCGTTGGGCACCAGAGTTCCACTGAAGCTCACACTCCCACTGAGTCATTCTCTGTGGTGTTGGTCCCTGCACAGCAGCTCCTCTGTTGTAATTGCAGCCAGTTCTCACAGCTTAGTAGGCCTACATGTAAATCCCCCCATTGACATGCCAACAGTAATCAAGGCTCAGCTACAACAGGAAGGTACACACAATCAACATGGGGTGCACTGAGCATGGGTGACGAGGGACGTTGAGCCACTGGACAAAGAACACTTACTACATAAGGCCACTCTACCAAGACTGGAAGACATAGCAGCTCTACATAATATAAAGAAACAGACATAGGGAGATTGCCAAAATGAGGAGACAGAGAAACATGTCCATAATGAACAAGCAGAACAAAACTCTAGGAAAGAAACTAAGAAAAATGGAGACAAGCAATCAAAACACTGGTAATAAGGATGCTCAATGAACTTAGGGAAAGAGTAAATGAACTTAGTGAGAACTTCAACAAAGAGGAAATGTAAAAATAGATATAGAACACATGAAAAAAAAGTCAGAAGTGAATACAATAACTGAAATGAAGACTACATTACAGGTAATCACAGTAGAGTAGATGAAGCAGAGGATCAAATCCGCAATTTGGAAGTTAAGGAAGCAGAAAACACCCAATCAGGATAGAGAAAAAGAAAACAGAATCAAAAAAAGTTAGGGTATGATAAGGAACCTCTGGGACAACTTAAAACATAACAACATTTGCATTATGGGATTGCCAGGAGGAGAACAGAGAGAGAGACCCAGGAACTAAAAACCTATTTCAAAAAATAATAACAAAAAAGTTTCCTAACCCAGTGAAGGAAATAAAGATACCAATCCAAGAAGTGCAGAGTCCCAAAGAACATGAAACCAAAGAGTCCCACATGAGACACATCATAATTAAGTGACAAATGTTAAAGGTAAAGAGAGAGTCTTAAAAGCAGCAGCATAAAGCAGTTAAGCTACCTACAAGAGAACTCCCATAAGATTGTCAAGTGATTTCTCAACAGAAATTTTGCAGGCCAGAAATATTTGGCATGAAACAATCAAATAATGAAAAGCAAAGACCTGTGATCAAGATCACTCTACCCAACAAAACTGTCATTAGAGTAGAATGACATGTAAAGAACTTCCCAGACAAGAAAAAGGTAAAGGAGTTTATCACTACCAAACCAGTTTTATAAGAAATGTTAAAGGGTCTTCCTCAATAAGAAAAAAAGATTAAACATATGTATAATAAAATGTAAATAGCTACATATCAATTAATAATCACTTTAAATGCAAATGGATTAAGTGTTCCAATCAAAAGACATACAGTGGCTGAATGGATAACAAAAAAAGACCTGTACATATGCTGTTTACAAGAGACTCACTTCAGACCAAAAGACATACACAGACTGTAAAGGGATGGAAAAAATATTTTATGAAAATGGAAATAGAACAAAAAATGTGAGGTAGCAATTCTTATGCCAGACTAAGTAAACTTTAAAATAAAAGTTAGAACAATAGACAAAGAAAGACCCAACAATTCCACTTCTGGATATTTAGCCAAAGAAACTCAAAACACTAAATTGACAAGATATATACACACACATGTTCATTGCAGCATTATTTACAATAGTCAAGATATGGAAGCATCCTAAAATCCATCAACATGTGAATGGATAAAGAAGAATGTGGTATATGTGTGTGTGTGTGTGTATATATATATATATATATAATATGACTCATCCATAAAAAAGAATGAAATCTTGCCATCTGCAACAACATGGATAGACCTTGAAGATACTGTGCTGAGTGAAATAAGTCAGAGAAAGGTAACTATTATATGTGGAATCCAAAAAACAAAATAAGATGACAAGCAGACGAGAAACAGACTCATAGACACAGAGAACAGTTCAATGGTTGCAAGATAGGAGGTGGGGTGGGGGAATGTATGTTACAGGTGAAGGGATTAAGAAGTAAAAATTGGTAGTTATAAAATAGTCATTAGGACATAAAGTACAGTATAGGTAATAGTCAATAACAATAGCCAAGTACTGGAAGCAACCTAAGTGCCCATCAGCAAATAAGTGGATCCAAAAACTATGGTACACTTACACAATGGAATTCTACACAACAGAGAGAAAGAAGGAGCTTATACCCTTTGCAACAGCATGGATGGACCTGGAGAGCATTATGCTAAGTGAAATAAGCCAGGCAGTGAGGGACAAAGACCATATAATCTCACATTTAACTGGAACATAATCAACAGAAGAAAAAAGCAAACAAAATATAACCAGAGACATTGAAGTTAAGAACAATGTAACAATAGCCAGAGGGGAGTGGGGAGAGGACAGCGGGGAGAGGGGTTTACAGGAACTACTATAAAGGACACATGGACAAAATCAAGGGGCAGGGTGGAGGCGAGGGAGGGAGGTGGGGTGGAGGGATGGGGAGAAAATGCAGACAACTGTAATTGAATAACAATAAAAATTTAAAAAAAGAAATAACTATGTATGGTGTTAAATGAGTACTAGATTATTAGAGTGATTACTTCATAAGTTTTATGCATGTCCAATCACTGGGTTATGCAGATGAAACTAATATGATATTGTATGTCAACTGTAATTGAAAAGTAAAAAAAAATTAAAACCAGAAATTTTAGAGTAGCCATTATAAGTCTCATAAGAAGTGACATAACACACGTAAGACTTTAAAAACAGAAATATTGAGAGTAAAGAGGTGAAAATGTGTCATCCTCTGCTCAGAAATTTAGGAATTGACCATGCAAACTTAAGGGCCAAGAAGTCCTTGATAGTGGCAGGGTCTGGACCACAGCTATGGAAGCCTTTTGCTGAGAAGAAGCAGGAGCATGACCATGTTGGAGATCTGGACACTAAGGGACTCTGCAGTTTGATTCTTGGGAATCTTTGTGCAGTTTGCCCACAAAACTTTCTATGTATTATTTCCTGAACTGGCCTTCCATGGAACAAGGTTCTGCAGTTATAAGAAGTACTAAGGAACAACAAGGGCAAGAAAGTATTTTATGGTTAGATCGTTTAGGGAAACACTGGTTTAGAAAAAAGTGGGCTGATTGGTTCTTAATGTATTTCCTAGACACTTTTATATGCCATTGTTTTTTTAATGTCTAGTGAAGAGAATTTAGCATGCTGCTCAAATGTATTTAAGTAGAGGAAACTTTTTCCCTAAAAATGTATTTTAATATCTCATACAACTAAAGGTCTGCAAAGAGGGGAGGGGAGGGGAGGGGAGGGGAAGGGAGAGAGAAAAGCAAGGTAGGGATTCCTAAACTCACATTAGCCAAGGTAATGCCACTTCAGTCCTCCTTGTCTGGTCTCTCTATATTTCCTGCCTCTCCTCCAGTCCCTAACAGATACTGTCCATTTCTGTAAAGTTGACAGAAATTCTGCAACACTGCTCAGACAGCTGTATATTTTCTCAACATTCAGAAATTACCATCAACCTGATTTTTATAAGTATGTTCATGAAATAATTCAAAATTTCTTTACTTTTTGCTAGTGGTTTTGGTATGTAAACATTATTAGTTTTCTTTTTTTAATCCTCACCTAAGAATTGATTTTATATTTAGAGAGAGGAAGATGGGGGGAGGAGAGAGAGATTCATTGGTTGCTTCCCATACACACCCTGACTTGGACTGAACACACAACCTAGTTATGGGCCATGACCAGTAATCGAACCTACAACCTTTTTTTGTATGGGATGATGCTCCAACCAATTAAGCCACCCAGCCAGGGCTCAGTTATTTTTTTTAAAATTGGTGAACACATATTGAACTTCAGCAAATAATTTGGGGCATTTATTAAGGTAATAATTTTCCTTTTAATTTGTAAATTACAGTAATAGATTTCTTCTATTGGGACTTCTTTGCATTCCTTAATAAACTCTAATTTTGTGTTATTTATTCTTTCAAAAATATGTTAATGGATAGGTCTGGGTAATTTTTTTTGTTTTGAAGTTTTTACCTATGTTCATAAGACTGACCTATAAATTTAATTTCTTATGCTGTTTTTGTTCAGTTGTTTTTAGACTCCTGCTAGCCATATAAAGTCACATAATATGGTTTCTGGTTATTGAGTATGCTCTGGAATTTTTTAAAAAAATGTTAAATGAGAATTGTGATTCCATGTATGTTAGTGTAGTTTATCAAAACTATCTGGGTCTCCTGGTGCTTTTTGACAGCATTTTACTTTCTTCTATATTGGTGTGTTTAGGCTGTCTACCTCATCCTCAGACAAATTTGTAAATTTTATGTTTCTAGAAAACTATTACAGAATATTTACTAATGTATTGACATAAAGTTGTACAAAATTTTACAATTTCAAAATGTTTGTTATTTTAAAAAGTAAAATATTCACTTAGTAAAATCAAATTATTGAAAGGGGGAGTATATCCCTCCTACCCCTACTTACAGTCTCCACTTTTCCTGTTGCCGTTCACAGGCTATCAGTTTTGCAGGTTTCCTACTTAATCCCCATACAGAAATAATCTATGTATATGTATGTGTGCATGTGTATGTCATGGGGGTATATACAAGCACACTCTATATATGTTCCTTTTAAAAATACAAATAGCAATGTATGACATACATTACTCTGCACTTGAATTTTTCCACTTATTTTTGATGATAGTTATAATAGTACTTACAAAAGTGTACTTTTTAATGGATACAAAATATGGCTACTGATTACACTAATTTATGCAATCTGTCTTTATTTTCTGTCTCTTATTCTATAATTAATGGTAGACTCTATTATTCTTTATATTAAGTAATGAGCATGTTACAAAATAAGAATAGATTAAAAATAACAGATTGATGCATTTCATATACTAATGATCAAGCATATCTCCCCAGAGGTGTAACCCAGGAAAATGGAATAATATGGGTACAAGGGCAGAGGTTAACCACTGTAGTCACTGATATATCCCATACATAGTAGCAACTAAACTACTTACTCATAGAATTAACAGACTAACTAAAGATATAATCTGCTGAAATGCAATTAGTTGATAGAGTTTAGTAAATTATAAGGCAACACTCTCTAATCTATATTAAAGGAGATCACCAGGTTTTGCTCATGCCAAGTTCATCTAGCAAGCACTTCCTGAGCCATTGCATTGGGTACTGTTGATGTTATGGAAAAGAACAAATACTCCACTCCTATGTACATACTTTGGGTTTCACAGTTGTAACATTATTTTGCATTAATTTATATTATCTTCTTTAGGTCCCAGGAATAAGGGAGAGGGAAAATAAAGAAGGGATGGGACCCTTTTCACGTAGATGGTGCCTAAAGTGAAGAAGGAAGCCCCTGCCTCTCCCAAAGCCGAAGACAAGGCAAAGGCTTTGAATGCAAAGAAAGCAGTACTGAAAGGCATCCACAGACACACAAAAAAAGAAGATCTGCATGTCACCCACCTTCCAGAGGCCTAAGACACTGCAACTCTGAAGGCAACCTAAATATCCTCAGACGAGTGCCACCAGGAGAAACAAGCTTGACCATTATGCCATTGTCAATTCCCCCTGACTACTGAGTCAGCCATGAAAATAGAAGACAACACTACACTTGCATTCATTGTGGATGTTTTTTGTTGTTGTTGTTGTTTTTGTTTTGTTTTTTTAAAATTTTTATTGTTATTCAGTTACAGTTGTATGCCTTTTCTCCCCATCCCTCCACCCCACACCAGCTGAACCCACCTCCCTTCCCCACCTCCACCCTCCCCCTTGATTTTGTCCATGTGTCCTTTATAGTAGTTCCTGTAATCCCCTCTCCTCATTGTGGATGTTGAGGCCAACAAGCACCAGATTAATCAGTCTGTGAAGTGCTATGACATTGATGTAGCCAAGGTCAACACCCTGATCAGTCCTGATGGGGCATATGTTTGACTGATTCCAGAGTATGATGCTTTGGATGTTGCCAACAAAATTGGGATCATCTAAACTGAGTCCAGATGGCTAATTCTAAATATTAAAATTTTATACTTAAAAAAAAAGGAAGGGATGGATAGTGTGAAAATATCCTAGATGTCATTCATAATGTTAAGAGTAAGGGACCTGTGGAGACATATTTTTTCTGTTGTTTGACTCTGGTGGTTGAAAAACAATGCTTTACTTAAAACAGAGTTGATATAGTTGTCATTTAACATCGTTCATTGATTTACTGGAAGATTAATGTGAACTTTTTATTCATATATTGGTGCACTTGTGTGTAGTTGGATCCCATATATTTGGGATATTGCAGCAGAGTAGACCTTTCCAAATGTGCTAGTGAAGCTAGAAGTGGAAGCTATTCACCCAACCATTACCTAGGTCCTTTAAGATGTGTAATCAGACCAAATATGGTGATAATGTTCACTATGTCTCACCTTCTTGCCAGTCAAAGTAATACATTTACACTACACTATTGTAGTGATGCATCTGAATCATTGTGCTTTATATTTTTGTTGGCCTCAAGAAAGAAGATACCTAGTAAGAAGGGGTTTTGGTGGCTAATTGGGCTCAAATTTTAAATTTAAAAAAAAAAAAAAAGAGGAGTTCCTGGAATCATATTTCAAACAAGGGCTGAGTCTGTTGCCATCCAATCAGAGCTTTGAAGTTATATCATCAGTAGCACTATCTTGGACCAATCACAGTGGCTCCATTCCAGCCAACCAGAGGAGTACCTTTTGGACCAATCAAACTGTATTTGGAGCCTTCATTTACATGATAATGGACTGAACAGGGATGACAGATAAAGATACATATGTCAGCATGTCAGCTCCCTTCCTGCTGGTGAGCACTCTTTCTCTTTCTATCAAAGATTTTGTTTTTATGACTAGAGTTGAAACATACAAGCTGAGAGGAGCTGTCTCCACTGAATGGAGTACAGTGGAATAGAGTAGACCCAAGTGTACTAGACCAGAGCAGAGTAGATCCAAGCAGTGCAGTGCAGAGTGGAGTGTAACTAACTGAGGAGAGGCAAAGCTACAATCCAAGGTAGGGCTGCCTCAAGCCCAGAGCTACCTCTCCCGAGGACGCCTTGGCCCACCATTGTTGTTTAATAATTGAGCTATAACACTGTTGATCTGTTCCACAGCCATGGTGTATCACAGCCGAAGTGTTTTAACTAAATAGTCTTCTTCACTACACCCCAAATTGGGGATTCCTGTTAGTATAGATTGCCATTAATGACCATCATTTTGGAAAAGAGTTTACATTCTGAAACATTTTATGCATTATTTAATGTTACATAGACTGACTTATACCAAGTTCATAATTTTTGAACATTATAAATTATTATTTTGCATATTGCCCAGGTAAATACAATGTGTATTTCTTTAATGATCTCTACCTTAAATTTAAAATTTATAGTTTATATGTTTCTGATTAATTTTTACTTACAACATCAAAATATAATCAGTAAATAACCATTTGATCTCAGGACACATTGTAAAGCTAATAGTTTTAGATTTGAGTTCAGATTTGATTCTGAAATTTGAATTGCAACTAAAATTGGTCCAAAAAATTCTTCCATTGTTTCTTAAAGTATGCATACTGCTCTTCTAACTAAGTGAGGTTTTCCATTATTTTTAATTGAACAATGCCCCAGTAATCTTTCCAATCCCACAGTGTACAAACAAAGAGAACAAGGCAGACTCCACCCTCTAAGACAATGGTTTTGCCTCTTACCACAAACACTGTAAGTTTAAAGACCTTAGAACAACATCTGGGGAGGAACCACAGGTTGCTAACAAATAAATCATTAAAACGTTATTACCGGAAAAACAAGATGGAGGCGTATGTAGACACACTGTGCTTCTTCGCACAAACAAAAGAAGGACAACAGAAATTTAAAAACAAAAACAACCAGAACTGACAGAAAATCGAACCACAAGGAAGTCTGACAACCAAGGAGATAAAAAAGAAACATTCATCCAGACTGGTAAGAGGGACGGAGATGGGCAGTTGGGGCGGAGAGGACTCGCCTTGCCAGGCAGGACCCAGAAACTGGAAGATTATTGAACTAACGGGGCAGGCAGCGCAACCTCTAGCAGACCCCGAGGCCCCACATTCTCTCATAGATAAACCAGGAGGAATGGAGCAAAACAGACTGCGCAACCCAGAACTTCAGATCAGGGAAATAAAGCCTCAAACCTCTGACTGGAAACACCACAGTGAGGGACAAATACCATATGATCTCACCTTTAACTTGAACATAATAAATAGAAGAAAAAAGGAAACAAAATATAACCAGAGACATTGAAGTTAAGAACAATCTAACAATGGTCAGGGGGAAGTGGGGAGGGGACAGTGAGGGGAGGGGATTACAGGAACTACTATAAAGGACACATGGACAAAATCAAGGGGGAGAGTGGAGGTGGGGGAGGGAGGGGGGTTCGGATGGGGTGGGGTAGAGGAATGGGGATAAAAGGCACACAACTGTAATTGAATAACAATACAAAATTAAAATTTAAAAAAAAGAAAAGAAAAGAAGAGAAAACACCAGTGGGGTTGAGGCGGCAGTGGGAGAAACTCCCAGCCTCACAGGAGAGCTCATTGGAGAGACCCACAGGGGCCCAATTTGATTGTGGGTAGCGGAGGAAGTGACTGAAATCTGGCAGAGTGAAACCAGTGAAATTGCTCCTTCTTGGACCCTCCCCCATGTGCAGCATCATAGCCTGGACCAGCGTTATCCTGCCCTGGTGAACACCTAAGGCAACCCCTTTATGTAACAGAAGCCTCAAGACAAAAAAAAAAAAAAAAAAAAAAAAAAAAGGCCCAAGGGAAAGAACAGTTCAAAGCTCCAGAAATAATTCAACTAAGCAGCGAACAGGTAGCCAATCTATCAGGTGCACAGTTCAAAACACTGGTAATCAGGATGCTCACAGAATTAGTTGAATTTGATCGAAAATTAGATGAAAAAATGAAGGCTATGCTAAGAGGAACAAAGGAAAATGTACAGGGAACCAACAGTGATGTGAAGGAAACTGGGACTCAAATCAATGGTGTGGACCAGAAGGAAGAAAGAAACATTCAACCAGAAAAGAATAAAGCAACAAGAATTCAGAATAATGAGGAGAGGCTTAGGAACCTCCAGGACATCTTGAAATGTTCCAACATCCAAATTATAGGGGTGCCAGAAGGAGAAGAGGAAGAACAAAAAATTGAAAACTTATTTGAACGAATAATTGGAGAACTTCCCTCACCTGGCAAAGGAAATAGACTTCCAGGAAGTGCAGGAAGCCCAGAGAGTCCCAAAGAAGCTGGACCCAAGGAGGAACACACCAAGGCACATCATAATTACATTACCTAAGATTAAAGATAAGGAGAGAATCTTAGAAGCAGCAAGAGATAAGGACACAGTTACCTACCAAGGAGTTCCCATAATACTGTCAGCTGATTTCTCCAAAGAGACCTTACAGGCAAGAAGGGGCTGGCAAGAAGTATTCCAAGTCATGAAAGGCAAGGACCTACATCCAAGATTACTGTATCCAGCAAAGCTACCATTTAGAATGGAAGGGAAGATAAAGTGCTTCTCAGATAAGGTCAAGTTAAAGGAGTTCATCATCACCAAGCGCTTATTATATGAAATGTTAAAGGGATTTATCTAAGAAAAAGAAGATATAAAAGATGAACAGTAAAAATGACAGCAAACTCAGTTATTAACGACCACACCTAAAACAAAAACAAAAGCAAACTAAACAAATAAGTAGAACAGGAACAGAACCACAGAAATGGAGATCACGTGGAGGGTTATCAATAGGGGAGTTGGAGGGAGAGAGAGGAGGGAAAGATACAGAGAATAAGTAGCATAAATGATAGGTGGAAAATAGATAGGGGGAGGGTAAGAATAGTGTAGGAAATGTAGAAGCCAAAGAACTTATAAGTATGACCCATGGACATGAACTATAAGGGGGAATGTGGGAGGGAGGGGGTGGGCAGGATGGAGTTGAGTGAAAGGGGGGAAATGGGACAACTGTAATAGCATAATCAATAAATATATTTAAAAATAATAAAATAAAATGCCATTGGAATTTGAAAAACTTTGTTACTTTGTTATCTCCACAGAAACAGTGATATGTGCATCAGGTCTCTTTTCTTCAACTGTGGCTCAGTCTAGATTGCTGAGAAAATCTCCATTGCTCTAGAGATTAAGGGAACACAGAAAGAGCAAATAACAAATGTCACTAAATAGATAACATTCCATTCTAAGCACAATAGGCAACAGGAATATTTTTTGTATTCTAAAATATTCTAATGGACCAAAACCACAAAAGGCATTTCCATTTTTTAAGCACCATGATTTTGCATTACCTCTAAGTGAAAGTGGAGACAAGAGAGAAAGACAGAGAGAGAGAGAGTGAATGGGGTGGGTAGAAAGGAGAATGAGAAGAGAGAGAAAATGAGGGTGAGAAAGGGAACAAGAGGGGAATGAGAGAGCAGAGAGAGGGAGGAAGAAAAAAGGAAGGAAGGAAGGGAATGATGGGGGAGAGAGGGAGGCAGGGAGGGATTAAGGAAGAAAAAGTATGGAATGACTAAATCACATCCTCATTAAGAATTCAGGTGTTATAATAGTACGATGAAATGATGTGTTATATTCAGAAACCAATGTCACTGAGAATCTACTTTTGATTCCTGGAATTCAACACTGTGTGCTCACACAAATTAAAACACACATAGATGGACTTCCTCTAGTGTAGTCCAATTACAGCAAGTCCCCTAAAACAAAGGGTGATTAAGTTCTCTTTTGCCACATCTGGCTGTTCTCAAGTGTCTTTGATGTTTCAGAGCTCCATTTCATCTTTAAATGTAAGAGGTAGCTGTTAGTAAAGAAACACTTCACAAATTCTCAACAATACATGTGGCTCTCCAAAAATGCTTAGGTTTATTGTTTTCTGTTAGCATCTATGTTCTCAAATTTAATTTGAAAGTAGTATGCATGCATGAATTTAATTAATCCTATGAATAACTTTAAAGACAGAGATAGAAATTGAAAAAAAAACACAGAAAAGGCAAGGTAAATCTTTCTATAAGGATTTTCCTTAAATCAGTTAATCATACAAGCAATAAATTATCCCACAAATTTCCCTTCCTAGTCCTCTCAAAATGATTTCTCTCCTGCCCTATGATTCCGTGCTTAAGATGCTTTTAACACCCAATAGACTTTGGGTCAAATGGATTTACTTTCTTGTACTATGAATAGCTGATTTCCAGTTAAGTGAAAGTCAGGCTTTGATTCCTGAGGTAAGGGGGCCTGGAATTGTCCAAGACATCCAACAAAATCTCTCAGTCTATTAGAGAGTATCTTAAGGCATAAAGAGAGCTGTGTGGTATGTCCATGAGCCTATTTGATTTATTTGTCACAGAAAGAGTCAATCAGAAAGGCCTATAAACAGGTTCTCAACCCCTCCAAATTTTGCTAATGCAAACCTATAGTATTAGAATAAAATCATAAATAGTCTTTTAACATCACCAAATAAAAAGTGCATTTGTATGAACAATATGGACCTTATTTTCAGTCTTGGGCCTTATTGTTGATTTTACTTATGCTATTTTATCACTGTTTTAATTATCATGGGCTAAGGGTTTTATTTTCCTTTTTCTCCTATACCTTCCACCACTCTCAACCTTTCAAACTACATTTAAAACTTAATTGATTTATGGTGCATTTTTTTTATTGTTTGTTTGTGTAGTTTTGGTTGAGGTGTAGATAGTTGTCCACTTTTATTGGTTTATTTAATTGGTTGCTGCCATGGTAATATTTTTAGTACATTTTTTTAGAAGGTTGAAGGATGCTTTGGGGCTTTTCTGTGGTGGTCTGTTAATCTTCAACAGACTGTAACAGGATTCCTTTGTTTCTTTTTCTCTCCTATTTTCAAGTGAATTGACTTCTTTAACCCTTTAGAGGCTAACTAAATTCCTTTGGTTCTAAACCTCCCATCTTTAGACAGTTGTTGTCTGACTGGAGTTGCAGAGAGGTGACCAGTCTGTAGCCACAGAATCAATATCATAAGAGATGAAAGAAAGAACCTATAAAGAGGTATTTAAATTTTTATACTATAATTATAAAATTTATATAACCTAATGTGGTTATTTATTTTATATTTTGTTGTTAATAAAAGAAAGTGTACCTTTGCAATTTTTTTTGTAGACACTTTTTAACTCAATGGCTCCTTAGTGGCTATTATTAGTGAAATGCTTTCAGGGAGACTTAGTTGTGTCCTTTAAGTTTGAGAGAGTAGAAATAAAATAATTCATGTAGCATAGTTGAATGTTTGTTCACTGAGACATATCCACTCAGCAGAGGACAACTCTGAAATCTGGAAGGAATTACTGGGTTGGCCAAAAAGATTGTTTGTCTGTTTTTTTTTTTTTTTTTTCATAAAAGGCTCTAGTAGAGTGTTTAGTTGTTTTTAACTTCATTTAAAATGATTTTGTTAAATTGTATCATGACAGCTGTCATATCAGCGTTCATTAAAAATCAAAATTGGTGATTTTTTTTGTAGCCTTTTAATACTGAAGATGGAAGAAAATAAGCAACAATTTGGACACATTATGTCTTATTATTTCAAGAAAGGTAAAAATGCAATTGAAATATTTAAAAAAGTTTTATACAGTGTATAGAGAAGGTGTTGTGACTGGTCAAATGTGTCAAAAGTGGTTTGTGAAGTTTTGTGCTGTAGATTTCTCACTGGATGATGCTCCATGGTCAGGTAGACCAGTTAGTTGATGATGATTGCGATCAAATCGAGACATTAATTGAGAATAATAAATGTTATACCACACGGGAGATACCTGACATTCTCAGAAAATCCAAATAAAAAATTATTGGTGAAAATGAAAAATGTGTCATTTATTTCATGGAAAAAACTGAACAAACTTTTTGGCCAATGACTTTTGAAAATGCAACTTTCATGGTTAGCTACTTTGGAAGACAGTTTGGCAGTTCCTTACAAAAGCAAACATGCTCTTACAATACAATCCAGGAATCATGTCTCATGGTGTTTACCCCAAAGGGTTGAAAATTTTTGTCCACACAAAAACCTGCACACAGCTTATAGTCAAGCTGGCAGGACAGGTAAACGCTCTGTTCACCTCTTCCCATGACCACATCAAAATTAACCCTGAATTATAGAGCAAGCACACTTGAGAACCACCTTAAGACCAGCTGAACAGAACCATAACTAAAGATATAGCTTGACTTCCAGCCAAGATGGAGGTGAAGGTAGATACACTGTGCCTCCACACACAACAAAAAGAAGGACAACAAATTTAAAAACAAAAAATAACCAGAACTGCTGGAACATTGAACTGTATGGAAGTCCAACAACCAAGGAGTTAAAAAAGAAACATTCATTCAGACTGGTAGGAGGGGTGGAGACAGGCAGCTGGGGTGGAGAGGACTCATGGCAAAGAGGCAGCTGGAGGACCTGACAGGCAAGACAGCAGCTAGTGGACTGGGCAGTACCACATTTGCATGTAGATAAGCCAGGAGGAACAACTGTGAGCCAGACAGACCTCACAACCCAGGGTTCCAGTGTGGGAAAAGAAAGCCTCAAAACCTCTGGCTGTAAAAACCTGAGGGTTGCAGTAGCAAGAGAAAATCCCAGCCTCACAGGAGAGTTCATTGGAGAGACTCACAGGGTCTTAGAACACATACAAACCCACCCACCCAGCAATCAGCACCAGAAGGGCCCAATATGCTTGTAGGTAGTGGGGGAACTGACTGAAAGCCAGCCAAGAACCAAGTAAGCTGCATTGTTCCCTCTCTGACCCCTCTCCCACATACAGCGCCACAATGCAGCTCCATCAGTTGCTCCACCCTGGTGAATACCTAAGGTTCCTCACCTTACTGTGTAACAAGCATGCCAAGACACACACATACACATACACACACACAAGACCCAAATGAAAGAATAGATCAAAGTTCCAAAAATAGAACTAAGTGAACCTAAGAAATAGTCAACCTATCAGATGCAGAGTTCAAAACACTGGTAATCAGGGTGCTGACAGAAATGGCTGAGTATGGTCACAAAATAGAGGAAAAAGTGAAGGCTATGAAAAGTGAAATAAAGAAAATATACAGGGAACCAACAGTGATGGGAAGGAAACCGGAACTCAAATCAACAATTTAGACCAGAAGGAAGAAATAAATATTCAAACAGAAAAGAATGAAGAAAGAAGAATTCAAAAAAAAAATGAGGAGAGGTTTAGGAACCTCCAGGAAAACTTTAAATTTTCCAACATCCAAATCATAAGGGTGCCAGAAGGAAAAGAGAAAGAGCAAAAGTCTGACAACTTATTTAAAAAATAATGAAGGAGAATTTCCCCTATCTGGCAAAGGAAATAGACCTCCAGGAAGTCCAGGAAGCTCAGAGAGTCCCCAAGAAGTTGGACCCAAGGAAGCACACACCAAGGCACATCATAATTACATTACCCAATATTGAAGATAAGGAGAGAATCTTAAAAGCAGCAAGACAAAAGGAGACAGTAATGTACAAAGGAGTTCCCATAAGACTATCAGCTGATTTCTGAAAAGAAACCTTGCAGCTGAGAAGGGGCCAGCAAGAAGTATTCAAAGCCATGAAAGGCAAGGGCCTACATCCAAGATTGCTCTATCCAGCAAATCTATCATTTAGAATGGAAGGGCAGATAAAGTGCTTCCCAGATAAGGTCAAGTTAAAGGAGTTCATCATCACCAAGCCCTTATTATATGAAATGCTAAAGGAACTTATCTAAGAAAAATAAGATGATCAAAAATATTAATAGTAAAGTGACAAGAAACTCACAACTATCCACAACTGAACCTAAAACAAAAACAAACCAAGCAACTAGAACAGAAACAGAGTCACAGAAATAGAGATCACATGGAGCGTCATCAGCAGGGAGAGGGAGGGAGGAGAATGGGGGAAAAGGTACAGGGAATAAGAAGCATAAATGGTAGGTACAAAATAGACAGAGGGAGGTTAAGACTAGAATAGGAAATGGAGAATCCAAAGAACTTATATGTACGACACATGGACATGAACTAAGGGTGAGGGGGATGCTGGTGTGAAGGGGGTGCAGGGTGGAGGGGAATAAAGGGGAAAATTGGAACAACTGTAACATCTTAATCAATAAAATATACTTAAAATTAAAATTAAAAAGTTTTCTTGTATATAGCATACAAAATTTTTGAAAATTCAAAAAAAAAAAATAAAGAAGATCCATTGAGACTGGTAGGATAGGCAGAGATCCAAGATGAGTGAGTCCCTCACCCATGTGTAGCAGTTAAGAATTGGGAGGGATATCTCATCTCTGAAGGACCTTCTGAGGCACTAAACATCCCAGCCCGATGCCAGGCTCCTCAGTCCAGAGAATCAGTGTTGGGATGAGGAGTACCCATAAGAACTGACTGTGAAAACCAGCAGGGACTCAGTCATGGTGAGATGGAATGCAGCTATAGCCACTGGTATCTTCTTGGAGGGCTAGAGCATATACTCACTCACCTATAAACACTTGCCCTAAGCTCCAGAGAAAGGACTGCAGCTCAGAAAGGACCAGGGACATACAGGCAGGAACTGAATTGTCTGGTTTCAGGGCAAGGGCTAGAGGGAAGCTGTTTCTGGGAATGAAGTGCCTACAGGCACCATTGTTCCTTTGTTGATCCCTCCCCCCAACACAGCTAGTAGCTGAAGGTGGGTGGCAAGTCTGAATCTCCTAACCTTACTAGTCCTGTTCTTGTGCCACTGTGGTGATTCTCTGAGGCCCTGTCTGGCCCAAACCTCTTTCAGGAGATAATCCACACAAGTTGTGGGCCTGGGCCTATGCTTCAAATTTCCCTAAAATCTTTCAAAGCTCCACAAACACCAATCAGTGGCTGGTCTTGGCATATCTTGGACCTCTTACTTAGAAACCCAAAGCCAGGAATTAGTAGAAGATGGCCTCAGCTCACAGAATAACCACTATCAGGCTCCAACAAATCCAGCAGGCAGCTATCAATTGCATATCACTTTGTAGCTCCTACCAGGTAGTCCTTGGCCATGCATAGGCAGTGGCTGAACTTGACCTGCACCATAACACCTCCCAAAATGCCCAGAACACACACTGGGAACCTACTTCAGATCACATTCAGAGAAACACAGAATTACTACCACGAATGTTATACCCAAAGACTAGACATGGTAGGTAGGCACTAGGGTCTTGCTAAAGATAATCCCACTCCATGGAGTCATCCCCCACACAAGTGCTTGTCAAAATAGTCATGAACCATTCTTACAGCCCATCAGCCTGAAGGTCAAATCAACCCACTGATGGGTCAACCATAATTAAGGTTCACTAGAATAGGAGATCACACACAACATTTACAAGGGACACCCTTAGAGCACCCAGCTCAGGGAAACAGGGAGATATTGTTATCGGGCCCCAGAAAACATTAACTATACAAGGCTACTGTGCCAAGACTAGGACACATGGGACATCTATCTAATACATAGAAACAAACACAGAGAAAGCAGCCAAAATTCTGAGACAAAGAAACATGTCTCTAATGAAAGAACAGGACAAAACTTCAGAAAAAGGACCAAACAAAATACAGACAAGCTCTCTACCAAGTGTGGAGTTCAAAACACTGATTATAAGGAAAGTCAACAAACATAGGGGAAGACTGGATGAACTTAGTGAGAACTTCAAAAAAAATGGATAGAAAATGTAAAAGTGGAGATTGAAAACATAAAAAAGAGCCAGTCAAAAATGAAAACTACAGTAATTGAAATGAAGAATACATTACAGAGTATCTACAGCAGATTAAACAAATACTAAACAGTGATTTGGGGGAAAGGATAGTGCAAAACACCCAATCAGGACAACAAAAAGTAAAAGAATTCTAAAAGTAAAGACAGTTTAAGGGGCCTCTGGGACAGCATCAAGTGTAACAACTTTTGCATTGTAGGGGTAACCAAAGGAGAAGAGAGAGCTCAGGACTGAAAACCTATTTGAAGAAATAATAACTGAAAGCTTTCCTAACCTTGTGAAGAAAACAGGCATACAAGTTCTGGCAGTGCAGAGAATTCCAAAGAAAATTAACCTAAAGCAGCCCACATTATGACACACTGTAACTAAAATGTCAAAAGTTAAAGATAGAATCTTTTCTTTAATATTTTTTTATTTTTCAGTTATACTCGATGTGTAATATATATTAGTTTCAGGTATGATTAGGTATTGATCACTCCAAAAAATCTAGTACCCATCTGACACCATACACAGTTATTACAATGTTATTGACTATTTTCCCTATGCTGTACGTGACATCCCCATGAATGTTATGTAACTACTAATTTGTACTTTTTAATTTCTTCATTTTTTCACTCATTCCTCCAAAGGTTATCCCATCTGGAAACCATCAAAATTCTTTCTCTGTATCTATAAGTCTGTTTCTGTTCTGCTTGTTCGTTTATTTTGTTTTTTAGATTACACATAAATTGAAATTATATGATATTTAGCCATTTATTTTTCTCTTTCTGGATAATTTCACAACACAATACATTATAGGTGTATACATGTTGTTGCAAATAGCATTTTTTAAATGTCTGAGTTATATTCCATTTATATATGTACCACTTCTTTATCCATTCACCTTTTGATGGACTCTCAGGTTGCATTCACATCTTAAATATTATACATAATGCTGCAACAAACGTGTAGATGTATATGTCTTTTTATTTGGTGTTTTGGGTTTCCTCAGAAAAATAACCAGAAGTGGGTTGCTGAGCCCTTCTTTGTTTCTTGTTATAGCCTTTGTTTTAAAGTCTTTTTTGTCTGGTATAAGTAGTGCTACCTAAGCTTATTTGTTTGTTTTGATTTTTATGATACACCTTTTTACATCTCAGTCTGTATGTTTTGATCAGAAATGAGACTCTCGTCAACAGACTACGTAAAGATCTTGCTTTCTTATCCATTCTACCACTGTATGTCCTTTGATGAGAAATTTAATTCATTTGCATTTAAAGTAATTGTTGATTGATATGTACATTTTGCCATTTCATTGTTCATATTTTTAATATTTGTTTTTCTTCTTAAAGGGACCTTTCAATATTTCTTATACAACTGGTGTGGTGGTGCCCTAGCTGGTGTTGCTCAATTGGTTGGAACATTGTCCAGTACACCAAAAGTTTGGGGTTCACTTCCTGGTCAGGCACATACCTAGTTTGTGGGTTCAATCCCCAGTCATGGTGCATATGGGAGGCAACCAATTGATGTTACTCTCTCACATCATTGTTTCTCTCTTTCCCTTCCTCTCTTTAAAATCAATAAGCATATTTAAAATGAAAAAACCTGGTTTGGTGGTGATGAAGTTCTTCATCTTTTTCTTGTCTGAGAAATTCTTTATTTGTCATTTCATTCCATATGATACTTTTGTTTTGTAGAGCAACTTTGGTCTTGCGTCTTGCTTTTCATTACTTTGAATTATTTCATGCCAATCCCTTCTGGACCTCATTTTTTTTTGTTGACACATCAGCTGACAGTCTTATGGGAGCTTCCTTGTAATGAACTGTTCTTCTGTTGCTGCTTTTAAGTTTCTTTCTTCATCTTTAACACTTGCCATTTTAATTATAATGTTTCTTGGCGTGAGACTTTTTGGTTTCATATTGTTTAGGACTCTCTACACTTCTCAGACTGGTATCTTTATTTCCTTCACCAGGTTAGGAAATTTTCTGTTATTATTTTTTCAAATAGGTTTTCAATTCCTTGCTCTCTCTCTTCTCCTGGGAATCTGATAATGCAAATGTTGTTATGTATTTAGTTGTCCCGGAGGTTCCTTATCCTATCCCAACTTTTTTGGATGCCTTTTTTCTTTTTCTCCATTCTGATTGGCTGTTTTCTGCTTCCTTAACTTCCAAATTGTTGATTTGATCCTCTGCTTTATCTACTCAACTGTTAATTCCCTGTAATATATTATTTATTTATGTTATTATGTTCTTCATTTCTATCTGTTCTTTTTTATATCTTCTATTTCCATTTTTATATTTTCTATCTCTTTTTCAAGTGCTCAGTAAGTTCATCTCTTCTGCTCCTAAGTTTATTAAGCATTCTTATTATCAGTGTTTTGAACTTTACATCTGGCATATTGCTTATCTCCATTTCATTTTGTTCTTTTCTTTCATTAGGGAAATGTCTCTCTGTCCCTTCATTTTGGTTGCCTCCCTGTGTTCTATATATTAGATAGAGATGCTACATATTCTATCTTGGTAGAGTGGCTTTATGTAGTAAGTGGTCTGAAGAACCAAATGGCACAACCTCATTTGTCATCCAAGTCTGGAATTCCAGATGTATAACTTTTGTTGCCTTTGTGCACCCTCTTGTTGTAGTTAATACTTGATTGCTGTTGGCATGTAGTGGGAGGGACTTACCTCTTAACATAATGTGGTGTGAGGACTGGCCATAACCTTGAGCAGTGAGTCTGCTGTTCAGGGAGTGACCACACTGAATAATACTTCAGCAGGTCTCTAGTACCTGTTGAGTCCAACCCTTGAGTTTGTCACAGGTGGAGGTAGTTTAATGGTACTTTGGCATTCTCTTAATCTTTCTATCTGGTGTGTTGGCTCTAGGGTCTTTATGGAGATCAAGATCATCTGCCACCTGTGTCTTTTCTGGGGCCACCCGGAAAGAGCTGCAAAGCAATCTGCCAATTACTGCTACTTGTGCTGAGTTTGAACGAGGCAAGGAGAAGTTAAGCTGTGAACCAAGGCCAACTCTGTTAGTGCCTGGCCTGAGGCCACTTAACTAGAGGTACAAGGCTCACTGAGGCCAGATGCTGCTTGTCTGGGATGTGAGCCTTTGAGACATTTTAGGGAATTCACAGCATGAGCCATGTCAGTCCATTTGTACAGAAAACCACTGAAAATGGCTTGAGTGGGCCTGCAATTTGGATGGGATAATGTCTTAGGGCAATGGCCCCCAAACATTTTTGTGCTAGGGATTGGTTTCATGGAATATAGTTTTTCCATGGACATGAGTGGTTGGGGCAAGACAGGAGGTGGAGCTCAGTCAGTAATGTGAGCAAAGCTTCTCTGGTTTGCCCTCCACTGACCTCCTGCTGTGTAGCCTGGTTCCTATCTGACCATGGTCCAGTACCCATCTGCTGTCCAGGGATTGGAGACCCCTATTTTACAGAAATACCAGGCAAGTTTTGGCACTTTGTAGAAGCAAAAATGTCTGAGATTAATTGCACTGAAGAACATTAGAGGAACAGTTTCTCAATACTGACATCACCACTCCCTCTGGGTGACACAGCTCAGTGTCAAGAGACAATTCTGGCATGGAATTTCTTTAGTGGACAACTGTGAGAGTGAATGGGTGACTGTCCAGCTTCCCCAGCAGTACAAGAAGCTGCCAAACATGCCTCTTCTTTCTTGTCCAACTCAACATACGATGGTAAGCTGCATGACCGAGGGGTAGGGAGGGGCAGTGATAATAGCAAACAGGGCTTATAACATTATCAAAAAATGTGGATACTGCCAACCACTTCAAGGAATAAATCACAGAGCCTGCCATAAATTTCTGTGAATGGCATGCCTATGGATCCCTCAACAGGCCTAAACTCACCCCAAATTCTCTGTGCACCCTACAGTCAGCTTCCTGTGCCTTCTCCCAAGAACAGTGAGTAAAAACCTTTGCATATAGCTAGGAAACATGCAGAAAGCCATCACAACTCTGCAGGTTTGGGAGAAAGCACACAGATATAAGCATTTAACACTACTATAAAGCAAGAAAATGTATAATGTCAACACTCAGCCTGGCTTCACAGGTTAAAAGGAAGGCATAAAATGTTAAAAAATACCCTCCCCCAAGAGGAAACAAAAAAGTGTGGAGCAAGTCTATCCATAGAAAATCCCCTATCCTTAATAGAAATTACAGAAGGTATTATTCTCTTAATGCTAATAAGAGTGGAGAATGTGGCTCTTTTTTCAAATGCAAAGATGACAACACAGTCTTCAAAGAACATAAAAACTCAAGGAAATATTATACCACCAACAGAACACAATAATTTTCTTCTAACTAACTCCAGAGTAAAGGAAAACTGTAATTTTCCCAGAAAATATTTAAAATAGTAAACTACCACAAAATGCAGAAAATCAATTCAATAAATTCAGGAAAGAAGCTATGTGAACAAAATGATAAGTTTAACAGAGATGTAAATCATAAAAAGAACTAAACAGAAATTCTATCACTGAAAAATACAATGAATAAAATAAAAATTGCAATAGAGATAAATATTACCAGAAAACTTGAGCAAGTGGAAGAAAGAGTCTGTGAGCTCTAAGATAGGCCATTTGAAATTATCCAATCATAGGAGAACAAAGATGAAAAAGAGTGAAGAAAGCCTAGGTGAATTATAGAATACTATCAGCAGAAACAATTTATGCATTATTGGATACCAGAGGAGAGGAGTAGAGGAAAAGAGTAGACCACTTAATTAAATATGTAATGTTTGAGAACTTCCCAAATCTTAGGAGAGATTTGGACATTTGAATTATATGATGCTCATTGTCCCCAAACAGATTCAGTCCAGAGATCTCCAAGATGCATTAAGATCAGATGGTCTAAATTCAGAGACAAAGAAGTAATTTTTAAAGCAGTGAAAGAAAAAAAAATTATTTACATTCCAGGAAATCCTCATAAGACTATTAATGGATTTCTTAGCAGAAACTTTGAAGGAAAGATTATATATTCAAAATACTAAAAGCAAAACCTGTTAATGAAAAAAAAATTACCCTGAAAATCTGTCATTTTCATTCAGAAATGGATAGAGAAACATTTCTTACAAAAAGAAAAGCTGAGGGAGTTTATTACTACCACACCTACCTTACTAGAAATATTGAAAGACATTCTACATGCTGAAATGTGAGGACAGTAATTAGTAATATGAAATATAAAATATACTTGTAAAGTAAGTATATAGTCAAATTCAGAATAGTATGTAATATTTTTAGATGGTGGTTTGCCTTGGCAAGCTAGCTCTGTTGGTTAGAGTATACACCAAGTTTGTGGGTTTGATCCTTGGTCAGGGCACATACAAGAATCAACTAGTAAATACATAAATGCATGAGATAACAGGTTGATCTCTCTCTTTCTTTTCCTTCCTCTATCTCTCTTTAATAAAATCCATTAATATTTTTAAAAATTTTGGTGGTGTGTTAATCACTTGACTCTAGTACAAAAGTTAAATGACAAAAGTATTAAAAATAACTATGGTTACAATAATTTGTTAATGGATACATGATATAAAAAGATGTAAATTGTGACATCAAAAATATGAATGTGTGATGTGGAATAAAAGAGTAGAGGGTTGTGTGCAATTAAAGTTAAATTAGCAGCTCAAAATATACAATTATAACTATGTTTTTTATAAGCTTCATGAAAAATGCAAAGCAAAACCAACAGCAGATAATGAGAAGGGAATTAAAGCATATAACTTCAGAAAATCACCAATTCACAAAGAAAGAAAGAAAGAAGGAAAGAAAGAAAGAAAGAAAGAAAGAAAGAAACTACAAAACATCTAAAAAATAATTAATATAAATGGCATTAGAAAGTCATCACCTATTAATAATTATATGTAAATGGATTCAATTTTCTAATAAAAATGCATAGCATGGAAAACAGATAAAAAACAAAAGCAACTTTATGATGTCTGCAGAAGACTAACTTCCATACTTATGATACACACAGGCTAAAAGTGAAGGGATAGAAAATAATATTCCATGCAAATGAAAATCATAAGAGAATTAGAATACCTACACTTAATACCTCACAAAACAGATGTTAAGTCAAAACTGTAATGAGACAAAGTAGGTCATTATATAATGAAAAATGGGTCATTCATCAAGAAGACATAAAAGTTATAAGTATATATTCATCTAAAATTGGAGCACACAAATACTAGTAGATGTGAATGGAGAAATAGACAAGGATATACTTATATTAGGGGACTTCATTATCCTACTTTTAACAATGGATAGTTCATCGAGATAGAAAATCAATGAAGATATATAAGACTTGAACAATACTTTAGATCAATAGACTATATATATATGTATGTATAAATAGACTGTATATATATATGTATATATATATATATATAATTTGACTGCAGCAGAATATATATTTTTCTCAAGTATGCATGGTACATTCTCCAGTATAGATCACAAGTTAGGCCACAAAACAAGTGTTTACATGTTAGATGATTGAAATAATATCTCCTTTTTGACCACAATGGTATAAACATAAAAATAAATAACAGGAAGAAGACTGAAAAATTTACAAATACATGAAATCAAAATGAACAACCAGTGGGTCAAAGAAGAAAATCAAAAGTAAATTAAAAAAATCTTGAAACACAACATACCAAAACTTATAGTATGGAGCAAAAGCAGTTTTAAGATGATAGTTGATAGTGATAAACACCTACATTAAGAAAAAAAATCTCAAATAAACAATTTAATTTTTCATGTCAAGAAACTAGAAAAGAAAAAACTAAGTGTAAAGTTTGTAGAAGGAAGAAAATAATATCAGCTCATAAATAAAATAAAAAATAGAAAGACAATAGAAAGGATCAACAAACTAAATTGTTTTTATCAAAATAAAATTGACAAACCTGGACTTCCAGTCAAGATGGAGGTGTAGGTAAATATGCCTCACTTCCTTGCACAACTACAGCAAAAATTACAACTAAAATACAACACAGAAAATCATCAGAATCAACACAGAATCAACAGAAAATCAAACTATATGGATGTCCAACAACCAAGGATTTAAAGAAGCCACATTCATCCAGAAAGGTAGGAGGGTTGGAGACTCAGAGACATGCAGAAAGGCTCAGACAGGTGGACAGGTGTGAAGAGGCACGGAGATGCACAGATATACTAAACTGGTGGTCCCACATCCACATGTGGTGGATGTAAATAGGGAGGGATACCTCCAGAGTGAGGGATCCCAGCCCAAGACCAGGCCACCAGCCCAGGTGTCTAGTGCCAGGAAGATAAGTCCCTCTAACATCTGGCTATAAAGACCAATGGGGTTAGGGGTGGCAGAAGAAACTAGGATTCTCAGGAGACTCCTCTTAAAGGGCCCACAAGGGACTTAAGACTTACTCAAGCTCAGGCCCTCTGGGATTCAGCACCAGGGCAACAGTTGGAAGGGCACCAGTGGCATATGGGGAGAAATTGAAGTGACTAGCATTAGGTCAGGTGACGGGAGACAGCTTCCTCACAGGCAAAATTCAAGAGGCCAATAGCAGCATTGTTCCATCTTCAAACACTACCTCCCACAGAGCCACAAAGCAATAACATGTGTTTCCCTCCCCAGGTTATTAACTAAATCTCTACCCCATACAACTTATAGGTGTGCTTTTCTATGATAGGCTATGCTACTAAATCAGAGAGTCAAAGTGACTCTACCAAACACACAAAAACAAACACAGGGAGGCAAAATGAGGAGACAAAGAAATATGGCCAAAATGTAAGAACAGAACAAAATTCCAGAAAAAGAACTAGAAGAAATGGAGATAAGCAACATATCAGAACACTGGTTATCAGGATACTCAAAGAACTCATTGGGTACTTCAACAGCATATAAAAGATCCAGGCAGAAATGAAGATTACATTAGGTGAAATAAAGAAAAACCTACAGGGAACCAAGAGTGGAGGGGATGAAGCTGAGAATCAAATCAACAACTTGGAACATTAAGATGGAAAAACCATTCAATCAGAACGGTAAGAAGAAAAAATAATTTTTAAAAATGAGGATAAGCAAAGGAGCCTCTGGGGTATTTTCAAATGTACCAACATCTGAGTTATATGGTTGCCAGAAAGAGAAGAGAAAGATCAAGAAATTGAAACTTATTTGAAAAAAATGAAAGAAAACTTCCCTAATTTGTCAAAGGAAATAAACATACAAGTCCAGGAATCACAGAGAGTCCCCAAACAAGATGGGAGTAAAGAGGATCACATCCACGCATCATAATTAAAATCCCAAAGGTTAAAGATAAAGAGAGAATCTTAACAGCAAGAGAAAAGGAGACAGTTACCTATAAAGGAGTTCCTATAAGACTGTCAGCTGATTTCTCAAAAGAAACTTTGTAGGCTAGACAGGACTGGCAAGAAGTATTCAACATAATGAAAAGCAAGGACCTAAAACCTAGATTACTCTATCCAGCAAAGCTATCATTTAGAATTGAAGGGCAGTGAAAGTTAGCTTTACAAGGTAAAGCTAAAGGAGTTCATCATCATCAAGCCATTATTATATGAAATGTTAAAGGGAATTATTTAAGAAAGAGAAGATAAAAACTATGAACATTATAATGACAATAAATTCACAACAATCAAAAATTGAAAATAAAAAACAAACTAAGCAAACAAGCAGGACAGAAACAGAATCATAGATATGCAGATCATTTGGAGGATTATCAGTTGGGAGAGGGAAGGGAGAGAATGAAGGAAAAGGTGCAGGGATTAAGAAGTATGAATAGGTAGGTACAAAATGGACAGGGGGATGTTAAGAACGGTATATGTAATGGAGTAGCCAAAGAACTTATATGCATGACCCATGAACATGAACTAAGGGGGATATTGCTGGAGGGAATGGGGTTACCGGGCAGAGGGGGTGAAAGAGGGAAAATTGTGACAACTCTAATAACATAATCAATAAAATACATTTAAAAAATAAAATTGACAGACCTCTGGTAGAGCAACTAAAGAAAATAGACAGAAGAGTCAAATAAATAAAATCAGACATAAAAGAGGAGACATTTTAACTTGTATTGCAGAAATACAAAGGGTTATAAGAGGCTACTATGAACAAGTATATACTAATAAATTGAATAACCTAGAAAAAAATGAATAAATTCCTAGAATTATACAACCTACCAAGACTGAATCACAAAGATAAGAAAATCTAAACAGACTAAAAGTGAGTAAGGAGATGGAATTAGTAATCAAAAATCTCACAGCAAAGAACCGTCCAGGATAAGATGGCAAGAGTGGTAAATTCTACCAAACACTTAAAAATAATTAATATGAATCCCTTTCAAACTCTTCTAAAAAATAAAGAGTAAAGAACATTTTCAAATACTTTATGAGGCAAATATTACACTGATACCAAAACCAGACAATAATACCATAAAAGAAGAAAATTATAGGCCAAAATTCCTGATAAATATAATGCAAAAATCCTTAACAAAATATTATCAAACTGAATTCAGTGGCAATAAAATGGGACGGATCTGATCAAGTGGAATTTGGTTCAGAAATGCAAGGACAGTTCAACATTTGCAAATCAATAAACCTGATGCACCATTTTAACAAAATGAAGGATAAAAATCATATAATCTCAATAAATGCAGAAAAAGCATTTGACAAAAATAAACATTCTTTTGTGATAAAAACCTTCAGCAAATTAAGTAGAGAGAGAACGTACCTCAATATAAAAAAAGCTTCATAAATAATAAGCATATAGCTTACATCATACTCTATGGTGAAAATCTGAAAGAATTTTTTTCCCTAAAGTCAAGAACAAGGCAAAGGTGTCTCTGATCACTTGCATGCAATGTAGTACTTGAAATCCTAGTATGAGTAATTAGGTAAGAAAAAGAAATAAAAGTCATCCAAATCAAAAAGGAAGAAATAAAATTGTCTCTTCGTACAACATGATAATATAAAAAAAAAAAAAACAACTGTTAGAATTGGTAAATGAATTCAGTAAAGTTGTAGGATACAAAACCAACACACAGAGGTCAGTGCATATCTATACACTAACAACTATCTGAAAAAAAATTAAGAAATATATTTTATCTACAATAGCATTTAAAATAAAATGCTTAAGAATAAATTAATCCAAAGAGGTAAAAAATCTGTATACTGAAAACTATAAAACATTGATAAAAAATTGAAGAAGTCATAGATAAATTAAAAATTATCACATCTTTCTGTGTTGGAAGAACTAATATTGCTAAAATGTCCATGCTACCCAAAGTAATCTACAGATTACAATGCACTCTCTCTAAAAATTTAATGGCATTTTTCATGGAAATAGAACAAATAGTCCTTAAATTTGTATGGAACTACAAAAGAACCCAAGTGGATAGGATTCCTGAGCAAGAAGAGCAATGCTTGACACATCACATTTCCTGGTATCAAAATATATTACAAAACTTTAGTAATTAAAACAGTATTATTTGTATAAAACAGACACATTGATCAATGGAACAGAATACAAAACCCAGAAATAAACCCATCCGTATATTGTCATGTACTTTTGCAATGATTGTAAGAATACTGACTTGGAAAAATAATTTCTTTAATAAATGGTGTTAGTTAAACTAGATATTCTTATACAAAAAAAAAAAAGCTCCCTATCATACTCCATACACAAAAGTCAATTCAAAATGGATTAATGACTTAAATGTAAGACCTGAAACTCTAAAATTTCTACAAGAAAACATAAGTGAAAATGTCCTTGACATTGGTCTTAGAAATAATGTTTACATTTTAACACCAAAAGTAAAGGCAACAAAACTGAATATAGGCAAGTGGGACTAAATTAAATTAACTTCTTTCTGTACAGCAAAGGAAACAATTAACAAAACAAAAAGTAATCAGTAAAATGGGGAGAAAATACTTGCAAATCATATATCAGACAAAGGGGTAATATCCATATATATATAAAAAACTTTTACAAGTCAATAGAAAAATATTCATAAATAACCCAATTAAAAATGGGCAGATTACAGGTTCTGAATAGGTATTTTTTCCAAAGAAGACTTGCAAATTGCCAATTGGAACATGAGAAGGTGCTCAACATAATTAGTCATTAGGAAACTGCAAATTAAGACCACAATTAACATATCACCTTACATATGTTAAGATGTCTGTTGTCAAAAAGACAAGAGATAGGGGGGAGGAAAATGGCGGCAAGATAGGTGGGAGCGGAGTCCACTTCCTCTCGGCACCAGTGAAATGCCTAGCTGATCTGAGGAACAGAGCAAACAGCCAACGGTATTCCAGCATATACGAATATCAGAGACCAAAAATTGTAGAGGATATGGAAAAATCAGATGGTAAGAAGAGTGATTAAGGACAATAAAGTCCCTGGGATCAGCGCGGGGACCAGGGCAGCTGAAGCCCTCTGCTGGGGTGCAGGGTCTGCTGAAAGATTCCTGGGAGACAGGCAGGCTGGGCTGTGTGAGAGGCCAGGTGCTTGTTTGGACCAAGGGCTTGAATAGGAAGAATTTCTCAAAAAGAAAAAGAGAAAATAGAGGTACTCAGAGGCTGTTTAGAGAACTCTTCACAGCAGCCGCGGCCTCTTGCACCCCCATCCCTCAGCCCCTGACCTGTGAACACAGGATAAGCAGCCACAGCACACACCTGAAGCCCAGGTCAGTGTGCACCCAGATCAGCATCCCAGCTGCCCAGGCACCCACACACAAAGCCCCCGGTTGGTAGGCACCCCGATCAGCGACTTGCCTGCCCATACCTGAAGCCCTGGGTGGGTGCTCACCCCGATCAATGGCCTAGCTGCCTGCGGGCATTCAGGACTGAAGCACCAGGGACAGAACACTTCCCAACTAGCCCCTGGGCACAGAGCCCTGCAGGGACTACTCACCCTCTAGGAAGAAGGCAGAACACCCAGCAGAGGTGAGCTGCAGGGATATGGGAGACTGCAGCCCCTGGAGAGAGTTGACCCAGTAGGGGACTGAACTACCCTGAAGGAGCACCAGAACCCCTAGCATCTAGAACAGCAAAGAGTAAGAAGGTGGAGTGTGAGTTGCCCCTAATTAGTGCACCTCAAGGACAGCACAACTGGTGGACTAAAGGCCTAGGGAGGAGCAGAAGGACCCTGAGGAACTGGACTGGAGGCTGGACAACAACAGAGTGTGGCTCAGGAAGAGAAAAAAGTGAAACCAATCCTTCCACCCAATAACTCCCTTTTCACAGACAGGAAGACCAGCAGAACTGACTTGACCTGTTTAAAGCCACCAGAACACATTTTATTAAATTCTTTCTTCCTGTCTGTCCTTCTTTCTTTTTTTATTCCTTTTACCTTCCTTCTTTTAATTTTTAATTCCTTCTTCCTGCCTTCTTTTATTTCCTTATTTATTTTAATTTTTGTTAAAATTCTATCTTCTTTACTTCCTTCGATCTTTTCATTCCTTCTTCCTTCCTTCCTTCCTTTACTTTTCTATTCCTTTTTCCTTCCTTCCCTTCTCCTTTTTTCCCCCTTCTTTCTCCTTTTCCCACAGGTGAGACAATAAAATCTACAGCTGTGAAAAGAACAGAGTTAAACCCTATTAGACCCATAAATGTCAACTCAAGACTAGTGAGCTCAGGAGATTAAGGAGACAGCACCACTGAATCCCATTGGCATTCTACCATAGAAGTTCATACCATAAACCCAGGGAGTCAGAAAAGATCAATTTAACAAGTAGAGGCTAACAAGAACACTGTCACAAAAAAAATGGAAAGACAAAGAAACAGTCCCCAAATGAAAGGAAAGAAGGAAGCCTCAGAAACAATGCTAACTGAAATGGAGGAAAGTCAATATTCAGATACTGAGTTCAAAGCAATGGTTATCAGGAAGGTCACTGAGTTCACAGAGAATTACCAAAAAATACAGGGAAACTACAATGAACTCACTGCAAATTATAACAACATGAAAAAGGAAATAGAAACTATCAACAAGAGCCAAGAGGAAATGAACAATACAATTTCTGAATTGAAGAACACAGTAGAAGGAATCAAAAGCAGACTTGATGAACCAAAGAATCGGATCAGCGAGCTGGAGGACAAAGTAGAAAAAAACACCCAGAAAGAACAAGAAAAAGAAAAGAGGCTCAGAAAGAATGAAGAGGGATTAAGGGAAATGCAGGACAACATGAAACATAATAATATCCATATAATACAAATACCAGAAGGAGAAGAAGAAGAGCAAGGGATACAAAACCTGTTTGAAAAAGTAATGATGGAAAACTTCCTTAATCTCATGAGAGAAAAAGTCACCCAAATTCAGGAAACACAGAGAGTCCCAAACAAGAGGAACCCAAAGAGGTCCACTGAAGGACATATCATAATTAAAATGGCAAAATTCCAAGACAAAGAGAGGATCTTAAAGGCAGCAAGGGAGAAACAGGAGATAACATACAAGGGAGCCCCAATAATGTTAGCAACTTACTTCTATATGGAAACACTCCAAGGAAGAAGAGAATGGCAAAAAATATTCCAAGTAATGAGTACCAGAGGCCTGCAACCAAGGCTACTTTACCAAGCAAGGCTCTCAATCAAGATAGAACGCCAAATAAAGAGCTTCCCAGACAAAAGAAGTCTAAAAGAATACACCCCCATCAATGCAGCTCAGCAAAAGATAAGAAAGGGATTGCTTTAAAGAAAGGAAGGAAAAGAGAAAGACAGAGGAACACAGGTAGGAAAAAATGGCAATGAATAACTACCTATCAATAGTAACAATAAACATAAATGGTTTAAATGCTCCAATCAAAAGACATAGCATAACTGAATGGATAAGAAAGCATGACCCACAGTTATGCTGCCTACAAAAGACCCACCTCAGGACAAAAGACCTACACAGACTGAAAGTGAAGGGCTGGAAACAAATTTTCCAAGCAAATGGATGGGGAAAAAAAAAAGCAGGGTTAGCAATACTCATATCAGACAAAATAGACTTCAAAAGAAGGGCCATAAAAAGAGACCCAGAAGGTCACTTCATAATACTCAAAGGAAGAATCCACCAAGAAGACATAAACACTATAATATACATGCACCCAACATAGGAGCACCCAAATATATAAAGAAAATCCTTGGAGGCCTTCAAGAAAGATATTGATAGCAACACAATTATGGTAGGGGATTTTAACACCCCACTGTCAAAGATGGACAGATCTTCCAAAGAAAATATCAACAAAGACATTGTGTCACTGAACAATACCATAGATGAAATGGACTTAACTGATATACAGAGAGACTTTCATCCAAAAGAAGCAAAATACACATTCTTTTCAAGTGTACATGGAGGACTTTCAAAGATAGACCACATGATGGTACACAAAGCAATCCTCAACAAATTCAACAAAATTGAAATCGTATCAAGCATTTTCTATGACCACAAGGGACTGAAACTAGAAACCAACCCCAAAGGAAAAAACCCCAAACACTCAAAATCATGGAGACTGAATAGCATGTTATTAAACAATGAATGGGTCAAGAAAAAGATTAGGGAAGAAATCAAAAACATTCTGGATAAAAACGAAGATGAACTCACAACAACCCAAAACCTATGGGACACAGCAAAGGCAGTCCTGAGAGGGAAGTTCATAGCTATACAGGTCTACCTTAAAAAGATAGAAACATTTCAAACAGACAACCTAACCCTACACCTACAAGAACTCGAGGAACAACAATAAAGACAGCCCAGATCAAGTACAAGGAAGGAAATAACCAAGATCAGAGCAGAGTTAAATGACATAGAGACTAAAAACACAATTGTAAGGATCAATGAAGCCAGGAGCTCATTCTTTGAGAAGATAAAAAATTCGACAAGCCTTTAAGAATGCTCATCAAGAAAAAAAGAGAGAGAATCCAAATAAATACAATTACAAATGAAAGAGGAGAGATTACAACTGATATCAAAGAAATACAAAGGATTGTAAGAAATTACTACCAAAAACTGTATGCCAAGAAATTGAAAACCTAGATGAAATGGACACATTTCTACAAAAATATAATTTTCCAAAATTCAGTGAAGAAGCAGAAAACCTGAACAGACCAATAACAGCTAATGTGATTAAAGCAGTATAAAAAAACTCCCAACACACAAAAGCCCTGGACCAGATGGTATCACAGGAGAATTCTCCAAAGCTTTTAAGGAAGAGCTAACCCCTATCCTTCACAGACTATTCGAAAAAATCCAAACTGATGGAAGACTCCCAAACTCTTTTCATAGAGCCAGCATCATCTCAATCCCCAAACCAGATAAAGACACAACGAAGAAAGAAAACTTCAGGCCAATATCGCTGATGAGCATAGATGTCAAATTTTTCAAAAAATATTGGCAAACCACATCCAGCAATACATTAAAAAGATCATACGCGATGACCAAGTGGGATTCATCCCAGGGATGAAACGATGGTACAATATTCACAAATCAAGAAACATAATACATCGCATAAACAAGAGCAAAGACAAAAATCACATGATCATATCAATAGATGTGGAAAAAGCACGTCATAATTAAAGCACCCATTTATGACAAAAACACTCAGCAAAGTGAGAATAGATGGAGCATTCCTCAAAATAATAAAAGCCATATATGACGGACCTCCAGCCAACATCATACTCAATGGACAAAAACTTAAGGCTTTCCCACTAAGATCAGGAAGAAGACAAGGATGTCCTTTCTCCCACTCATATTCAACATAGTATTGGAAGTCCTAGCCACAGCAATCAGACAAGAAAAAGAAATAGAAGGCATCTATATCAGAAAGGAGGAAATGAAACTGTCACTCTTTGCAGATGACATGATAGTGTACATGGAAAATCCTATACACTCCACCAAAAAATTACATGACCTAATAAATGAATTTGGCAAAACAGCTAGATACAAAGTCAATACTCAGAAGTCAAAGGCATTCCTGCATAACAACAATGAAACTGCAGAAACACAAATCAGGAAAGAAATCCCATTTGACATAGCAACAAGAAAAACAAAGTACCTAGGAATAAACCTAACCAAGGAGGTAAAAGACCTGTACTCAGAAAACTACACAACATTGAAGAAAGAAATTAAGGAAGACACAAACAAATGGAAGCATGTACCATGCTCAGGGATTATAAAAATTAACATAATCAAAACGGCCATACTACCCAAAGTGATTTATATATTCAATGTAATCCCTATTAAAGTACCCATGACATATTTCACAGATATAGAACAAACACTTCAGAAATTCATGTGGAACCATAAAAAAACGTGAATAGCCGCAGCAATTTTAAGAGAGAAGAACAAAGCAGGAGAGATGACAATAACTGATATTAAACTGTATTACAATACCCCGGTAATCAAAACTGCCTGGTACTGGCATAAATACAGGCACATAGACCAATGGAACAGAACAGAGAGCCCAGAAATAAACCCAGGTCTTTACAGTCAATTAATATTTCACAAAGGAGGCAGGAGCATAAAATGGAACAAAAATAGTCTCTTCAACAAATACTGTTGGGAGATCTGGAGGGTTACGTGCAGAAAAGTGAAACTTGATCACCAACTGATGCCACACATAAAAATAAATTTAAGGTGCATAAAAGACTAAAATATAAATTGTAACACCATAAAATTCCTAGAGGTAAACATTGGCAGGAAAATCTCAGACATTCCACGCAGCAACATCATCACAGACACATCCCCTAAAGCAAGGGACATAAAGGAAAGAAGAAACAAATGGTACCTCATCAAAATAAAAAGTTTCTGCATGGCTAAAGAAAACAGCATTAAAATGAAAAGAGAATCAACAGTATGGGAAAACATATTTGCCAATGATACCTCAGGCAAGGGCCTGGTCTCCAAAATGTATAAAGAACTCATACAACTGCACTCCAGGAAGACAAACAACCCAATTAAAAAATGGGCAAAGGACTTGAACAGACACTTCTCCCAGGAAGACATCCAGAGGGCTCAGAGACATATGAAAAGATGCTCAGCATCACGAGCCATCAGAGAGATGCAAATTAAAACCACAATGAGGTACTATCTCACAATAGTCAGAGAGGCCAATATAAACGAATCAACAAACTAATGTTGGAGAGGATGGGGAGAAAAGGGAACCCTAGTGCACTGTTGGTGGGAATGCCGATTGGTGAGGCCACTGTGGAAAACAGTATGGAATTTCCTCAGAAAACTAAAAGTGGAACTTTCCTTTGACCCAGTAATTCCGCTGCTGAGATTATACCCTAAGAACCCTGAAATACCAGTCCAAAAGAACCTCTGCACCCCAATGTTCATAGCAGCACAATTTACAATAGCCAAGTACTGGAAGCAACCTAAGTGCCCATCAGCAAATGAGTGGATCCAAAAACTAATGGCACATTTACACAATGGAATTCTACCCAGCAGAGAGAAAGAAGGAGCTTATATCCTTTGCAACAGCATGGATAAAACTGGAGAGGATTATGCTAAGTGAAATAAGCCAGGAGGTGAGGGACTAATAGCATATGATCTCACCTTTAACTGCAAGGTAATCAACAAAGGAAAAAAGCAAACAAAATATAACCAGAGACATTGAAGTTAGGAACAATTTAACAATAGCCAGGGGGGAGTGGGGTGGGGACAGTGGGAAGAGGGGATTACAGGAACTACTATGAAGGACACATGGACAAAATCAAAGGGCTGGGTGGAGGGATGGGGAGAAAGTGCAGACAACTGTAATTGAATAACAATAAAATTGTTTTAAATATACAAGAGACAACAAATACTGGCTAGGTTATGAAGGAAAGGAAATCTTCATACACTGTTGTTAATAGAATTGCATGTTGGTACTGCCATTATGAAAAATTATGTGTATTTTATTCAAAATATTAAAAATGTTATCCAACAATGTCATTTCTCAGTATATATGTAAACAAAATAAAATCCATAACAGAGAAAGATAACTGTACCCCTATGTTCATTGCAGCATTATTCACAATAGCCAAAATATACACAATAACCTACATGTCTATCAATGAATAAGTGTCTAAAAAATGTGGTATAAATGGAATAATATTCAGTCTTATAAAAGGACATCTTGCCATATGGGACAACATGAATTAACCAGGAGGACATTGTGCTAAGTAAAATGAGCCACACAGAAAAAGACAAATACTTTATGATTTCACATAAAAGTGAAAATCTAAAAAAACTAAACTAATAGAACAAAGAATAGAATGATGGTTGTCACAGTCTGGGATGGGGTAGAGAGGGAATATAAGATTTAGCAAAAGTGTACAAGCTTACATTTATAAATTAAGTAAGTTTTAGAATCTAATTAATGTTCAGCATGATGACTATAGTTAATAACACTGTACTGTATACTTGGAATTTGCTAAGACTGAATTTTAAGCATTCTCAACAGTGAAAGTAAGTATGTGAAGGGATGGATGTGTTAATTAATTTGATTGTTGGGGAATTCTTTCATAATACATATGCATATCAAATCATCATGTTGTGCATTTGAAATATATTATAATTTTATTTGTCAATTATACCTTCATAAAGCTAGGGAAAACAAAGGAGTTACCTGGAGTATAAATAAAATGATTTACATAATTTGGTAAAGTGTTATTACTTTACATCCAAGATATAAGAGCTTGGAAATCAAAAGGAATGGAAGATGGTACATGCCTGTGTGAACAAGATTTCACGTGTGCCTCATTCCACTCCTCAGGTGGATTATATTTCATGTACATCCACCCCTGCTTTAGTTTATAGTTGTATGTTGGATTTACAGATACCTAAGAGACTCAAAATGTAATCTATGTTTTCTCAGTATCAACTTCAGCCCAACATGCTCCCTCAGATTCGATGTCGAAACACATATTGCAGAAGGTGGTTCTACTTGTGTTGCTCCATGTGTGTGGGTAGCTGATGAACAGGGCTCCTATGTGTAAGAACT
Source organism: Desmodus rotundus (assembly GCF_022682495.2). Taxonomy (NCBI): domain Eukaryota; kingdom Metazoa; phylum Chordata; class Mammalia; order Chiroptera; family Phyllostomidae; genus Desmodus; species Desmodus rotundus. The sequence goes on along the minus strand of NC_071392.1, from coordinate 54,726,321 downwards.
GAAGTCATCATAATGCCCTTCCTCTATTGAGGAAAAGCAACCCCAAATGCTACTGGAGTATCTCAAACTCTTTAAGCTACTTTCTAAGAAGTTTTTCTGCTCTACCAAATCAAAAACAGTCTTTTCTATTTTTCCCTTAAAATTTTAAAACCAGGGGTATTTTAAAAGAAGAAATTATCAATATGTTTTTCATTAATTTACACTTAAATCATTAAAAGTCTGCTTTGTAAGAGCTTTTTGATGTCCAGATAGCATTTTTGGGGTCCTTTTTATAAGGCATTTAAAGCTGGTTTTCCTTCTATTTTCCTCTGGCTCTCTCACTTGCAAAAGAGAAATAAGAAAAAGAGAGAGAGAAGAAGGAAGGAAGGAAAGAAGGAAGGAAGGAGAAAGAAAGAAAGAAAGAAAGAAAGAAGAAAGAAAGAAAGAAAGAAAGAAAGAAAGAAAGAAAGAAAGAAAGAAAGAGAGAGAGAAAGAAGAAAGAAAGAAAGAAAGAAAGAAAGAAAGAAAGAAAGAAAGAAAGAAAGAAAGAAAGAAAGAAAGAAAGAAAGAAAGAAAGAAAGAAAGAAAGAAAAGAAGAAAGAAAGAAAGAAAAAGAAAGAAAGAAAGAAAGAGAGGAAGGAAGGAAGGAAGGAAGGAAGGAAGGAAGGAAGGAAGGAAGGAAGGAAGGAAGGAAGGAAGGAAGGAAGGAAGGGAGGGAGGGAGAAAAGGAAGGGAGGGGAGGGGACAGAAGGGGAGAGGAAGGTAGGGGAGGGGAAGGAAGAGCAAGGGAGGGGAGGGGAGGAAGGAAGGAAAAAGAAAGAGATTCAGTTAGCTGGAAGCAGATGATTTTTCACTCAAGAAGTGGTGTCTTTTAGATCTTCAGTTTACATGTATCAATTTATTTCTAAATTAAGATGTGTGCACACTCATTCTCAAAAAGTCAGACACTAGGTAGTTAAACATAATGCCTTTACATAGCTACATGAAATTATGACTCTTTTGTTAGGAGTCTTTCTTCCAAAATAAATGATACTCTTTAAGGTTTATTTACAATCCCTTCATCCCACACAATTCACAATGCACAAATCATAAATCACATTGCCATTCCCACTTTCTCTTCTATTCTCCAGGCACTCCAATGGCATACTGTCACATGGAGACTTCCAAGTGTCTTTTTAGTCAATTCCTCAATATGGGCTCCAAACTCAACATAACTCAGTTTATAGACATTGAAATTGTGCCTGAGGGGCACTGGGAGCGGAGAAAAGAGTATTATACAGATTATTGGGGGTGGGGTCTCTGAATTATTTTCTTAACTACTGAGAAAATTATGTTTTGGAGGGAATTAATTTTGTAGAGAATGTTAATTGTTGCAACCATTGCTTTTGTGTATAGACACCCAGGTATTCAATTTGTTAAACCAATGCCATGTGAGGCTTTCACACTGGGTTTTCTCTTGTATCTTCCCACAGAAATCCTGGACAATTTATCTTGAGCCCTTTTGCCCTACAGAAGATACTACATCATGGTGCTGCAAAGTTAATGAATAGTTTTTTCTCTATGAATATTTTATGCCAACTGAGACTTCTAAGCGAAACATTAGTGGTAGTACTAATGGAAAATGAGTTTTCAAATTTTGAACTATTTATAATTAAGTAATTGCACATTTAACACCATTAGCAGAAGCCAAGAAAATCTACATACCTTTACCTTACCAATTTAACTTGGACAAATTTATGCAAAGTAGATAATGATAAGTTATTACAAATATTTAGATGCAAGAGTTTGTTTCTACTGGTGAAATATTTGAAACAAAGGAGAATAGGAATTGAAGCAATGAAGCAAAGTGTTTCATGTTTTATAAAAGGCAATAAAATAAAACTATTATAGTGTGGTTCTAGGATAATATATAATAATACAAGAAGTTTATAGTATGTTGAGTTTAAAATGTCTATTTTATAAGAGAATTACTACATAATTCTATATTGAGCCTTAAGTAGGACTAAAATAACAGGAACTAAGATTAAGGCATTAAGGATAATTTTACCTTTCTTTTTTATTGCATATGTTTTTAAATTTCCCTACAATGTACCTGCAGCATATTTTTGTATTATAATTTTATATTTAATACAAATATACAGTGTTTTTGTAATGTAAAAATCAGGATCTCTAATATTAATTCATAATCTAGGACATATGTGAATTTTTCTAAGGAAGTTCAATGTACAGATCACTATACCAAATGCTGAACTTTTGCCTTGCTTAACTTCTGATGAAGATGAACTAATAGTTTTATCTTTGTGTGATCCAAGAAAGCAACATGAAGCCTTGTCATCAGATGCTGGCATCTGTGGGGACTACCTTAGGATTAATATTATTAAAATAATGCAGAATTTAATCCCTGTCAATATGAGTAAGCATAGATAATCCATATAAAATTCTTAGTAAGATCAGTGAATTAGTGTCCAGATAAAATTCCAAATGGCAAATGCTTTTTGTATTAAGTAGAGTTCTCTATATAGCGACCTTGTATTTTTGGTCCTAGTGACTTTTTTCCCTGAATTTTATTATAGTTATATAATTTTCTTGCTACCATGAACTTCAAAAATTCTAATCACTTCCATCAGAAGGTTAAATACAACAAACCTAGAGTCACACATCTCATTTAATTCTCACAAGAAACCTATGAGATTAGCACTGTTATTGTCCCCATATTACAGATGATAAAACTGAGATCCACAAAAGTTAGATACTCCTTCCAGTAGACAATGGATAGTGGTTAGCAGAGGTAGGATTCAACTTTAGTGCTATTTAAATCCAACTCCTCACCATTTTGAAAGCAATGATGCATACAAAATGCTTAATGCAGTCCAATATTCCCCCAGCCAGACAGAATGTTCCAAATCAAAGAAACATAAAGTAGGAAAAGAAAAACATCCTTTTACCCTCAGTTTTCAGACTATCTCTATTATCCTTTTAAATAATTGTACAAATAAAGGTATCAGCTCCATTTTATTCCCACATCCAGCAAGTATGATATATGATTTCTGGCAAAATAATTATTATGATAAAATTCAATTACTATAAAACTATGCAGAGATCCTATAATCTATTATAATATCCATTATGATGGACTTTAGCCAAGCGGAAGGGAAAATTATCTAAACAAGTCCCATTACAGAAATTGACTAATGCATTACCTAATTTAAAATGTCTCCTTCTCTTTGCACATTTAGATTATTTCATGATACCTAAGGAAATATAGTTTTGATAATTGTTTTAGCATATTTTCCATTTCATGACATAAGGTTTGTGTTAATATTAAATACAAACAATAATAGTTTCCCACCCTGTTGAGAAAGTATTTTATAACCCTTTTCTTCACTGAAATTTAATAAATCAGAGGAAAAAAGTAGAGAGTTAGATTGCTACATTTGAATCACGAATCCTGTGTTATCTTTTCTGACTTCTAGGTCCATCAAGATTGATAAAGAATCCATGAAAATTTCATTTAAACCTAGCATGGCTGTGGTATATATTTTAGGTTATGGTTATTATAAAAATAACATCAAAAATAAAATTCTTCCAGGCCATTATTTCAATAATTAACATTTATTAACAAATACATATGAGTACAAACTTCATATTTAAATTACACTGAGGTCTGAAACTTCCTTTTTTCTCTTCTTTTTTATTGTTGTCCAAGTACAGTTGTCTCCATTTTCCCCTCACCATTCCCCCCAGTCCCACCCATCCCTACCTCCCACCTTCAATTGTACTCCTCTTTGGCTTTGTCCATGTGTCCTTTATACACGTTCCTTGATGACCCTTACTCCTCCCTTGATGACCCTTTCACCCTGTTATCCCCTCCCACCTCTCCTCTGGTTACTGTCAGCTTGTTCTTTATTTCAATGTCTCTGGTTATATTTTGCTTGCTTGTTTGTTCTGTTGATTAGGTTCCAATTATAGGTGAAATCATATGGTATTTGTCTTTTGCCACCAGGCTTATTTCACTTACCATAATGCTCTCCAGTTCCATCCACGCTGTCACAAGGGGTAGGAGTTCCTTCTTTCTTTCTGCTGTGTAGTATTCCATTGCATAAATGTACCACAGTTGTTTGATCCACTCATTTACTGATGGGCACTTAGGTTGTTTCCAGAACTTGGCTATTATAAATAGTGCTGCTGTGAACACAAGGGTACATAGGTTCTTTTGAATTGGTGTTTCAAGATTCTTAGGATATAATCCCAGCAGTGCAATTGCCAGAATATTTGTATTTTTCAATTACAGATTACATTAAAAATTATATTAGTTTCAGGTATACACCATAGTGGTTAGACATTTATAGACTTAGGAAGTGATTCTCCCTATGTCTTGTACATACCTGACATCATGTATAGGTATTACAGTACTGACTATATTCTGAAAACTGTCCTTTATATCCCTGTGACTATTTTGTAAGTGCCATTTGTATTTTGTAAAGCTTTCTTCTTTTCTACCCAGCACCCTAACCCCCCATCCCATCTGGCAGCCATCAGCTTGTTCTCTGTAACTATGAGTTTGCTTTTGTCTTGCTTGTGCATTTCTTTTATTTTGTGACTCTACATATAAAGGAAATCATATGGTATTTCTCTTTCTCTGATCAACCTATTTTACTTAGCTTAATACCTTCTACATCAATCTACGTTGTCACGAATGGTAAAACTTCATTCTTTTTTATGATTAATGTTCCATTGCATATATGTACAACTTATTTTTATCCATTCACCTGTGATTGAAGCATTTAATTTATTTACATTAAAGTAATCATTGATAGATATGTAGTTATTGGCATTTTAATAATTTTCTGATTGTGTTTTTTAGTTTTATATTTCTTATTCTCTTGATCTCATGTATGTTGATGGCTTTACAGCGTTATATTTAAATTTCTTTTTATTTCTTTTTTTTCAAATAGATGCAAAAGTTTATATAGAAAGTCATATAGGTTCCTGGGGGAGGGGGAATGGGAAAAGGCATGGAAAAGAGAGAGAAAGAGTGAGAGAGAGAGAGAGAGAGAGAGAGAGAGAGAGAGAGAGAAGAGATAGGGAACACTGTGTCCTTTGTCTTAAGGACTTTTTTTAATGGAGGTCTCCAGGGGTGGTTCTCAATAGAATATTTATCAGCTTTCCCTGTGTGTCTCCTCAGGGTTGTGATCTCCATTGATTGTTCACAACCAGGGCAGGGGATCATTATTCATTACAGCTGGTCCTGATGTCAGGCATGGCATTGCCACACCTGGCCTTGCTGCTTTCTCTGGGTCCTAGATGTTATCTCTTGTTGGACCAAAATTCTGTCTCTCTGGTCAACAGACCCAAGGCTTTGCTCATAACATTATTTGATTCAGATCAGAACCTCATTATCTTGAGGGATTAATGCTTAAGGGATTGGTCATGCAAGGGCTTGTATGGGACTCATAAGAGGCTTTTCTTTGGCCTCGTTTGTCCTCTAAGTTATTCTACAAAATAACTAGTGACATGCCAGGAAAGAAAAGGTCAGGAGGTTGTCCAAACCACATGACCAATGATATGAAAGTTCAGGCAGTCTAGACTGCATGACTGCAATGTGCAAGGGAAGGTAAGATCACCCTGGTGGCAAGATTCCCCCTTACAATTGTCCATTGCTAGGCACCCAAGACTTTTCGCCCTAGCAACATTCCAAATCAGTTCTGTTCTTCCTACTCTTCTTATGTCTGTCTAACTGCTAACTATATCATTCCCTCTTCAAGGATCCTTGGGTCTTAGTTCTTTAAAGGGAAAGGAGTAGAATCTCTTCTGTAGCTGCTTTCTGCTGAAGAGGTGTGGAGTTTTTCTTCAAAGCCTGATCCTTGTTCTCTGTCAAAGGGATGATAAGGTCTGGGTACAGAAGGAGGTTGCAATGGTGTCTAGTGCCAGTAAGGGGCAGCATTCCCAGTTTAAGAGTAGGGTTTGTAACCTGGTAGAGATAAAATGTGTTATAAATCTAAATATAGTTAGAACAAGAAGAACTGGGACAAATGGTCTGATGAAAGGGAGTATGCAGGTAAGGAAACTGAGGCATCCACAGGCTGGCTGGCCCAAATTTCAGATGTTGTTTACCCTGACAAACAGATAACATCTGTGATTAAAAAATTCAGGATCCAGTTAGCTTTATAGATGGAAAAGTAAAACTTTAAAGACAACTGAACCAGAGTCTAATATCCACAACTATAAATTACAGATTCTACTGAAGCAAAATTTCTCCTAAAATCATTCTCAGTTTTATCAAAGAGCTAAACTATTTCTTGTAGATTTTTGGTTTGTGGTTACCATGTGCTTCATATATACCAAGCTATGTTTATAGCAGTATATTTTAAGTTGATGATTGCTTAAGTTTGAACATGTTCTATAATCGCTATCATTTATATTCACCCACTCACATTTGTGTTTTTGTGTATTTGTGTTCATGTGTATTCCTTAATCTACTGTTGCAATTACATATGTAATTACTTTTGCCTTTTAAATTTTGTTCTCATTTTAGTGTTAGATCCACTGTTTTTATTATGTATTTTCATGTCAGTGACAACCTTTTTCCTTTGCAATACTTTCTTAATCACAATTTGTATTATTTCTTCATCTTAAAGAAGTCCCTTTAATGTTTCTTATTATACTGGTTTGATGAATATAAATTCCTTCATCTATTTCTTTTTTTTTAATTTTTATTGTTATGCAATTACAGCTGTATGCCCTTTCTCCCCATCCCTCCACCCCACCCCAGCTGAACCCACCTCCCTTCCCTACCTCCACCCTCCCCCTTGATTTTGTCCATGTGTCCTTTATAGTAGTTCCTGTAATCCCCTCTTCCCACTGTCCTCACGCCACTCCCCCCTGGCTATTGTTAGATTGTTCTTAACTTCAATGTCTCTGGTTATATTTTGTTTGCTTTTTTCTTCTATTGATTATGTTCCAGTTAAAGGTGAGATCATATGGTATTTGTCCCTCACCGCCTGGCTTATTTCACTTAGCACAATGCTCTCCAGTTCCATCCCATCACTAGCCATCAGAGAGATGCAAATTAAAACCACAATGAGGTACCATCTCACACCAGTCAGAGTGGCCAACATAAACAAATCCACAAACAAATGTTGGAGAGGATGCGGAGAAAAGGGAACCCTAGTGCACTGTTGGTGGGAATGCAGACTGGTGAGGCCACTGTGGAAAACAGTATGGAATTTCCTCAGAAAACTAAAAATGGAACTGCCCTTTGACCCAGCAATTCCGCTGCTGGGATTATACCCTAAGAACCCTGAAACACCAGTCCAAAAGAACCTCTGCACCCCAATGTTCATAGCAGCACAATTTACAATAGCCAAGTACTGGAGGCAACCTAAGTGCCCATCAGCAAACGAGTGGATCCAAAAACTATGGTATATTTATACAATGGAATTCTACGCAGCAGAGAGAAAGAAGGAGCTTATACCCTTCATCTATTTCTTGTACAGAAAGATCTTTATCCCTGCTTTGATTTTAAATGACAGCCTTGCTGGGTATAGTAATCTTGGTTGTAGGTCCTTGCTTTTCATCACTACTCACCTGCAAATTTCTGTTGAGAAGTCAGGTGACAGTCTTATGGGTATTTCCTTGTAGATAACTGCTTTTCTCTTACTGTCTTTAAGATTCTCTATTTCTGGTCAAGATAATGGAGTAGGTAAACATGGTACTTGAGTCCTCCCACAAACATCAAAATTACAACTAAACTACAGAACAACCATCATTCAGCAACTCCTCAGATCTAGCTAAACAGGTGTCCTATGAGTAAAGATATAAAGAAGCCACATAGAGACTGGTAGGAGGGTCAGAGATGCAGAACATGCTGGTCCCACACCCACATGTGACAGTTAAAAATCAGAAGAAATATCTCAGGTGTGCAGGCCCCCCCTGAGGAGTGAGGGTCCCAGCTCTAGACCAGAACCCTCAGCCAGGAAGAGAAGTCATGATAACTTCTGGCTGTGTAAACCAGTAGAAATTGTTGAGTGAGATGTAAAGCCTCTAAAGTCCTAGGCATTCCTATTACAAGGCCGGCACATGGACTTACTTGAACTCATTTGCTCTGAGCTCCAGAACTGGGTCAGAAAGTTGAAAGATACCAGGAACATTCAGCAGGGATGGAGGGGGTGGTGGTGAAACCTAACTGGCCGGCTTTAGGGAGAGAGCTGGAAGGGCAGGTTTCTCAAAGACAGAAGTGATGGCAAAGGCCATTTTACCCCCAACAGAACTGGCAGGTGGGCATCATATCTGAGTCTTCATTAACCTAGCTAACACTTTTTTATTTGTTACAGTAAGTACCAAAAAGTGAAGTTGCTGGGTCATATGGTAGATCTATTTTAATTTTTTTGAGGAACCTCTCTACTGTTTTTTAATAGTGACTGTACCAATTTACATTACCATCAACAGTTCATGATTTTCTTTTTCTCATCTTCACCAATCTTGTTTGTTGATTTAATATTTATCAATGATAGATTAACGACATGTGTGAGGTGGTATCTCTTGTGTTTTCAAGTTGCATTTCCCTGAAGATTAGTGACATTAAGTATCTTTTTATAAGTCTGTTGGCCGCCTGTTATGTCCTCTTTATAGAAATGTCTTTTCAGATTATCTGCCCATTTTTTAATCTGATTGGGGTTTTTTTGGTATAAAGTTATATGAGTTCCTTGTTAATATTGGACATTAACCCCTTATTGGAAGTATCATTGGCAAATATCTTCTCCCATTTAGTAGGTTGTCTTTTCATTTTGTAGGTAGTTTTCTTAACAGCAAAATATTTTAATTCAGCAATTTTCAACCTTTTTCATCTCGTGACATGCTTAAACTAATTACTAAAATTGTGTAGCACACCAAAAAAATGTATTTTTTGTCAATCTGACAAAAATAGGTATAATTTTGACTCATTCACACTGGACAGTTACTGTTGTGTTGGCTGTTGACATGATTTTATTTGACAATCTAAGGGAAAAGAGGTCAATGTCCCTGAGTAGTTAGGTATTGCATGTTTTAATTATTTTTACTATGGACATGGGCTTTATTTGGGGGCTGTTGAGGGAAGAGAGGGAGAAGCTAGCTCTGGTGGGTATATGGGGAAAAGGGATTGTGCACTTGCTTTTTAATTTAGTGCATGTTGTCTAGCATTTAGGATGAGTGGAAACAGCTGTAGAAATTAGAGAAGAGGAAAAGGAAAGGTCATGGAATGGATACTTTCCTAAAAGAAGGAATCCAGGGCCAAAATATGGGGACAGGGAGTGGGGAGGGAATGTAATAGGGTGCAGCCAAGAGGGGGTCCTCAAATAGGGATTTGTAATGGGGTCCAGAAGAGCTTGGAGATAATTGGCTCCACACCACAGGGCCACACCTGCCCAGAAGGCTGGCAGCTGTGACCAATTGTAGGAGGAGCCAGAAATGGGGCTGCAGAAGAAGATTGGTGCTGGGATTTAAATGCAGGCACTGTAGCCATTTGGCATCTCTTTTGGGGACCACAAGTCTTATTGAGACCACTGGGCTTGGGCAAGAGTCAGGACCACACGACTTTGGAAGTGCTCCCTTTTTGCCACATGGATTGTGCCGGGAGCCCGAATTACGGACTTCTACTTCTTTCCTGAGATACGGTATCCCAGGCTGGGCAGAGGAAAATTAAAGGACTGTGTGCATTTGTGGATATTCTAAAGAAATTTAGTCTGTATAACTTTTAAATGAATAATAATTCCTTTCCTTTTCTCCAATCTCTGGCATTGAGAGATGTCTTTCCTCTGGCAGTGGGCAAAGCAAACCTAGTAGGTGGGGGGAAACCCCAGAAAAAAAGGGGGATCTTTTATATCATTCAGCTTCCCCCATCTGTTCCATAACAGGAAGGCACTCTTCATATACTTAGACTCAACCAAAGTCACTGATGTCAGCTTCCCCAAACTCCCTGAACTATCCCTCCTGGCCCAGATGGTGGCTCTGCTAGCTACCTCAGCACAGAGGAGGGAGATGAGAAGTGGAGAATGGTGGCACCATCTGCCTCTAAGTCCTTTTCCTATGAGAATTGCTCATTCAGCCTGCCCTGAAGTTCCAGCCAGAGCCAGGAGGTCAGGATGCCAGGATGCAGTCAGGGGAACAACTGTGCCCTTTGCCACCCCTCCTGACACTCTGGCCTTCCCTGGCTCCTCACATGAGGTTATAACTGTTGGATAATTCTTTGTGTATCTTGCCTTTGTTCCCATTTTCCTGGCCTGGCCATCCTGCCATCTGAGGGGATGCTGAATTCCCTAGCATGAGTCAGTAGGGTACAGCTGCCTATGGCCATGGACAAGAAAGGCCACTGTGGTCACGGAGAAGACATCCCTGAGGCTTCACTCAGAGGACCACTCCAGAAGGACACAGCCCTTACCTACTTGGCCAGCACAATGCCCTGCTCATGAATGACAGGGATAAGCCACTGCTTAGACAACTCCCTCAGTGTGGTTAGCTCACTTGTATGTATATTTACAGCCAACCCACACAACCTTGGAAATGGGGTAAAATTCCTGAGTCTCCCCTTGTCACTTCTTGAGGACACTATCCAGTGTTTCTGGCTACCCAATGTTGAAGCAGATGAGTACAGCATCTGTCTGAATCAGGATAGGCCAGGGGCAGGACATTATCATAGTGTCCTGGGAACCTAAAATGTCCCACTTGCTGAACTCAATGAGGCTGCTGCCTCCCCTTCAGCTGAAGCTGCAAGGGTTCAACCGCTGACACCAGCATCTTGCAGGCCATGTGGAGTTCCCCACCAGGGGGAACAGAGCTCCTCTGCTCCAACCTCAGCCCCTTAAAAAATTCTTGTGGCACACCTTATGTGCCATAGCACAACAGTTGAAAATTGCTGTTTTATTTTGAGGTAGTAACACTTTGTTGTTGTTTGTTTTATTTGCTGGGGGAGGTATATCCAAAAATCATTTGTAAGAGTGATGTCAAAGAGTTTACTGCCTAATTTTCTTCTAGTTTTATGGTTTTGAGTCTTAATATTTGTCTTTAATGAATTTTGAGTTTATTTTCATGGATGGTGTAAGAGGGTCACCTAGTTTTATCTTTCGTATGTATCTGTCCAGTTTTTCCAATGCCATTTATAGATGAGTCTGTTTTACCCCCTTGTATATTCTTGTCTTTTTTTTTTGTCATAGATTAATTGAACATATATACATGGGTTTAATTCTGGGCTCTCTATTCTGTTCTATTGATCTATGTTTCTGTTTTATGCCAGTACCATGCTGTTTAGATTACTATAGCCTTGTAGTATAGTTTCCTATCAGGTATCGTGATACCTCAAACGTTTTTTTCTCAATACTGCTTTGGCTATTCTGGTTTCTTTGTGATTTCATATAAATTTTAGGATGTTTTGTCTAGTTCTGTGAAAAATGCCATTTGTATTTTGACAAGGACTTCATTGACTCTACAGGTTGTTTCGGCTAGTATCAACATTTTAACAGTGTTATTCTTCCTATCCATAATCATGATATAACTTTTCAGTAATTTGTAGTTTCTTCAGTTTGTTTCTTCAGTGTTCTTATAGTTTTCTGAGTGCAGGTCTTCCACTTCTTGTATTAAATTTATTCCTAGGTAATTCATTCCTGTTGATGCAATTGCAAATGGGATTGTTTTCTTAATTTCCATTTCTGATGTTTGTTATTGTGTAAAAATAAAACTGATTTCTGAATATTAATTTTATATCTTGATAGTTCCCAAAATTCATTTATGCATTCTAATAGTTTTTTTTGTGCAATATTTAGGGTTCTCTATGCACAGTGTCATTGGATCTTTAATATTGACAGTCATACTTCTTCCTTTTCAATTCAGGTATATGTTATTTATTTGTTATTTACTGATTGTTGTGGATAGGACTTCCAATTCTATGTTTAATAAAAGTTGTGAAAGTCAAAGTTCTGGTTGTTCCTGATCTTAGAGGAAAAGCTTTTAGCTTTCACTATCAAGTAGGATGTTAAATGTGGATTTGTCATATGTAGCCTTTATTATGTTGAAGTATGTTCCCTCTAGCCCCACTTTACTAAAAGTGTTTAATCATACATGGATGTTGCATTTGTCAAATAGTTTTTTTTATTATTTTTTTATTTTTTATTGTTATTCAATTACAGTTGTATGCCTTTTCTCCCCTTCCCTTCCCCCACCCCGGCTGAACCCACCTCCCTCCCCCACCCCCACCATCCCTCGCGATTTTGTCCATGTGTCCTTTATAATAGTTCCTGCAATCCCCTCTTCCCACTGTTAAAAAATGGGCAAAGGACTTGAACAGACACTTCTCCAAGGAAGACATCCAGAGGGCCCAGAGACATATGTCAAATAGTTTTTGAAAGCCTTGATAGGATCATTTGACTTTTGTCCTTCATTTTAAAATTTTTTAAATTTAAACTTTGTTGTATTTTTCCATTACCATTTAGTCCCCTTATACACTCCTCCCCTCAGCAATCACCACATTGTTGTTCATGTTCCTGAGTCCTTTTTCCTTTTTGCTCAAACCCTCCACTTCTCAACCTCTCTCCTCCCACGAGTTGTCATCTATTATCCATCTATGAGTGTGTCTGTGTTTTCCTTGTTAGTTCATTAGATCCCACATGTGAGTGAAATCATATGGTATTTGTCATTCTCTGGCTTATTTCACTTAGCATAATGTTCTCCAGGTCCATCCATATTATCGCAAAGGGTAAAATTTCTCCTTTTTTATGGCCAAGTAGTATTCCATTGTGTAAATGTCCCATAGTTTTTTCATCCACTCATGTGCTGATGGACACTTGGGCTGCTTCCATATCTTGGCAATTGTAAATAACACTACAATGAACATAGGTGTGCTTATGTTCTTTCAAATTAGTGTTTTGGGTTCCTTTGAATATATTGCCAGAAGTGGGACCACTGGATAAAAAGACAGGTCTGTTTTTGATTTTTAGGCATCTCTATATTCCTTTCTACAGTGGCCTCACCAGTCTATAGTCCCACCAACAGTGGAAAAGAGTTCCTCTTTCTTCACACCCTTGCCAGCATTTGTTGTTTATTTATTGATGATAACCATTCTGACAGGTGTGAGGTGATATCTCATTGTGGTTTTCATTTGTATTTCTCTGATGGTTAGTGATGTTGAACCTCTTTTCATATGTCTATTGGTCATCTATATGTCCTCTTTGGAGAAATGGTTATTTAGGTCCTTTGCCCATTAATAGGGTTTCCTTTTCTTTTTCTTTTTTCTTTTTTTTTGGTTTTTAATTTTTAAGCACTTTATAAGTTTTGAATATTAACACACTATCAGATGTATCATTGAATATGTTCTCCCATATTTTGTGTTATCTTTTTATTTTGTTGATGATTTCCTTTGTTGTGCAAAAACTTTTTAGTTTGATGTAGTCCCATTTGTTTATTTTTCTTTTGTTTCCCTTGTTTGGGTATATATAGCTGATAAAAAATTGCTATGAACAATGTTTGAGATTTTTCTGTGTGTTTTCTTCTAGGGTTTTTATGGTTTGTGGTTTAAAATTTAAGTCTTTATTCCACTTTGAATTCATTCTTGTGTGTGGTGTAGAAAGTGGTCTAGTTTCATTTTTCTGCACATATCTGCCCAGTTTTCACACCTTTTACTGAATAAACAATCTTTAGCCCATTGCAGGTGCTTGTTTCCTCTGTTGAACATTAATTGGCTATAAAGGTGTAGGCTTATTTCTGGGCTCTTTATTCTGTTCTATTGATTTATAGGTCTGTTTTTCTTTCTTTCTTCCTTCCTTCCTTCCTTCCTTCCTTCCTTCCTTCCTTCCTTCCTTCCCTTTCTTCTTTTCTTTCTTTCTTTCACCAGTACCATGCCAGTTTTCATTACAATGGCCTTGTAGTAAAGTTTGGTATTAGGTAGTGTGATTCCTCCTACTTTGTTTTTCTTTCTCACAATCACTGTTACTATGCAGGGCCTTTTGTGGTTCTATATAAAAGTCTCCATAAAATTAAGATTAAAATCACATAAAATATCTTCTCTGACTACAATGCTATGACACTAGAAATCAATCACAAGAACAGTGAAAAACACACAAAGACATGCAAGCTAAATAACATTATTAAACAATGAATAGGCCAAAAATGAGATCAAGGAAGAAATCAAAAGATACCTTGAAAAAAATGAAAATGAGGACACAACAATCCAAAATTTGTGGGATACTGGAAATCAAATCTAAGAGGGAAGTTCATAGTAGAGGCCTATCTCAAAAGAAAAAAGAAAAAAATAAAGAAAAAGCTCAAATAAACAATCTAACTTCATACTTAAAGGAACATGAAAAAGAAGAACAAGTGATACCCAACGTGAATAGAAGGAAGGAAATAATAAAAATCAGAGTACAAATAAATAAAATAGAGGCAAAAATGATACAATATATCAATGAATCCAAAAGCTGGTTCTTTGAATAGATAAACAATATTGACAAACCTTTAACCACATTCATCAAGAATAAAAGAGAAATGACCCAAATAATTAAAATCATAAATGAAAGAGGATAAATAGCAACTGACATCAAAGAAATACAAAGAATTGTAAGAAAATACTATGAACAGTTATATGCCAACAAACTGGACAACCTGGATGAAATGGATTGATTCCTAGAAACATACAATCTTCCAAAAGTAAATCAGGAAGAATCAAAGAATCTGAATAGACAAATTATGCCTAATGAAATTGAAGTAGTTATAAAAATACTCACTAGAAACAAAATCCCTGGACCAGGTGGCTTCACAGGTGAATTTTTCCTAACATTCCAAGAAGAATTAATGCCTCTCTTTCTCAAATTATTTCATAAAGTTCAGAATGTATGGCTCCCAAACTCATTTTATGAAGCCAGCATTATTCTAATTTTAAAACCAGATAAAGACACTACAAGTAAAGAAAATTATAGGCCAAAATCCCTGATGAACACAGATGTTAAAATCCCCAACAAAATATTAGCAAACTGAATACAGTAATGCATCAAAAAGATCATGCACCATGATCAACTGGGATTTATCCTGAGAATACAAGATTGGTACAACATCCACAAATCAATAAATATGATTCACCATATAAACAAAAGGAAGGATAAAAACCACATGATCATATCAATGGGTGCAGAAAAAGCATTGGATAAAATCCAGCACCAATTTATGATAAAAACACTCAGCAAAATGGGAATAGAGGGAACATACCTAAACATAATAAAGGCCATATGACAAACCCATTGCTAGCATCATATTCAACAGGCAAAAATAGCAAGAATTCCCCTTAAGATGAGAAACAAGACAGGGATGTCTGCTTTCACCTCTCTTATTCATAGTACTGGAAGTCCTAGCCACAGCAATCAGACAAGAAGAAGAAATAAAAGACATCCAAATTGGAAAGGAAAAAGTAAAACTGTAATTATATGCAGATGACATGATACTGTACATGGAGAACCCCAAAGATTCTACCAAGAAACTATTAGAACTGATAAACCAATTCAGGAAAATAGTAGAATGCAAAATTAATATCCATAAATCAGTTGCATTTTTATATCAATAATAAACTAACAGAAAGGGTAATTAAGAAAACAATCCCATTCACAATTGGTTCAAAAAGAACAAAATACTTGGGGATAAATCTAACCAAGTATGTAAAAGACCTGTACACAGAAAATTATGAGACACTGAACAAAGAAATTGAAGAAAATACAAAAAAAGTGGAAGTTCATACCATATTAATGGATAGGAAGAATTAACATCAGTAAAATGTGCATGTTACCCAAAGCAATCCATAGATTCAATGCAATTCCTATCAATATTCCAATGACATATTTCACAGAACTAGAACAAATATATCCTTCATTTTTATGTGGTGTATCACATTAATTGTTTCACTTATTTTGAAACATTTTTGCATCCCAGGAAAAAATCCTAGTTTATCCTGCTATGTGATCTTTTAAAAGTATTATTGGATTCTGTTTGTTAATATTTTATTGAAAAATTTTTACCTATGTCCATCAGAGATAATGGCCTATAATATTTTTTATTTGTAATGTCTTTGTCTGGTTTGGCGTCAGGGTAATGCCAGCCTTATAAATGAGTTTGAGAGTATTTTCTCTGCTAGAATTTTTTCCAATAGTTGAGAAAGATAGGTGTGCAATCTTCTTGTAATGTGTGGTAAAATTCACATTTGAAGCCCTGTAACCCAGAATTTTCTTCGTTGGGATTTTTTGATGACTGAATTGACTTTTTTAGTAGTTATCAGTCTGTTCAGTTTCTCTGTTTTTTCATTATTTATTCTTGGATGATTGTATGTTTCTAGAAATTTACCTATTTTTCCCAGGTCATCCAATTTCTCGACATGTAATTATTTGTAGTATTTTTTATAATCCTTTGTATTTATGTGATGCCATCTGTAACTTCTTTTATGTAATTTTATGTATTTGATCCCTATCTCTATTTTTCTTGATGAGCCAAGCTAGAGGTTTATTAATTTTGTTTATCTTTTCAAGAAATCAGCTATTGTTTTTATTGATCTTTTCTATTTTTTGTTAATTTCTACTCTGAATTTTATTATTTTCTTCTTTCAGCTCCCTTTGGGCTTTTTTCTCCCATAGTTCCAATAAGTATACTGTTAGATTGTTTGTATGAGATTTTTCTTATTCCTTGAGGTAGCCTGTTGATATGAATTTGCCTCTTAGAACTGCTTTGACTGTGTTCCTTAGATTTGGGTCAATGTGTTTTCATTATCATTTGTCTCAAGACATATTTTTTTATTGATTTCATTGGTAATCCACTTATTTTTTAGTAGCATGTTATTTATCCTCCATGTGTTTGTGTGTTATTCAGTTTTCTTTTTGTAATTGATTTCTGCTTTCATATCATTGTGATCAGTGAAAATAGTTGATATGATTTTAAAATTCTTAAACTTATTGAAATTTATTTTATGACTAACAAGTGGTCTACTGTGGAAAATGTCCCATGTGCACTTGAAAAAAATGTATATTATGCTGCCTTTGACTGAAATGCTATAAAAATATCAATTAAGTTCACCTGCCATAATGTTTCCGATTGCCATAATGTTTTCCTCTGTTTCACTGTTTCCTAGATGACCTATCCATTGATGTCAATGGGGCATCAAAGGCCTCTATTATTATTGTCTTACTGTCAATCTCTCCCTTTATGTCTGCCAATATTTGCTTTATATGTCTAACTCCTTCTATGTTGGGTGTGTAGAAGTTTACAAGTTATACCTTCTGTTGGATTGAAAATTTTGTCTTAATGAAGTACCCTACTTAATGACTTGTTGCAGCCTTTGTTTTAAAGTCTATTTTGTCTGATATAACTATTGTTACCCCACCTTTTTAAAAATGATTTTATTTATTTATTTTTAGAGAGAGGGGAAGAGAGGGAGAGAGGGAGAGAGGGAGATAAACATCAATGTGTGGTTGCCTATTACGTGCCCCACACTGGGGATCTGGCCTGCAATCCAGGCATTTGCCCCGACTTGGAATTGAACCAGCCATTCCCCAGTTTGCAGGCCAGCACTCAATCCACTGAGCCACACCAGCCTGGGTGCCCCACCTTTTTATAAATTTCCACTTCCGTAAAATATATTTTGTCATCCCTCTACTTTCAGTCTGTGTGTGTCTTGCCATCTGAAGTGGATCTCTTGTAATCAACATATATATAAATCTTGTTTTTTTATCCATCCACCCACACTATGTCTTTTGTTTGGAACATTTAGTCCATTTATATTTAAAGAAATTATTGATAGATATGTAGTTATTGCCACTTTATTAATTGTTTTCCAATTGTTTTTGTAGTTCTTCTCTGTTCCTTTGTTATTCTAACTCTCTTCTCTTGTACACTGATGACTTTCTATAGTGAATGGTTGGATTCTGTCCTCTTTATTTCTTGTGTATCTTACAGCTATTTGATTTGTGTTTACCATGTGCTTCATAAACACTATGCTATAAACTAGCTGTCTATTTTAAACTGATGGTCACTGAAGTTTGAACACATTCTAAAATTACTACAATCTTTACTCACCCCTTCCACATTATGTTTTTGGAATTATTTCATGCTTCTTTTGAGTGTGTTTGTGTATATCCTTAATTAATTACTGTAATTACAAATGATCTTCTTAATTTTGCCTTTTAAACTTTGTACTGGCTTTAGTGTTGATTGATTATTTGCTTTTATTATGTGTTTGCCTTTGTCAGAGAGAATTTTTTCTTTGAAATTCTCTTATTCATGTTTTTATTTTTTAATCTTCTTTAAAGAATTCCTTTAAAACTTTATGTAATATTGGTTTATCTTGAAGAACTCCTTCAGCTTTTATACCTCTGGAAAGCTATCTGTCCTTTCCATACCAAATGATACCTTTTCTGGGTAGTATAATATTAGTTGCAAGTCCTTGCTCTTCAGCACTCTGAATATTTCATGCCAATCCCTTCTGGCATGCAAACTTTCTGTTAAGAAATCAGCTGACAGTCTAATGGGAGCTCCCTTATAGATAACTGTCTTTCTCTTGATGTTTTTAAGAATATCTCTCTGTCTTTAACATGTGGAATTTTAATTACTGTATTTTGCTGTGTATAATGAGCACTTTTTTGCACAAATTTTTGAGGGAACAAAGATGTGCATTATACATGAATAGTACTAATTCCATATCTCTATAAATGTTTTATTATGCATTAGAAGTGTAAGTCTAGAAAGTAATAATATGTCCATATGCAAAATAATACCCTGGAATATGATAATTGGTTTTGTTTTTAAATATAAATATATAAATAATTGAATTAAAAATTAAAATGAAAAGTTTTTTTCCTGAAAGCTTGGGCAAAAAAACATGGGTGCACATTATACATGACAAAACACAGTATTATATGTTTTGGTGAGGCTTATCTTGTTTATCTTGTAAAGGACAATTCATTTCTCGGGCTTGTATGTCTAATTCCTTTGCCATTTTCAATCCCTTTCTCTCTCTCTTTTCCTTCTGGTACCCCTATAATGTGAATATTATATGCATAATGTTATCTCAGAGGTCCCTTAAACTGCCCTCATTTTTTAAATTCTTTTTTTTCTTTTTGCTGTTCTGACTGGGAGTTTTCTTCTACCTTCTTTTCCAATCACTGATATGATCATGTGCTTCATAAAATTTTCTGTTCATTTCTTCTGGTGTATTCAATTTAGTTACAGTATTTTTCAGAGCTTTTTTTTTTTCATGTTTTCTATGTTTTCTATTAGTCAGTGAAATTCTAGTGAGATCTTTTATTCTTCCCTTATGTGCATTAAGTAACCATGTAATGAGTGTTTTTAACTTTGTATCTGGTAGATAGCTTGACTTTGTTTCATTTAGTTTTATTTCTGGAGTTTTGTCCTTTCTTTCATTTGGGAGATGTTTCTTGTCACCTCATTTTAGATAACTTCCTACAGTTGTTTCTATGTATTAGGTAGATCTGCTATGTCTCCTGTTTTTGATAGAGTGATGTTATATAGAATGTTTCCTGTGGGGCCCAGTGGTGCAGGCTCTCTAGTCACCTAAGCTGGGTGCTCCAGGGGTATCCCCTGTGTGGGTTATATATGTCGTCATGTTTAATTGAGCTTGTACTGCTGTTGACATCTAAGTGGGTGGGATTGACCTTCAAGCTAACTGGCTATGAGGGCTGAATGAGGCTGTAGTAGAGGAGCTGTCTATTGTGTGGGAAGTGACCCCATGGTGTGGGGATCACTTTAGTGGGGTCCAGTGCCACTCAAATTTTGTACTTCCTGTGTGTCATTTATAGAGCAGGCTGGGGAATGTTCTGATGTATCTAAAGAAATGTACTGGGTGTTTTGCGTTTGGAGTGTCTTGGGAAATTTTTTGTAGGCCATGGTCAGCTGCCACTTGTGTGGGCTTGGGGGTTCTTGGTGGAGGCTACAATGTGATCCATGCTTTTTTGCCACTTGTGCTGGTCTTGGAGGCTCTTGAGAAGGAAGAGTTGTTCTGAGAACAAAGACTGGCTGATCCAAGTCTTGAGACCTTTGGTAGGCACCATGATGTGAGCTGAGGCCAGCCACCATTTGTGCTTAGCTTGTGGCTGCTTAGTTGAAACCACATATCAGGCTGAATCTAGCCATTTATTCTAGCCTTGGGCCACCTGATGGCAGTTACAATGCAACATGAGACTGACTACTACTTGTGCCGGGCTTGAGGCTACTTAACAATATCTACAAGGTGCACCAAGATCAGCTGCTGCTTGTTTGTTGTTTGTGGACTTTGAAAGATTTTGGTAAAGCCCACAGCCTGAGCTGAGGCAGGACACATATATAGGATTCAATAAGAAAGTCTTGAGGTGAGTGGATAAGTTGTATGGGACAGGGTCTCAGGAAATCACCAGGGCAGGCAGAGTGAATGTGAATGGTGCTTGCCAGGTTAATGGAGGGCACAGATTCTGAGTCCACTTGCACTAGGCAGGCTGTGTGTTAGGAGAGTTTAACAAAGGAACAATGGCACCTGCTATTGCTTTCATCCCCAGAGCTAGTTGCCTCAACACCTGCTTGTTTAGCCTGAAATTATCCTGAAATTAGTCAATTTATTTATTTTCCGTGTGTCTCTGGCACTTTTTGAGCTGCTTTCCATGCTGTGGAGCTTAGAGCATGTTGGTGAGCATGAGAGTTGTTGTTCAGGTTTTTTAGAAAGAGTGCCTTGATCTCTCGCAGCCCTTTGTCTTTCTAGGAAGCAATTGCAACTAGACGTTATGAAGACTCATCTTCTTGGCACTGATGCTCTGGGCTAGGGAGGCTGATAGGTTGGGAGACCTTGCTTTTTAGGGAGGACTACCACAGCTACATATACCTCCTTAATCTTAACCACCACACCATGTATGTGGGACCTATCTGTTCTAGGTTTCCAGCCCTGCTAGCAGTCTCCTAGTGGCTTCTTCTTTGTATCCTTAGTTACATGAATTCTGTTCAGCTAGTCCTCAGGTGGTTCTCAATGATGCCTGTTCTATAATTTCATTGTAATTTTGATGTAGTTGTGACAGAAGGTGAGACAGGGTCTACCTACTCTTCATTGATGACTGGAAGTCTCGGCTAACATAGTTTATTACCTAAAAATTCAGCATTTATCACCAGTATTCAATAATGGAAATATACTAATAATCAACATATACTTTTTTAAATTTATTTTTAATATATTTATTGATTATGCTATTACAGTTGTCCCATTCCCCCCTCACTCCACTCCATCCTCCCCACCCCTTCCCTCCCACATTCCCCCCTAATAGTTCATGTCCATGGGTCATACTTATAAGATCTTTGGCTTCTACATTTTCTACACTATTCTTACCCTCCCCCTGTCTATTTTCCACCTATCATCTATGATACTTATTCTCTGCACTTTTCCCCCCCTCTCCCCCTCCCAGTCCCCTTTGATAACCCTCCATGTGATCTCCATCTCTATGGTTCTGTTCCTTTTCTAGTTGTTTGCCTAGTTTGCTCTTGTTTTTGTTTTAGGTGTGGTTGTTTATAACTGTGAGTTTGCTGTCATTTTTACTGTTAATATTTTTTTAATCTTCTTTTTCTTAGGTAACTCCCTTTAGCATTTCATATAATAAGGACTTTGTGATGATGAACTTCTTTAACTTGACCTTATCTGAGAAGCACTTTATCTGCCCTTCCATTCTAAATGATAGCTTTGCTGGATACAGTAATCTTGGATGTAGGCCCTTGCCTTTCATGACTTGGAATACTTCTTGCCAGTCCCTTCTTGCCTGTAAGGTCTCTTTGGAGAAATCAGCTGACAGTCTTATGGGAACCCCTTTGTAGGTAACTGTGTCCTTATCTCTTGCTGCTTCTAAGATTCTCTCCTTCTCTGTAAACTTGGCTAATGTAATTACGATGTGCCTTGGTGTGTTCCTCCTTGGGTCCAGCTTCTTTGGGACTCTCTGAGCTTCCTGGACTTCCTGGAAGTCTATTTCCTTTGCCAGACTGGGGAAGTTCTCCTTCATTATTTGTTCAAATAAGTTTTCAATTTTTTGTTCTTCCTCTTCTTCTGGCACCCCTATAATTCGGATGTTGGAACGTTTCAAGATGTCCTGGGGGTTCCTAAGCCTCTCCTCATTTTTTCAAATTCTTGCTTCTTCATTCTTTTCTGGTTGGATGTTTCTTTCTTCCTTCTGGTCCACACCGTTGATTTGAGTCCCAGTTTCCTTCGCATCCCTATTGGCTCCCTGTACATTTTCCTTTGTTTCTCTTAGCATAGGCTTCATTTTTTCATCTGGTTTTCGAACAGATTCAACCAATTCTGTGAGCATCTGGATAACCAGTGTTTTGAACTGTGCATCCGATAGGTTGGCTATCTCTTCCTCGCTTAATTATAACCAAGATGGCGTGGTCTACCTACCCGTGGGCATAGGTAGACACACTTCGCCTCCTCGCACAACCAGAACTGACAGAAAATCGAAAGGCCAGGACATCCGACACCAAATAAAAAATAAACATTCATCCAGCCTGGTAGGAGGGGCAGAGACGGGCAGCCGGGGCGGAGAGGACTCACATTGCTGGGTCGGGACCGAGACTGGAGCAGTGTGGGACAAATGGGGCAGGCAGTCAGACCACTAGCAGACCCTACAGCCCCACGTTTGTGCAGATAAACCGAGAGGGCTGGACTCAGAGTGGCAGAGAACTCAGAGTGGTGGAGAATGGGGCAGGCAGAGTGGTGGGTAGTACCCCGTGGCCCCACAATCGCACTCAGATAAACCGGACAAACGGTGGGGAGGAAAGCAGACCAGGGAACCCAGGGCTCCAGCTCGGGGAAATAAAGCCTCAAACCTCTGATTGAAAACACCCGTGGGGGTTGGGGAGGCAGCAGGAGAGACTACCAACCTCACAGGAGGTTGGAGAGATGCACAGGGGTCTGGGGCATGCACAGGCCCACCCACTTGGGAACCAGCACCAGAGGGGCGCAGTTTGATTGTGGGTAGCGGAGTGGAAGACTGAGGTCTAGTGGAGAGGTGAGCGGACGCCATTGCTCCCTCTCGGCCCCTCCCCCAGGTACAGCTTCACAGGGCAGTGACCAGCATTACATGGCCCTGGTGAACACCTAAGGCTCCGCCCCTTAAAGTAACAGAGGCGCCAAGACAAAAAAAAAAAAAAAATGCCCAAATGACAGAACACTTCAAAGCTCCAGAAAACATATACTTTTATTTATTTAGGAAACACCTTTAGTCCTTGGTGTGTTCCCAATTCATTTGATTTAGTTTTAGCAATATTTATGGAAATACATGAACTACTAGGGCTAGAATGCCTATTGTCATATCTGGGCCATTATAAATATTACATATTTTTCCTTCCATAATAATGTTCTCTGTCTCATAGAGAACCTCAGACAGTGTATCTTTCTTTTCTCATTAGCTTTCCAACTGTCCAGAATTCCTTTTTTCCTGATCCATCCCAATGAAATGGCAACATCTGGAACTATTATTTTACTAACATGGTCAAACTCACCACTTCTCCTCTCATGTTTCTGCCAATCCCTTCTCACTTCCTGTTATACCACAAAAAAACCCCCACACAAACCCATGTTTTATGTACTCTTTTCTATTCCTAAAGATAGTCACAATTGTCAGATTGCCATCTCGAGACATTAATGGTCTTCAGCCTCATCTGAGCCATCTTGAACTTTGTTTACCATTCTTGCTGTCCCGGACCTTCTTTCACACCTTCACCAACCCCAAGTCATTTATTTCACCCCACAGCCTTTTCCTGAACATGTGATTTTGTCCCCTACTTTAATGTCAGGAGGTGTGAACTACTTCAACCTATTCCGTGTCTTTCCCCTGTCTCTTGTCTACACAGGCACAAAATAAGATGTCCTGCCTCATGCTCAAGGACAACATCTTCAGTATTGCTCATAATTCCATCTCTTTCTCTTTAAGACCATCATCAATCAAAATAATATCTACTATTTTACCTTCAATCATTCCTTCTGTCTTAAGTTTTTTCCCTTGACCTAAATAAATGTTTAAATTTTGCTTACTTAAAAAAAAAGAACAATCACAGTGGGAAAACCTCCCCAGGCTCATAATTCCTCTGTGAGTGGTGCCTCTGTCATTTTACCCTTCTTGTAAAACTCACGGTAAACTTTCTGCTCCATTGATTTTCATAGTTTCACTCTGCAACTCCTCAATCTGTGTCAGCCTCCAGCACTTACTACTATTGAAAAGGTCATCAAAGACTTTCTTCATGAATTCAGTGATACCATACCAGTGCTTTTCTTGCTTGGCCTTCTGGGTGCTTTTGATACTATGGAATGTTCGTCCTACATGGAATTATTTGCCAGTATTGACTACTCTTACTGGCCTTCAGACACTGTTCTCTCTCTGTCTAATTCTTGGAAGTCTTCCAATTTGCCATGTAGATGGTTGCGCACTATTTTCTACTGGATTTTCTATTTTCCATTAGATTGTCTCTAGTGTTCTTTGTGCCATCATCCATTTAGATTTAAGTATCATCTGTTTGCCAACAACAACCAATTCCATTTTTGTTGACCAATCCCAACATTTTTTCCGCATATCCATACTATTGCTTACTTTTCTAGCTCTTCACATGCTATTTTCCTTTCTCCCATTTCACTTTTAATCATTTGTCAGATTGGGATTATAAATCTTTACTTCTAGGAAGCTTCCTCTACAACACCAAGTTTCCAGTGACACTCTTCCGTGCTTTTCAGCTTCCTAGGAACACTTCTTTCAGAGTTTTTCCCCCCTCATAGGAAATTATTTCATTCTGAGTCCTCTAGTCTCGCCACTTTCTATACTCTTAAATGACATATATGCTTGGGACCCAGTAGACACTTAATTTTTTTTTTAGGAAATATCAGTTTATTTTCTTAATTGATAAGGATTTATAAGATATATAAGTTTCATGATCACATAAAATTAAAATATGAAAGAAATAAATAGCTCAACATTTGCCCTTTTGACTGTATTATCTGTTTAAATTACATATACAAGGGTAGGAAAAAGAAGGTTTACAATTGTTTGTATGGAAAATAATGCAATACTTAATACATAATAATATAAGAATAAACTGTTTTGTGTACTTTTGCCCACCACTGTATATATTTATTATGATACATATTATATGTAAATATATATAATAGGCACTCTTTTACAAGAACTTCTTTATCTTGAAAAATTTGCTGTAATTATTTGACCACTTTCTTTTGTTTATTTCTTCCCTTTCCTGTTTCAAAATGTTATTTCTTCAGAGAAGCCTTCTATGACCTCACATAGTCTCAGTACTTTCATCCCCTACTTTTTAACTTAATCTTATTCTTAAATTTATATATTTAATGTTATTCATTTATCTATATACAAGTTGTCTCATTATATAAATATTTTATATAGTTCTTATGAATATTTGATCTTGTAATTTTTATTTTTTTAAATAATTGGTTTTTCCTACCATATGAAGGTAAGTAGTACTTAATCTATTTTGTTCTTCACCCAATCCTCAATACTTGTTAATATGGCTGGCACATAAGAGAGCTCAGTAAATACAGGGTCTGCAACAATTAACACCCCTTTTTTGTTACAAAATCATAAGCATATAATTCTGTAACATAATATCACACGCAAGCACACCATATGACATTTTAGGTGTAATGTTCAAGTTAAAACTGTATTATTACCCTACCAACCACACTCAAGTAGGCCTTACTTCTGCCAGACCCTGTAATTATTAATAAAATGAGCAAATAATTGAAGGGAGGGTAAATTAGTGAAAGACTGAGATTGTCCAGAGACGAAAATTAAGGAGACTGAAGGAAGGTCACAAAATTACTAGGCTTAAAAATTAACATTATTGTAAAGAAGAAAAACAAAACACTTCCATATAGATGTCCTCCTGGGTCAGCAAAGAGCTTAAGTAGGCTTAGTGTTATTTATAAGAAACAGAGCAAAAATATATCCAATTTTTTCATTTGGTTTTGTTTTCTAACTTTCTTTTTTTCACTTGGAAAAATGTCCCCATTGAACATGTTTGTTCCCAAATGGTGTCTAAAACAAGAAAGATCAAATCCCTTCATCTATCAGTGGTATGAAAACTCAGGAGGGCTGTCAGTCAAGGTGCATCTCCCCAAATTTTGGCTTCTTCCTCTTTCTGTCAACTATATACCCTGCACTTTGCTTCATGAGGGAAAGAGTTGAGTCTTCCCAGGCCAATCTGGCCAGAGTGCATGCTTCACACAAGGGAATCAGAACTGAAGAAACATGTGGAAGCTACTTTGAGGAAGATTTCAAAGCTAGGCTACAATGTTTAGATTTTACAGTTTAGGAGATAATATTTTTAAATGTGGGAATATATTTAAGTCTGTGTTTTAGGAAAAATTGCTGTCATTCCAGATTATAGATTGAACTTGAGTTTTTCAGAGATTTCCAATAAATAAACCTATGAGGTGGCTGTAGCTCTACTCCTGGGTTTAGGAAATAAAAATTTGCATTACTCCATTTATCTCTATTATTTTACAATGAATTATACAATATAAAAATGGAAAAAGAGAAATACATAATCAGAATCAGGAAGTAGTGATAGAAAAATCACATGCATAACAAAAATATATAGTAATTAGGACTAAGCATAATTCCTACAAGGTAATTATAACTCAGTGATAAATTTGCTTTGGAGATTCCTCAAAGGCAAAGTGAAACAGAAAACATAACCATTTACATAATTTATGTTTTACATATAATAGTAACAACTAATATTTCTTGTTTTTTTAATTTTTGCCAGACAGTTTATATGTATTTTTACATAAAAAAATTTCTACATATATTTTAAAATCTGATGTTCTTCAGAGATAATCTATTAACTAAATCAGCTGATAAAAACATCTACAATGAGGAAATGAAAATGTACGCTGAAAACCATCTCCTTTTTTTTCTTTAGAGAATAGTCAATCTAAATTAAACTTTTAAATTCTTGATTTAAGGCAGCCAGCTTGTTTTAACAAGGTTGCCAAATATTCTATACCGAAAGGAAGCATTGCAAGATATGAGAAACAGGAAAGCTAAACAAAAGTCAACAGTGTTGCAAATCATACATTTATGGGAGGAAAAGCTCCAGCCTTGCAGGCAAGCCTAAAAAACCTGCAAGACAAACTATGTTAACATCAACAGCCTAGTGTACTGTGCAAAGCTCCTTCATATTGAGTTACCAGCAGAACTTGTGTCTGGGCATAAGAACAGTCCATGAGTACAGAAACCTGTAGTTTTGGCTTTCAGAAAGTGAGTTAGAATACCAACTACCCCATTAGTCATTGTCATAGGTTAACAAAGCTTAGAGGAATATGAATATGTGTTTGATATTAAACTCAAATTGTGCATTGTTCTGTTTTAAATTTGACCCCTGGAAATGGGCTATAAGGTAAAAATATTCTTATCCAAAATCTCACTGATTTTAGAAAAAATCAGTGAGGATTTTTCATAGCTTTTCTTTTTTTTTTCTTTCTTTTCTTTTATTTTTTATTTATTTTTTGATATATTTACTGATTATGCTATTGAAGTCGTCCCATTTCTGCCCCTTCACTCAACTCCATCCTGCCCACCCCCTCCCTCCCATATTCCCCCCCTATAGTTCATGTCCGTGGGTCATACTTATAAGTTCTTCGGCTTCTACATTTCCTACACTATTCTTACCCTCCCCCTGTCTATTTTCCACCTATCGTTTATGCTATTTATTCTCTGTACCTTTCCCCCCCTCTCCCCCTCCCAATCCCATATTGATAACCTTCCATGTGATCTCCATTTCTGTGGTTCTGTTTCTGTTCTAGTTGTTTGCTTAGTTTACTTTTGTTTTGGTTTTAGGTGTGTTTGTTAATAACTGTGAGTTTGCTGTCATTTTTACTGTTCGTATTTTTTATGTTCTTTTTCTTAGATAAGTCCCTTTAACATTTCATAGAATAAGGGCTTGGTGATGATGAACTCCTTTAACTTGACCTTATCTGAGAAGCACTTTATCTGCCCTTCCATTCTAAATGATAGCTTTGCTGGATACAGTAATCTTGGATGTAGGCCCTTGCCTTTCATGACTTGGAATACTTCTTGCCAGTCCCTTCTTGCCTGTAAGGTCTCTTTGGAGAAATCAGCTGACAGTCTTATGGGAACCCCTTTGTAGGTAACTGTGTCCTTTTCTCTTGCTGCTTCTAAGATTCTCTCCTTCTGTTTCATCTTGGGGAATGTAATTATGCTCTGCCTTGGTGTGTTCCTCCTTGGGTCCAGCTTCTTTGGGACTCTCTGAGCTTCCTGGACTTCCTGGAAGTCTATTTCCTTTGGCAGACTGGGGAAGTTCTCCTTCATTATTTGTTCAAATAAGTTTTCAATTTTTTGTTCTTCCTCTTCTCCTTCTGGCACCCCTATAATTCGGATGTTGGAACGTTTCAAGATGTCTTGGAGGTTTCTAAGATCTCCCCATTTTTCTGAATTCTTGTTTCTTCATTCTTTTCTGGTTGGATGTTTCTTTCTTCCTTCTGGTCCACACCATTGATTTGAGTCCCAGTTTCTTTCACATCACTATTGGCTCCCTGTACATTTTCCTTTGTTTCTCTTAGCATAGCTTTCATTTTTTCATCTAATTTGTGACCAAATTCAACCAATTATGTGAGCTTTCTGATCACCAGTGTTTTGAACTGTGCATCTGATAGGTTGGCTATCTCTTTGTTGCTTAGTTGTATTTTTTCTGGAGCTTTGATCTGTTCTTTCATTTGGGTCATTTTTTTTTTTGTCTTGGTGTGCCTGTTATGTAAAGGGGCGGAGCCTTAGGTGTTCACTGGGGCGGGGTAACACTGGTGGCTGTGCTGTGATGCTGTATGTGGGGGAGGGGCTGAGAGGGAGCTAAGGTGCTTGATCCACTCTCTGTCAGATTTCAGTCACTTCCTCCACTACCCACAATCAAATTGGGCCCCTCTGGCGCTGATTCCCGAATGGGTGGGCTTGTGCATGCTCTGGGCCCCTGTGGTTCTCTCCAAGGAACTCTCCTGTGAGGCTGGGAGTTTCTCCTGTTGCCGCCTCAACCCCCACTGGTGTTTTCAAGCAGAGGTTTAAGGCTTTATTTCCTGGAGCTATAGCCCTGGTTTGCCCGGTCTGTTTTGCTCCCCCGCCATTCCTCCTGGTTTATCTATGTGCGAATGTGAGGCCGCGGGGTCTGCTAGTGGTTGCACTGCCTGCCCCATTTGTCGCACAATCCACCAAGTCTCTGGGTCCGGCAGCATCACAAGCCCTGTCCATCCCAGGTGCCTGTCTCCGCCCCTCCTACTGGTCTGCATGAATGTTTCTGCTTTATCTCCTTGGTTGTCGGATTTCCATGTGGTTCGATTTTCTGTCAGTTCTGGTTGTTTTTTTGTTTTTAAATTGTTGTTGTCCTTCTTTTGGTTGTGTGAGGAGGCGCAGTGTGTCTACCTATGCCTCCATCTTGGTTCGTCCTCCATAATATCCTTTAAAGCAGAAATCCAGTAGTGAGCCAGGTAAGCTACATTCGGACTGTAAGACACACCCCCATTTTCCTCCCAAATTTTGGGAGAAAAAAGTGCATCTTATAGTCCAAAAAATACGGTATTCATTTTTAGACAGAGGGTAAGGAAGAGAGAAAGAGAGGGAGAGAAACATCAATGTGTGGTTGCCTCATGGGCATTCCACAATGGGGACATGGCCCAAAACCCAGGCAGGTGCCCTCACTGGGGATCAAACCAGCAGCCCTTCAGTTCACAGGCTGGTGCTCAACCCACTGAACCACAATATCCAGGGCTCATAGCTTTTTATTATAGCACACTGAGGTGTGTATGTTAATATCCCTTTTTCCAGTGGTAAAACTCTAAGGAGTCACCAATTTAAATGCCTAAGGGATCAAGCAAGTAAAAAAAATGAAATGTACATTGCACTTTAGGAATGTGGGCCCAGTGCCATAGGATCTTTCTATTTCTTTTTTTAAGATTTTTTAAAATTGATTTTAGGGAGGGGGATGGAAGAGAGAGAGATTGGTTTGTCATTCCACTTATTTATGCATTCATTGTTTGATTTTTGTTTGTTCTCTGATTGGTGATCAAACCTTCAAACTTCCTGTACTGGAATACTCTAACCAACTGAGCTACCCAGACAAGGCTGGGGTCTTTCTATGTTTAAAAAAAAAAAAAGGAAGCCCAGACTTTTAAATGAATTCTCCCATTTTCTAAACACTACTATTTCAAATATATTTAGTACCTGATTCAGGCAAATGCAATTCTCTATGAATTGAAACATTCAATTAAAAATTCTTTATAAGAAAGCAAACCTTTCTGAATTAAATTTTAATAGAGTTTTTAAAATTAATTTATTATTGTTCAACAACAGTTGTCTGCATTTCTCCCCCACCACTCCCGCCACCCCAGGCAAACCCACCTCCCTCCCTTGCTTATACCCTCCACCTTGGTTTTGTTTATGAGTCCTTTATAGTAGTTCCTGAAAACTTCCCAATGTCCCCACCGCTCCCCTCTGTATATTTTTACATTGTTCTTAACTTCAATGTCTCTGGTTATATTTTGTTTGCTTTCTTCTTTTGTTGATTATGTTCCAGTTAAAGGTGAGCTCATATGGTATTTGACCATCACTGCCTGGCTTATTTCACTTAGCATAATGCTCTCCAGTTTCATCCATGCTGTTGCAAAGGGTATAAGCTCCTTCTTTCTCTCTGCTGCGTAGAATTCCATTGTGTAAATGTACCATAGTTTTTTGATCCACTCATTTACTGATAGGCACTTAAGCTGCTTCTAGCACTTGGCTATTGTAAATTGTGCTGCTATGAACATTGGGGTGCATAGGCTCCTTTGAATTGGTGTTTCAGAGTTCTTACTGTATATTCCCAGCAGTGGAAATGCTGGGTCAAAAGGAAGTTCTATTTTTAGTTTTCTGAGGAAATTCCATACTGTATTCCACAGTGGCTGTACCTGTCTGCATTCCCTCCAACAGTACACTAGGGTTCCCTTTTCTCCACATCCTCTCCAACACTTGTTTGTTGATTTGTTTATAGTGGAAATTCTGACCTGTGTGAAGTAGTATCTCATTGTAATTTTAATTTGTATTACTGTGATGGCTAGTGAAGCTGAGCATCTTTTCATATGTCTCTGGGCACACTGTATGTCCTCCTTGGAGAAGTGTCTGTTCAAGTCCTCTGCCCATTTTTTACTTGGAATTTTTGTCTTCCTGAAGCAGAGCCCTGTGATTTCTTTATATATTTTGGAGACCAGGCCCTTGTCTGAGGTATCATTGGCAAATATGTTTTCCCATACTGTTGGTTCTCTTTTCATTTTAATGCTGCTTTCTTTAGCCATGCAAACCTTTTTAATTTGATGAGGTCCCATTTGTTTATTCTTTCCTTTATATCCCTTGCTTTAGGGGACATATCAGTAAAGATGATGCTGTGTTCAATGTCTGAGTTTTTCTGTCTGACATTTCTGTTTTCCTCTAGGACTTCTATGGTGTCATGACTTACATTTAAGTCTTTTATCCACCTTGAATTTATTTTTGTATATGGTGTAAGTTGGTGATTAAGTTTCATCTTTTTCCAGATCTCCTAACACCATTTGTTGAAGAGGCTGTTTTTGCTCCATTTTATGCTGCTACCTCCTTTGTCAAATATTAATTGACCAGAAAGACTTGAGTTTATTTCTGGGCTCTCTGTTCTATTCCATTGGTTTATGTGCCTGTTTTTATGCCAGTACCAGGCTGTTTTCATTATAGTGGCCTTGTAATACAGTTGGATATCAGGTATTGTCATCCCTCCTGCTTTGTTCTTCTTTCTCAAAATTGCTGCAGCTATTCGGGGTCGTTTATGGTTCCATATGAATTTCTGAAATGTTTGTTCTATATCTGTGAAATATGTCATAGGTAATTTAATAGGGATTGCATTGAATCTATAAATCTCTTTGGGTAGTATGGCCATTTTGATGATGTGAATTCTTCCAATCCATGAGCATGGTAAATGCTTCTATTTGTTTGTGTCTTCCTTAATTTCTTTCTTCAGTGTTGTGTAGTTTTCTGAGAACTGGTCTTTTACCTCCTTTGTTAGGTTTATTCCTAGGTACTTTATTTTTCTTGTTGCTATATCAAATGGGATTTTTTTTCTGATTACTGTTTCTGATATTTCATTGCTGGTATATAAAAGTGCCTTTGATGTATGAATATTGACTTTGTATCCCACTGTTTTGCCAAATTCATTTATTAAGTCGAGTAGATATTCAGTGGAGTCTATAGGGTTTTCTATGTACACTATCATGTCATCTGCAAACAATGATAGTTTCATTTCCTCCTTTCCAATTTGGATGCCTTTTATTTGTTTTTCTTGTCTGATTGTTGTGGCTAGGACTTCCAATACTCTGGAAGTTGAATAGGAGTGGTGAAATAGGGCATCCTTGTCTTGTTCCTGATCTTAGTGGGAAAGCTCTAAGGTTTTGTCCATTGAGTATGATGTTGGCTATAGGTCTCAAATATATGGCCTTCATTATGTTGAGGAATGCTCCATCTATTCCCACTTTGCTGAGTGTTTTTATCAGAAATGGGTGCTGTACCTTATCACGTGCTTTTTCCGCATCTATTGATATGATCATGTGATTTTTGTCTTTGCTCGTTTATGTGATGTATTACATTTATTTATCTACAAATATTGTACCATCCTTGCGTCCCTGCAATGAATCCCACTTGATCATGGTGTGTGATCTTCTTAACTTATTGCTAGATGTGGTTTGACAATATTTTGTTGAGGACTTTAGCATCTATGTTCATCAGCAATATTGGCCTGAAGTTTTCTTTCTTTGTTGTGTCTTTATCTGGTTTTGGGATTGGGATGATGCCGGCCTCATAAAAAGAGTTTGGGAGTGTTCCATCTTCTTGAATTTTTTGGAATAATCTGTGAAGGATGGGGGTTAGCTCTCCCTTAAATGCTTGTAAAATTCTCCTGTGAAAACATCTGGTCCAGGGCTTTCTGTGTTGGAAGGTTTTTGATTACTGTTTCAATTACATCAGTTGTTATTGGTCTGTTCAGACTTTCCGCTTCTTCTTCATTCAGTTTTGATAGATTATATTTTTCTAGAAATGTGTCCATTTCACCTAAGTTTTCAAATTTCTTGGCATATAGTTCTTCGTAGTAATTTCTTACAATCCTTTGTTTTTCTGTGGTATCAGTTGTAATCTCTCCTCTTTCATTTCTGACTATGTTTATTTGGGTCTTCTTTTTTTTCCTTGATGAGCCTGTTAAAGGCTTGTTGATTTTGTTTATGTTTACAAAAACCAGCTCTTGGATTTATTGATCCTTGGAATTGTGCTTTTATTGTCTATGTCATTTAATTGTGCTCTGATGTTGGTTATTTCCTTCCTTCTATTTGCCTTGGGCTGTCTTTGTTGTTGTTCCTCCTGTTCTTTTTGATGTAAGGTCAGGTTGTTTATTTGAAAATTTTCTATCTTTTTTAGGTAGGACTGTATCACTATGAACTTCCCTCTCAGGACTATCTTTGCTGTGTCCCATATGTTTTGGATTGTTGTGAGTTCATTATCATTAGTTTCCAGAAACTTTTTCATTTCTTCCCTAATCTCATTCTTGACCCATGCGTTGTTTAATAGCATGGTATTCAATCTCCAAGAGTTTGAGTGTTTGGTTTTTTTTTTTTTTTCCTTGAGGTTCATTTCTAGTTCCACTTCCTTGTGGCCAGAGAAAAGGCTTGATATTATTTCAATTTTCTTGAGTTTGTTGAGGCTTTTTTTAGTGTCCTATCCTGTTTGTCTATCTTTGAAAATGTTCCATGTGAATCTGAAAAGAATATTTATTTTTCTTCTTTGGGATGAAAGGCTATCTGTACATTTTGACATGAGGTGTTAAATCCTCTACTGTAATTGTGTTGCTTTCAATATCTTCCTTGAAGTCCTCCAATATTTTATTTATGTACTTGGGTGCTCCTATGTTGGACACATATGTATTTCCAATTTTTATGTCTTCCCAATGGATTCTTCCCTTGAGTGTTGTGAAGTGACCTTCAGGGTCTCTTTATATGGCTCTTTTTTTGAAGTCTATTTTGTCCAATATGAGTATTGCTACCCTGGCTTTTTTTTCCTGTGCATTTGCTTTGAATATTTGTTTCAAGCCCTTTACTTTCAGTCTGTGTAGGTCTTTTGTTCTGAGGTGGGTCTCTTGTAGGCAGCATATGTGTGGGTCATATTTTCTATGTATTCAGCTATTCTGGGCTTTTTGAATGGGGCATTTAATCCATTTTTGTTAAGATTATCATAGATAGGTACTTATTCATTGCTATTTTTTGTGTACCTATGTCCCTATCTCTTTCACTGTTTTTCTTTCTGTTCTTAAAGCAGACTCTTTAGCATCTCTTTAGAGCTGGTTTTGAGGAGGTATATTCTTTAAGGCTTCTATTTCTGGGAACCTCCTTATTTGGCCTTCCATTTTAATTGAGAGCCTTGGTGGATTAAGTAGTCTTGGTTGCAGTCCTCTGGTTTTCATTACTTAGAATATTTCTTGCCATTCCCTTCTGGCTTGGAGTGTTTCCATTGAGAAGTCAGCTGGTAATCTTATCAGGGCTCCCTTGTATGTTACTTCCTGTTTTTCCCTTGCCACGTTTAAGATTCTCTCTTTGTCTTGGAATTTTGCCATTTGAATTATGATGTGTCTTGAAGCGGGTCTCTTTGGGTTCCTCTTGATTGGGACTCTCTGTGATTCCTGGATTTGTGTGACTTTTTCTCTCATCAAATTAGGGAAATTTTCCATCATTACTTTTTAAAACAGGTTTTCTATCCCTTGCTCTTCTTCTTCTCCTTCTGGTATTCCTACTATATGGATATTATTATGTTTCATGTTGTCCTGCATTTCCCTTAAACCCTCTTCATTCTTTCTGAGCCTGTTTTCCTTTTCCTGCTCTTTCTGAGTGTTGTTTTCTAGCTCGTCCTCCAACTCACTGATCTGATCCTCTGTTTCATCAAATCTGATTTTGATTCCTTCTACAGTGTTCTTCAGTTCAGAAATTGTATTCTTCATTTCCTCTTAGCCCTTGTTGATAGTTTCTATTTCCTTTTTCATGTTGATATAGTTTGCAGTGAGTTCATTGTAGTTTCCCTGTAGGTTTTGGTAATTCTCTGTGAGCTCATTGAGCTCCCTTATAACCATTGTTTTTAACTCAGTATCTGATAGCTGACTTGCCTCTATTTCACTAACATTCTTTCTGAGGCTTCCTCCTGTCCTTTCATTTGGGGATTGTTTCTTTGTCTTCCCATTCTTTTGTGATACATTTCCTGTTAGTCTTTACTTTTTAAACTTATCTGTTCTGACTCCCTGGGTTTTAGTGTGAAATTCTATGGTAAAAGACCTGTGAGATTCTGTGGTACAGTCTCCTTGATCTCCTGGGGTCACTGGTCTTGGGCTGTCTTTATATTGGCTCTCTGTATGTCTTTGGGTTTTGATTGTTATTGGGTCTTTCTTTGGTGTTTCCTTACCTCCAGCCGGTTAACTGAGGGTCACTGGTCCACCATGTCTTGTATTCTGTTGTGCTGGTATGGGCAGGTTGTATTGAAGCTGGCTCTTCTCTGTGTGTAAGGTTTTGAGGATTCTTGCCCACTCTTGTTCAGCTCTTTGTTCTGAGTAATTTCTCCACCATTTAGTTGTATTTCTAGATCGGTCCTGGGTTGAGTTAGTGTGACTTCTACTCCCTCCTTCACCTTTTGTTGTTATCTCTTGGTGGTTCCTTTGTTGGTGGGTTTCCCCTTCCAAAAGGTATACTGGTGTTTACAGCACCCACCTACTGTTTTTTTGATCATTTGGAGGGGGAAGGTTAAATGGTTTATTACAGCAGGAATGTATTCTATGGTATTTAAAGTACCGACCCATGGAGTAGATATATAGGAGGTCCTTTGGATATGTATAGTGTTAACCATGATAATTCACCCTCCTAGCCACTTTCTAGAAAGGGTAGTAAGATCAGACTCTTATTGGGTGGAATAAGGATGGTGAGCTGGATCTAGACAACAGTGAGCTTGTGAGAGGTCAGACTATTAGGTAAAGTGAGAGTAAAGAATAGAAAGGTGTAATGTGTGAGAGAATAGAGTTAACCACAGCAGTAATAAAGTTCATGAAACAATGAAGTGAGCTATGATCTGATAGGGATGCTGTGTGGTATTTGCAATTGTATGGAACAGCAATTATTTACAATAGTAATGGAGCAAAAATCATATTACAGAATCTATGTCATCTGAATAACTAGAATAGGAAATATAGGACCTAGAGTAGTGTGCTAATGGAACACAAGTGAAGTGAAAGACAGAAAATTAAAAATACAATATGAAAGAGAGAACAATGGAAACTAGTCAAACAATGTAATTTAACAAGCCAAGTGAGGAAAACTAAACAGAAAGAAGAGAAATGTAAAAACACTAATAAAATAAAAGATGTAAGAATAATGAAAAATATAATACAAATATACAATAACTTGCGAGTTCTCTGGAGTAGCAATGTGAAATTTGTCTCACTGTCTAATCTGTTTGGATGACTCCTCTTTGGATCCAACTGGGGTCTTTTCATAGCTCCAGGTTTTATTGTCTCACTTGTGGGAATTAAAAAAAAAAGGAATGAAGGAAGAGCGAATAAAAAGGGAAATAAAGGAAAAAACGTAGAATGAATAAAAAAGAAAGAAGGAAAGAAAGGAAGAAGGAGTTTAAAAAAATTTAAAAAAAATAAAAGAGAGACTTCTGCTGATTTAATCCGGCCAAGACAGTTCTGCTGGTCTTCCTGGCTGCAGCAGGCTGAAGGGGAATTGGTTTACCTTTTCTCCCTTCTGAGCTGCAATCTTCACCGTTGCCCAGCCTCCAGCCCAGTTCCTCAGTTTGGTTCCCCAGTGCCCTTCTGCACCCAGCCTATGTCTTCAGTCCACAAGTTGCGCTGTCCTTGAGGTGCACCAATTAGGGGCAGTTCACACACCACCTTCTCAATCTTTGCTGTGCTAGGTACTAGGGAGTCTCAGAGTCCCTTAAGGGTAGTTCAGCCCCTCCGCTGAGTTAAGTCTTTCTGGGGATTGCTGACTTCCTGAGACCTGAAATTCTCCTCTGTGGGGGTGTCTCTGCCTTCCTATTAGAGAGCCAGTTGGCCCTGCAGGGCACTGTGGCTGCTGCTTCAGATGCAGGTGCATGCCTCCTCTGCCACTTCCCCCTGGGCATAGGAGTTGCGTGCAAAGTGCCTCTGGGCAGCGGGGTCAGGTGCATTCACTCTTGGGGTTGCAGGCACGAGCACTCAGCCTCCTCTATGGGGGTAGGATGGGCAGCACCGTTCCTGCAGGTTCAGGGGCACACCATCCCTGGGGCTGTAGGTATGAGTGCAGGGCCTTCTGTGTCACTGTGGGAGTAGTGCGAGGCTGGGCAGGGGTAGGAACGCAGGAAGCCGGGGCTGCTGCTGCAGGAGAATTCCCCAAATAGCCACTGAGTGCCTCTTGTTCCTCTTTTTCTTTTTGAAAAATTCCTCCTGCTCAAGCCTGCCTCTCCAAACAATTGCCTGGCTTCTCACATGCTAGCCCAACTCTCCAACCAGACTAGGGACTGTCCAGGTCAGGTTCCATCCTGGCCCAACTCTCCCCAGCTGGTGTCCACAGTCTCAGTGGGTGCACGCCATCCCTGTGTGTTTGGCACTTTGTCCTTATTGCCCCCGTGCAACTTCATGTATCCAGGTCCTTCCTGGTGCTGCTCAAGCCTTGTTTGGCCGGGGCAGGAGCCCGTTGACCCTGCTCTCTCACAAGAACCCTATGGCAGACCTGGCAGGTGCCAGGCCTGGGGCTACAGCCACCCTGGTCACCTCACTGATTCCAGGGTCCTTATTGTCCTGAAGCACTCTCCTTCCCGTCTGATTTTTCAAAGTCCTCTACAATTTTTGGTCTCCAATCTTCATATATGCTGGGATACCATTGTCTGTTCACTCTGTTCCTCAGAAGATCTGCTAGGTGTTTCACTTGTGGCCAGGGGGAAGTGGATTCCATTCTCACCTATCTCGCCACCATCTTCCAATTTTCCTTATTAGTGCTTTTAATAAAAGTTGGATAGCAAACCAATGATAGGAAAATTGGTAAAAATTTCAGGCTTTTGTTTCTCATTAATGATAGATACATGATCACTGGAGCTGACAACAGTTGTAACATCCTTTTGAGAAAATTGAAGTGGCACTGGGATTTACCCAAATCAGGATTAGACATCTTCAAATTAAGCTAAACTGAGAGAGGATCTGTAAATCAGGCCAGGGTTTTCTTTCAACTAACACTGGGTTTGCCTCAGCAAATGAATAAATGGATATATCAGCAGGATTCCATAATAGAGGAAGAACCACTGTGTAATGTGATAAAGGATTTTTATAGGAAGTGAAACTTAAATAACTGTGGGAAGACCGGAAAAGAGGGGATTTAGAAGGGGGCATTAAGATGTCAGAGAGAAAATCCTTGCCAGCCCACCAGAAATGCTGGCATTGGAGACAATTTGAATCTTACAGGGAGATCTGAGAAACCAAGCATATCCCTTTGCCAAAGAACTACTTGCTGACAGGTCCATGGAGCTATGATCTCTGTGTAACTCCACCTCTATGAGTCCACAGGCAAGCATCAGACAGGGCTTCAGCCTCTTTTGGCCAGTCTGAAGTCTTGCATAAGACTTGTCCATTGAGTTGAGAAGAGCAAAATCCACCCTTATCCCTGGACACCTCTGCACATTTCTTAAATATATCTAATCATGAACAGTCCTTAACAGTGTAATGGCTCCTGCTTTACCCCTGCCTCCCAAACTCCACACAACCTTCTCTTGTGGCCAACCCAGAACAATAGATGGAAGGGGATTTGGGGAAGCAGCTCAAAGAGGTGGTCTGAGGAACAAATTAGTACAATGAGTGTGGAGACTTTGACTTCCACAAATAGGCCATGATCATCTTAGCTGGAACATTTTCAAAACCATTTGATTCTGTATTATAGAGAAAGTCTGTTGGAAAAAAGGAGGGGTTGGCTAGGCAGTTAAATAGCCTTGGATTTGAATCTTAATTAGTTGCTCTTTTTGACCTTAGGAAAGACACTCAGCCTCTTTGATTCACAGTTTCTCTGCCATAAAGTAGGGCTGATAATATCAATATTAAACTTCTGTTTTAAGAATTAGACACAGTGTTGGAACAGTACAAAGTGTGGTCCATGGGAACAAAGACTATGTTTAGCTTATTCATCATTGCAGCCTCTAGGATCAAGCAGGGGTTCTGACACAAGCAAGCAAACAATATGTTTAAATTGCTATTATTGCCTTTAACAGTCTTGAACACACATGAAGTCTGGAAATTAATTCAGTTGATTTTTCTGTAGCAATTGTATCTTTTGTTTCATGTGTGTTCAAGGATATCTTGAACACACATGAAAGTTTCAGAGAATGGACGGATTGCATAACCAGTGAAGGTTTTCCTGATTTTTTTGAAGGCTGATGAAAATGAATTCCCTCAAAGGTTTTGTTGTTGGGGACACATTTAAAATGAATCTATTTTTATTCTCATAGTTAAAAAGACAGAATAAGGCAGAGGCATAACAGATTATATATGTAAGTATTCTTTCATTCTTTGTCCAAAAAGCACACAGTTACATGATCTCCCTTAATGTATATCACCATGTCCATGAGCGTTTAGCATCCTGTCTGAGTAGAACCTATCTTACATCCAATAAGTGGAAGACAAACACACTTAGAACACACACTGTATCGTTCTCCTTGAATACATATAAACTGGCTTTTGGTAAGAGTCAGGGCATAAAGAGGAAGAAACAGAGATGCATTCAAAAAAGACATTAATTAACAGAAGTCAAGTCCACCAGGCAAAGCCATCAGGAAATGGGTTAACATATTTTCCCCCATTCAACAAAAGATAGCAGACACTTGTCTCAGTATTTACTTTCATTGCTGAAAGCCTTAAAATTGATTCATGGTTACACAACCACAACAAAGTAACCTTGGCTAGATGAAAATCAAGTCTTTTTTAAAAAAAATTTGGATATCAACAGCAAGAATCCCACCCAGGTCTTGCTAAAAAAATGACTTTGGCTGACATTATGAAATGCTTCCTCAAGCTCTTCTTCAGCCAAATGAGAAGTTGTCTGGAAAGGATTCACCCTTTTAGTATACACAGAAGATCTACTTCTTGGATCTATAAACTAAGCCTTTAAATTCCACTGTAATTACTCCAAAGACATAAATAGAGCTGATGCTATTTCTGGCATCCCAGCTGGCCCTTTAGACAAGGTACACAGCATTTTCAAATAAAGCTTCCACAAAGTGTGTAGGTATTCTAGCAATAGGCAGATGTCTAAAAATTCTAAAACATAGTGTCCAAAAGAATGGTTTCTGAAAATGTTACTGTGTGAGACAGACCTCCTTTTCATTTTACTTTTCACGCCAGTTGTTAGGATTGAGTGTTTTAGTAAAGACTTAAACTATTCTGTTTTCAACCACTAACTTGGCTCTCCTTTAAAGTTCTGTGTATTGAAACAATTCATTAAAATGCTCATACATAAAGTTTTATTAAGGGGATATGTTATTGCTCTCAGACTCTATAGCTATTAACCAGTGCAATTAAAAGCTTCATTTCCAAAGCTGTATCCTCACAAAATTATCTTGGGGGTAGTATTGATTAATGCAAACATCATATCCATTTTCCATTTGAACACTGTCAGTGTCTGGAGTTCTTCATTGATTTGGACTTGGTCTTTGTGAACAGGGTGGGCTTTCTTTAAAGAGCAGAATTAGACTCCCAAGTCATCCCATGCATTTTCTCTTTATTGTTTCTGGACTCATTTCTTTGCCCTCTGAAACTTACCAAAATTTGAAATGAGATTAAAGATACAATTGCTACAGAAAAATCAACTGAATTAATTTCCAGACTTTATGGTCATTTTGAATCCTTCATTTATTAACAATAATGACAACAAGAAGACCTTAGAATTACCACCTTGTACTTTTATTATTTACCTGTGCTTTAGCGTCTTTATAAAATAATGGGCTTGGGTAGCCATTGCCTAAATCTTTAACTTGGAAGGCATATAATCTAGATGGGTACATTGTTAGGTATTAGTGCACAGAATATTCCCAGCTTTCTAACGGTAGGCCTATGATAGCATTGTAGCTTCTGGCCCCCTTGTGGTGGGTGGGCTCAAGTCACTAGTTTAGACTGATGAATTATGAGCATAAATGACATATGTCCCTTCTCTGCTAACAGTTTTATGGCCAGGAGAGACCTTCTGGAACTTTCTTTCTATCTGTCATGGTGGCAAGCAATATTCCATATTAGATGCTCTATCATTTGGAGCAGCTTGGAGTGAGAATGACAAGGATGAGGAATAGAAGCCCCATTGATTTTCAAGGAACATACGGTGTGAATAAGAATTAAACCCTTGACTGCAAGCCTCTGAGAATTTGGAATTGTTTGATACCATTGTGGAGCCTAGTCTACCCTAACTGATGTAATTCATAACCCATCCAGATCTTCCCAAGTGAAGCCAAACTTCTTTTTTTTTTTTTTTCCAAAATGGGTCATGGGAGCTGGAGGAGTGTCAAACTTTTATTACATCTCATGTTGTCATATTTCTATTGGAGATAAAAAACTTGAGGAGAGTTTAGTTATAGGCTACTTCTTCAATTAACAAGGATGATGCTCTTCATACTTTACAGGCACATGATAAAAATTCATTTTGAATAATGAGTACAAATGTTCACTGCCTATCCATATTCTATTCTTAGGTCCTTAGTGAGTAAAGGTCCCTATGCATATGATACTTGGGCACAAGGCAAACCTTCAGCTTCAGAAAATTGCCACATGAGTTAGTTCACAGAGAGGTTCAGCTTATCCTCAGTTACTTTCATATCCTATATTGATAAAAGAACAGGTTTTCAAGTTATCCAGACCTGGTTCCAATAAAAACTTTTAGTGACTAGAGTATATTCCATAATTTACTTAAACTCCATGAGTGCCAATGACCGCTTCTAAAAAAAGGAAATCCCATATTTTAATGTTTGTCACAATGCTTGAGTTATTAATATTGACTACTTCACAGTCATTATGTATATCTGCTCATAAATGAAGTCTCTGCTTACAGGGAAAAACCAGACACTGCACACAAAAAATGTGAACATGATGTGGCAGACAGACTGTAAGGTGCCCCTTACCCCTGCATTGTTCTCACCTTCTGGTGTTTAATTTTGTTCAATTCCTTCCTCTTGAGTGTAGGTGGGCCTTACACGGGTCATGCATAAATATTCTTTGGCTAATCCCATCACCATCATTCATCTAGTCTCCCCCAAGCCCTCTGATAGCTGTCAGTCTGTTCCATGTATCTTTGCTTCTGTTTCTATTTTGTTTGTTAGTTTATTTTGTTCATTAGATTCCACATATAAGTGAAGTCATGTGGTATTTGCCTTTCTATGTGAAATAAACTGACTGGTTTATTTCACATAGCATAATATTCTCCAGGTTCATCCATGCCGTTGCAAAAGGTAAGAGTTCCTTATTTTTTCCTGCTGCATAGTATTCCATTATGTAAATGTACCATGGCTTTTTTATCCACTTAGGCTATTTCCAGATCTTGGCTATTGTAAATAACACTGCTATGAACACAAGGGTATGTGTTTGCATACATACACACATATACACATATATACACACACATATACATATATATGTATAATATTTTTTTGTATTGGTGTTTCATGATTCTTAGGGTATATTCCTGAAGTGGAATTGCTGCATCAAAAGGCAGTCCCATTTTTATTTTT
Source organism: Desmodus rotundus (assembly GCF_022682495.2). Taxonomy (NCBI): domain Eukaryota; kingdom Metazoa; phylum Chordata; class Mammalia; order Chiroptera; family Phyllostomidae; genus Desmodus; species Desmodus rotundus. Next base: position 54,683,494 of record NC_071392.1, on the reverse strand, counting down.
TGAGGATACTCTATACTTTTTTCCACATTGGCTGTACCAGTTTTCATTCCCGACAGCAGTGCACTAGGATTCCCTTTTCTCCGCATCCTCGCCAACATTTGTTGTTTGTTGACTTACTGATGGTGGCTATTTTGACCCTTGTGAGGTGATATTTCATTGTGGCTTTAATTTGCATCTCTCTGATGATTAGTGATGTTGAGCATTTTTTCATGTGTCTATGGGCCATATGTCCTCTTTGGAGAAGTGTCTGTGCAGGTCCTTTGCCCATTTTTTTTTAATTGGACTGTTTGTCTTCCTGGTGTTGAGTTGTATTAGTTAGTTGTACATTTTAGAGATTAACCCCCCACCCCTAAATAATCTCATCAATCTTGTGATAGAAGAACAAAGTTGGAAGTATCACAATACCTGATATCTAACTATACTATAAGGCCACTGTAATTAGAAGAGCCTGGTATTGGCATAAAACTGGAATATTGATCAATGGAACAGAATAGTGAGCCCAGCAATAAACCCACACCTTTATGGTCAATTGATACTTGACAAAGGAAGCAAGAGCATACAATGGACCAAAGACAGTCTCTTCAATAAATGGTGTTGGGAAAACTGTACTGGTACATGCAAAAAATTAAACTAGATGACCAATTTACCTATACACAAGAATAATCTCAAAATGGATGAAAGACTTAAATGTAAGTCAAGAAACCATCAAAATTCTAGAAGAAAGCATAGGCAATAAAATCTCATATGTCTCATGTAGCAATATGTTGATTTATCTTCTAGGACAAGGGAAACGAAAGAAGAAACTAAACAAATGGGATGACATCAAATTAAATATCATTTACTTATAAATGAATTGTCCATTTTTCTCCCAGATGGAATTCAGTCTTTCCTTTGGATTCATAAAAAACCTTAATTATAAAACATCTTACCGTGTTATAATTGCATTGCATATTCTTATAAGCTGTCTTTATCACTAATCCAGGAGTTGGCAAACTATAATTTATGGGCCAAATCCTACCTTCTACCCGTTTAGTACATAAAGCTTTATTAGGAAAAACCATATCTTTTTACTTGAACAATATCCTATGGTTGTTTTCTTGGTACAATGCAGAGTTGAGTGATTATAACAAAAAGTTTAGGTACTATCTGGTGCACTACAGAAAAAAATTTGTTGATCTGTGCTCTAGAACATGAACTTCATGAGGTGATAAACAGTGTCTTGTTCACCTCTGTAGCCTCAGAGCTTTGCTGATAGAAGAACCTAAATTCATAATTTAGTGTGTGTGAAGATACATCAAATACTTGAAAATCAACCCTGTAATTTAGACTTTCCTTAGAAAAGCCCACAGATTTTTGTTGACTGACATAGAAAAACAGTCTGTCTTTATACTTTGTATTTCCTTGAAAGCTGAAAACAATGAACAGAGCTGGCTATTAGAGGATATTTCTATCCTTCATTAAAAGTCTGCATTTAGACCAAATTAACATTTATTAAACAATTTTCATATTACTTACCAAACCGATGTGCCTTTCAGGTAAGTTATTCTGTTTTCAGATTCTCTTAGGACCAGTTTCCACAATACTGATGGTGTATTTGCTTTCCGATAAACCTTTTAATTTTTGTTTATAAACATTTTTGATGTTGTTCCCTTGTCAAAAACAGGAAGCAATTGCTTTCCAAAAGTAAACAAATTCAAAATCAGTTTAGCCACTCACTTCTCCAAATCAAGACTGGGTTTTGTATATGTGAAAAATAATCAACTTTCTAATTTTTAATGACTGTATCAAAATTCTCAAGGGAAGACCAAGAAATTTAAAATTGTGTGGGAATCAAAGAGTTTGAAGAGTCCTGCACCCCTTCCAGACTTGGTTCTTCTCCAAACCCAGGGAAACCTTTTGAATCTCTTGTGATTCACTCCTTCACTATTTCTGTTCCATGAGATTAGTCTGAATGCTTTATTCTTCATTCATCCACCCACGATCTTTTAACTCCCAAATGAAATGTATACAGTAACACTAACCACCAAGACCAAAGCAGAACAAGATGTTTGCCATGAATATCAAGTCTCAAAAGAGAAAATTAAATTGATGCAAATCCTTATTGCTTCCTGAGTCAAGATGGACTGCTATACTTTAGAATAAGAAGAAAATCACTATGAAGAGTCACCTAAATCATTTCTAAATAATTTTATTAAACTTATAGGAGAAGCTTAATCAGTAAGAAAGTATTTCCTGGTTTCATCATGATGTTTAGAAAACTCCTCCAACTCACCTCATGAGCGAATGATGAAGTGACTTCAACCTTCCTCCCAGGGGTTCAGTAAATAAGGACTCTAACCCCTTATTGGCTCTTGAATTTGTGCCCTGAGATTGGCCTCCCACCCTTATCACCATCAACATTATCTAATCACCTTTTCATGCTCAGTATGGACAATTACTCCCTACACTGCAGAGTGGACTTAGAAAAAAATAAAATTGCTACATTAGGAGTTTTACCTATATTTGAATAACACATGTCCTTTTATTATAAAATAAGTTTTCTGACTTAATTCAGAGGAATATGTTAAATGTGTTGTTTTAGTAAAATATTAATATACTATAATGGCTTAACAATGTAAAGTTTAATAAAATAGATTATAAAATTTTAATATTTTATCTTTATTTTTAGTTCTATAAAATAGAGTGGGACTTTTATAATAACAAAGGAGAAAATGGGTAAAATATGTTTAAAATATGTTAAAAATATGTTTTTGTGTGTGTGTGTGTTGAGTTCTATACTTTTTTAAAATTGTTGGTCGCATAGAGTTGTCTCCATTTTCCCACCCCCACCTCTGCTGCTCAATTCTAACACCCTTTGGTGTTGTCCATTGGTCCTTTATACATGTTCATTTATGACCATTTCTATTCTTTCCCACGTTATTTCTCTCCCCCCTTCCCTCTGGATACTGTCAGTTTATTCTTAATTTCAATGTCGCTGCTTAAATTTTTCTTGCTTGTTTGTTTTGTTAATTATGTTTCACTTATAAGTGAAATCATATGGTATTTGTCTTTCACCACCTGGCTTACTTCACTTAGCATAATGCTCTCCAGTTTCATCCATGTTGTCATGAAGGATAGAAACCACTCCTTTCTTTTCCTGTGTAGTATTTCACAGTTTATTGATCCACTCATTTACTGATGTGCATCTAGGCTGCTTCTAGCACTTGGCTATTGTAAATTGTGCTGCTATGAACATTGGGATGCATAGCTTCTTTTGAATTAGTGTTTCAAGATTCTTAGGGTATAATCCCAGCAGTGAAAGTGCTGGGTAGGAAAGCAATTCCATTTTTAGTTTCTTGAAGAAATTTCATAATGTTTTCCAAAGTGGCTGCACCAGTTTCCATTCCCACCAGCAGTGCACTAGGGTTCCATTTTCTCCACAACCTCTCCAGCACTTGCTGTTTGTTGATTTGTTTATAATGGACATTCTTCTTGGTGTGAAGTGGTATCTCATTGTGGTTTTAATTTGCATCTCTCTGAAGGTTAGTGATGCTGAGCTTCCTATCATGTCTCTAGATCCTCTGTATGTCCTTCTAGGAGAAGTGTCTGTTCAGTTCCTTTGCCCATTTTTTCAATGGATTGCTTGTCTTCCTGGATTGGAGTTGTGTGATTTCTTTATATACTTTAGAGATCACACCCTTGTTCAATGTATCATTGGCAAATATGTTTTCCTATGTATTTGGTTCCCTTTTCATTTTGCTAATGTTTTCTTTAGCCATGCAAAAGCTTTTTATTTTGCTGAAGTCCCATTTGTTTATTTTTTCCTTTATGTCCCTTGCTCTAGGGGATATATCAGGGAAAATATTGCTGCATGGAATATCTGACATTTTCTTCCGTATCATCTCCTCTAGAACTTTTATGGTATTGCAACTTATATTTAAGTCTTTTATCCATCTTGAGTTTACTTTTGTGCATGGTGTAAGTTGGTGGTCAAGTTTCATTTTTGTTACATGTAGTTGTCCAGATCTCCCAACACTATTTGTTGAAAAGGCTATGTTTACTCCATTTTATGCTGTTGCCACCTTTGTCGAATATTAATTAACCATAGGGACTTGGGTTTACTTCTGGGCTCTTCAATCTGTTCCATTGATCTATGTGTCTGTTCTTATGCCTTACCAGACTGTTTTGATTACCATGGCATTGTAAAATAGTTTGATGTCAGGTATGGTGATCCCAACTACTTTGATCTTCTTTCTCAAAATTGCTTCAGCTACTCAGAGTCATTTATGGTTCCATATAAATTTTTGAAGTGTTTTTTCTATATCTACGAAATATGTCACTTGTATTTTAATAGAGATTGCGTTGAATGTATAAATTGTGTAGTATGGCCATTTTGATGATATTAATTCTTCCACTCTATGAACACGGTATATGCTTCCTTTTGTTTGTGTCTTCCTTAATTTCTTTCTTCATTATTGTGTGGTTTTCTGAGTACAGGTCTTTTACCTCCTTGGTTAGGTTCATTCCTAGGTATTTTTTTTTCTTGTTGCTATAGCAAATGGGATTTTTTTCCCAGATTTATGTTTCTGATGTTTCATTGTTGGTATACAAAATTGTCTTTGATTTCTGAATATTGACTTTGTGTCCCATCATTTTGCCAAATCTACTTATTATGATGAGCAGTTTTTGGTGGAGTCTATAGGATTTTCTATGTACACTATCATGTCATCTGCAAATAATGGCACTTTTGTTTTCTCTTTTCCAGTTTGGATGTCTTTTATTTTCTTGTCTAATTGCTATGGCTAAGACTTCCAATACTATGTTGAATAAGAGTGGTGAAACTGGGCATCCTTGTTTTGTTCCTGATCTTAGTGGGAAAGCTCTAAGTTTTTGTCCATTGAGTATGATGTTGCCTGTAGGTCTCTCGTATATGACCTTTATTATTTTGAGGAGTGCTCCCTCTATTCCCACTTTGCTGAGTGTTTTTTTTATCATAAATGGGTGCTGCACCTTATCAAATGCTTTTCCTGTATTTATTGCTATCATCATGTGATTTTTCTCTTTACTTTTGTTTGTGTGACATATTACATTTACTGTTTTGAGAATATTGAACCATCCTTGCGTCCCTGGCATGAATCCCACTTGATCATGTATGGTCTTTTTGGTGCTTACTGGATGCAGTTTGCCAATATTTTGTAGAGGATTTTAGCGTCTATGTTCCTCGGCAATAGTGGCCTGAAGTTTTCTTTCTTTGTCATGTCCTTGTCTGGTTTTGAAATTAGGATGATGCTGGCTTCATAAAAAGAGTTTGGGAGTCTTCCATCTTCTTGGACTTTTTGGAATCATCTGTGAAGGATAGGGTTAGCTCATCTTTAAATGCTTTTTAAAATTCTCCTGTGAAACCATCTGGTCAAGTTCTTTTGTGTGCTGGAAGTTTTTTGATTACTGCTTCAATTTCGTCAGCTATTATTGGTCTGTTCAGGCTCTCTGCTTCTTCTTCATTCAGTTTTGATAGATTATGTTTTTCTAGAAATTTGTCCATTTCACCTAGGTTTTCAAGTTTCTTGGCATGTAGGTCTTTGTAGTAATCTCTTACAATCCTTTGTATTTCACCAGTATCTCCCCTTTCATTTCTGATTGTGTTTATTTGGGTCCTCTCTCTTTTTTTCTTGATGAGTCTGCTTAAAGGCTCATTGATTTTCTTTATATTTCAAAGAAGGAGCTCCTGGATTTATTGATTCTTAGGATTGTTTCTTTAGTCTCTATGTCATTTAATTCTGCTCTGATCTTGGTTATTTCCTTCTTTCCTCTTGCTCTGCACTGTCTTTGCCGTTTTTCTCCAGTTCTTGTAGGTATAGTGTTAGGTTGTTTATCTGAAATGTTTCTATCTTTTTTAGGTAGGTCTGTATTGCTATGAACTACCCTCTCAGGACTGCCTTCACTGTGTCCCATAAGTTTTGTGTTGTTGTGAGTTCATTTTCATTTGTTTCCAGAAACTTTTTGATTTCTTCCTTGATCTCATTCTTGACCCATTCATTGTTTGATAGCATGCTATTCAATCTCCATGAGTTTGAATGTTTTTGATTTTTTTTTCCTTGAAGTTGTTTTCTATTTTCAGGCTCCTGTTTTCCAAGAAGATGCTTTCTATGATTTCAAATTTCCTGAATTTGTTGAGGCTTGTTTCCTGTCATATCATGTGGCCTATGTTTGGTAATATCCCATGTGAATTTGAAAAGAATGTGTATTGTGCTTCTTTGGGATGAAAGGCTCTATATATCAGTTAAGTCCATGTGGTCTAGGGCATTGTTCAATGCCACAATATCCTTGTTGATATTTTGTTTAGAAGATCTATACATTTTTGACAGTGTGGTGCTGAAACCCCCTACTATAATTGTGTTGCTGTCAGTATCTTCCTTAATGTTATCCAAGATTATATTTAAGTATTTGAGTGCTCCTATGTTGGGTGCATATCTATATACAATGTTTATGTCTTCCTGATGGATTCTTCCCTTGAGTATTATGAAGTGACTATCTGGGTCTCTTTTTATGGCCCTTGTTTTGAAGTGTATTTTGTCTGATATGAGTATTGCTACCCCAGGTTTTTTTCCTGTCCATTTGCTAGGAATATTTGTTTCCAGCCCTGTACTTTCACTCTGTGTAGTTCTTGTGTTCTGAAGTTTATCTCTTGTAAGCAGCATATGTGTGGGTCATGATTTCTTATCCATTCTGCTATTGTATGTCTTTTGATTGGACCATTTAATCCACCTGTGCTAAAGGTTATCATTGATAGGTACTTATTCATTGTCACTTTTTCATACCTGTGTGCCTCTCTCTTTCACTCTTTTTTCCCCTTTTCTTAAAGCAGTCCCTTTAGCATCTCTTGCAGAGTTGGTTTGGTGGAGGTGTATTCTTTGAGGCTTCTTTTGTCTGGGAAACTCCTTATTTGACCTTCCATTTTAATTGAGAGTCTTGCTGGGTAGAGTGGTCTTGGTTGAAGGCCTTTGTTTTTCATTACTTGGAATATTCCTTGCTATTCTCTTCTGGCTTGGTGTGTTTCTATTGAGAAGTCAGTTGCTATTTACAATAGTACTAGAATAACAATAATATGACAAGAAATATATGATTTGGATAACCAGAGTAGAAAGTACATGATCAAGAGGAGTGTGTTATTGGTACATGAGTAAAGTGAAAGAAGGAAAATTGAAATACAATAGAAAATAAGGAAAACCAGTCAAACAATGCAAAATACAATGAAGAAAACTAAACATAAGGTAGAGAAATAAAAAATTACTAGTAGAAGTGGTAAAAATAATGAAAAAATTTTAGTATTATACATAAACAATAAAATGCCAGCTCTATGGGGTAGCAAAGTTACATTTATCTGAGTTGCTCAATTTTGGGGGTTAGCCTTGTGCTCCCATTTTGGATCAGTCTCTGGACCTTTCATAGTCTTATTGTCTCACTTGAGGGAAGAAAATAAAGGGGAAAAAAAAGAGAGAGGAAAGAAAAAAACAGATAAGCCTCCTGCTGATGTTAAACCTGTTAAGCGAGTACTGCTGGTTTTCCTGGATGCTACAGGAAGAGGGACTGGGCTTTGCTTTTCTCCCTTCCCATGGTTTTGAGAGGTTGGGGACCAGGTGTGGGCTGCAATATTTACAGTTGCCCAGACTCTGGCCCAGGTCCTCTGTGAGCTGCCAGGCTCAAATCAGCCACTCAGTCTCTAGGTGGGCAGTGTGAGTCAAGCTCAGGCGCACAGCTCAAATCACCCTGGGGGCGAGGCAGCCCTTGCACAGGAGTCCCTTACAAAGCAGCTTCCTGCTGTTCTTAGTATGGTTTTTCACACAGCCCAACTTTCTAACCAGTCTGGAGACTATCCAGGTCAGGCTCAACTCTTCTCCCTTCTTTGGGTGTCACCTGGCACCCCAATTTCTCTGGTAATGTCCTAGCTGGCATCTACAGTCCCAATGAATATATACCACCTCTGTGTGTCTCCCACTTCGTCTCTATTCCTTTTAGTCACTTCCAGCATCCAGGTCCCTCCTGGTGCCAGGCTGCCCTTCCTGCTCTGTTAGGGGAGGGATCTGGTGATCTAACCCTCCTCCCAGTATCCTGCAGCAGGCTGGGGGCCACACCAGCCTGGGTCCCTGCACAGATCCCAGGGACCTTACCGTCCTTGCGCAATCTCTTCACCATCTGGTTTTCAATGTCCCCTGCAATTTTTGGCCTCTAAACTTCATATAAGCTGGGGTTCCATTGGCTATTCACTCTGTTCCTCAGAAGATCAGCTAAGTTTTCCAGTTGAGCACAGGGAAAACTGGGCTCCACTCCCACTTATCTCACCGCCATCTTTCAGTAATCTGGTTCTTAAGGTTTTGAATAGCAAACTTGCAAACTTGTTTCAGGATCAGTCTTTGGGATGGCTGCTCTCAAAACTTTCAGTTCTAACAACTATTATTATGTTATTGCTAGGCACTGGGTGAATTCTCAGTTTTTCTTATATACTTTTCATAATCAACCTAGGAATTAAATATCATTATTATTTTATTACCTGTATTTTTGGAGAAAAGAAAATGGGGGTTCAGAGACAGTCAGCTAGCTCAGGGTAGAGCTGGACCCAGAAGCTTGCACACACAATAATCTTCTGTGTGCAAGGCAATGTGCTAGCCTGTTGGTGGAGAGGAGAATAAGCTCAAACCCCCCAAAATTGTACCAAACTACATATTAAGTTACAAAGAAAAGAACACAGTGTAAATACTCCTTTATCTATTTTAGTAATTTCAATAAAAATTAGACTGGTGGATAACATTAAGACTTGGTTTTAGGTTTTTTGAAATATATATCTTCAGTTATTGCCAACATCTGACAGCCAGGTTACTCAAGGCTTGCTGGATAATTCAAATACCATTTTCAGGTATGTTTTTTCTAAAATGATAACACAGTTGATGAATTTTTATGACTACACAATGAACAAAAAGCAAATGAAACAAACCCAATAAAATGGTCATCTTTTCTCATATTTTTTCTGCAGTGATTTATCTGGATTGCATTTATGCAATCACATATTTGAGAGCAATTTAAAATCAAAATAGCAATACATTTCCTGGGTAATCCCATCAAATTAGATGAACAGGGCCAAAGAAGGTAGGTTCTTACCCTTCTAGTAAACCAAAATATTTGTTTGACTTTTCACTCCATTTTATGTTTCTCTTCAGAAAGTTACTAAAGCTAGCCCTGGCTGGTGTGGCTCAGTGGATTGAGTGCCAGCCTGTGAATCAAAGGGTAACCAGTTTGATTCCCAGTCTGGGGCACATACCTGGGTTTTAGGCTAGGTCCCCAGTAGAAGGTGCATGAGAAGCAACCACATATTGATGTTTCTCTCCCTGTCTTTCTCCCTCCATTCCCCTCTCTAAAAATAAATAAATAAAATATCTAAAAAAAAAGTTACTAAAATTTGTGATAACTAAAGCATCTCCAGATGTATGAAGTCTTTTTCTATTTCCACGTGTTTCTACCAGGGACAGAGACAGTGGACAAAGGGAGAGGTGATGATGAAAGGCTATAGGGTGTAGAGTGAGGAGACCAAGGCAGTTACATTCTATTTTTACTGCTGATAATTATCCCTAAGGAATTATTTTATTGTTGTTTTGTTTATTTATTTAATTTTTAAGTAGAGGTTTCAGTGAGATTTATCCTAAAGGTGAAGTGACCTAAGAATTATTTGAGGTGGGTGGATTCCTAGGAAACCTGAGATTTGAAAATAGGCCTTACTAAATGATAGGCTTGGCCTTATCAACTACTGCTATGACCTTTCCTATCTCCCATTGCTCCTTTGCTTCCTGACACCGCACTCTGTAAATTCCCAATGAATTACAAGCAGAATCCTGGGCTATCATCAAATTTGAAGCTAAGACACACAAAGCTACAATATAATGAGAAACAGATAGCCAAATGAATGAAATTAACAACATTGATTAAAATCTGTAAAATGGGTTTTTAACAAATAGTTTCCCTGACTTCTTGGTTTGGATTTGCTGGTGGGAAAATAGTTCTACCTGGATTTAGACCAGCCATTTTCAAAATTTTCATCTCATGGCACACATAAACTAATTACTGAAATTCTGTGGCACACCAAAAGATATATTTTTTGCCAACCTGACAAAAAATAGGTGTACCTTTGATTCAGTCACACCAGACAGCTATTGTTGTGTTGCCTGTTGTCATTCTTTTATTTGACAATCTAAGGGAAGAGAGTTCAGTGCCCCTGACTAAACAGTCAGGTATTGCATGCTTTAAAAATCCTCTGGCACACCAGTTGAAAATTGCTGATTTAGCCAACTAAGAGGGTAAATTGGTGGGGAGTCATTAAAGCAGAGAATATTGAAGTATGACTTTTCATGTTATTCCTTAGAACTAGAAGAGAATTTGGGTTATTTCTTTGACAAGATTCATTTACAGGCTTGAGTCCCATCTCTGCAACCACAGCATACGTCATAGTTATGGGGTGAGGATGGAGAGTGAGAATGAGAAAGAAAGAAGACTGATTAATTTTCCCTAATTCCAGTAGGAGAGACCTTGGCAATAGAGAGAAGGGTCTTGACAGTGAGACAGGCTGTACTCCCTTATGATGGATGGGAATGTTCTTCAGTTAATTTTTTGAGATTCCCTTAGATAAAGTTATTTTTTTTCTTCAGAATAAAATCTATTTTTTTTTTACCTTTGTACTGTGCCAGTCATTGCTATTGCTAGCCCATGGCAGGAACATGGAGAACAAAGAGGTCCACTCTGTACCTGTACCAGTCAAGCGTGGTGAACAAAATAATCAACTCTGCACCTGTGTGAAGAAATCCAGTGTTATATAAGCCAGACCCAGCAGCAGTTTGGGGAATCATACTTTCTTGTAGTGTATGCTCCCTTGATTTATTAATCAAGCTCTCTCCTTCTCTCTTCCCCCTCTATTATTTTTTCAGTTAACCTCTTTTTAAATCTGTTTGGCTCCCTCTCTTGATTTCTATCTTGAAGGATGGGGAAGGAACTTCTTTGCTGGTAACAACAGAACCCTTCCAGAGGAAAAAAGGAAGAAAAAAAAAGGAGAACTAGATAATAATGCATACCTCATCAGATAAATCTCACAGCTGATATGAGCCTTCAGTCAAAGCAGTTTGCCTTTTCCACCACACTTCCAGATATTTTTAGTCATGTCACTGTAACATAATAGTTGCATGTATTTTTTATGTAGAGTCAAAGAACATTTAAAAATGAGTTTGTCTTATTGCTGTGGGTGCAAAAATGATTTAGAAACTATTCATGCCCTTAAAAATTTCATAGTCCAATGGACCATCTTAAACAATGATCATGTTCTGCATGGTTTAATCATTACTATAATTTAGTTTTGTAAAAGGTAAAATATGAACACATATCTAACCTCATCTTGTCTAGAAGAAGAAAAGGTAGAAATGTCAGCATAACTAACTAGAATATATAATAAAAATAATGTATTTAAAACGAGATCAGTATCTATAGAACATAGAAATTAACTTCCCAGATTTACTCAAGTTCTTCATGGATAAATGTTTATGTCTACTAGCAGATCTATAGGTAAACCCAGATAAATATTTATGAACAAAGGCTTCACATTGGAAAGATTAAATTGAAAACCTCCAAATTAATCCATAAATTCAGTGGCATTCCAAGAAGAATTCTAGCAGGATATTGGGGGGATAATGAAAAGGGGTGACAAACTCATTTTAAATTTTATGTGAAAGAACAAAGTCTACGTTACTTTCTGCCAATAGCAAGATACCTCTAATATCCAGCAATAAATAAAAACTGTGGTGTTGGTCATGTAAGCGAGCAGACAGGGGTAACCTGGAATCAGCATATTAACCAAACCATTATCCACAACTCCATTATTCTAAAAGAGTGCTCAGAAACAACTTTTTAACCAAACAGTTTCACTTCTCTGGTCCCTTCCCCATTCCATTTCCTTTTCACCCTTCCAGTCGTGATTAAGTAGCTGATGCCCTCAGGAGGGGTGCAGAGACATTCTCAGAGACTGGGAAAATCCTGAAGTCTCACTCTCCCACACCTGAGATTGTCAGTCTGCCACAGGCAAATCTCAGCCCCATATTGGGCACCAAAAAACTATTACAGAATGAACCCAAGGGTTATGGGGTCCCTCTGGAACTGGATTCTTTGCCCACCACCAGAGAATTGGAATTATGGCTCTCAATGCCAGAATTTGGTGAAAAGGAAAGGAACTATTTATTCAAAAGTTATACAGGTTTAGAGTAATGGCAGAATGTCACTTTTAAATACACAAAGTTCCTTAAAACACCCACAAACACACACAGCCCTTCCTTCCCTCCTTTCCCCAGTCAGGCCAGTTAGGGATACCATATCTTAGGAAAAAAAATACAGAAGTCCGTGGCTTGACTAGCTCCCGGTTCTTCCCAGTAATGTGTGCTCAGCTGGCAGGCCTCCTGCAGTTCCCAGCACTATCAACTACTGTGTTGCCAGGATCGCCAGTTATTAATCCAAACTCACGTGGCACCTTCTCATGGCGTACCAACAAGAGTCCTTTCACCCATTTCCTTCCCACAATGTCTCTCCTGCATTCTTCCAAGCCTCTAAAAGAGAGCTCTGCATGGCTGCTATGTCTTGCTTTCCTGCTTCCTAAGCCGTGTGGTTAAAGGAGCCCCAAAACCACTTGGTTAGACCCCACATGGCTGCCATGCCTGGGCTTAGATCCTGGCATAAATCTTCCTCTTCAACCCCATTTCCAACTCCTCCCCAATTGGTTTCACCTGACAGCACTCCCATATTTCTCCAGCCTTTCTTGGCTACCATAGTTAGTCTGGGCAGCCATGGCCCTGTGGCATGGAGTAAACCATCTCTAAGCTCTCACACAGGTGCTGTAACCAGTTGGAGCTGCCTCCCAGTTATGTCATGGGTCAAAGTCACTCCCGTATCGCTGGCTCAAAGCATGGCCACAGCTCCTTAATATATCTATGAAGCTAGCCAGCTGTTAAGATTTGTAAAATAACCATTTTTACATCTCAGATATGAAACTGGCCAACTGTTGATAAGCAAATAACTCTCAATGGCCCTGCTTCTTGTGTCCCATCCCCCAGTCCAGACTTGTTGGGGAGGGGATATCCTATATTTTTATATTTTCTGGACACCCTGAGTTCTGGACCCTGTTACAAATCCTTCATTTGGGGGCCCCCAGCTGTACCCTGTTACTGTCATAGTGCATACATATATACCACTGGACCTGTGGTATATATATATGTTTCCAAATAGGCTGAACTTGGTAGAGTTCCATCAGTAAGCAGCTATATTTCTTTCTTATGTCTGTCTTCAGACACCTCTATTGTTATCTCCCATCCTGGCATCTTAATAATATGGCAAGTATAGCAAACAAATGCTACTTTCTGGTCAGTCATCATTCAGAAATTAAGAAGTTATATCTCTTCTGGTGTATCTTAATTAAAATGTCTATTTAATATCTAATTATCTAGTTCAGGTTCTAAAAACTCTGGCTGGAGAACCCACATTATTCAGACAGAAGTTTACAGAGGTCTATAGACTATGTGTCAGAGTGGGAAGTCCGTCCTCACAGCCTGGACATCTAGCCCCAGGGAACAGGCAAGTGAATGTGATATAAGCAAGTGAGGCAACAGGAAATAACAAAATGTGCACATGGCACCATGGAATATACTTGAAAACAATAATCAGTGCAATGGTACAAAATAGATTTCATTTAGATCTCTACATAATACCACTTATCCACATTAATAATACATTCATAAGAAAGAATACAAATATACACACATGTTTAAGGCCATAATCCACCAGAGAGTGTGCCTGAGTAGGGGCTGAGTAGAAAAATGGGCTTGGCTAAGGAATAACAAATAAAGTAATAAAATAAGCCAAAGAGGGTTTTACTGATGATGGTAGTGAGCCATGAAGGGTTCTTCCTCACGAAGGTAAGGAACATAATAAATTGGACTCTGTGAAGGCAGAGGCAGTGTCTGATCTGAGACATGGAAACAAAAGGGAAAAGTTAATACATGAAGAGGGGAGGGGCACTGGGATTAAGCACATGGTGTGTGCATCACAGAAGTTGTCACAAAATGCCAGAATCAATGTGGTGATGTGTAGAATGAGGTGTCCAGGGAATGGGGGGAGCAGGCTCAGGAGAGTGCAGTATAAATGAGACCACTTTCTCTGTTGTGGTCATGGCACAGAAAAAGCTGGCTGGTCTCATGTTGGGAGAGACACCTGTGTGCTAAGGTTTCGATTGCAGGGAGCAGCAACCATGTCCGGAGATGTGACTGCACCATGGCTGAAATGGGTTCTGGCTAGTTCTCAGTGCAGGTCCCCTTCTGGCTAGTCTTGATGAGTCAATGGGTCTCAAACCTGTGAACCCGAAAAACATCTAGGAAACTTTTTCAAAAATCCCAAAAGTTGGGACATAACCCCAGAGATTCTAATTATGCTCTTGTGAGTAGTACCCAGCACAGCTATCTCCTGCAGCTGCACCAGGGCTCCAGCAGCACTTTGGTCACTTATGACAAAAATATGCATCTACTACACACATATTCATTTTTAAGAATGCAAATTGTGCCCTGACTGGTATATCTCAGTGGATTGAGAGCAGGCTGAGAAACAAAGTGTGGCCGGTTAGATTTCCAGTCAGGGCACATGCCTGGGTTGCTGTCCAGGTTCCCAGTAAGGGGTGCATGAGAGGCAACTACTCATTAATGTTTCTCTCTCTTTCTCCTCTCCCTAAAAAATAAATAAGTAAAATCTTAAAAAGAAGAATGCAAATGGTATTTACAAATATCTAGTTTTCATGTTAATTATTTAGCCCTTACAAACTAGCTTTTATATTCTCAAGGAATTAAAATGAATATTCACAGTGGGACTGCCATGGACTAGAGAAGCGTCCAAGATGGCCTGAGCTGATATGCTTGTGGATAGCTGTAGTGTTTATAGGTAAATAGAAATTGAGTTCCAAGAACCAGTGATCTGGGTTGTAATTCAATTTAATTCACTTTCTCTAACCAGCTGAGCAACCTTGGATAAGCCATTGACTTCTGTGAGTCATAAATAATCTCAAATACCTTTTTGTCTTCTCCAAGCCAATTACTCCTCAGCATCCTAAGTCCACAGCTCCTTTGTGGTTTCATGGATCAGTTTAAAAAATTGAGGAAACTGATAAAAGAGTAACAACTTTATCTTTTGTAAAGATAAAATATTTTATTAAAAGTAACTGAGGAAGAAGGGAAGATGGCAGACGAGAGAATGGAAGTCACACTGACCCCCCTCCCCCAAGGGCCAATCTGGAATTACAACACAATTGTGGAGAAACCACCTGGAACAAGCTACTGAGCAATAGCCAGAGAGAAGTGTATAACTTCGAACAGACAGAAGAACCAGCTTTGGCACAACCTGTCTGGTAAGGAGTGTGGTAGAGACTTGAGAAGGCTGGCTGGGTACCCATAGGTTGCAGCACCTGTGGGGTAATTAAGTGGCCAGTTGGATCCCTTGGAGAAGACTGGGGTCTAAATACTAAGCTAGGATTCCCACCCTAGAGCACCAGAGCCCAAAGAGTACACAGATAACAACCAGTCGTGAAAAGCAACAGGGTTACTCTCTGCCAGAGTCAGATATCTGGAGACTCAAGGGCCATTTAAAGGGCCAACACGCAAATTTTTGTTTGCAGCCCATTGTCCTGGGCTCTGGCAAAGGCAGGGGCAGAGTGGGCTGGAGATGTCTGACGAGATGGGGGATGGAAGCCTTGGGGAGAGAACTGAGAGAATAGCCACCGGCATCCCAGTGCTGAGTCATCCCTAGATGGGAGCAGACTTCGTGCTCAGGCAGACCACTCCCCTCCTAGCAGCAGTAGCCTGAGGGGAAACAATAGACCTGACCCCAGGAGGATCTCTGACCTGGCCCTTTGGCCCTTAAGCCTGACTGCTGAGTCTTAGTGACCAGATGAACAACTGAAGTAGACAGCCAGAGACAGTAGATCGCTAGCAAATGGAGGGCAGAGTGGACTAGAGAGACTTTAGGAGAGACTGGGGATGGAGGCTTTGGGGAGAGAACTGAGAGAGCAGTCACTGGGATTGGTGCTAAGCAAACCCCCATACACAGCAACCACCCTGCTCAGGCAGACCACTCCCCTCCAAGCAGCAGCAGCCTAAGGGGAAACAATAGGCCCCATCCCAGGAGGGACTCAGGCTCACCCTATGGTGCTTACATATGACTGCTGAGTACAGACTGACCAGATTAACAATTGAAGGAGGCAGCCAGTGACACCAGAACACTGGAAGTATGGAATAGGATGCCTAAGGTCAGACGAGGTCAATATCTGACATCACAAGAGGCATATCCAGAAAGAAAAAAAAAAAACAGTAAATACAGGAGGCTACCACTGTGGTCTTCTTCATGATTTGTGATATTCCCTTCCCTGAATAGCTTTATAACATTCATTTCTTGTCCAACAAGTTTTTATATGTAAAGTCATTAGAGTTTTTACTATAGTGTATTTCAGGTCACACATCTTGCCCCTCCCTTCTCTTAACCCATCTTACCTTGCTCTTCCCTCACAATATTTTCATTTCAAATTTGAATATTCTCTCTAGTTACAACTTATTTCTATTCCACACTCTTACTATTTCTCCCCGTCCAGAAACTCAAAACAAATTTTCTTGTCTAGGGTCATTTCACATCATTTTGCCCAGCTCTTAAAACACCTGTGTTCTCTCTACACCTTTAACAAACTTTGCTAGTTAGTTGTGTGTAGGGTAGTGGTTGTAGCATCATATTTCAAGGTTATCTGTAGAGCTTCACTAATTCTGTATTTCAAATAAAAAATTGTACTGGACCCATGTAATGTTTTCTGAATCTGGAGATGGCTGCGAGATAGGTGGGAGCAGAGTCCACTTCCCCTTGGCACCAGTGAAACACCTAGCTGATCTGAGGAACAGAGCAAACAGCCAATGGTATTCCAGCATATATGAAGATCAGAGAACAAAGATAGAGGACAATGAAAAATCTGACGGTAAGAACAGTGCTTAAGGACAATAAGGTCCCTGGGATCAGCGTGGGGACCAGGGCAGCTGAAGCCCCTGGGTCTGCTGCAGGATTCTTGGGACAGAGCCAAGCTGGGCTGTGTGAGAGGCCAGGTTCTTGTTTGGACCAGGGGGGCTTGAATAGGAAGAATTTCTCAAAAAGGAAAAGAAAATAGGCACTCAGCGGATAGTTAGAGAACTCTCGGGCAGCAACCCTGGTCTCAAGTGCCCCTCCCCCCTCAGCCCCTGGACTGTGAACATGAGATAAGGAGCCCCAGGACATCTAAAGCCTGGTTGGCACACACCCAGATCAGCAAACTGGGCGACCAAAACATAAACCCAGGTGGTTGTGCACCCTGATAAGCAGCCTGGCTGCCTGGGCGCACAGACCCAAAGTGCCTGGGTGGGCGCGCACCTGGATCAGTGACCTGGGCGCCCACACCTAAAACCCCAACTGGGCGCCCACACCTGAAACCTGCGGTGGGTTTGCACCGGGATCAGTGGCTGGCTGACCCTCACACAGGCCCAAAGCAGGGAACAACCTCACAACCCAAACAACCACTTGGCTCTCTGCTGACTACCACACCTAAAAGCACTGGTTCTGAACAACTCCCACATAGCCACTGCGCACAGAGCACTGCAGGGCCTACTCACTCTCTAGGAGGAAGGCAGAACACCCAGCAGAGGGGAGCTACAAGGCTAGGGGAGACTGCAGTCCCTGGAAACACTTGACCCAGTAGGGGGCTGAACTACCCCGAAGGAGCACCCAGAGCCCCTAGCATCTAAGACAGCAAAGAGCAAGAAGGTGGAAGTGTGAGTTGCCCCTAATTGGTCCACCTCAAGGACAGCACAACTGGTGAACTAAAGGCCTAGGGGGGAGCACAAGGACCCTGAGGAACTGGACTGGAGGCTGGAAAACAGTGAAGAGTGGGGCTCAGGAAGGGAGAAAAGTGAAACCAATCCCTCCAACCACCCCCTCCGGTTTCACAGACAGGAAGACCAGCAGACTAACCTGACGGGTTTAAAGCCAGCAGAAGACTTCTTGTTTTTTCTTTCCCTTTTTTTTGGTCTCCTTTCCGCCTAAATTCCGTCTTCTTATCTGTCCTTCTTTCTTTTTTTATTCCTTCTTCCTTGCATCCTTTACTTTCATATTCCTTCTTCCTGCCTTCTTTTATTTATTTTTTATTTTCATTTTTGTCAAAATTCCTTCTTATCTTTCCTCCAAACATTTTTACTCCTTCTTCCTTCATTCCTTCCATTCATTTTCTATTCCCTTTTTCCCTCCTTCCCTTCTCCTTTTTTTCCCTTCTTTCTCCTTTTCCCACAGGTGATACAATAAAACCTGGACCTCTGAAGAGATCAGAGTTAGACCCTGTTAGACCCATAAATGTCAATTTAAGACCAGTGACCACAGGAGACTAAGTAGACGGCACCACTGAATCCCACTGGCATTCCACCGTAGAAGTTCATACCATAAACCCAAGGAGTCAGAACACATCAATTTAAGAAGCAGAGGCTAACAAGAAGAGTCTCACAAACATGGGAACACAAAGAAAGAATCCCCAAATGAAAGGAGAGGAGGAAGCCTCAAAAACAATGCTAACTGAAATAGAGGCAAGTCAACTATCAGATACTGAGTTCAAAGCAATGGTTAACAGGAAGCTCACTGAGCACACAGAGAACTACCAGAAACTATAGAGAAACTATAATGAACTCACTGCAAACTATATCAACATGAAAAAGAAAATAGAAATTACCAATAAGGGCCAAGAGGAAGTGAAGAATACAATTTCAGAACTGAAGAACACAGTAGAAGGAATGAAAAAGCAGACTTTATGAAGCAGAGGATCGGATCAGTGAGCTGGAGGACAAAGTAGAAAAAAACACCCAGAAAGATCAAGAAAAGGAAAAGAGGCTCAGAGAGAATGAAGAGGGAATAAGGGAAATGCAGGACAAATGAAATGTAACAATATCCGTATAATAGGAATACCAGAAGGAGAAGAGGAAGAGCAAGGGATAGAAAACCTGTTTGAAAAAGCAATGATGGAAAATTTCCCTAATATAATGAGAGAAAAAGTCACACAAATCCAGGAAACACAGAGACCTCCCAAGAGAGGAACCCAAAGAGGCCCACGGCAAGACACGTCATAATTAAAATGCCAAAATTCCAAGACAAACAGAAGATCTTAAAGGCAGCAAGGGAGAAACAGGAAGTAACATACAAGGGAGCCCCAATAAGGTTAACAACTGATTTCTCAATGGAAACGCTCCAAGCCAGAAGACAATGGCAAAAAATGTTACAACTAATGAGAACCACAGGCCTGCAACCAAGACTACTTTAACCAGCTAGGCTCTCAATCAAAATAGAAGGCCAAATAAAGAGTTTCCCAGACAAAAGAAGTCTAAAAGAATATACCTCCAGCAAAGCAGCTCTGTAAGAGATGCTAAAGGGACTGCTTTAAGGAAAGGAAGGAAAAGAGAAAGAGAGAGGAACACAGGTATGAAAAAATGGCAATGAATAACTGCCGATCAACAATAACCTTAAATGTAAATCGTTTAAATGCTTCAATCAAAAGACATAGAATAGCTGAATGGATTAGAAAACATGACCCACACATATGGTGCCTACAAGAGACCCACCTCAGAACAAAATACCTACACAGACTGAAAGTGAAGGGCTGGAAACAAATTTTCCAAGCAAACGGACAGGAAAAAAAAAGCAAGGGTAGCAATACTCATATCACACAAAATACACTTCAAAAGAAGGGCCATATAGAGAGACCCAGATGGTCACTTCATAATACTCAAAGGAAGATTCCACAAGAAGACATAAACATTGTAAATATATATGCACCCAATGTAGGAGCACCCAAATACATAAAGAAAATCTTGGAGAACTTCAAGAAAGATATTGACAGCAGCACATTACAGTAGGGGACTTTAACACCCCACTGTCAAAGATGGACAGATCTTCCAAACAAAATATTAACAATATTATTATGTCACTTAACAATACCCTAGATGAAATTGACTTAACTTATATATATAGAGCTTTTCATCCCAAAGAAGCAAAATACACATTCTTTTCAAGTGTATATGGAATATTTTCAAAGATAGACCACATGATATGACACAAAGCAAGCCTCAACAAATTCAAGAAAATTGAAATCATATTAAGCATTTTCTCTGACCACAGAGGGACTGAAACTAGAAACCAACCCCAAAGGAAAAAACCCAAAACACTCAAATTCATGGAAACTAAATAGCATGCTATTAAACAATGAATGAGTAAAGAACGAGATTAGGGAAGAAATAAAAAAGTTTCTAGACACACATGAAAATGAACTCACAACAGCCTAAAACCTATGGGACACAGCAAAGGCAGTCCTGAGAGGGAAGTTAATAGCAATACAGGTATACCTTAAAAAGATAGAAACAGTTCAAACAAACAACCTAACCCTATGCCTACAATAACTCGAGGAAAAACAACAAAAACAGCCCAGATCAAGTAGAAGGAAGGAAATAACCAAGATCAGAGCAGAGTTAAATGACATAGAGACTAAAAGCACAATTCTAAAGCTCAATGAATCCAGGAGCTGGTTCTTTGATGACATAAACAAAATCGACAACCCTTTAAGTACGCTCATCAAGAAAAAAAAGAGAGAGGATCCAAATAAACACAATTAGAAATGAAAGAGGAGAGATTACAACTGATACCACAAAAATACAAAGGATTGTAAGAAATTACTACGAAAAACTGTATGCCAAGAAATTTGAAAACCTAGGTGAAATGGACACATTTCTAGAAAAATATAATCTTCCAAAACTGAATGAAGAAGAAGCAGAAAACCTGAACAGACCAATAACAGCAGACAAAATTGAAGCAGTCACCAAAAAACTCCCAACACACAAAAGCCCTGGATCAGATGGTTTCACGGGAGAATTCTACAAAGCATTTAAGGAAGAGCTAAGCCCTATCCTTCATAGACTATTCAAAAAAATCCAAAGTGATGGAAGAGTCCCAAATTCTTTTTTATGAAGCAAGCATCATCCTAATCCCCAAACCACATAAAGACACAACAAAGAAAGAACACTTCAGGCCAATATCACTGATGAACATCAATTCTAAAATTCTCAACTAAATATTGGTAAACTGCATCCAGCAATACATTAAAAAGCTCATACACCATGACCAAGGTGGACTCATCCCAGGGATCCAAGGATGGTACAATATTCGCAAATCAATAAACATTATACATCACATCAACAACAGCAAAGACAAGAACCACGTAATCATATCAATAGATGCAGAAAAAGCACTTGATAAGATACAGCACCCATTTCTGATAAAAACACTCAGCAAAGTGGGAATAGAGGGAGCATTCCTCAACATAATAAAGGCCATATATGAGAGACCTACAGACGACATCATACTCAATAGAGAAAAACTGAGAGCTTTCCCACTAAGATCAGGAACAGGACAAGGATGCCCTCTCTCACCACTCCTATTCAACAGAGTATTGGAAGTCCTAGCCACAGCAATCAGACAAGAAAAAGCAATAAAAGGCATCCAAATTGGAAAGGAGGAAAAGAAACTGTCACTGTTTGCAGATGACATGATAGTGTACATGGAAAATCCTATACACTCCACCAAAAAATTACATGACCTAATAAATGAATTTGGCAAAACAGCTAGATAAAAAGTCAATACTCAGAAATCAAAGGCATTCCTGTACACCAACAATGAAACTGCAGAAACAGAAATCAGGAAAAAAAACCATTTGACAGAGCAACAAGAAAAATAAAGTCCCTAGGAATAAACCTAACGAAGGAGGTAAAACACCTGTACTCAGAAAACTACACAACACTGAAGAAAGAAATTAAGGAAGACACAAACAAATGGAAGCATGTACCATGCTCATGTATTGGAAGAATTAATATCATCAAAATGGCCATAATACCCAAAGCATTTATAGATTCAATGCAATCCCTATTAGAGTACCCATGACATATTTAACAGATATAGAACAAACATTCCAGAAATTCATATGGAACCATAAACGACCCCAAATAACTGCAGCAATTTTGAGAAAGAGAACAAAGCAGGTGGGATCACAATACTGGATATGAAACTGTATTACAAGGCTACTGTAATCAAAACATCCTGGTACTGGCATAAAAACAGGCACATAGACCAATGGAACAGAACAGAAAGCCTAGAAACAAACTCAAGTCTTTACGGTCAATTAATATTTGACAAAGGAGGCAGGAGACTAAAATGGAGCAAAGACAGCCTCTTCAGCAGATGGTGTTGGGAGATCTGGACAGTTACACGCAAAAAAATGAAACTCGAGCACCAACTTACGCCATACACAAAAATAAATTCAAGAGGGATAAAGGCTTCAATACAAGTCCTAACAACATAAAAGTCCTAGAGGAAAACATTGGCAGGAAAATCTCAGACATTCCATGCAGCAACATCCTCACAGACACATCCCCTAAAGCAAGGGACATAAAGGAAAGAATAAACAAATGGGACCTCATCAAAATAGAAAGCTTCTGCATGGCTAAAGAAAACAGCATTAAAATAAAAAGAGAACCAACAGAATGGGAAAACATATTTGCCATTGATACCTCAGACAACGGCCTGGTCTCCAAAATATATAAAGAACGGACACGACTCCACTCCAGGAAGACAAACAACCCAATTAAAAAATGGGCAAAGGACTCGAACAGACACTTCTCCAAAGAAGACATACAGAGGGCCCAGAGACATATGAAAAGATGCTCAGCATCACTAGCCATCAAAGAGATGCAAATTAAAACCACAATGAGGTACCATCTCACACTAGTCAGAGAGGTCAATATAAAGGAATCAACAAACTAATGTTGGAGAGGATGGGGAGAAAAGAGAATCCTATTGCACTGTTGGGGGGAATTCAGAATGGTGAAGCCACTGTGGAGAACAGTATGGAATTTCCTCAGAAAACTAAAATGGAACTGCCCTTTGACCCAGCAATTATGCTGCTGGGATTATACCGTAAGAACTCTCAAACACCAGTCCAAAAGAACCTATGTACCCCAATGTTCATAGAAGCACAATTTACAATAGCCAAGTACTGGAAGCAACCTAAGTGCTCATCAGCAATGAGTGAATCCAATAACTATGGTATATTTACACAATGGAATTCTATGCAGCAGAGACAAAGAAGGAGCTTATACCCTTTGCAACAGCATGGATGGTACTGGAGACCATTATGATAAGTGAAATAATCCAGAAGGTGAGGGACGACTACCATATGATATCACCTTTAACTGGAACATAATCAATGGAAGGAAAAAGCAAACAAAATATAACCAGAGACATTGAAGTTAAGAACATTCTAACAATAGTCAGGGGGGAGTGGAGAGGGGACAGGCAGGAGAAGAGATTACGGGAACTACTATAAAGGACACATGGACAAAATCAATGGGGAGGTTGGAGGTAGGGGAGGGAGGTGTGTCCAGCTGGCATGGGGTGGAGGGTTGGGGAGAAATGGCATACAACTGTAATTGAATAACAATAGAAATTAAAAAAAAAAATAATGGACCCCTCTTCTACTCTTTTGTTTTTGCCTGAAATTTTAATTATGCCATCTTAGCCTGTTTTTCCCTGTTTTTCACTTCTTCTATTTATTTTTCTTCCTTCCCTATTATTTTTCTTTATTCTCCTTTTTTGTATTTTCCTTTACATACCAAATTTTAATTTTTCCCTCAGTTATTTTTTGTTGTTCCTCAGTTTTAGTATCTCCTCCCCTCTATCATTACAAAATCACTTCACATTCCTCTAAATGTCTTATAGATTTTCTTTGTTTCTTCTTTCCCTCTTATTCCCATATCACCTATATTAATTTTAGCTCATTTGTTGTTGGTAGTGCTCTGGTGGACCTTTCTCTCCCATTTGGATCCAACATTTTTATTAATTGTTTAATATTTTTCCTTCCTTTTTCTGTCTCTCATTTTATTTTATACTATCTTAATTTCTGTTTATACCTAATATTATACACTTCTCTTCTCATACTCCATTCCACACTCTTTATTCCCTTTACTTATTCATGAGGTTAATTTTACCTTCTCTCCTTCCATTGCTCCAGCTCCCAGGTCTTATAGTGCTCTTCCCTCTATGCTCTCAAAATCATTTCTCTTTCAGTAGGTCATCTCCTATTCCCTCTCTTTTCTTATAATAGTCTTAATCTCATTACACCCTTATTAATACTGGTTCATGTGCTATTAATATTTGTATTGTGGTGGGGGAGTTATACTTGCAGGTGTGAGTTTGTTTCTTGGGCTCTGTGGTTTTGTTCAGGCAGCACCTGCACAACAGCACACAAGATGTGGTGGGCAGAGTGACCATCAGTGAACCAGAGGCAGGGAAGGATCCATGAAGAACAACCCAACAACAATCAAAACCCAATTACATAGAGAAAACCAGCATAATAGGCATAAAGGACATCCAAAGAACATCAAGTTCAGGACATCAAGGAGACTGCACCACTGAATCTCACAGGCCTCCCAACATAGAATTTCATACCAAAGACTCAGAAAGTCAAAAAAGATCTATTTAAGAAACAGAAGCAAATGAGAAGTGTCCCACAAACAATGGGAAGACAAAGAAACAACCCCCAATCTAAGGGAAAGGACTAATCTCAGAAGGAATGCTAAATGCAATAGACACAAATCAAGTATCAGGTATTGAGTTCAAAACAATGCTTATAAGGAAACTCAATGAACTCAGTGTGAACTACCAAAAACTACCAGAAAATCACTAGGAACTTACTGCAAACTACATCAGCATAAAAAAGGACATATAAACAATCAACAAGAGCCAAGAAGAAATAAAGAATACAACTGCTAAATCAAAGAACACAGTAGAAGGAATCAAAGCAGGCTCAATGAAGCAGAGGATTGAATTAGTGAGCTGGAGGACAAAGTAGAAAAAAAACTCCCAAAAAGAGCAAGGAAAAGAAAAAAAAAAGACTGAAAAAGAATGAAGAGGGGTTAAGAGAAATGCAGGACAACATGAAACGGAATAATATCCATGTAATAGGGACACCAGAAGGAGAAGAAGAGGAGCAAGGGATAGAAAACATGTTTGAAAAAGTAATGATGGAAAACTTCCCTAATTTGATAAGAGAAAAATTCACACAGATCCAGGAAACAGAGAGTCTCAATCAAAAGGAACCAGAAGAGGTCCACTTCAAGACACATCATAATTAAAATGGCAAAATTTAATGACAGAGAATCTTAAAGGCAGCAAAGGTAAAACAGGAAGTAATATACAAGGGTGCCCCAATAAGGCTAGCAGCTGACTTCTCAACAGAAACATTGTAAGCCACAGAGGAATGGCAAGGAATATTCCAAGTAATGAAAAACAAAGGCCTGCAACCCAAATTATGCTAACCAACAAGGTTCTCAATGAAAATGGAAGGCCAAATAAGGAGCTATCCAGACAAAACACTAAAAGAATACACCCCCCACCAAACCAGCATGGTAAGAAATGCTAAAGGGACTGCTTTAAGAAGAGGAAGAAAAGCAGTGAGGGAGAAAGGAAGAAAGATACAAAGGGAGTAAACTGGAAATAATTAAGCACCTATCAATAATAACCTTAAACATAAATGGAATAAATGTTCCAATAAAAAAATACATAGTGTAGCTGATGATTAAGAAAACAAGACCGACATATATGAGACCTACCTGAGAACAAAGACCTACCTGAGAACAAAGACCTACACAGAGTGAAACTGAAGGGCTGGCCAAAAAAAATTCCATGAAAACAGAGAGGTAAAAAAGACAGGGTAGCAACACTTATATCTGACAAAATAAACTTCAAAACAAAGGCATAAAAAGAGAACCAGAAGGTAACTTATAATACCCAATGGGGGAATCCATCAAGAGACATAAACATTCTAAATATATACGCTCCCAACATAAGACCACCCAAATACTTAAATAAAATCTTGGAAAACTTCAAGAAAGATATAGACAGAAACACATTTTCACTAGGGGATTTTAAGACTCCATTGTCAAAACTGAATAGATCCTCCAATCAAAATATCAACAAGGATATTGTGGCATTGAACAATGCCCTAGACCACATGGACTTAACTGATATATATAGAGCCTTTCATCCCAAAGAAGCACAATACACATTCTTTTCAAATTCACATGGGATATTACCAAACATAGGCCACATGATATGACAGGAAACAAGCCTCAACAAATTCAGGAAATTTGAAATCATAGAAAGCATCTTCTTGGAAAACAGGAGCCTGAAAATAGAAAACAACTTCAAGGAAAAAAAAATCAAAAACATTCAAACTCATGGAGATTGAATAGCATGCTATCAAACAATGAATGGGTCAAGAATGAGATCAAGGAAGAAATCAAAAAGTTTCTGGAAACAAATGAAAATGAACTCACAACAACACAAAACTTATGGGACACAGTGAAGGCAGTCCTGAGAGGGTAGTTCATAGCAATACAGACCTACCTAAAAAAGATAGAAACATTTCAGATAAACAACCTAACACTATACCTACAAGAACTGGAGAAAAACGGCAAAGACAGTGCAGAGCAAGAGGAAAGAAGGAAATAACCAAGATCAGAGCAGAATTAAATGACATAGAGACTAAAGAAACAATCCTAAGAATCAATAAATCCAGGAGCTCCTTCTTTGAAATATAAAGAAAATCAATGAGCCTTTAAGCAGACTCATCAAGAAAAAAAGAGAGAGGACCCAAATAAACACAATCAGAAATGAAAGGGGAGATACTGGTGAAATACAAAGGATTGTAAGAGATTACTACAAAGACCTACATGCCAAGAAACTTGAAAACCTAGGTGAAATGGACAAATTTCTAGAAAAACATAATCTATCAAAACTGAATGAAGAAGAAGCAGAGAGCCTGAACAGACCAATAATAGCTGACGAAATTGAAGCAGTAATCAAAAAACTTCCAGCACACAAAAGAACTTGACCAGATGGTTTCACAGGAGAATTTTAAAAAGCATTTAAAGATGAGCTAACCCTATCCTTCACAGATGATTCCAAAAAGTCCAAGAAGATGGAAGACTCCCAAACTCTTTTTATGAAGCCAGCATCATCCTAATTTCAAAACCAGACAAGGACATGACAAAGAAAGAAAACTTCAGGCCACTATTGCCGAGGAACATAGACGCTAAAATCCTCTACAAAATATTGGCAAACTGCATCCAGTAAGCACCAAAAAGACCATACATGATCAAGTGGGATTCATGCCAGGGACGCAAGGATGGTTCAATATTCTCAAAACAGTAAATGTAATATGTCACACAAACAAAAGTAAAGAGAAAAATCACATGATGATAGCAATAAATACAGGAAAAGCATTTGATAAGGTGCAGCACCCATTTATGATAAAAAAACACTCAGCAAAGTGGGAATAGAGGGAGCACTCCTCAAAATAATAAAGGTCATATACGAGAGACCTACAGGCAACATCATACTCAATGGACAAAAACTTAGAGCTTTCCCACTAAGATCAGGAACAAAACAAGGATGCCCAGTTTCACCACTCTTATTCAACATAGTATTGGAAGTCTTAGCCATAGCAATTAGACAAGAAAATAAAAGACATCCAAACTGGAAAAGAGAAAACAAAAGTGCCATTATTTGCAGATGACATGATAGTGTACATAGAAAATCCTATAGACTCCACCAAAAACTGCTCATCATAATAAGTAGATTTGGCAAAATGATGGGACACAAAGTCAATATTCAGAAATCAAAGACAATTTTGTATACCAACAATGAAACATCAGAAACATAAATCTGGGAAAAAAATCCCATTTGCTATAGCAACAAGAAAAAAAAATACCTAGGAATGAACCTAACCAAGGAGGTAAAAGACCTGTACTCAGAAAACCACACAATAATGAAGAAAGAAATTAAGGAAGACACAAACAAAAGGAAGCATATACCGTGTTCATAGAGTGGAAGAATTAACATCATGAAAATGGCCATATTACCCAAAGCAATTTATAGATTCAATGGAATATCTATTAAAGTACCTATGTCATATCTCACAGATATAGAACAAACACTTGAAAATTTTATATGGAACCATAAATGACTCTGTGTAGCTGTAGCAATTTTGAGAAAGAAGGTCAAAGTAGGAGGGATCACAATAACTGATATCAAACTATATTACAAGGCCACTGTAATCAAAACAGTCTAGTACTGGCATAAGAACAGACCCATAAACCAATGGAACAGAATAGAGAGCCCAGAAATAAACCCACATTTCTATGGTCAATTAGTATTTGACAAAGGGGGCAGCAGCATAAAATGGAGCAAAAAAAATGCCTCTTTAACAATTGGTGTTGGGAGTTCTGGAGAGCTACATGCAAAAAAAAAAGAATCTTGATCACCAACTTACACCATACAAAAAATAAATTCAAGGTGGATAGGAGACTTAAATGTAAGTCATGACACCATAAAAGTCCTTTAGGAGAACATAGGCAGGAAAATCTCAGTTATTCCAAGCAGCGATATTTTCACTGATATGTCCCCTAGAGTACAGGACATAAAGAATAAACAAATGGGATCTCATCAAAATAAAAAGTTTCTGCACGGCTAAAGAAAACAGCATTAAAATGAAAAGAGAACCAACGGTATGTGAAAACACATTTGCCAATGATACCTCAGACAATGGTTTGATCACCAAAATATATAAAGAACTCACATAACTCCACTCTAAGAAAACAAACCACCTAATTAAAAAATGAGCAAAGGAACTGAACAGACACTTTTCCAAGGAGACCATACAGAGGGTCCAGAGACACATGAAAAGATGTTCAGCATTGCTAGCCATCAGATAGATGCAAATTAAAACCACAACAAGATACCACTTCACACTGGTTAATGGCCATCATAAACAAAACTACAAACAACAAGTGTTGGAGAGGTTGGTGAGAAAAGGGAACCCTAGTACATTGTTGGTGGGATTGCAGAGTGGTGCAGCCACTGTGGAAAACACTATGGAGTTGTCTTAGAAAACTAAAAATGGAACTGAATTTTGACCCTGTAATTCCACTGCTAGGATTATATCCAAAGAGCTCTGAAACACCAATCCAAAAGAACTTATGCACCCCAATGTTCATAGCAGCAGAATTTACAATATCCTCATGCTGGAAGCAACCTAAGTGCCCATCAGGAAATGAACGGATCAAAAAACTATACTACATTTACACAATGGAATACTACACAGGAGAAAGAAAAAAGGAGCTCCTACCCTTTGCAACAGCATGGATGGAACTGGAGAGCATTATGCTAAGTGAAATAGTGGTGAAACAGAAATACCATATGATCTCACCTTTAACTGGAACCTAATCAATGAAACAAATGAGTAAGCAAAATATAATCAGAGTCATTGAAATTAAGAATGGACAATAACCAGAGGGGAGATGGTAGGGTACAATGGGAGGGGGGAAGGGTGAAGGGTTTTCAGGAACAACTACAAAGGACACATGGACAAAAACAAGGCATTGTGGAATCACGGGAGGGAGGTGGGGATTGCTAGGTTTGCAGGGAGAGATGGGGAAAAAAGGTGGAAAACTTTAGTTGAACAACAATAAAATTCAAAAGTGTCTAATAAAAAATTGTTGAATGAATAAATAAATGATATTTGAACTTAAAAAATTAAAACCTTAAGAACCATCTCTCAGTCTTCTTATGGACTCCTCTATATATTCCTATTATTTGTTAAAATGGATACCTGGGCCTGGAAAGGAAAAGTGATTCCTCAAAATAACACAGCTCCTTAGTTGTAGAATAAGACCCAGAAGCAAAGTGTCCCAGTGATATGACCAATAGCCTACTGTATTCTTGTAATTGTTAAATATATATGTATATGCACACACCCATACACACACACACAGGGACTGACAGAAGTAACCTTAGCTTCATTGTGGTTGGTAGTATCTCTATTATCTATCTATCTATATGTATGTGTATATATATATATATACACATATATATATATATATATATATATATATATATATATATATAAATGAGAGATAATAAAATGAATGCAAATCATTTATTAAGAACCTACAAGGGAGAGGCAATCTAAAGAAATGGTGCTGGACTGTTCTCAAGGATCATTTTAACTAATTTCAGTCACAGAAATAGAAGGAAGCAAAAAAGTTCCTAAACTGTAGAAGTCATCATTCCATATTCATATTATCTGTAATCAGTCCCAATGAATCTATCATGATCTCTACAAAAAGGGTATAATAAAGTCCTTGCCCCCCCAAAATCTGTCTAGGTAGCACTAACACATGCCACACAACAGGAGAATTACCATATTTTTCAGACTTTAATAACATGCACCTTTTACCCCAAATTTGGGAGGAAAGAGGGTGCGTCTTATAGTCCGAAGGTAGCTTACCTGGCTTTTCCTATTTTCCTCTAAAAACCTAGGTGCGTCTTATGGCCCGGTGCATCTTGTAGTCTGAAAAATATGGTGCTCTCACAGAGGCACAGAGGGTGAACAGAAAGTAGGAGAGAGTAACATTCATACTTACTGAGGATGTGGGCTTTTCTCATGGGGCTGTGTAGGAGGGAGAGAAATATCATTCAATGTATCACCTTGGTCCCTGGATCATTTGTGATGATTGCTTTCCAGCACCATAAAAATGTTCATTTTAGGGTAAGACAGGAAAAGCTCAGAGTTAATGTCTTTATTGTCTTGTCAATTCCCCACATATGCTCCTCCCCTTAGCATATAAAAGTATATATTTCTAATAATGCATGTGTACACATGGTCTCAGCTTCTCCCTCAAATCTTGTTGGCCTAGGATTTACACTTCAAAGAAACTTGCACAACATTGACCATTATGTCTCTTCTTCAAGTCCTAAATTATTTTCAGGTAAAGGGCTTTTAAGAAATGTTCCAGTGCCTGTCATGTTATAAGATTATATAGTAGGGATGAGCTTATGATCAATAAATTTGACTGCTAGAAAGTATAACAATAAAAGGCCTCTAAGATTACATTTATGACTAAAGTAATTGTCACAGTAAATCTAAGAAAATACTAAGAAAAGAAAAACCATAAGCCAGTGACACCCACAGTGGTGATTAACTTTATTAACTTCACTGAGTGTGGACAAACAGGACCCAGACCTCTTTTCCCAGCAGATCAGATCTGGCTGTATCTTCAAACAGCAGTGGCCTGTTTAATCACTTTTATTAAATGATTTCCTGGCAGAAACTTTATAGATTTTTTTTCAATCTCAGAACAAAAAAATAAAAGAGCCCCAGTTCTTAGATTTCTTGAGAGATCTCTTGGCCTTTTCTGGGACACAGATAAGCTATCTTTCATTGAACACCAGTAATTCATGCAGTTTTTCCTGATGTGCTAGACAGAGCTGGACAGAGCTGAAAGGAAGGATCCTGTTGCTACCACCTGACCTTGTCATCTACTACAGTAGCTTCCACTGCTGAACTTCAGCTCCTCATCTCTACAACCAGGGCTGGACTAAAAAACTTTCCCCAACACTGAAATACTATGATTGACTTGATGTTTCTCTAATAATTAATATACCACCTCTTTTTATTTTTTAAGTTCCACTTCCATTGAGCTGTCCCAGACAGTGATTGATAGTGAAAACCAGATGTGGTACACAGAAAAATACTCCCCCCTTCCCCAATTACTGAAACCTGTTATTGTTACTTTATCTCACAAAAGAGACTTGGAAGATGTGATCAAGGCTTTGGATGAGATTATTTTAGATTATCCAGGCATGCCCAGTGTAATCATAACAGTTCTTAGATGGAAAAAGGAGAGGCAGTAGAGTCTTTCAGAGAAAGATGAAGCTGAAGTCAGTGGTGCCACTGCTGGCTGGGGACAATGAGGCAAAGAATGCAGTAGCTTCTAGAAGCTGGAAAACCAGGGAAGTCACTTACAGACTTTTCTGTTTATTTGTTTGTCTTTAATTTGATATTTAAAAACTTTTGTTAACACTTTTTTTTTGGTAAAACCAGGATCTTCAGGAATGAAAATATTCTTAAAATGTACTACCCAAAATATTGTGTGCATGTGTTTGTATACATGCATGTGGGGTGTGTGTGTGTGTGTGTGATAATAACCTTGGGCAATCAGTTTTCTTACCTTACCCATAAAATGAGAATAGTGCTTTAGGTTTATCTCAGGACTTGGCAAATTAATTACTCAAGCTATAGACATTATGAATAATGAATGATATGGATATGGGTGAAGACAATAATGTAGGAAGTGAGAAAGTTGGTAACAGTATTGGAGGAAATCAAATAGTCCCTCACTCTTATCCCTTACTTTTCAACCTTGAGGAAAAAACAAAACATTTGAGTTCCCAAAAAGAACCCATGTGTGATTTTGGGCAGAGTTCTGGTATCTGCCAGGGTATGTCACATCTCAGAAAAGGAAAGGCACTCTACAGTTTTTCCTGGCTCCTGGTTGAAGAAAATATCCTCAGGGTGATGTCCTGTTCCATCTTTACCTTTGGGGAAAAGAACCAGGTCTGCAAAGCTCTTACAGAAAGAAAGAAAGAAAGAAAGAAAGAAAGAAAAAAGAGAACCTCAGGCTTCTGAGTAATGATATTGTGTGCCCTCCCCTTCTCTGTCTCTCATTATGCCAGACAAACCAGAGTCAATGTTAAAAGATTTATAATGAAAAAAAAGCTCCTTGTTAAAAATACTGAAAATGATCTAAGTCATTTTATCTGCCATAACACTTGGTAAAATGTAAATGAGCTTTGCTTACACTGAAGATGATATTGTGGATTCTCTCTCCATTTCAAAAGAGTGTGAAGGAGAAATCTACTGTGAATAGAAGTGTGCCAGCCATCAGTGGGTTTGTAAAGAGCAGAACTGCACCTGACAACCACCTTCCAATATGGCTGATGCTCTTGCATGAATATCCCAAGGGCCTCTAGCCAACAAAGGAAAGATGTCTGTCCTGTTCATTTTTAAAAAAATAACTGTTGTTGCAGAAAGCATGCTATATAAACTAGGACTAGCTAGCTATAAAATATGAATAAGTAATAAAAGCAATTGTAAAACACATTGCTAACATGAAGTGCCATGAAAATACTTTAAGTCCTAAGTATCTACTGGCTAGTCTATAGCAAGACTGAAGAATTCAAGTAACAAACCGGGTTCAAACCATGACTAGTCCAGACTCTGATCAGCTCTTTAACCTTGAAAACTTTGCTTATCCTCTCTGAGCTTCAGTTTTCTTGTGTGTAAAATGAAGCTAAACAATATCTGTCTTATAGGGTCACTGTGAATATCAATTTAACTAGTTCTCTGCTATGTACTTGATATACAGGCTGGCAAATAGAAGGTGTCCTGAAACTTACATTTCAGGACAGAAGACTCCTTTCCCATGAGCTAGCTGACAAAAATTTCTCTTCAGGAACTCTTGAAAGAAATCTAAGGGAAAAAAAGTCAGAGTAAAAGCAGGAAGAAAGGAAGAAATAAATAAGAAATTGATGTAAGAACTGTGAACGTATTTGGACACTTAAGGGAAGAGATGATTCATTCTTAAGACTTTGACTTCATTGTAAGGCATATCTGCCTGGAAAATTAACTTTTGTTTCTTGTGAATGTTTTAAGATGTATTCTCTGGCCATCACTCCAAATGCATTTTGTTTTTTATTGTTTCAAAACTTTCATTAAAAACAATAAAATTTTCTGAAGTACCTTTATCCCACCTTACCCATTCTCCTTACCATCTCAGAGAAAGTTACCATTCTGAAGTTGGAATGTACTCTTCTTTTCTATAGTCTTGTAATTTCATTCCAGTCTGTGCTCACATATAATATACAACGCAATGTTATTTTAAAAAGCTTCATATAAATGGCACATTGTGAGTAGTCTTTCACAACTTTTTTATGTAACCTATTTTCAAGATTTATTCAAGTTAATATATGTAGATTTTAATTTTTATATTAATAGTTATTTAGCTTTTTAAATACAAGGGTGGGCAAACATAGGTTTACAGTTGTCAGGATGCAAAACATAGAGTTTATTCTTGTATTATTATTTATTATTGTATTATGTTTCATAGGAACAACTGTAAACCTCCTTTTGCCCACCCCTATATATCACAATTTAATTTTCTGTAAGGATGAATATTTAGTTGTTTCAGTTTTTTTCCTGTTATTTATATGTTGTATAAGATTGTCTTTGGATGTTTTTTTTTTTTTTTTTTTGCATGTGTGCCAGAACTTTCCAGGAAGCGGAAGTGCTGGGTAGTATAATTTACACATCTATAACTTTACCACATAGTGCCAAATGACCATCTGAAAAAGTTAAAGCAACTCAGATTTCCACTAGCAATGCATGTAAGCTGCTTTCCCTACATCCTCATCCACACTTGGTAATGCCAGACTTTTAGACATCTGCATGCTAGGTAGGTGAGAATAGATATATATCAGTACTGTTTCACTTTGCAGGTATCTGAGTATGTGTGATGTTAAGCATAATTTTGTATGTTGGGGAACATTTAGGTTTTCTGTTTTATAAAATGCCTGCTTATATACTGTGTCCATTTTTCTTACTTGTTCAAGAATCTGGAGACCAATCATAAATTACTTCTGTTTGCGGCATTTATTTTATCTTTGCCCATGATGTCTTTCCTAATAGAATTGTTTTCTAATTTTTTCAAATTTATCAATATTTCTGCTCTAGTTTGTGTTTTGTTTCTTGTTTAAAAAATATCTCCCACCCAGAAGTAATACATGTATTCTTCTGCATTTTTAAAAAAAATATTTCAAGTTTTGCAATTTTTTTTCTCCTTACACCTGCCTAAATCCTGGTACCTGATGCCCAGGACTTGTGTAGCCCTCACCTGTGCAGTAGGCCCCTTGGAGACAGGTAGGGGCCCTCCAGACTTACGGAGCTCTGGAAGGATTCCCAACACTTTGCATAGCTCCCAAGGTGGAGGGACACCCCACCTTTTTTAAAAAAAATTGTGATTTGAAGCTTTAAAGCAGACACAGTCCGGTCAGTCTTCATTTGGACCTGCTACCTGACAAAGTTTCAGGGATCTTCAACCATCAAGATATTAAAGTGTCTTTCATTAAAGGGACCCTGGGCCACACAGCCAGGCTTCACTAAGGCAAGAAGTCCAGCCCCCATTCCCCACACCCTCATAGGTCCTATCCACCTACTTTCTGGTGGGTAGAAATCTTCCAGGTGTCCTTTTTATTTTTCTCTCTATTTTTTTTTATTTTTATTGTTATTCAATAACAGTTGTCTGCCTATTCTCCCTACCCCCCCACCCCACCCCAGCCAAACCCATCTCCCTCACCCACCTCCACCCTCCCCCTTGATTTTGTTCATGTGTCCTTCAGAGTAGTTCCTGTAAACCCCTCTTCCCACTATCCCCACCCCACTCCCCTCCGGCTATTGTTAGATTGTTCTTAACTTCAATGCCTCTGGTTATATTTTGTTTGCTTTTTTCTTTTGTTGATTATGTTCCAGTTAAAGGTGAGATTATATGGCATTTGTCCCTCACCACCTGGCTTATTTCACTTAGCATAACACTCTCCAGTTCCATCCATGTTGTTGCAAATGGTGTAAGCTCCTTCTTTCTCTCTGCTGTGTAGAATTCCATTGTGTAAAGGTACCATAGTTTTTGATCCACTCATTTGCTGATGGGCACTTAGGTTACTTCCAGTACTTGGCTATTGTAAATTGTGCTGGTGTCCTTAAGTAATATACAGAGGTACTTTAGGTCAATTATGAATGTCCAATTAGTTGTAAATTTTAAAAAAGAGAAGAAAGGATGCTGCTCTGGTGCTGATATCATACTTGGCCCTGATCTTGACCCTGCAATTAACCCTAACCTTGATTCTAAACATGGTCCTTACCTTGAACATAGCTTTGCTTTGACCTTCACCTTAATACTGACCCTGCAACTTATTCTTAATCTGATTCTGAGCCTGATATTCACTGTGGCACTGACATCAAATGTGATCCTGACCTTCACTTGTTTATTAATATTTTTAATATATTTTATTGATTATACTCTTGCACTTGTCCCATTTTTTTCTCCCCTTTATTCTCCTTTACTCTGTACCCACCCACCCATAATAATTCTCCAAACTTAGTTCATGTCCATGGGCCATACATATAAGTTCTTTGACTTCTCCATTTCCCATACTATTCTTAACTTCCCCCTGTCTATTTTGGGCCTACCATTTATGCTTTTTATACCTTGCACCTTTTCCCCCACTCTTCCCCCCAATTCTCCCCACTGATAACCCTCCATGTGATCTCCATTTTTGTGAATCTGTTCCTATTCTAGTTGTTTGCTTAGTTCATTTTTGTTTTTGTTTTTTTTTAGGTTCCATTGTGGATAGTTGTGAGTTTGTCATCATTTTACTGTTCATAGTTTTGATCTTCTTTTTCTTAGATAAATCCTTTTAACATTTCATATAATAAGGGCTTGGTGATGATGAACTCCTTTAACTTGACCTCATCTGAGAAGCACTTTATCTGCCCTTCCATTCTAAGTGATAGCTTTGCTGGATAGAGTAACCTTGGATGTAGGTCCTTGCCTTTCATGTCTTTGAATACTTCTTTCCAGTCCCTTCTTGGCTACAAGGTTTGTTTTGATAAAACAGCTGATAGTCTTATGGGAGCTCCTTTGTAGGTAACAGTCCCCTTTTGTCTTGCTGCTTTTAAGACTCTCTCCTTCTTTTTAATCTTGGGTAATGTAACTATGATGTGCCTTTGTGTGTGCTTCTTTGGGTCCAACTTCTTTGGGACTTTCTGGTTTTCCTTGACTTCCTGGAAGTTTATTTTCTTTGCCAGATTAGGGAAGTTCTCCTTCATTATTTTTTTTTTTAAAATGAGTTTTCCTTTTCTTGCTCTTCTTTTTCTCCTTCTGGGACCCCTATGATTTGGATGTTCGAATGTTTAAGGTAGCCCCGGAGGTTCCTAAGCCTCTTCTCATTTTTTTGCATTCTTGTTTCTCCATTCTGTTCTGGTTGAATGTTTATTTCTTCCTTCTGCTCCAAATCATTGATCCGAGTCCTGGTTTCCTTCCCTTCCCTATACATTTTCCTTCACCTCACTTTGCATAGCCTTCTCATTTTCATCTATTTTGCAATCATACTCAATTCTGTGAGCATCCTGATTGCCAGTGTTTTGAATTGTGCATCTAATAGGTTGGCTATCTCTTCATCACTTAATTATATATTGTCTGGAGTTTTGATCTGTTCTTTCATTTGGGCCACAATTTTTTGTTTTGGTGCATCTGTTACATAATAAGGGGTGGAGCCTTAGGCATTCACCAGGGTGGGCCAATCCATTTTGCTGCATTGTGGCCCTGCATGTGGGGAAAGGGTCTGGGAGGGAACAATACCTCTTGCTCAGCTCTCGGTAGGCTTTCTATCACTTCCTCCACTACCCACAAGCAAATTGCACCCTTCTGGTGCTGATTTCATGGTGGGTGGTTTTGTGTACATTCCAGGACCCTGTGGATCTCTCCAGTGAGCTCTTCTGTGAGGCTGGGAGTTTCTCCTGCTGCCACAACCCACTTAGTTTTTTTCATTCAGAGGTTTTGAGGCTTTATTTCCCCATGTTGGAACTCTGGGTTGCATGGTCTGTCTCACTCCCCAGTTGTTCCTCCCAGTTTATCTGCAAACAAATGTGGGACTGCTTACTCTGCCAGTTGCCACCTTGCCTGGCCTACCAGCTGCAGCCTTGCTGCAAGTCCTCTCCACCCTGGCTGCCCATCTCCACCTTTCCTACCAGTCTGGATAAATCTTTCTTCTTTAACTCCTTGGTTATTGGACTTCCATACAGTTTGATTTTCTGGCAGTTTTTGATATTATTATTATTTTTTAATTAGTTGTTATGCTTCTTTTGGTTGTGCAAGGAGGCAAAGTGTATCTACCTATATCTCTGTCTTTGCCAGAAGTCCTTGTTAGTCTTAATTAAGTCCTTAAACCACTGGCATTCATTCTTCTATGTGATATATTTTACATTTTTTAATATGGAATGATAATTTTCCCAGTATAATTTACTCAATTTTATATTATTTCCCACAGTGATTTATAATGTCACTTCTCTTTTCTCTCATAAAACAAATTTCTATATGTAAAGAGGTTTATTTTCTGGATTTCTACTCTTTCATTTGGTATTTTTGTGATTTTTACACAAGCTCTTTAAAAATCTTGATTCTATACTGTGACTGGTCCATTATTGTTATCGTTGTTGTTACAAATTATCTTGGCTATTCTTTCCTACACTTTAAAATAAATTTGAGGTTCAACTGGTCAAATCTATTTTTAAACTCCCATCAAAATTTTTATTAGAATTCAATAAAGAGAAATTTATGACATTGAGTTGTCCTATTCATGAACATGATATACTATTCAATTTAGTTTCTTCTATTAATTCTATAATAAAGATTTACCTTTATATTTTTTAAATCATATTTTTAAAAATAATATTTTTATTGTTGTTCAATTAAAGTTGTCTTCGTTTTTTCCCCATTACTCTTTCTTGCCCTACTCACCCCCACTTCTTATATTCAATCCTTCCCCTGTTGTTCTTGTCCATGGATCCTTTATAGATGTTACTTGACCCTTCCCCTTCTTTCCCCCATTATTCCCCTCCCCCATCCCTCTGGTCACTGTCAGTTTGTTCTTTATTTCCATATCTCTTTTATTTTCTTGATGGTCTCATACAGCTTTTGATAGCGTTCTTTGGTTTGTATGGTTGCTAATTAGTTAATATTCTTACATACTTTATACATTTTGTGACAACTTGCAAATTCAACTTTTATAAATGTTATTTCTAATTAGATGTATCTGTGAGAGCTATTGATTTTTGTATATTAATATTATACCCCAAAAGATTACTGAAGTCTTATTAGTTTTAATAGTATATTTATAGATATTTAATTTTTTTTCCTGGCATTTTAATGGAATTATGGAATGCAAAATGCAGAAAAGGCCAGAGGTCAGGAAAACACTTGGAGTATAACAGTCAGAAAACCTGCGTTCAAATTCTCTCTAGTCATGCCGTTACCATAGATAGCCAGAAAACATGAGGAGTCTTTCCCATTGGCCAAGATGGTGCAGGGGGAGGTTCTTACACTGAGTGTGCCAAAAGCTAGAAAGATACTTGCATAGGAAAAAAAAAAAAAAAAAAAAGCCCTCCCTTCCCTATCTTTATAAGGACCATGGGCTTGAGCAAAAATGGGACATGGTATTTGAACTGGGAAGTACACCATTCTCCCAGGTTGTAGCACCTCAACAAACCTCTTTCCTTTTGCACAAGCACCTCTCTCACATGTTTGGCTTTTGTTGTGGCAAGCAGCTGAACCTGAGTTTTGGTCACACTGCCTCTGATTGGTAATGTAGCTTTGAATACATTGCTTAACCTCCCTGAGCTCCAGTTTTATTTTTTGTAAAATGGTGCAAAAACTATATCTATCTTATAGGGCTTCTGTAAATCTCAAATTAACTAGTAATAATAGTTAAGGTTAATATCAATAATACCTAAATGCATACTAAATGCCAAGTCCTCTGACAAATACTTAACATAGACTGGTATATTGAGGGTTCCCTAATGTTTTTGTAATTTTCTCTCTACTTTTTTCTCTCTATGTACACACACACACACACACACACACACATGATTTGTGCTGGGGAAATGTGTTAGAGGAAAACTTCCAAATATCAAATGCTACTTCCTAGGTTTTGGTGAAAAGACAGGACCCTTGGGGAGATCAATACTCAGAAAATGATTCATGCTCAGAATTACTTATCTTACCTTAATCCTGTCTGGCTCCAGATATAGTATGGGTTCTCTGAGAATTCCAGAAAATGCTCTCCAAATCCTGAACCCATCTTCATGTATATCTTACCAAAAGTAGTCATTGAAACCATTGTTTCTACTTGGGGGAGCCGTTCAATCATCATGCTCAATGTGAGCACAGCTTTACTTTACCTCACCATGGAAACTCTCTGGGTATAAAATCAGAGCAATTCAGTGGTACTAAGAGAAGTTCCAACCTTGACTCAAGCAGCTTTCAGTTCAACTCTGGAGGGAGAGCATACTTTAATATCTGTTATTAGTGAATTAGTAGTTATGAAAGAAAATAGAGGAGAGGTTGAAAAGGGAAATCAATTTCAAAAAGAAAGTCAAAAATCTAAGTTTGGAAGAGGCAAATAGTCAACAAAATGCCAATAGTGCATTTATGGTATATTTACAGTAATAGCGATCGTGCAGAAAGTAAAACTGAACAACTCTGACTTCCATCTGGGTGCCTGTTTTAGTAGTGTGGTGAACATTATTGTCCTCTCCCCAGTGTTGCTCCTTGAGCAGGCACCTGGCTTTGGTATGGGGATTCCTCCTTCTTACTTTGCCCATTCTGCTTGGGGAACCTCTCCATCTGGTTTGAAAAGTAAAGCTAGTAACTGCGATTACTCTGGCCACAGTGGCTGTTAAGATGGGCACAGGACTAGTTTGACCCCTTCAAAGTGAGTCTCTGAACTTTTGTGGAAACACTAGAGGACTCTCTTCCTCAGCTAAGAGTTGTGAGAATGTGAGCTTAGAAGTACTTAGCCCTATGCCACTGTATTAGTTTCCCATGGCTGTTGTAACAAATTACCATAAATTCTGTGAACTTTAAACAAAAGAAATTTATGGTATCACAGTTCTAGAGACCAGAATTCTAAAATCGAGGTGTCAGCAGGACCACGCTCCCTCTGGAGGCTCTAGGGAAGAGTTTTTCTTTGCCTCTTTCAACTTCTTGTCTTGTGGCTACATCACTCCAATCCTCCATTTTCACATGGCCTTCCTCTCCTGACTCTTATAAGAAGTCATGTCTTTGGATTTTGGCTCCACCTGGGTAATCTTGCATGGTTTTATTTGGATACTTAATTATATCTGCAAAGAACCCTTTTCCCCCCAAAAGTTGTCAATTATAGGTTTTAGAGCCTTGAATGTGATATATTATGGGGGGTGCCACCATTCAACACACTACTGCCACCACAAAGGGAGACTATTCTGAAAATGAAGATATGATGTACCATGTATTCTCAATGCCTCCTGACTGATAACCCAGAGTGTTCTTGAGAGAGAAAAAACGGAGGCAAAAATGGAGGTACAGGTGCTGAGTGGGGCCTAACATTCCCCAAGGGCCATCAAGGTGCCAGGCAGTGTGGATTTCTCTCCTTTAATGTACTAAAAGTAGGAGGTAATCTCCGAATTGCACAGATGGGAAACCTAAAGCTCCAGTAGTGATGTAAGATCCCCAGTTCATACAGGTAGTGGCCAGGCTGGAAATGAACTCCACTTGGTCTAACTTCAAAGTCCATACTGTTTATATTACTCTATTCTCTCTCATGATACATATGGAAATGGTGAGGGCAGAAAAAATACTAACATCAAACAGAGAAACTAACACTTACATAAGCTTACTAAGAGATAGAATCTCTAATAAATACTTTTTAAGATTGACTTTGAATATTTTTAAAATAGCTAGTGTTTATTGAATTATGCTATATATCAGGCTATGTTGCAACACTGTATTTAAACTTTATAACAGCTCTTTGAAAAAGGTGTTATTGGTATCGGTATTGTTATTATTATTAGTTCTGTGTTATAGACAAAGAAAAGGTGGCCTAAAATGGTTGAATAATTTGCACAAGCTAAGAAACAAGATTTAGACCCAGGCAGTTGGGATGAAGCTATTCTCTGTAGGTGTAGGACACCATGTCAGTGGTCCTTAGATACCATATATCACAGTCATGTCCATCCTATGAAGTAAGCAGCTTGCACAGGCTGGACATTAGAAAGGCTATATCACCCTTACCAAGACTGCCCCATGCCCAGCCTTGTCAGCTACCTGTGCCCTCAGCTGATCAAGGGCATCCACACACCTGGATGGTAGGGTGGCAGACTCTGTTTTCTGTGCTTGTCCAGTGAGATTAGAAGTCTCTACCTGCAAAGACTTAAGCATGGAAAGAAGGAGGTTAAAACCTCATCTGCTAAGGGCTGGGGAATTTTAGTTGTTCTAACGCTGGAACCTACAAAATATTCAACCAGTAAGTCTATTTTGAAATGCAAAGTTCCCGTGTTATTGTTAGAAGAAAGTCTGTTAATATCTTTGAAGTAACAAGATTCATGGTTTCAGATCTGAACCACACTATATTTCTTTTTAATATTATTTAGGGACTATTATTAGGGAAATCACTGTCACAATAAATTAAATTCACTTTTACTATTTTATTTTGGATATCTATGTCATGATCATAACTTTTATATGAGGACACAGTATGCACAAGAAAAATGTCCCAGTGTATGAGCTAATTGTGTTTATTTTTCTTGTGAAGCAAGGCCTTATCTGAGCCTACCTCATTTCACACAGTGGACATCATGCAGTGATGACAACTGAAAGGGAATGAACATTTTGAGGTGAAGCTCACCCCTTTTGGCTCTAGTACCCATGGGTCACTTGGTTGGCTGCTAGATTGTGGCTTGCACTATGGCTTCTGACAGAAAGTTCTCATTTGACTTCTTTAAGCTCCAAATTTCATGTTATCAGATTTTTTTAATTACATTTTTTAAAATTCTTATTGTTATTCAATTACAGTTGTATGCCTTTTCTCCCCATTAAATTACATTTTACAGGAATCATTATTGGAGAGCTCTAGCAAACTCCTCAGAACAGTCTTGTTTCACTTATTTTGTCTTAAGTAAAAGACAAGATAATATGTACATTATAATAATAAAATAAATATAAATAATGCCTTGAAGTATCAGAATATGATTTAAACTGATGTAAAATGTTGAGATTTTAAAGTTTATATACAATTTTATATTAAGTTTAATAAAATATAATCTTCTAAAATAATAATAGATATAATAATAGTTTTAAATTATCAAACTCCATTCTTTTTTCTTTTTTTTAATTTTAATTTTGTATTGTTATTCAATTACAGTTGTGTGCCTTTTCTCCCCATCCTTCCACCCCACCCCAGCCAAACCCCCCTCCCTCCCCCACTTCCACCCTCCCTCTTGATTTTGTCCATGTGTCCTTTATAGTAGTTCCTGTAATCCCCTCTCCTCACTGTCCCCTCCCCACTCCCTCCCCCCTGACCATTGTTAGATTGTTCTTAACTTCAATGTCTCTGGTTATATTTTGTTTCCTTTTTTCTTCTATTTATTATGATCCAGTTAAAGGTGAGACAGCATGGATGGAACTGGAGAGCATTATGTTAAGTGAAATAAGCCAGACGGTGAGGGACAAACTCCATTATTTTTTAACATATAAACGAAGGTAACAATTTTTGGAAGCCATGTTAACTATTTTGATCAGCCTGAAATACATGTAGTGAATGACTGGTTACCAACCAAAGAATTTGTTTAGTGTTATGTTGATAAACAAATAGAAGTAATCTAAAACAGTAATGGCTTTAGTTCTTAAAAATTTTTAGTATTTGGGGGTGATGACTCAAGGTCTGTTTGTAAATTGGCCAAAGGCAGGCATCCAGTAGGAATGGGAGAGAACCAGTACAAACACTATGAATTCATTATGTGATCCTGGCCCAGTCTCTCCAACCTCAGAGACCTGAGAGTAGGCATCATTGAAGAGAACTACTGATGTCAACTTTTAGAATATATATCAACTCTCTATTGTACTAATTATTGATTAGGGCTAGTATATCTTGGCTGTAATAAATATTAATGGATAGGTTATGAACAAAAGTCATTTCTTGATTTCTGTCCCAATTCTGTCACTATGGACTTTATATGATTTTTTCATTAAAAATTGCTATTTGTACAAATTTAAGCTGTGAGTCCTCTTTCTTGGACAGATGAGCTCACCATCTTTCTTTCTGATAAAGTCCCTGGAAGGTAGTATTTATTGTTTTGCACAATAATGTTACCTATTGATAACGGTCATCACTTTGCAATAATGTTTACCTATAGAAACTTCTGCTCCCCTCTAAAAACATCTGTCTCTTCATGAATGGATCTACTTCCCAAGGTTCCTGTTTAAGACCCAAGGTGTCATGTTGATGCCCCTTGAAAATCCTGTATAATAGATTATCTTTGTTTATTTAAAATGGTTTCCTTTAATTTCCAACTTAGTCTTGTCCTGTTTACAATTTTTTAGGGTGAGTCAGAGCTAATGATACTACACTGAAAAATGCTTTTGGGTCTTCCTGGAATGACATATATCTAGAATGGGGAGGGAGAGGTAAGGTGGAGGAACCCTCAAGTATCAATTTTATTTATATAAAAGACCAGCTTTAGAAAACATGGGCTATGGTGATTAATATAGTTTGTCATTGAGAAGTCAGGAAACATAGATGAGGTTCAAAAGTGATGGCAGAGGAAATACATGGAGAATATCGATGAGGTATACCTCACCATGTGCTACAGGTAGGGTCACAGACAGGGGTACAGTTGGGAATAAATCCATCCAGCAACACTTTTGGGCCAGCATAGTATTATTTTAGATCAAATTCAGATGCTTCAGCTAAAAAAGGATAATATTTCTTGTGGAGCATATACAGGGTGGGGCAAAAGTAAGTTTACAGTTGTTTTTATGGAAAAATAATACAATAATTAATAAATAATAATATAAGAATACACTGTTAACATATTCACAACTGTAAACCTACTTTTGCCACACCCTGTATTTTTTCATCAACCAAAGTCTCACAATTGTTTATTGTTTTGTATATGTCTCATGCACACATTAAAATATCTTGCAAGGTCCCATTAGGATT
This sequence comes from Desmodus rotundus, assembly GCF_022682495.2. Classification (NCBI taxonomy): domain Eukaryota; kingdom Metazoa; phylum Chordata; class Mammalia; order Chiroptera; family Phyllostomidae; genus Desmodus; species Desmodus rotundus. The sequence continues at coordinate 54,638,602 of NC_071392.1, read as the reverse complement.
GAAGTTAGCAGGATCTTTGACTCCTAAAATAAGGAAATAAGATAAGAAAATTGACTTGCAAAAATGATTCCACTTAATTCTCTTATTTTCAACTATGGAATTTTAAACATGAAAAGAAAGAGAAATGGCTACATTAAGAACTGGTCTTCTGAGTTGCAGCCAGACTGACAGGCTGTCCCTCAAACCTATGGCTCAGAATCCATAGAAAGCTCTGAAAACACCACAAAGAACAATGTTGAACTATGTTGGTTGGTTGTCCGAAGGGCCTGGAAGCTGAGGACTTGTGAAACAGCTTCAGTGATCTAGTTTGTTCCAGGGAGACATGGTCAAAGGTATGGCAAGGCTGTTTAAAATGTTCTTTCCCTGGAGAAGCAGTGGTAGAGGCCAACATGTGATAGTGATCCTACTCAGGGCTCTTCCAATAACTCACAGGGTGCAAAGATGCTCTAAAGCTTTGTTTGACTGCCGAACTGTTGGCAGTAGCACCACCAGATATAATCCAGGTATTTTTGCCCAGCCACCCTACTTGACTTTTTGATTCTTTCATATACTGTAACTCACAGCAGTTGATTCCTCTAAGTCAGCATATCCCCTGCAAGACAAATGGAAAGAGCAGGACGGCCAAGGTGCCCAGGGTGGGGTGACCTCAATCCTATGCAATGCCAAGTACTTCATAATCTGGCTTCCTTCCAACCTTCACACCCTCTCCTCTTACCACTCCATTCCTTTTTTTTTTAATTGTTGTTCAATTACAATTGTCCCCATTTCCCCCCATGACTCTCCCCCTGCTCTACCCACCCCCACCTCCCACATTTAATTCCCCCCATTGTCTTTTCCATGGGTTCTTTATACATGTCCTTTCTTTACATTTTAGGTTCTAACCATGTCATAATGTGAGAGGTCCCCACATGAACCATGTACTCCTTGACCTCTTGCTCATGCTGTCTGCTTAGAAGGATTAGTTTGCTTCTTCTTTAACCCTTACTAATCCCATAGGACCAACCACAGGTTACCCCTGTTCCAGTAAAGCTTTCTTATATCCCTTCTCTAAAGCTGAGTTACACATTCCTCATCTCTGCCCCTCAGTTCTCCATGATAATTTCTTCACTTTTATTTATCATATTGTGTTATAGTTACCAGTTTTTGTCTACCTGTCTCAAAATTATAACCTCACTTAGGACAGGGATTGCATCTTTTTCCTCTTTGCACCTCAGTGCCCAGCACGGGGTAGATAGTGTTGAATCAGCAATTGTAGAGGGAATGAGTGAAAAGGGGATTTGAGAACCAACATGTAGCCATCATCTGCTATGTGAATGGTACTATGTCAGATGTGTTGTTATTCAATCTTCACAAAATATGCAAAGTGGGCATAATTATCCAAATTCATCAAATGAGGAAAATGAGGCTCTAAGAACAGATATACTTAAGTTCCTATAATTAGTAAGTGACAGCAGCATCTTTTGAATTAAAGCCCCTAAGACTTGAAAGTCTGTATTCATTTCATGATACCATCACCCACTCCCACTCTCTGATAGCCACAATTGGGAGTGTCATGATAGGGTCAGGAGAGTGCCAGTGTTTAGGCTGACCCAGTACATGACAAGACTCTGTTTGTAAATGGTCTTTTTCTTTTGATTATCCATGGCTAACCACTGTGTTGTATGGTTGTAAGAATTAGTGCCTCTAAGAGCCAATCTCCTTGGAAGAATTGCCCAGGAATCAGCTTACTTTTTTTACCCACATATGACCTCAGGGCTATTGTCTCAAAATTTCTTATAACTTCACTTCCTACAGATATCATTCACCTTTTATAAAACCCACCCAATTCATTATCTGCTCACATTTTTCCAGATGTTTCACCTCCTACTCTTGTCTTTCTTAATGACTCTAGGGAGTCGATTACCAAAGGGTTGAAACTGTCACATTATTTTTGTCTCTATTCCACTTCTTCTTCTTGTATTTTTTAAATCTATCTTCAAAGTTCAATTAAAAATCTATACCAATGGACTGATAATTTTTTAAATAAGTTTAAGTCAAATCACGGTACTAGAACTAAGAAATAGAGAATAGTTTACTTTCCTATTATTTTTTTAAATTTATTTATTTATTTTTATTCAGTTACAATTATCTGTATTTTCTCCCCATCCTTCCACCCCATCCCAGCCAGTCCCACCTACCTCCCCCACCTCTACCCTCCCCCTTGATTTTGTCCTGGTGTCCCTTATAGTAGCTCCTATAGACTTTATTCATCCTAAAGATTTTGTTGTTGACTTTGCCTTTGGGCTCACTTCCCTCCTCACCTACTGTTCATACCAAACCAGAGAGCTGGGGAGGCAAGGAAGGCCAGTCTAGACTTCTTTGGTCTGAGCTTCTTTTGCAGGGGATGAAAAGAATATTACTGGGATCTAGAGAAATCAGCAAATTTATACCCGTTAACGTTTGGAGTGGAGAATGAAAGCAAATATCTTTATTTGTGTAATAAATTTAATGGTGCTGGCAAACTCTCTTTGTTTTAGATGCCACAGTTTATCCATGGAACTACACAGAAACATGATGTGTATAATTACACTTGGGGCTCTCACAGTCATCACACGGAGTCCTCATCCCAGAGACTGGCTGCTTAGCCCCAGCTGGGCTTACCCTAACTCTTCCTGCAACTGGGATAAGACTAGATAGTTCTGATTTTAATGTCAAGATACTCTTTTACTAACACAAAATTGACAAGAAAAAGTAGAAGACCCTGCTTTCTCTCAACTTGGATTTTTATTGCCTCCAGGGTTCTGGATCTTTGTTAGAGAGGATAGTTCTTGATTTGGAGTTCCAGTAACAGGATACTGAAGCAAATCTCAATTTTGAGGGCTCAGGAAAGTGCTCCAATTATTCTCTTCTTAAATACTAATAAGAACTTGCAATTCCTTCCTCCATTCAGGGACTCAAAGTCTTGGAATTACCTCTGAGATACCCCATGGCACAAATTCAAAATATTTAAAATAGCAATAATGAAAGAAACATTTATGTTGCACTTAACATTTTATGAAGTACATTTTCATCTAATATTTCTTTTGTGCAACTGGAGAGACTCTACATTAGGTTGGAGCTAGGGTTACAACATATGATAAAGCTGTATTATGTTTCTTTTTTTAATATGATTATACATTTTCATAGACAGAAAGTTAGAGACCATCATTTGAACTGTGTATTCATAAAACAAGAAGTAGTTTAGGGAAATAGTAAGTGAAACTTTTTAAAAAAACAAATTTCAACTTCACCAAAAGTGATTCTTGCCATCCACACACTCCACTCTAAGGCTGAAAGTATCCAAATGATATCAAATATTTTATTTTTAACCTACAGTAAACAATTACTAATGCTTTTCATACATGGCAGCTACTTACACACACACTACAATAGTATGCCTCTTGTAATTGGTTTTCTAGGAATAAAATTTTCCTATCTTTTTGCTAAAGGAGATGGAATGAATACAGACACACATTAGATAAGATTTAAAAATAAAAATTTGTTTTCCAGCAAAGAGTTGTAATGAAGCTTTCAGGACTAATTCATTGTGTATAAGACAGCTTTAAGCTCATGTTATAAAATATACTACAGTGCTTGGCAGACCAGGCATGTTTGTCAAAAAGGTATTTTTTATGTCAACATTGTTTCATAGGCTGATAGGTTTTTATACATTAATTTTTAATCCAAATATTCAAATCCAAATATTGAATGTATGCAATTGGATTTGATTGTATCTGTTTATGTGACCAGAATGTTATCAGAGTAAATGAAACCAGACAAAACTGTTAATCTAGGACCATAATTTGTCATTTCTGATCACTCCTTTAGTCTGTATATAATAAGCTGGAGTGCACAGACATTTTCTTATTTGGTTCAGGTACACATTTCCTTGATACCTTTACTCAAATGTCATCTTCACATTTTCAAAATAAATATTAAAAATCATGTATGTATTAGTTTGCTAATGCTTCCTTACCAAACTACTATAGACTAGGTTGTTTAAACAAAAATAATTTATTTTCTTATAGTTCTAGAGGCTAGAAATCAAGATCAGTGTGTGGGTAGGGTTGGTTTTTTCTGAGTCCTCTTTCCTTGGCTTACAGATAGCCATAGTTTCCCTTTTGTCTTACCCTCTGTACATGTATGTTTCCAAATTTCTTCTTCTTATGAAGATACTAGTCATGGTAGGTTGGGGTCCACCCTAATGACCTCATTTTAACTTAATTTCCTGTTTAAAGATCTTACTTCCAAATGCAGTCAGAGTCTGAGGTGCCAGGGGTTAAAATTTCAACATATGAATTTTGAAAGTGACACAGTTCAGCCCATAACAATATAATTCAAATGGCCTTTTGCACAGAGAAGGATTTTTAACCAAAGTGTCTGCACATTCTCCAAATACCCAGATTACTAATTACTTTGGCCTGAGGGCCATGATTAAGCAAGAAGTAGAAAATCTCGTAGTCATACTTTCTACTTGGGGTTATATAGACCAAACTGTGGTCCTTGTGCTGTCAGTCATGCCACTTCCCAAAGCATTCTCTCCCCGAGAGCAGTTGAAGCTCACTGAATGTGTGTCCGTGATAAAGAAAGACAAACTCTCAAGATAGTCAAAGTGTACTTGACCTTTCCTCTTTCAAGGGTGGCCTCCTGGCTACCCACTCACATGATGGAAGTAAAATCTTAGGAAGACCCTCTCTTACCAAATCCAAGAGCTCCCAAGAATTCCTTTAGGCCTTTAAGGAACAGTTCACGGTGGTGAAAGGGCAACTAAATTTCACGAAAGAATGGAAATAATTAATCAAAGTGCAAACTCAGTCCTAATAGGAGGAGTTCATGGTACCTCAAAATCAATTTGAAATGTCTATTAGAATGTCTGAGTTCAGCACTAAAAAGAAGTTATCTATTTCTTTCCCATTACATCACATTTCTGAAGGATGTTGTTTTGCTATTTTTTGCTGTTCTAGTCTCACCTCACTGCCTGGGGTTTCGTAAGTGTGGGATTTAGTAATTGAATTTACTCTTTTTAGTGTTGTTGTTAAATGTGTGATCTGTGCCACACAATTAAGAGATTCATTCCCTTCCTAATACTATCTTTTTTTATATCTGCCTTACCCACAATATATGGGCATTATCTTATATTTCTTTAAGTCTCAGCACCTGATTAATTCCTCGTATTCAACAGATGCCAGTCTTATTTGCTTATTGCTCACTGACTCAATTTAAAAAATCATATTGCAAATCTCAAGGTTTAAAATTCTTTAAGGTTGAATGGCAATAGTTGTTGAATGAGGTGTTTAACACATAGAGTTCATTATACCGTTTTCTCCATTTTGTGTATGTTTGAAAATGTGCATAATACAAAATTAAACAAATAAACATATGATAATAAAGTATACCTTTATATGCATCCTAATTTGTTTTATTTTTTTAAATATCTAGCTTATACATAATATTTCTAATTCTCCTCCCCACCCCCAGATTTCATAATTATATTTCTGAGTGAAATTTAACTCAAATTATTTATTTAGCACTAGCAAGGTCCCTCTTCCTCCTTCCCTTCCCTTTCCCCCTCCGCCTTCTCTTCCTCCTCCAGCTTTTGTAGAGTTTTGATAGAATGACAATGATGGTATACATGAAATGGATGTTTTTCCAAGGAACTGTGCTAAATAACTTTAAGGAACCAATATTCCTTAAATTTCTAAAAGGACTGTGTATAGAAGGAAAAGATGAAGGGAGAGAAGGGACACATATCTGAGTCTATAGCAAGATGGAAGCAGTAGAAAAAAAAGACAGCTTGTAGTAAGCATGTGCTCCTACTCTCCACTCTCATCCCATACAACAAGGACTGGCAGACAGACAACCAGAAGGAATAAAATATTGAGATCTGCTCTTGAAGAGATGGGGGAACCCAGTGATGTTTTGAGTGGCCTGGCAAAACATCTTGAATTGCTTCTTAAACCTTCAGGACTTGGCAAAATTCAAAACACATTTTACCAGACACTTTTTTCCTTAATTTTTAAGCCCTTGTGTATTTCAAGGGAAATTTAATCCATATGTTTCTGATTCATTTATAGTTAACTCATCAAAATGCTGTTTTGTAAGTTACTTGATGTCTAAGATGACTGTATGAGGATTTTTATGTCTTTTTTATTTTCTTTCAAATCATGAAGTTGCTTTTTGCTAGCAGTGAGCAGAACTTCAAACACTAGAGACTTAATCTCAATTTTCAACTAAGGACTTACAAATTCAAATGTCTTTTAACATTCCCAAACATTTTCTCTTGCTGCTACATGAGAGTTCATAGCTTCTTAAAGAGAACTATAAACAAGGAATAAGACAGCCTTTCTCAAAGCAGTGTGTTATTTTCAGTTACAGGACATCTTTTTTGCAAGATCTTTCACAATGTTCTTTCGCTAAATCAATATGACCTTTATACTCTTAGAAATTTTGGTTTAAGCCAGTGTTGTAGCATTGATTAAATATTCATTTGCAGTGATCCATGTATGGACTTGCTTTTTTCTCTCTTAGACTTGATATTTGTTAGGATTTTTTGTTGGTAAATAACAGAAATCAGCTCTTAAAAATTAAAATGAAATAGGAAATTTATTGAAGGTATATTAGGTAGCACCAGGATGTATGGAAGGACAGAGAACTAAAGCTAGAACCTGGAAATCCCAGGCATCTAGGCACTGCCAGGGAAGATGAGTGGCTCTTTCCTACTTTTGTATCATTACCCTCAAGATTGAGAGACAGGGAGGTACAATTAGTTCAAATTGCTTCATATGCATAGTCTTTTGGAAGAGGAAGGCAGAGTATCTAATTTTCCATCCCAGCCAAAATTCCCAGAGTGAAAAAAATGGGGGGAGGACTGAATGCTGTGAGCTTCTTTAGGGCAGAGACTGTTCCTCATCTTTATATTCCTAAGGTCTGGGATAAAGCTTGGCATGTGTTCCATCTTTTAGAGTCCACATTAATCATTAAGAAGCCATTCCTTAAAATGCAGACAGTGGTAGAGCAATTTAATACACTTGCATGACTAAAAAATACATTAAAGTAGAATTGGGAAATTTCTGATCAGATAAAATGGAGTAGTCTACTACATCCTGTCCACTGTCTGGACAGAATTCATGAAGCAGCTATTTGAGGACTCTCAAAAGTAAATAGCCACAAGCAGATTAAGAAGAAGACCAGAATTCAAAATACTACCAAATCAATGGTGAATTTACAATTTAACCCCCCCGCCCCTGTATCCCCTGGCTTGAATTCAATGCACTGGAAGTACCAGGGTGCAGACAGAGCTCCTCTAGATCTCACTTAATCATAGGAAAAAAGGAATTCTAAAACTCTCACATGCAGAAATTTTTTTCTTTGATTTTCTCTGTCTTTTCTCTGTTTACTATGCCCAATCCCATGTAACCCTATGGTGGCAGCCACAACCTGCAGCAATGTTGAGTCTACAGGAGTTAAAACTCCAAAGGAAGAGCACTTTCCTCACCATTCAGTAGAGCTATAGTTCCAAGAAAAATCTAAGCAGAAGAAAGAAGATACAAAGAAAAAAAAACTGAAAAAAATTAGAGCTTGAAAACAAAATAACTGAAGCCTATCTGGATGGGTGTAACCTCAGAGAGGAGGTGTAAGAGGAGAAAAATGATAAACATGAAGACAGATCAATAGGAATAATCCAATTTGAAAATCAGAAAGAAAAAGATTGAAACAAAAAAGTCCCAAGGACCTGTGGGTCAATAACTCAAGATTTAATATTTGTGTTATTCAGGAGGAAAGGAGAAAGAAAGAAATTATAAAAATAACAATTTGAAGAAATAATGGCTGAAAATGCTCCGTATTTGACATATGCAAGTTATATAAAAAAAAGGAAATATAGCCCTGGCTGGTGTGGCTCAGTGGATTAAGTGCCAGCCTGTGAACCAAAAGGTCGACAGTTCAATTCCCAGTCTAGGGCACATGCCTGGGTTGCAGGCCAGGTTCCCAGTAGTGGGTGCATGAGAAGCAACCATCCATTGATGTTTCTTTCTCTCTCTTTCTCCCTCCCTTCCTTTCTAAAATATATAAGTAAAAATCTTTTTTAAAAACATGTTTTTAAAATATATAAAACATAAATAAAAACGGAGAAGTAAATGGAAATATAAAACATAAATAAAAAACAGAGAAGTAAATGGAAAACAAATAAAATGTTAAAACTAAATCTAAATATATATATATATTTTAATTTCTTTTTTATTTTTAAAATATTTATTGTTATTCAATTACAGTTGTATGCCTTTTCTCCCCATCCCTCCACCCCACCCCAGTAAATATATTAATAATCATATTAAATTAAAATGGCCTAAGTGCATCAAGTAAAAGACAAAGATTGAAACAATGGATTTTTTAAAAAGCTTTCTACAAGAAACATTTCAAATATAGTGATATAGGTAGGTTAAAGTAAAGAAATAAAGTTAAACTATGCACTGTATCAAACACTAGTTAAATAAAATTGAGTGGCAATCTTATATTAGAGTATACTTTACAGCAAAGAAATTGCCAGGGAGACAGAAGACTATCACATAATGATAAAAAAGCTCAGTTCGAAGTAGACATAAGAATGATAAATGTCTAAGTACTCATCAACAAACTTCAAAATAAGTTCAGCAAAAAATGACAAAATTGAAAAAATAGACAAATTCATAATTACTGTTGGAGACTTTACTACACTTTTTTTTTTAAGATTTTATTTATTTATTTTTAGAGAAAGGGAAGGGAAGGAGAAAGAGAGGGAGAGAAACATCAATGTGTGGTTGCTTCTCCTGTGTCCCTTACTGGGGACCTGGCCTGCAACCCAGTTATGTGCCCTGCCTAGGAATTGAACCCTTTGGTTCACAGACTGGCACTCAATCCACTAAGCTACACCAGCCAGGGTGAGACTTTACTACTTTTTTTTTAAATTTATTTTTTATTGTTATTCAATTACAGTTGTATGCCTTTTCTCCCCTTACCTCCCCCCACCCCAGCTGAACCCACCTCCCTCCCCCACCCCACCATCCCCCCCGATTTTGTCCATGTGTCCTTTATAATAGCTCCTGCAATCCTCTTGATAATAGAAGTTTAAAGGGAAGTTAGAAAATAGCTTGAAGTGAACAAATATCAAAATGCAAGATATCAATATTCATGGCATATAGTTAAAACAGAGCCTAGAGAAAATCTATAGCAGTAAATTTTGATATTTCAAAAAAGTCTTAAACCAATTATTTAAGCTTACACATTAGGAAAGTAGAAAAAAGGGAGCAAAAGATACCTAAAACAAGCAAAATGAAGAAAATAGAAAATGTAAAAACAGAAATCAATAACATAGAAAACAAAAAGAAAATAAGTAAAAATTAATAAAGTGAAAAGTTGGTTCTTTGAAAAGATCCAAAGAATTGACAGACTATTAATAAAAATAAGAAATGAAAAAGTGAGACACACAAACTACTAATATGAGGAATGAAATAAAAATGTATCAGCATAGACCCCACATTACAAGGGCGATAAGAGGATGCTTCAAACAACTCTGTGTACATAAATTCCATCTTAGACCAAATGGATCAATTCCTTGCAAAACCAAAAACTACCAAAAGTAGCCCAAGATCAAATAGATAACATGAATAGATCTACACTTTATATTTTTATATCCATATGCAATAATAATCTTAGATATATAATTTATACCCTGTATAAAAACTAAATCAAAATGGATTGTAGGTCTAAATGTAAAACATAAAGCTATAAAGCTTTTAGAATAAAACAGTTAGAAAAATTTGGGGGGCCTGAAGTTCTTAGACATGATACCAAAAGCATAAGAAAGTAAAAATTATAAATGGAACTTTATTAAAATCAGAATTTTTGGTTCATTGAAAGACACTGCTAAGAGAAGGAAATCCAAGTTATATGATGAGAGAAAACATCTGCAAACAAAATATTTGGCAAATAAACCTTTTATTCAACATATAATTAAAAACTCAAAACTTAACAGTAAGAAAAAAATCCAATTAAAAAATGGGTAAAAAACCTTCAACTGACATTTCAGCAAGGGTGGCATAATAAGTCCATGAAAAGAAGTTGAATATCATTAGCAATTGGGAGAATTCAAATTAGAACTAAATGGGATGTCACTATATACCTCCAAAGCTATAAAATTTAAAATACCAAGTGTTGGATGGTTAGCAGACAAAAGTGAATAGGGTCATTTGACAACCAAAGTATCTAAAAGAAATGTGGTTTTACTTCGATCTCTATGGACACTCAGCAGAGAAATTAAATGAGTCACTGCTTCTTCCCTCTTTGGACCCAGCTGATTCAGAACTGATGCTTATGAAAGATGAGTAGGAATTTAGGAACTACTCATTTTTTTTTAAAAAAGAGTAATCTACCAAAATACTTAAAGTGTGAAAATTTACCACATTTTGTATTTCAATCAAAGCATGAGTGCATGAATACAGGGTGTTATATTATAATTAGATTGTAGTTGTCTCCTTCATGTATAAAGCCAACCTGTATAAATTATCTTTATGGGTATAAATATAATGGTCTAATTTCAAAATAATGTGCCTGGAGAGAGGCAGTAGAGAATGGAAGGCCCTCAAAGAGAATTGTCCCAGGGATAATCATCAAGGCATCAAACCATTACAGAAAAAACTGTCTAAGCCTTTCCAGATTTTACTCATGCCCAAGTTTGAAGACAAACAAAGGAATGTAAAACAAAAGAAGCAAATACAATAGCTTGGGGTATGACTTAGGAAAAAGGAAATCAAGATATAAAATAGTTATTTTCTGAAAATATTTAATCTACTCTAAAAAAAGGCAAAATATCCTGGCAGAAACTGACATGAATTAGCTAACATAAAAGCTGCAAACATTCAAATATAATGTGGCTAAAGACAATATATTATGGAGAATAAATCATAGACACAAAGTTCATTGTACCTGACTTTTATCCTGGCTGCCACATTTATGTGCTGTGCAACCTGGGCAAATTATTTAATCACTAAGGATCCGTTTTATCATCTGTGAAATGACATTTAAAAGCACCTACTTAATTTGGTCATTTGGCATTAAGTGAAAAAATGCATGCAAAACATCTAACTTAAAATAGCTTCTAGCACCAGGCAATAACAAAAAAAAATAGCCATTATTATTTTATTAACAACCTTATAGAAGAGACATGTTGGTAGCCTTCCAAAATCCAAGCATTAGGAAAGGTACACACTTTGACCGATCTCAAACCTCTAAAAGAGCACATAATAATCAGGAAAAATCCTGATTATTCAATCATCCAGCCTGGCTATCAAAGGGAAGGATCCACTTTTCTGAAATTGTCCATAAAATTCTGCCAAGGTATTAGGGAATTTGGATTCTTGGCCTGATTTTATCACCAGTAGTTTGGGTGACCTTGAAATAGTCACCTCCTCTTTCTGTACTTCAGTCCATGCCTGTGAATGGTTCAGTTGACACCATACCTCTCTCATGTCTTTTCCAGCACTCACATTTTATGAGATGTGCCTTGATGTGCTATGAGATTTGTGTGGCTATGCTACCACCTACTAACCCATCTGTCATCATTATAGTCCAACCACACACATCACCTCAAAAGAGTGGACTTTACAGTTAAGACACGCTCTGGCTTTGTCCTCAGTAAGAAACATGGGAAACCTGACAATTTGTGTCCCTAGATTAATGACACCCCTGGGGGCTGCTGGCAAGAGTCATCCAGGTGCTCTGCTGGCTGGTCTTTTGGGCTGGTGATGCTTTTAGTATGACAATGTCTTTACTTTTGTTTCTGTCAAGAATTAATAAATTACTTATGATATTTAATATGAAACAGATGTTCCCAATGAGAAAGGGGCCTGACTTCCCATTAATTCTGGATGGATTTTTCCTGCCATACTGAATTGAAGCAGACAGAGTAAGTGATCCACACAATATTTTTTTGCAAGACCAAAGTTGTCTGCAGACAGTAGAGCTGAGAACAATTGCTCTGTATAATTCAAAATGGATGGAACAATGATATGATGCTTAAAATTAGAAGAAGAATTTGGTTTGTATAGTTAAAAGCTAATAAGCCCTATGGCCCTGAAACTGTTCCAGATGCTAGGAAATGACTTCCTGTAACAGAGATACTGCAGCTAATGAGTCATCCAATAGTTAATAAAAAGCTGCTATGAACAAGACCTTATCTTAGGATTGTAGATGGTACCAGGTGAAAAGAATAATATTTATTAAGCAACAATATTATGTCACACACATACTGAAAACAATAAATCTATAAATCTTTACTCATATTTATTAAATAATTTTTCAAATACCACATACCTAGCTCAGGTTAATTCTAGTGTTTGAATTCTAGTAGTTCAATATCAATAACTTGTGTGTGTATTTTCATTTTGTCTTGTTGGTTTTGTTTTTTTCTATACAACCTTAACCTTCTGTGATGTTGTCTGTAGTTAGACAAATGAATCAAGGTGAAAATTTACAATTGCACCTACAACTGATCCAATAGCATGTGATCTATGGAAGTCACTGATGTAGGTTAAATTCTTAATTTTGAACAGTGATCCTCCCTCCACAACGGGAATATACTTTCTTCTCCCATTGATATTTAGACACATGACATGCTTTGGCCTCCCTGTGTGTACAGTGTACTGTGCTGAATCTTGACTTTGGGTCTAGCCATGTGACTTTGCTTGGCTAATGGAAGTTTAGCAGACATGTTACTAGCAGAGAACCAAAATGTGCTTGTGCAGTTGGGCTTCTTCTCTTGTGCCTCTTCTGTTGCCACCAGAAGAGTTTCCCCTGGTATTTGTGTCTTTTAAGCCTAAGCCCCAGCATGGGCACACGTGAAGCAGACCTGAGCCTAGGCATAGCAAGGAGACAAGCCCAACTGGACCTATAACCTGAAACAGAGATGTCCAGCCTCACTTGAGTGACAATAAATGATTGCTATATAAAGCCTTAAATTTAAGGGGGGCTTGTTTTACAGTGATAGCCTTTACAATCAGCATGAGGGGAAACTTTGAAATAATGGGTAATAGAGTTGTTCCAATTATAAAATCAACACAGGTTGAATTCGAGCAGAAATTTTCAAAGGTACTCTACTAGAAAGAATGACTTTCAGATCAGATGAGGACTTAACAAATAAAGTGATCCTCTAAGGAAATCAGAAGAGGATAGGTTAAGCATGAAAGCCATAAGAAAATATTCAGGGAAGTATGAGTTGAAAGAGTTCACCCCAGCATAGTCAAAGGGAGAGAGATTCAACCCACAGATTCCATGGGAACTACATCTCTGTTGGGATGAATGCAAAAAGACATCACAGTTCAGAATTATTCGACAATAGAAATATAATACTAACAGCCATGGTCCAATTCAGGGTTCACCGAGCATCTATTATCATCTTGATTACGATGATGTGGCTTCCCCTGAGCATCAGTCAACAGGGAGAAAATAAAGTAGTTATATCAACTTGAGTGCTCAGGCCCAAGGGATAGTTATGTTGTCAGTGTATATTTACGCATTGGCTTTTGGGGTTATAAAGTAGTCTGTAAATTAGATTAGTGTGAGTCTGACTTTGAAAAACACATATACCCTCTCTATATGATAGCAAAGTCAAGATTCAGAGACAGAAAATTAGTGAACAGACTAAAGTAAAAAAAAAACCTCCTGAAGACCTATTATAACCAACAATCTCATCTGGCTTCATCAGTGGGGCCCTCTTCCATTTTAAATGCTATTACAAGTAGCAAGAAGAAATTTCCATTTAAATTCATTCTAATTTTGAAATTTTATGATTCTTTAATATAATTATCACAAAATAATTGTGTAGTTGATAAGGGACAAATTTAGAAAATGGAGGATTATGATGTCCTGAGGAATCAGGGGAAGGTTATTTTATGGGAAATGGACCATTTTAAATATGTACTGACAAGATAATGGTTTAAAATCATGGAGAAAAGTGTGAACATGAAATCTGGTTTATTGGTAAATACTTAAGGCAAAGAAATCCTGATAATTGGAAATGGTGGGAAGTATCTAGGCAGAGACAGAAAATCATGTAGGAATTGATAGTAAAATATAGAAGCTATGGGATCAATTAAATGTAAATAAACCTTTTCAGAGCACAATGGCACAAGTGAAAATGTTTTCTAGGGTGAAATAAATGTGACTGCTCTAAGGGTATATAGATGTGGTTAATAACAAGTAAATGCTTACAAAATATTTCTTAGAAGTATTATTTTCAAACATGCATCCCTTTGTGAGGAGAGAAGGGTCATAAGGTCCAGCTAGATTTGTGAATAAATGGACAAATATATACATAACTTTTAGGACTTAATCCCCACCATTAACCAAAGAGGACCTTTACAGTTATGTGGCACAATTAATACTACAACTTTTCCTGAGAACCTATGAAGTAATTTTACAGCTATTCCTTCATTTTACCCTCATAAAAATAGGCACACTTCATCTTAATGTGAAAGAAGTTATTACTCAAGATCTCTCAGCCAGCTAGTAAGTGGTGAGCTAATTAGTAAGTGGTGTGCTAGAGCAAGATTATGAGGGTCAGTTGTATGCATCTTTTCCAGTCTCCACATTAAGCCATGCCACATTCGTGGCCTCTATGGGAATATTTACTTGTGGAAATGGGCAAACAAATACCACAAATCAGGGATTCTCACCCTCATGCTCCTACCCTATGCCCCAAGAGCAGGCTGTTATACACTTTTCCACCACATCACTGACTAGAACACTGGTACTGTAGACAGAGGTTCCATACCCTGTCTATGCAAGAGCATTAGTTCACCTAAACTTATCCTGGTATTATGCTTATCCTCTCCTGACCTTTTGCCATTAGCGCACAAGTCACTTCCAGGTTCATCTATAACTTTTTACAGAAATGTAGTGTTGACACTTTTCTGCCAATAAGTGAGGACAGCCTTTTGGAACAGGGAATAAAATGTTTAAACTTCAATAATTTAATGAAGGTCAAATACTTTGTGTAAACATAATTTTAACTCTTTGATTGACTTACTCCAGTCTTGGAATTGATAACCAAATATTCCCACCAGGTAACAGATAAACATATCATTCTTGGGTATTGAGTAACTATAATCTTATTCACTTATTCTTGTAGGGGTAAAGTTGTACTTACTCCTGTATCACTGTACCTTTAATATTAATATCCATTTATTATAAATCAATGTTCCTCAAATATCTTGAAGTATTTTAGTTTTGTTCATATTATTTTTAAAAATGCAGCATAAATATAATTTTTCTAAGTAATTACCTCAAATGTCAGATGGTTTAGTGATAGCATAAAGGAGAACCAGTTAATTTAGGTTATTATGTTCCTCTGATTCCCAATCACCTACTCTTTAATTGACTAAGTCTCTGTCTTTTACAAAGACCTTACGTAGCCAAGAAGAGTCACCAAAAATACCAGTAGTATTAAAAAAAAAAAAAGGAAGGAAGCCAGTAAGAAAAGCAGATTGCAATAGGAATGCAAAGATCTGGAAGTCACAATAATTACATTTTTCACTTTAACTTAGTTGGTGCTAAAGAAAACAGTTTTGCCTGGCCTGGCTGCAAAGCTCACTGTGCTTTACACTGTAGTTGGAAGATAGTGGATTTCCTTTTTAAGCATTGATTCAAGGACTATGTCATTATGAAAAAATTTGATTAGCTCTAAAAGAGGTTTATGAGAAATGTCTCATCATTTATATGTCCCTAAACAAAATAAACCAAGTCTATACAAAAGGGAAATGGTATATCTACATGCGATTGTTCAGTGAATATTCTCTCGAGGACTGGAATGATGCAGTATTTCTCTCTTTTTTAAAATATGTTTTTAATTTTTAATTTTTTATTGTTATTCAATTACAGTTGTGTGCCTTTTCTCCCCATCCCTCCACCCACTCCAGCTGAACCCCCCTCCCTCCCCCACCTCCACCCTCCTCCTTGATTTTGTCCATGTGTCCTTTATACTAGTTCCTGTAATCCCCTCTCCTCACTGTTCCCTCCCCACTCCCTCTTGCCCATCGTTAGATTCTTCTTAACTTCAATGTCTCTGGTTACATTTTGTTTCCTTTTTTCTTCTATTTATTATGCTCCAGTTAAAGGTGAGATCATATGGTATTTCTCCCTCACCGTCTGGCTTATTTCACCTAGCATAATGCTCTCCAGCTCCATCCATGCTGTTGCAAAGGGTATAAGCTCCTTCTTCTTCTCTGCTGTGTAGAATTCCATTGTGTAAATATACCATAGTTTTTGGATCCACTTGTTTGCTGATGGGCACTTAGGTTGCTTCCAGTACTTGGCTATTGTAAATTGTACTGCTATGAACATTGGGGTGCATAGGTTCTTTTGGATTGGTGTTTCAGGGTTCTTAGGGTATAATCCCAGCAGCGGAATTTCTGGGTCAAAGGGCAGTTCCATTTTTAGTTTTCTGAGGAAATTCCATACTCTTTTCCACAGTGACCTCACCAGTCTGCATTCCCACCAACAGTGCACTAGGGTTCCCTTTTCTCCACATCCTCCCCAACATTTGTTTGTGGATTTGTTTATGTTGGACACTCTGACTGGTGTGAGATGGTACCTCATTGTGGTTTTAATTTGCATCTCTCTGATGGCTAGTGATGCTGAGCATCTTTTCATATGTCTCTGGGCCCTCTGTATGTCTTCTTTGGAGAAGTGTCTGTTCAAGTCCCTTGCCTATTTTTTAATTGGGTTGTTTGTCTTCCTGGAGTGGAGTCGTGTGAGTTCTTTATATATTTTGGAGATCAGGCCCTTGTCTGAGGTATCATTGGCAAATATGTTTTCCCATACTGTTGGTTCTCTTTGTAATTTGGTGCTGTTTTTTTTAGCCATGAAGAAGCTTTTTATTTTGATGAGGCCCCATTTGTTTAGTCTTTCCTTTATGTCCCTTGCTTTAGGGGTTGTGTCTGTGAGTATGTTGCTGCATGGAATGTCTGAGATTTTCCTGCCAATGTTTTCCTCTAGGAATTTTATGTTGTTAGGACTTATATTTAAGTCTTTTATTCATCTTGAGTTTATTTTTGTGTAAGGCGTAAGTTGGTGATCGAGTTTCATTTTTTTGCACGTAGCTGTCCAGATCTCCCAACACCATCTGTTGAAGAGGCTGTTTTTGCTCCATTTTATGCTTCTGCCTCCTTTGTCAAATATTAATTGACCGTATAGACTTGAGTTTATTTCTGGGCTCTCTGTTCTGTTCCTTTGGTCTATGTGCCTGTTTTTATGCCAGTACCAGACTGTTTTGATTACCGTGGCCTTGTAATACAGTTTCATATCAGGTATTGTGATCCCGCCTGCTTTGTTCTTCTTTCTCAAAATTGCTGCAGTTATTTGGGGTCGTTTATGGTTCCATATGAATTTCTGGAATGTTTGTTCTATATCTGTGAAATATGTCATATGTACTTTAATAGGAATTGCATTGAATCTATAAATTGCTTTGGGTAGTATGGCCATTTTGATGATGTGAATTCTTCTAATCCATGAGCATGGTACATGCTTCCATTTGTTTGTGTCTTCCTTATTTTCTTTCTTCAGTGTTGTGTATTTTTCTGAGTACAGGTCTCTCTTACTGTAGCATCCTTACCTCTTTCTTGCCTCTAGGTGTGACCTCTAGAGGACTCCAGCTACCTGTGACATACACTCCAGTCTAGAGTGCCCCATTTTAAGTTATGAAACCTGTATCAGGGAAAAAGGGGTAAATCCAGGAGATACTCTGCCATGTGGAGGGCTAAACACAGCTTCAGGCCTTGTAAGGACCAATGGAGTTTTTAATAAGCTTCAGGTAACATGGAATTGAAACTAGTTTTGAGTAGCAGCAGTTAAGATAATGCTTCATTGGTGTTGATTGCATTTGTTCATGGCATGAGAGAAGAGAGCAATGACTTAGATGATTTAATCTTTAAAATGTCCTTAATTCTATGGGTAGATTTCCATTTGGGTAATCAAGAACCCTAGTAGAACTATATCCTTTCCCAAAGGGGAAGGAACAAAGAAAAAAAAATTGAGAAAGAGGAAAAAGGTGATGGGCAGAAAGGAAGGAAGAGATAAGGAAAAGAGGGAAAGGTGTGTTAGACTTTTTCATGTGCCTAGCATTTAACCCACCCTTATCCTAACAAGAGAGGAACCGGCTCCAATAAGAGGGTTTTCTTCAATTTATAAGACCTGGCCTGAGTACCTAAATATTAACTATATTTTTATGGCCAATTACTTGCATCACCAACAAGTAACTTACTTATAAGCATTATTGCATTATTATGGGGGTAAGGTATAAGGGGATGGGAGGGATGGGCCCCAGGAGAACCCTGTAAATTCTGTGCATAGGACCTCACTAGGTAAGATACAATCTGATTACGGCACAAAATGAACATTAGAGACTATTCTTCATTCTCCTCTTCAACTGAGAAGAAGTAAGGTAAAGTCATTTTCAAACTTTGACACTAATTTAGAGTCCCAACATGGGTATTAAAAAAATAAATTTAATTGAGCTCCAACAAAAAATTTATCTCATAGACCATGAATATAAACAAGAAAGAAGGGGAAAAACTTTTTTTTAATGTAATAGCTTTACTTAATTTTACTGTGCTAAGTGATCTGTTTTCATACAAAGTACCTTGCTCTTTTAGCTTAAGTTCACTTAAAAAAATAAGCAAATGAAATGTTCAACATTTATTCTGCACATCTAGGATTCATGACTTGGAACTCCAAATCAGAATAAGGAATTTGGAACACAAAATATAAAATGTGCAGCATGGAGCCCAGCAGCAAAAATGAACAGAAAGCAAGTACAGTTGGCGCTTTAGAATTACAAGTGGTGCAACATTGCAACAGAAATATAGTGCTTTTTAATGTGTGTGACTCAATATGGAATATTTTTGTTCATGATATATATCTACTGCCATTGACAACTGGCCAGGTGCTGTATGTGTACTGAATTAACACAAGCTGGGGACAGATTTTCCTAAGCAATATACAGACACACCTAGCATGGCCAAGAAAGGCAAGATACTATGATTTGGATTCAGATTTGTATAAAAGTATTCGCACAGAGACACATATACTCAATTCATCAAGACAGAGCTATGTCTGTGTGTATTTATTGACAGTTCTTGCAGGAAACAAAGCTTAACTGAGAACTTATTTTTAGATCTATAAAGAATAAGTTAATTGAATAAAGAAACACAATCATTTTATCTTCTGCCATCTTTTCTCTTTCTCCTCACCTTAGTCCCAGGTTCCTGTGAATCAGGAAACTGTATGAGTGTTCAGGTTACAGAGAAAACACATGAAAACATTTTCTCACTAGTTCTTTTAAGGATAATTTACTCAACTACAGTGGAGCTTCAGATTATTCTATCTTTGTATTTCTGCAATTTTGACCCTTCATAGATGTCAGTTGTAAGCACAGAAAGAATCAGCCTAGGGAAATAAAACATTTAGACTATTTTGTTTAGTAACCAAAATAGATGCTTTGCAGTTTGTCCAATATTTCTAAATTTTAATTAATATGTTGTCCTTAATTCATTGTATGGACATTGTACTCTAGAATTTGCCTGAACACCATTGTCATTCCACTCAGCCAGAATTAATTTCCTGTCTGGGACACTTCTACGTGCAAGCTCATAGAACTTGGATTGCTTTTTATTGGCATTGTCAACATTGATGCTATTTAGTCTAGTTCTATTTTGACTTTTACATACTTATGTGGATATATTTGACTTGTATGCATGAGTGTATATATGTATATAAAGAAATATATACATACACATGCAGAAAATAGTGCTGATTTAATACATTATTTAACTAAACAAAATACTTGGAATCTCGACAAATCTCATTTTATAGGTAACAAAATTGGGCCACAGGTATAAATGGAGACTAAGATAAATTTGCACAATCTGTTATGCAGTTTTATAATGTATGCATGCATCTATCAATCACCTATTAATCATCTATCTATCTGTCATTTATCTCCTCTTTGATATATAAATCTGTCTCTTCTTATATATGTGTATTTATATACATAGACAAAGGGGTATTAATGTAAAATTAAAATAATTCCACTACACAGAGAAACCTACTGGCAATACTTTATGTATAGAAACAAATATAGTGAAAAGATTGATACCAGTTCATAATAATGGTTAAATTTAATAGCACTCTGATGAATATTGACTATAACTATTTTTAAATCAATAATAATTGGTAATCTAAATATTATCATTTTATTAGTTTTATTTGCTTGGTCTGTTATTCAGTTTACAAGATTTTTAACAAAATCTAGTAAGACATTCTGACACTTGTTTTGGGCCTTTGCCATATTTTCTGTCTAGGTTATAAATGCTTCTCTCATAATAATTTTTCTCCTAACACTCTTCACTTTAAAAGTCTCTTGCTCATTCTGCAATTATTCAAGCACTTTCATATGGTCTTCAACATTTATATTTTAATGCTTAAATTGTAACCATTAATTCTTTAGCAATTAACTTTGGAATATGACATTAAGTGAGATCTAACTTAGTATTTTTATTTTACTTTTTCTAACACCATTTGTTATCTAATACATTATCTTCTCATTAAATTTTGTTGTGTCCTTTATTACATATTGAACTTTTATGCTATTCGTGAGTTCTAAATTTTATTTCATTCATTTATTATTTACTTCTTTCCTTTAAACATTTTGGTGATTAGGCCCGTGCAATACATTTTAAAGTCTACAAGCACAATTTTCATTTCTCTATTTTAACATTTTCATAGACATTGTTCTCATTTATTTATTCTTCCACAGGAATTTGAGAATCATGTGTCAACTGAAAATATGAAACTGTGACTGGGTTTGAGTTAAACCCATACATTAATTTTGAAACAATATTTTCAGAATATTTAAATTTTGTATGTGAATACTGTATATCACTCCCAGAGAGATTTTTATAATTTCATGTATCTAAGCACTTCACATTTCCTTTTGAAACTATTACTTCAATTGCATTATAATGCTTTTAGTAATGAGAATGAATTCCCACTTCCACCCAACCAATGCATTTCCCACTTAGTCACTATAGATGTGTAAGAAAGAAATGGTCTCTTTGATAGATTTTTTTGAACCAAGCTACATTCATACCAAAGATTTTGCAGTAAACCATCCTGGATATTAAAGTACATTACTAAAAATATTGTCTTTTGCTCCTCTCCTATTTTCTTACATGACTCTGTAGCCAGAATTAGGAAATATGTTAAAAAAATAATGGGTATAGCAGATCCTTATTTCAGTCTTTCTTATTTTTTAAAAAATTTTATTGTATTCAATTATAGTTGTCTGCATTTTCTCCCTGTCCCTCCATTTTTTGTGATATTTAGTTGTATTAAATGTCATTTAAGTGTATGCTAAGATTATAAATGTGGCTTGTCCAATTATGAAAGCCACATTTGTAACATA
Organism: Desmodus rotundus; assembly: GCF_022682495.2. NCBI lineage: Eukaryota > Metazoa > Chordata > Mammalia > Chiroptera > Phyllostomidae > Desmodus > Desmodus rotundus. The sequence goes on along the minus strand of NC_071392.1, from coordinate 54,617,094 downwards.
GGCTTAATGAAGGATTGTTCTTTTTTACCCATTGTCCCACAAATGTATTGATTTTTGCTTTTATTATTATTTCTTCCCAAATTTAAACAAATTAAATTTGTTTAATTTCTTGTCATTTCTCTGACTTCTAGCATTGACTGCTTAGTATATTTATTTTAATTCTTTCATGTTTAAGTAAGCATAACAAGGCCATTATGAACCTAAACAAGGTTTTATTATTTGTATTATGTTTCTAAATATTTAAATAACCACCATTCATTTATTGATTGATTATTCATTTAGCACCTACTACATATGCCAAGCATTCTAGTCTTAAAAAAAAACCCCAAAAACTAGAATTGACACTCAATTTTTTTCTTAGAACAATGGACTTAAAAATCTTTTCCTCCTTTTAAACTGGTTAGGTTTTTTATTTTTTGGTTTTAACTATTTAAACTTGTGTTATTAAGTGTTAGTCTTATTGCATTATACTCAGTGAGACCTGTCTGTAAATAGCGAATATTCTAGTGTTGAAAACTTAGTTTTTCCTTTGTGGCTTTAATATATGATGAACTTTTATAAGTATTTGACAGGGGACTGAAAAAAAAGAGAAAGGTTTGAGATATTCATTCAAATATATTAGTTATGATAAACAGTCATACTTTCTTAGTTGATTTCTCAAAGGCTAAAAAATCTGTCTTTAGAACATAATAACAATTAACAGTGTGGCCAATGTGTTCTTTTAAATACTTGCTGCTACATTTTTATACACATGTGTTTATAAATATTAGATAGTCGTTTAAATTACATTCAGCAAAATAAACCCTGCTGGTGTAACTCAGTGGATTGAGCATGGGCCTGTAAAGCAAAGGGTCACTGGTTTGATTCCCAGTCAGAGAATATGCCTGGGTTGCAAGCCAGGTCCCCATTGGGGAGCACATGAGAGGCAACCACACATTGATGTTTTTCTCCCTCTCTCTCTCCTTTCCTTCCCTCTCTCTAAAAATAAATAAATAAAATAGTTTAAAAATTATATTCAGCAAAATAGAATAATAGTTTTTATTCCACATTTTTTGGCTAAAACAGTATTTCTTAAAATTAATATTGTCACATATTTTTGCTTCTATTTTTGAACAATTCATGCCCAACAAATTATTTTTACATATGAATGAATAATACTAGATAAACAAGAGATTATAACTAGAAATAGCACACTACCTCTGAGTCAAAACAATTGTCTTCATTTTGGCTTTTGTCTGTCTTTCTGAGTTCATGGTAATGGGTAAAACTTTTTGCTTACATCATTCTGGAAGGTAGAACTGTTCTGTTTCATTACACAAACACATAGGCAATTGACTATTTTTTTTTTCTCAGCCCAGTTTTTTTGACCTCTTAGATGGGGAATTATGCCCTGATTCTGACATTAAGTGATAGGATGGTCTTAGTTTTCAGTATGGTGATATTTCAGTGTCTTTAGTGCTACTGTAGTTGGGTATCAGCAAGATTCATATCAGGACTGCTAGTCACATTTTAATTTAACACTCAGGATTAAGCTCAGGTCTAAGTTAAAAATTGTATAAATAATATACACATAAATAATATATACTGGTTATATTTTGATAATGTAATTGCTCATGGCCTTGAAACAATTTTAGTTACAATTTAAAGGATGATGAATGATTAGAAAGTGTTACCTGAAAAATACTTCTATAGTATGTACTTTTCAATTCCAGGAAACTTATTAGACAATAAACATGAGGGTTTTCCACAAGTTCTTAAGAGAAGTAATTAGTACATCACTTCAAAATTTTAAAATTTATAGAATGTAAACAGGAAGAGATTTTGAGAATAAAACTTTGTATCCTGTCCAATGGAACCAGAAGTCTGACACACTGCTCAGAGTGACACTGGTATTCTGGACATTTATTTATCATTTATGAGTGCTTACTACTACATGTGGTCAAATAAGCCAGACTCTGGTCCTAAATAGGTAAAACAGAACAAATAACACATTGCAATATCTTGGGCTGATTTTTCATCCATTCTTTAAATAGTTCTAAGTGGATCCTTTGTTTCATTTTTACAAGAATATTAGAAAGACTTCTAATTAAGAAGACTTCTAGAAATGTTAGAGTAACCCTTAACAGCCATAAGGAATATGAGCTCTGTTTTCCCCATATAGTTAATGGGAATTTTCTGAATGCTTTAGATTTTACCCTGAGTGGGGATGATGGTCCAGATACCACCAGAGCCCCTATGCACTGATGCAGAATTGATTAGATCTGTCTATTCTCTGAGACACTTGAGTAATTCAGAAATGAGGTAAATTGTATATAAGCAAAATTACAAGCCAGTAAACTCTTGGTTGGGCTTTTGGTCTATGTGACAAATATGCAGGTGTCGTGTACAAAAAATAGGCCCCTCTGTCTTCCTGGTCCTACACATGGCAGAGAGAAGAAGAGGCAGAAATAAGAATGGTAGAGAGAAATCAGAGCTTGAAGTTGGGTGATTGGCGATGTGGAAAATGTCAGGCCTTGATATGTGTGTGTGTTCATGTGTTGTGGGTATAGTAAGGGTACTAAACATATAAGTTAGACAATCTGTGTGGAAGATTCACTCATGACAGAATATTCAGATCTGTCAATAGCCCAAACCCAAATGCTGTAACATGGTCAGGTTTTTTTTTCTTCTAAAAGTGGCCAATCCTAAATCAAAGCAATGAATAACATCTTTAAAGGCATCACTAGGGAGTAGGGAAGGATCTTTAGATAGAAGCCAGGAAAAATGATATCAGTTGCAAAGGACTGTCAAAATGTGGGTCAGACATCTTTAACTCAGCCATAGAGGCATGGTCTTGGGAACATCTTTTCCAGGGCAGAACTACTTCACATGCAGAAAGTGAAAAATATAAATTTTGGGGTCCTCCAGACCAACATCACAATCACAGTCTTTTGAGATAATAAGACTGACCTCACAGAAATTTTTTGTGAGGATTCATTTAAAAAGTTTAACGAATCCTCCCTTAATAGTGAATATATTTATATAAACTATGAACAAATCACTTGCTTTTAAGTCCTCAAACTGACTTAGTAACTATATGTTCACTTTAAAACAATTTTTAAAACAATTTTACTACTTACAAAGATAAAATATGACAGTTTTTAGAAAATTTAAAAATACATAAAAGGAAAAAAACCCCAAGACTCTAAGTAGCTAACTACTAAGAGTCAGCTACTGTCAAAGATTTGATGGACACCCTTCCAAGTCTTGTTTTATAATGTATGGATATGACCGACCATATATGTATATAATTTGCACATAAATGGGATAAAAATATACATGCTGTTTTACAAGCTGTTTTTCCAACAATATGCCAAAGAGATTTTTAAAAATAGTGTACAGACAGATACACATACACACACTCTCTTGTTTAAGAGCCATGTAGTAATCTATTGTGTAAGATTTTTCACAGTATATTTAACTAGTTTCCTATTGATAAGCAACTTGATTCCATCTATCTCTCAATATTGCAAATACTACCGTGATGACATCTCCTTGTATGTACATGATTACATATTTGTCTGAGTACCTCATTTGGGAAGATTTCTTGAAATGGGACTGCTAAATCAAAGGGCAATACATGCATTTTGATATTGCCAGATTTCTACCTCAAAAGGTTTTGCCAACTTATACTGTATGATTGCTGTATGTCCTCTCCTAGAGCAGAAAGCATTACATGGCCAGAATACTAAAAGGTTGAACCCAGTGTGACATTCATGGATGTAGAAGGCAGTGTAATCTGAAATGACACCACAGTTATGGAGACATACAGAAGATGAATTGCCATGGGGGATCTGAATTCTTACACTGGCAATGAGGCAGCAATATAGGAAAGATGACTAGTCTATTCCAAGTAGTAGCTTCTAATACTATCATTTGCTTTGATACAAATAATATATTCGTTTCTGTTTACAGTTATGTTAAAGAACAAAAACTAATGAACATGTACATAACATACTTGGGATATGTCATCCTATGACATGCTCCAAATGATATACTCCAATTTTCATATATCAGTACCCACTCCATTCAAAAACAAAGCGTTGAGGATACTGAGAGACAGGACCAAAACCTCAGTGGCCACACTGAAGTAAAGACTTCTACTCCATAGGTCAGTATGTGTGTATGAATCTATCTTTATCTATACCTAGGTATAGATATCAATATATACAGTAAATATGCATATATAGTTATATAGATATAAATATTTAACAAAAAACCCTCGATACTGCATGACAGCCGAGCATCAATTCCACAGACATTGACAAGTAACGTTCCCTGGAGTTGTTTAATGAAATTGATGCTGACTCTAAGAAGATACTCAGAGTAAGGAAAATGATATCTTGCAGACCATGGGGTTTCAGAGCAGAGGAAAAGAGTACAATTACTAAAGATAACCTTGATAGGCTTGGTAGCTCAAACTAAGACTAAGTTGACTGGTTAGGCTAAATTTGAGAAGATAAGTGGATTACTTCTCAAACAAATATCTGTCTTAGGTGTGGTCTCCTAAAAGTAGAATGTTATAGACTGAATATATTCTCCCAAAATTTGTATATTGAAGCAGATGCCCAATATGATGGTATTTATTGGTGGGGACTTTGGAAGGTGGTTAGGTCATGAGGGTGGGGCCCTCATGAATGGGATTAGTGTCCTTATAAAAGAAACCCCAGAGAGCTCCATCATCACTGCTTCCATGCGAGGTGATAGCAAGAAAGTAACCACTTATGAACCTGGAGGCAAAACCTTATTAGAGGGCAAGTCTGCTGGCACCTTGATGTTGGATTTTTCAGCCTCCAGAACTATGAGAAATAAATTTCTATTACAGAAGCTTGAATAGACCAAGACAAATAACCTAGAATGATGATTCTTGAACAAGTGATTTATGTAGAAGAAAGTTATGAGAAAGTGAAGAAAGAAGGATAGGAGAGGAGAAGAAGCCAAGCAAATCTACAGTTTTAGTGGAAGACTAACATTAGCTAATTCCAACTAGAGGATCAGAGCTTGATTAGTATCATATGTCCCACCTAGAGGTAAGGGGGATGAGCTTTTGTATCCCATCTTAAGTCATTCATTGGCTGAGAATTACACCATAGGAGTGGGTATAACAACCTGGACATTTATGGAAGATGTATTCATGTTGGCAAAAGGAAATTCTATAGAGAAAGGAGATATTGTGAACTGTAGGCAGGCAACACTCATGGCATTAGGGGTGATAGGTGCACTAAATGGAAAACATGGATCAGGGTGAGATGCCATAACTATTACTTACACCCCTCTCTTGCATTGCGCAGATCCACTTGCTTTTCCCACCACATTAATTTTATTTGTGCATAGCTTCTCCAGAAATCTGGTTAGTTATAATTTCTGGGTACACTCTTTAAAAAACACAGATTAAACAAATATTGCTGCAGTTGGTCATGAGGTCATAGCCTATAATTATCAATACTTTCTATCATCACTCATTCTAGATGCACCTGCAGCCCTGTGGGCCCAGACTGCCTGCCTTTAGCAGAGCCTACAGTAGAGCACAAGCTAAGTAGAATGGCCTTTAGGGGGTCACCTGGTTGGAAATACTGAAGCTCCCCAGGCTAATGCCATGTGAGGGAAGGGCCCAACACAGGAACAGTGGCACTGGTTGGGTACATGTGGAAAATGGCCATTGCCATAAAGCCACATAGCTCAGTCTCTCCCTGTGTGTCTCTGGCTCTCCTTGAGCTTGCCTAGAATTCCTTGAGAGTTACTCAAGAAAGACTGAAACATGGGCCCAGACTAGTTACTGCTGGCAGAGCCCACAGCCATGCACAAGCTGGTTAGGGCAGGGCCTCATGGAGTCCCAGGTTGGAGCTACTGTAGGACCTCAGGCTAAAGCCATGTGAGGGGAGTGCTTAATCTAAGAAACATGGCATCTGTGGTTTCTGCAAGAGAGGCACCACACAGGGACATTGTTGATAATCCCTACAAGTCCCCTCCCTGAAGTCTCACAAGTCAGTCCCCCCCCCCATATGATTTTGGCAATCTGAGAGCTGCTGTTCTTCTTCCAGAGTCCATGGTGAGTAGCTGTAAGCAAGAGTTTATTTGTTGTCCCTTTAAGAGGATGCTTGAGTTTCCAATAGCTGTCCATCTCACCCAGAAGGTAATCTCCACTCATTTTCACAGCCAGATGTTATGTGCACTCCTCCTCCCAGCTCTGGTACTTTGGGCTATGGAGACTGGCATGAGGTTGAGACCTCTTTATTCCTCAGGGGAACCATTGCAACTGAGATATCCTACTGGATTCTCAACCACCACATGTGGTTGAAGGGCCAGCCTGTTTCACGTCTCTGCCTTTCCTACAGTCTTAACGTGTCTTCCTTTGTATATCCTTAGTTATGCAACTTCTGTTCAGCTAATCTTCAGATAGTTATCCAGGTTAAATGTTCTATAATTTAGTTGTGATTTTGTTGTGGTCATAAGAGGACATGAGTGCAGCTTCCCCCTGCTCCATCATCTTGGACCTGCTTTCAAACTACTTTCTATTTATTCATTATTTCTTGAATAGCCACTCTTAACCAGACACTATTCTAAAGAGTACAGACTCATTAATGACAAAAAATAGGCTATTGACAAACAGTTGACACAGAAGTAAAGAAATACTTAATATGCATGTGATAATAGAAATGTGAACTGACATTTGAACTTGCCTTTGATGAATGAAAACACATTTTCCAGGTAGGGAAGGAGAATCCAGGTAGAACAGCGAGAAAAACAAAGTGGTAAACATTAAAGTCCTATAGAGAGGAATTACAGTTTAGTGGGATGAGACACAAGTCGTCTATAGGTCCACATTTCTAAAAATATGTACCATGGTAAAAACAAAACTAAACAAACAAACAACAACAACAACAACAACAAAAAGCAACAACCAAAGAAATTTTCTTGGGAAAGAAGTTTTTATAGACAAATGTGTTCAGGAAATTAAGCATATTATTGGTTCAACCCCTTATACATAATTTCAAAAACCGAAGAGCTCAGAAAACCAAATATGCTTTGGTGATACATCAGTCTACAAATTTTTACCCAAACAAATGTGAAGCTATTTATCCTCTTGACTTATTATATTTAATGTGTATATCTAACTGTGTTGTGATGGAAATCATGATGTTGAGTACTAGGAGGTGTTAACTAATATTTGGTATATGTACTTATCACTTTTTTAAGCAGGTAAAAAAATTCTGAACTTCAAACACATCCAGCTGGAAGGATTTTTAGATCAAGGACTGTGGACTTGCATGATCTCCTTTTAGAGGGTCATAATGCACATTAGTACTTCCTAAGAAGCCTTCAGTAAAGAAATTAAATTTCTTTCATTTAGTATTTCACACATAGATTTGACTTTTAAACACTTAGCTCCTCCTTTTGCTGAAAAAACACCTACTAACATCCCAAGGAGAAAATTATAATTAATATTATAAGAAATGCCTTTGGGAAATACGAGTTAGTATTCAGCTAGGTCTGAGCAAGAAGGAAATATTTTTTTTTTGTTTTCTTGGATGAGTCTGTTTCAGTGAGGAAGATAAACTGATTTAAACCACAAGTTAGGAGACTTTTGCTGTAGGGCAAGCAAAAAATGATATAAACCTGAAGTAAGGTATTTCAAATAGCATATATTAAAAGTGGACACATCTAAATGTGATGATCATTTCAAGATTTTATTTGATAGCCTTTGTGATTTGATACTGTAGAAAGGATAAGAAGGAAGAGGTATTTGCAATTCTAAGTTTCTAAATTGACAGAATGGGTGAATGGCAATGTTGTCAATTGGACTAAAGATATGAGAGAATCCATCAGTGCAAAGAGAAAAATGGTAAGTGAGACATAAAATTCCAGTGTCTGGAAAAGTTTAGGTGCTGAAACATAGATACCTATAAGGCTAAAGAAAATCAGGCTGTGCTTCTTAGTTTGGAAATATGGAGCTGAGATTTATCTAAAAATGGATAAGAGAGTACAAGAGTCTAAAACATTACATCCAGGGGACATGCAGAATAATATCAAGATTTACCCCTGGTAAAATGTCAGCTTTTCTGAGAGGGGAGGCATAGGAGGAAGAGTTATGGAAGGGCAAAGAAAAGCACTCAGAAAATGCAAAAGAGAATTTCAGAGGTTTGGTCATGGCATTCCCCATTGCATGGAGTCAAGGAGAGAGACTTTAAACCAGATTCTTATCTTGGACAATTATTAGGAGCTGCCACAGTGGCAGCTCCTAACACAAAAAGAAACTAGACCTAAGTGTTTTGATGAGTGTACTAGTCAGCTTGTGTTGCATAACAAATGCCACATGCTTAAACAACAGACACTTATTTTCTCACAGTTTTAGAGGCTGGTAAGTCCAAGATCAAGGTCCAGCAGGCTTTGGCTTCTTCTGAGGGCTTGCTCCTGGCTGGCAGTTGGCCATATTTCTTGCTGTACCAAGAAAGATGTGACCTCTGCTTGGTGTGTATGTGTGTGCACAGAGAGAGAGAGAGAACTTTTTTTCTGTTTTATAAGGCCACCAATCTTACTAGATTTGGGTCTTATCCTTATAACCTCATACAACCTTAATTACCTCCGAAAAGCCCTATCTCCAAATATAAGTCTGAGGGACACACAATTCAGTTCATTACAAGGAATGATAGAGTTGAAGTAACAGATCCTGACTCTGCTAATAAAGGTGACAAAGATGAGAAAATAAAAAGAAAAAGTTATGTAGTATGCACTTTAAAATTATTGTTTAAGATAATGGAGATTTTATCATTCTTGTAGGCTCAGGAAAAATAGAATGGAGAGGGTGAGGTTGAAAAACCCTGCAGAAAAAGTGAGGTGAGGAATGGGATGCAGTGGTGAGGTACAATCTAGTGTATAAAAGGAGGGATTAGCCTTGTGAAAGAGGAGTGGTAACTTTCTGTGAGAGAAAGGAAGAGGGTCAGCGTGGTCCTGTTGTGGTTGGTCTAGAAGGGAAGTAGATAGAAATTCAGTTAATTTATCTCAAACACCATCAGTTTCCTTAAAACTGATGTTGTAGTAGACCTGAACTGAACAAATAAACAGATGACAATTATATTTTCCCTCCATATTTTATAGTGGCTGACACTGCTTCTTAAAATAATGATCTATATTTCCAGTATGTGGTAGTAGTTCAATTGGACTATGAATCTACAGGTGATATACTATCACTAAAATATTTAAATATACTTCTCATCAGCCCAAGAAGTAAATACAGAATTATTTAAAATTTAAAAAATACTTCTATTGCTACCACTTTTTAGGTGACAGAATATAAAACAAAATTCATGGCCTCAAATCTTACAATTTTGTCAAACTTATTTCATATATCTGCAGTCAGTCACATCTGAATGGACAGTACACCATCTGCTCCAGTACTCAACCCAGATAAATACAAGGTTGGTGGATATCTAGTCCACCAGCAAGAACAAGTCTGAGCATAATTCTGCCACATGGGTGGATAACCACCTGAGCAGCTGTTTGTGATGTCAGCAGTATGGATGGTAACCTTAAGCAGAAAGGAACTAAAGTAAAAGCATTTAAAGGATATTGTGGAATAACACTTTCCACCAAATGGATCCCTGCAACTGGGAAACAGAGACCCATCAATTTGTCATTTTCTCTTTCAGCCAACCATCCAACCAACATTCATTGCATGCTCACTATTTACTAGGTATGGTACTAGGTGCTGGGGATTCCATGCCAATAAGGTGGATACTGACCCTGGCCTCACAACTCTTGGAGCAGAAAAGATGCTGTTGAATAAATAATCACATCAGAGTGGAATTTTGTGTTAAGGACACCTGGGTATCATTAAAGCATGGGATAGGGGGATTTAAATAGGATGTGGCATTTAGAATTCAGAGAATAAACAGCAGTTAATTAGATGATGAGAAGAAGTAAGTACTCCAGAAATACAGAACAGTAAATAGAAACCCAGAAGTGTCAGCAAGAACAGAGTTCAACACATCTGAAAAACAAAAACAAAAAACAAAAAACAGCTGTGCCCAATTGAAAGAGAAAGTGAGCAAAGTGGAGGCAGAAAATGTTGGCAATGGCCAGGTCAGGGATGACTTTGTAACTCAAGCTAAATTATTTGAACCACATCCTTCAGATGGTGAGGTGTTATGGAAGAGTGTGCATGGGTTAATGTGTGTATGTATGTGTGTGTGGTAGGGGCAGTAGAGGAAGTGATAAAATCACATTTGCATAACATGATTAGAACTCTATTTTAAGAACATCCTCTACCCAGGGCATTTAGTTCAGATTAGAATTAAGGAGATCAGCCCTAGGGTGATGACAGTAGTGAGATGGAGTGATGTACGACTGTGATAAGACGTACTTAGAACAAGAAGTTTTGCCTACTTTAGTTGTGTAGGTCTGGGTTTAACACCAACACAGGTGAAGTTTTCTAGATGTGTCACTCTTCTGCTAGGGTCTTAACTGGTTTGTAGACAGTGTGGGGAGGGGAGTTCATAACCCCAAGATTTCTAAATGACTTGCTGCTATTTATTTTTGCCTTTTGCATTGTGTGGTTTGGGTGGTTGACTGTTAGTATGGTTTTCTTATTCTCCTACAAATGTTAAAATCTGTCTTGTAATACTGAGGAACTTAGTTTGGCTTGTGGAGATTGACTCAAAAGCAGAGCCTGAAGAAGCTTAACCCACCCAGTGCTGCAGAACAGAGCCATCAGAAACCAGACCAGCCAATGGGAGGAAATTCATGACTAAAGGCCTACTTCTGAGCTGGAATCTTGGTGAAGCAGAGATGACAGATGCCATTACTTTCTGCCAAACACCCATTCCAACCTCATTAGTGCATCATGTAAAAATGAGCGTACAAAAATGCTGAAAATGAAAGCAGTCTGAAGGGTTGCCCACAGGCTGCCCATTGGGGGCTGGGCAGTCTGGCCTGGCCTGGCCTCACATGCTTTCTGTCTTTCTACACTGAGGTATGCAATAACAGGGGACCCACAGCCAGCTTGCCTCTGTTGGAAGGGTGTGAGGAAGATCAGGGAATTGGCTTTAGAAACAGAGGCTCTTCAAACAGGCATACCCTGGGAATGAGGAAAACAGAACTGTTACAGATATTCATGTGAGCCTGGAAAAGGTGAGTCCATATAAATCTGCAAGTATTTAAATAAAGATACTGAGTGCATCAGGTCATCATAAAAATGGGTATTACAAGCAAATTTATGTTTGATTACTTGGAAATTTTATACAGAATATCACTGAAGCTCACGTGCTGGTGACCATGGCAGGTGGCTTTCCTTTAGGCTTATTCCTCAAAAACCTTGGTCTGGGAGCTATTGGAGAGTGGAATACTTTCATCTTCAAAACTGTTTATTAGCACATGATTAGCCCCCTGTAGTCCACTTGCCTGGGCTTTCTGATCACAAATAAAGGGCAGATGGTGTCCCACTGCTGAAAGGGACTCCAGGTTTCACCTCCCTCGGCTTCACTCCACTGAGCTCAGGTCCAGAGGTAAGAGGAGTGTGTTGGGTGTTTCAGCATTCTCGAGGGATGTGGAGGGAAGTAATTCTGGAAATCCTACAGGGCAACCTGTTGAGGAGTAGGGACTCTCCCTGGATGGAACTGATATTCCAGGTCTATGGCTACCACAGGTCACCAGAAACACCTGCCTCCCCAAAGCTGGTTTTGTTGTTGGGAACCACTGGCATGGACGCCTGTGTAGAGCCATGGGATGGGAGGTGGGGGATTTCTGCAGGCTACAGCTGGACCTTTGGTAAGAACCTGTGAACCAGAGGCTGCTTACTACTGGGCACGCTGCCAGCTTTGAAGACATCCCTCAGCTCTGCTAAGTTCTTTTTTTTTTTTTTTTTTCTTTCAGCACTGCTTTGCAGTTACAGGTATCAGAGAGAGTGCAATCAATCCCATGATAGCAAAGCAAGGACATTTGGGTCACTGGAAATCACATAGAAGTGTGATAGCCTGACCTGGGAAAGAAGCTGAAAGCAGAATAGATAACAGCTGTAGTGAACTCAGCAGGATGGCAGCAGCTAGAGTGAATGTCAAAACACATGGCCCTAGAGGACATACCCTCTAACATAAAGCAGCCAGATGGGTTTGGGGGTTCCTCAGCAGGGCAGAGCCGGGCCTTGAAAAAATGCTGATAAGGGGCCTATTGTTGAGTGGCAGGGAATATCATTTAGCCTAGGCCTCAAATTTAGACTTTTGATTTTATCTCCAAGTGAACTTACTTATTTAGTCACTGAGATACAGTGGCCAAATTGAAAGATGGTTTTAAAAACTCATTGGATTAACAAATTGCTTATACCTCCTTCAGTACATGAAAAGTAAGTATTTTCTTAAGCCTGGGGCTAACTTCTGAATAGCATAATATACCTCATTTTTAAAAATGATAATAACTACAGTGTATCACAGTATTTACAATACTCTTTTGGTGTATCTTCATGTTTTAATATACCCGTAGTCCACAAAGTAGAAGTTACAGATGTCTTTCTTGAACTTTGAGATGTCCTGGTAATTCTTCCATCCCACTCCCCCCATAATAAATTAGATATTTCTCACTGGATTCAAAATTAAGACAATATCCACCAATACTTAATACTAACCAACTAATGCATTCATTGTAGAATCTATAAACATTAACTTGAGATCAACTTAGCATAAAGCTGAACCTATACCCTTGTGTGGTATGATGGGAAGATTGTAGTAAATGAAACAAGACATATCTGTTCCCACTTTGGCTTTGCCAACAATCCAGGAGTTTGTCTAGATGACATCATTATGCTTCCCTGAGCTCCAGTTTTCTCATCTATAAAATGCTATTACAAGTACACCACAGGGAAGGATTAAATTAATTGTGTGAATTTCCTTGCACAGGGCTTGGCACACAGGTGTTTTAATTTTCTCCCTTTTTTCTATTTCTGGAACTTAGTTGCTGGTTTGTTTGTTTTTTCCTGTAAAATGAAGTCCTCTCAAACTTTAACATTCTTTTCTGAAGCCTGAAAAGAAATTTAATCTACTTTAATTAATACTCAGAATTCCAAAAAGAAATCAAGTTGCTATGTTGACTGCAATGATTTTTTAAAAATCTGTGTCGTAGATGTTATCCATTGTTGCCCAAAGGCAAGGAACTTCCAAAGGAGATCTTAAACTATGAAATTATAACCATAGACATTATAAAAAATGTAGAAGTGACTTTCTAATAAAGGGACACCCCTAAAGGCCACTCTCATCAGAAACATATTCTCCTCAAGTCCTCCTTCTACCTGACCTTATTGAGCAAAATTTTGGTCAGTCCTCAAAGTTTCTACCCCAAAAGTTTCTTTCTGCCTTTGTGCTCACCTAATTCAGAAGTTGATCCCATGTGTACTCTCACATTGGTGTGGGTAAGTACCTTGGAGAAGGGTCTAGGAAGCACCTTGATTTATTTGATACTGAGTCCTTGCCTCCCTTCTATAGCACACACTGCCCCCTACCACACTCTCATCTCCAAGTGCTAGATGTATCCATAGAAATAATATATATGAGTCACAATGATAACTGCATGTCTAATTTTTTGTTATACTGAGGTATAACTGAAAACCAAAATTGTAAGATATTTAAAGTATATATTGTGGCGATTTGCTATATGTATACTTTGTAGGAGAATTCACACATCTATCATCTCATATATTTAGCTTTCTTCTTAAAAAAGATTTTATTTTAATTTTGGAGAGAAGGGAAGGGAAGGAGAAAGAGAGGGAGAGAAACATCAATGTGTGGTCACCTCTCGCACACTCCCTACTGGGGACCTGGCCCACAACCCAAGCACGTGCCCTGACTGGGAATCGAACTGGTGACCCTTTGGTTCTCAGGCCTATGCTCAATCCACTGAGTCACACCAGCTAGGGCTCATATATTTAGCTTTCATTTTTGTAAGAACATTTAAGTTCTACTCTCTTAGCAAAATTAAATTATATCACATTGTTATTAATTATAGTTATCTTTCTCCCCTTAGGTCCTGAGACCTTATTTATCTTATGACTGAAAGTTTGTATCCTTTGCCAACCTCTCCCCATTTCCTCCACACCTCAGCCCTTGGCAACCACTTTTCTATTACTGTTTCTGTGAGTTTGACTTTTATTTTTAGATTGCATATATAAGAGATAACCTGCAGTCTTTGTCTTTCTCTGTTTGTAAATATATGTAATTTTATTTTATTTTCTACTTTATTGAACTTATTGGGGTGACATTGGTTAATAAAATTATATAGGTTTCAGGCATACAGTTCTATAGTACATCATCTGTGTATTGTATTGTGTGTATACCACATCAACTCAAGTCTCTTTCCATCCCATTAATCCTCCCTTTATCTTCTTCTACCTTCCTGACCACCCCTTTCCCTTTTGTAATCACCATACTACTGTCATGAGTTTTATTTTTTTTTGCTTAATTTTAAACATATGCGATGTCATGGCTTTATTTGGGTAGAGATTAAATATGATGCAATACACTTTCTTACAACAATGTTCAAGTAACCTATTGATAGCAAGTAAAAGAGAAAGAATATTTTATGTTTGCAGGTTCAACACATTAAAGAGGCAAAGATAAATTGTAAACTATACATATAATTTTAAGAGTACAAGGTATTAATTAAAAGCACTATTACACAAATTGTTAGCATAAATGAGACATTTTAATTGTGAAAGATATATGAGTTAGGAAGAGAGGACTAAAATTGTGAAAGGAGACATATAATTTACTGACATAAAAGATACTCACTGAATAAAGCCAAATTTTTCCACTTTTGTGTTTGTAAAAGAGCATAGAAGCCAGAAATGGACATATGGTATCCCCAAGGAGTAAAGAAGACAGATGCAAAATAAGTTATGTTCTTGCCACAACAGGTGATCACAAAATGTATAATTTTTGAGTTAATAACTAAGACAATTCCAAGGCCAGAGAGAAAGCAGTCACAGTATTTTGAAGGCCATGGTAAAAGAAAAAAAAAATCTATGCTTGTGAGAAAAAGTCAAAGTTTAACACCTGAAAAAAAAGCATCATTCCCTTAACCCTCAAGGCTAGCTGACTTTGTAGAAAGAGACTCTTTGGGGTGCAGAGTCTTATACACCTATTTTCTTGTATCCCCTATTTTCTCAAGTCAGGAGAACAGAGGCGACTCTTTCAGTACTTGAAGACCAGCCAAACTGTCATTTAACCACAGTGAGAGGTAACAAGGGAGGGATGGGTGGAGCCATGCAGTGGGAGAGTGACCCAGGCTTTAAGAAAGATTGGAAACACAAGCCAGAAGGACTATAGAAAGGGGGATTGGAAAAAACAGGATAAATCCAGAAAGTGGAACACTTTGCTGTGGGGCTTCCCAGGAATACAGAACATTAAATAAAGCAAAATAAATAAATAAGTATTTACATTAAAAACAATGTCATGTTTATATCAACCAACTAAAATGTATGCAACAACCATTCTAGGGAACACTTGTTGTTATAAACATACTGACAGCCGTCAAGAGGTCACAAAGCCTGAGCACTGAGGACTGCCTCATCTAATACTTGAACTAGGTTCATGAGTGAGGAATCTTATTTGACCCCATTCTCTAGATGCAAAGTAAATTTTGTTCTTGCCAGAGACCATTTGCAGATAACTGGACATTCATTCAAAGCCCAAGAAATCTATGTGAGGCAGACAGACTCAGTCCACCTTCAGTTGTTGCCACTTATGCACCACTTATAGCATGGCTGCTGCCTGTGAGAGGTAACACCCACTTGAGAACTTTTAGGTAAAACAATCATCCATTTTAAGTAGAGGGAGGAAAAGATAATGCTTAAACTTACATGCCCTTGTTCCTACCTGAGTTTTTGGATGTACTAAGAGAACAGTGATAAGTAAGCTCTTTCTACCTTGTGGAAAAGTTGTTCTCTCCACTGGTAATCAGTAGAATAAATGAGGTACCATAAAACACAGATTCTCAGGCCCTAATGCAGAGCTTCTGAAGGACTGAGTCAGGAAGGTTAAGGCAGTGATGTGTATTCTGAGGAGCACTCTGTGTTACCATGACACTGAGCCTCATACATGAACTGAATCACAGTCCTGGGGATGAGCTAAAAATGTTAACTTCACTGAAAGAGGACAAAACAACAAAAAAAAGTTATTTTTTTTCAAATTAGTATGACCATCAGTATGAAAGAGGAAGACAGGAGCTCACATTTCTCAGCTGCTTACTTTGTTCCAGGCATTGAGCTATGCATTTTTATGTAGATGGGCTAATTTAATCATGATGATAAACTTAGGAGATACTACAACACAATTATTATCCCTCTTTTACCAATGATGAAACCAGGGCTTAGAGAAGATAAATGATTTGGCAAGGTTAACCATTCATTACATTAAAATATCAAGGGAATATAAACAAAACCTGAGAGAGACTAGTAAAAGTACTTATGAAATTGAGACTGATTCTTAATTTGTCTCTGAATTCTTGAGGCACAATCCTGAAGTCCAGTCATTGAATCTAACCTCAGTTTGGATTTGTCCATTTGTAACCTGGGTTACAGACTGATCTCCTTTGGAATAGGCTGCATACTTGAGAGATTTCAAAAGTGGGGAGAATGTACCTTATGGTGTTTGAAAGGCATTTATGCAAAAACCTGGTCTAATGTCACGTAAATTTCATCTGAGCACAACCTCAGTTTAAATCAAAGCAAAGGAAGCAAAACATTGACCTTGTTTGGAGGGCTCGTTAGATAACTACACTTTGGAAATGGTGTCTTGAATTTGAATGACTAAAAAAGGTAGCAGAAGTAATGCCTAGTTGACAAGTACATGTTTATCTTATGAGGTTCAAGTGGATTCTAAAGGCTTGAAAACAAATATTCCCTAGCTAAGAATGGTCCTTGGAGAGAGTTATTTTGGCAATGGGAAGATTTCCAAATGTAACCCCAAATCTGTGAAGTTGTAAATGAAGTATATCTTAATACCACCAAACCTTGGTTAAGGGCTAAATAGATGCTACTTACTGAGGACCAAATTCCTAAGCACTGAAAAATGGAATGTGGCTCCTTAAAGCTTGTGTGGCAGCTCCTTGGAATTCCAGTACCCTCTGGTCTCCCCAACCCTCAACCACATATCTAAGAAAGACATCCTAAAGGTGAGGGTTTTGGCAACTTGAAAATAGTCGTTGAATACTTGTCTACTTCGGAGAGCAGATGAAAGCTAAAATTCAGAAGAAGCTTTTAGGGATGAACAAATCCCTTATAAAAATAAAATTAAAACAATAAAAATAAAATCATAAATAATACTACTTTGGTTAAAATAAGGTAGAGCAGAAAGCTTTCTGGAGTGCCTAGCAGTCTTCCAGTGCTGACTGATCTCAGGATCCTGAGGATTTTTCAAAAGGGATAAGCCCCAGGGTATATCCCCTGCTATAGTATTCATTCCTGTCTAAATACAGTAAATACACCTTTTTTTTTTTCCATTCCCAAGTTACCAACACGAATGCCAGATACATTTGGTGTTAGAAATGTCTAACCTCATTTTTCAGCATTGTGGCAGAGAAACATGAATTTTGGGATCAAACAGATGTATCTTTTTTCTTAAAAAAATATGGATTTCCCCCCTCCCTTATAATGGGTAATATTATAGTAACTTCTCCAATCATCAATCATTAGACATATGAAAGTGGAGATAATAATATACAGTATTGAGGGTTCTGATATGACAATGCCTGTGATGTGGCTATTATTTGCTGGCAATTAGCAGATGCTCAATTAATACCAGTTTCCTTCCCTAGTCTCCTGAAATGCTTCACTTCCCATTTTAACAATACTGCTGTCCACCACCACGTCTGAAGTATCCAGAAAAAAAATTGCATGTGTTCTGAAGCTTCAGGGTTATGGAAACAGTAATAGAGTTAAATGAAGTGACAAATTTGAACTAGACATGAGCAAAAATATTCTGCTGCAAAAGCTTTCATTCCATTGTTCTCCCCTCTCAAATTTCTCAGAAAATTTTCTTTTCATTAAAACATAACAGTTGTGATTTTTCTTTAACGTTTAATGTTTAGTTGATATTCAGCCATTTAAAGGTTATCTCTGAAATAAATATATGTATTTTCAAGTGTTTTTCAATAAGTGTAATATCTTTGCTTCTCACAACAACTTTTAACATGTTATTCAACACTGCTTTCACAGTTCATCTTCCTCTGAAAAAGAGAAGAAAAAAATTAACTTAGGACTGGGACAAGACAAAGAAAACTTCCATTCTTGGAAAATAATATTAGATTTGACATAAATTAAATGCTTGCCAGTGACTCAGCCACACCTGTCAAATAAGATGTTAAAATATGTAATAGAATATTAACAAAAGTCGATTTTGCTAGTGATTAAGCCTAAAATTTAACTGTGTTGTTACCAAAAGGAAGAGAAGTCTCCGGGCAGGTCTGTTTTTACTGGGGAAGCAAATATTTGTCCTATAAAGAGGTTTACCCTCCTAATTTTCACTGTACTTCCCTCTTAAGTAGTCTTTGGAACTAAAGAAAAGAAGTGTAGTTTATTTCTATGAAAAAAGAGTATTTAGCTTACAGTATTCTTATTCAGCAACGCCATTCAAAAGTTATTTACTACAAGACAAATAAAAATAAAAACAACAAAACAATCCCAGAATAATGTGATAAGGGCTCTATTGTCACCTCAGTCCCTATGGGATTAACATGGAAGGCACCTGAATCAAAGCAAAGTGAGGCCTTGAACATTCCAGGTCATTTCCACCATGTACTTTTGTGGCTCCTTACTTTGGGTTTAATTCCCCATTGGACGTACAAAACTGTATTCCTAAAATGTTAATGTACATGTGAATCCTCTAAGTATCTTGCCAGAGGGGTGGGGTTCAGGAGCTGGGTGAAAAAATGAAGCTAAAAGAAGAGAACAGAAGCTTCTATATGGAATCACCATTAGTGATAGCTATAATATGAGGCAATGGTGGTCCTCTCTCCTCTTGTCTACATCTTGAACATTCAGCAAGTATCCTACACATCCTACCAGCAGTCTAAAAGGTAGGACTCAGTGGTCATTACAGGTCTAGTATGAATGTGTATGGAAAGTAAAAATGGGGAGTATGTGAGTTCTCTGAGGGAAGGAATGTCAGCAAGAGAGCTGAGACAAAGAATAGTGTGTTTCTTGGAGAGTGAGGTCTCTGTGAGAGGCGTTGGTGGAGAAACTGTGAACTGGAAAGAAATTGACAATATTTTCAGTGGCTCACAGGAAACCTGCCCAAAGAAGAACCAAATAGAAGCCTGAATCCAAGGGAAAGCGGAAAAGCACTAGAATCAGGAGACCTGGAGACCAGTTGGTCTCTGAACTAATCACTCTGCGAAGACAGGCCCAAATTTTCTCATCTGCAGAGTAGACTAAGCCATATATAAATTCAATTTTATCTTCACAGTTTTATCATTCTTGCCTTTCTGGAACTTATCCACTAGTATTATCAGAGGATCAATAAAAAATAACTGGTATATAGTTGGGAGAGCTTATGTGCTGATTGTGAGAGCTAACACCAGTGATGTGTCTATTACTAATTAGTCGTATGGGAGAAGTTATAAACTCACTTTCTTATTGAAAAACATTTTAAGGATCCAATGATCTCTAGGGATCAGCAGACCCACTAACTGCAAGCATACAGTCTATGTTTTTTGACAAGGAAGAAAGCCTTTGGTCATAGAGAGAGCTAATACCCTAGAATGGATGGTCAGATATTTCAGGTCGTTAAACAGAAGCAAGCCTTTAAGGAAGAATAAAAAGGTAAGGTATTATGTTGACCAGAGAAAGGGGCAAGTATTATGAAGGATTTTTATATAGTGGATTAACCCCATGCATATAGGAGGGAAGGCAATAAAAGAAGTGCTTTCATAAAAGAAGTGGAAGGCTGTAAGCTTCCTGAAGACAAGGGTGCTTTGCTCACTGTGGCTTTCCAGGATCAGAGTGCCTGTACCACAGCAGACATACATACATACTAGTTTAGTGGATGAAGATGGTCGAGAGGGCACCTTGGAAATTCAATGTAAGCATGACTTTTTAAGATACAATTTTTAATGTAATAAAACTAAGATATAGAAACAGAAAAAGAGATATTGGGAGTAGCAAGGAGGAAAATCACAAAATCTTTAAAGGTCAAACAAGGTAACCAAGATAATTTCCCTAAGAGCAGAAAGACCATGGATGGAAGTCATGGATAAGTCCTTTCATTTTCCTTTATTGATTGTTTGGACATTTACCTCTGTACTGTTTAGAAGAAGCAGAAACCTTTGACAGAACAGAGGACAAAGTCCCAAGAGAAAGTAATACTATGTGCTGCCTCCATCAGACCAGTTAGCACTGAACCTCCACACAACTGTCTCTGTTGGTGAGAGTCTGAGCACTGCATTGGCAAGATTTCAGATAGTGCAGATCTATAGCAGAAAGTGGGCAGAGAATATTTCTAGAAGACTTATTTGAGCTATGGTAACTTTGGAGTGAGCCTATTTCTTCTTATCTCAAAGACCAAGTTATGAATGCCTCAGTCTCTTGAATAATCTTGCCTAATTGTTCTATAAGTTCTTATTAGTTGGCCAGTAAGAAGAAACTCTTATAATTTAAGAGGCTTATTTTCAACTTGCTTTTATGGTTACAATACTGCTATGAAAATTTCCTATTCCTTTTTGCTTAAAAGGTTAAAGAAAATGTTCTTTAAACAAAGAATTCTTTAAGCATTTTTCTTTTAAAACATCTTTTAATCTTTCATTATGTTGACTAAAATGATTTAAATAAATCTTTTAGAAATTTAGTTTGTAAACCTGATTTCAAACTCAAATTCAAATCTAAAACTCAGCACATATCTGCATGTTATTAACATATAGCTATATAAAATTCAAAATTCAATTTTACTTTCTTTTTATCAGATGTATTCTTAAAGAACAGAAAATTTGCTCAAGTCCATAACTCTGCCCTTACAATTTCTAAATTTAGCTGTCAGTTTTAAAAGAATTTGCATATTCTTGAATAAATGCTACTGAAGGGGGAAAGTGGTTTAGTAAAACTACTTATATGCAGAACCCCTCCTAAAGTGCCCTGTGAATAGCTTTTATTAAGGAAGATTAAAATTGCTCATTATCCCAAAATAACTTCAGTACATGTGATGTTTTAAAAAAAGCATACACTGTAATCAGTTTGACATTTTTGGAATTTCGAAAGGTAATTAAAAATCTGCTATTGTGAGCATTTCTAGTGAGGTATAATGCCGTTTTCATAGATCTTTAAGGTTGCACTAGCTTATCTCTAAAGCTACTGATGTTAGTACATGGTCAAATACAGGCAAATTCACCTTTAAAGGAAAGATTAGTGAAACACACTAGAAGGATATTTGAGGATAGACACTTGGAACATTCATCATAGGTGCCATCACTGGTCTATTCCAGCATGTCATGATTACATGGTGGGCTTTGGAGTCCAACATGCCTAGAGTCAAATCTAGTCCATATACTAGGATATAACCTCGAGAAAGCCACTTTGTTTCTCTCATCTCAGTTTTCTCCTCTATAAAAGAAGGATGATAACTAAAGGGACCGTATATCCCAGTGTTCCCTTGAGGAACTCTATTTATGCTTGTTGTCAGGTCTAATTATTAATGAGTCTTTCCACTCTCAAAAGTATCCCAGTTTCTTTGGTAAATTACTAGCTAACTCTAACGCAAACCCTGGAAGGTTTGTTTGGAGGATTCACTTGCACAATTTCTGCCACAGAATTAACATCGAACATATCCTTCAAAATAGGAGTTGCTCATAGTAAAACTGTAGTTTGGACAAAAATGATATTTCATACAAAGGACTAGGCATGTGGCACATTATAAGTACTCAATAAATTTAGTTACTGTTACTCATTTTGTGGTATTTTTTTCACCCTGAAATACCTGTGAGTTTGGAGTTCACATATAGCTAGAAACTTGGAATTAGTCCAAAAGGCTTAGAGATGGAGTTATAACTGGTCTTGTAGACGGCCTGTGCAGAACTTCCTAGGTCTAGCAGCATTGCCACA
Organism: Desmodus rotundus; assembly: GCF_022682495.2. Lineage (NCBI taxonomy): Eukaryota > Metazoa > Chordata > Mammalia > Chiroptera > Phyllostomidae > Desmodus > Desmodus rotundus. Next base: position 54,594,989 of record NC_071392.1, on the reverse strand, counting down.
TATCGGCATCTTTAGCTGAGGGATCTCTAACCATGGCCTCAACCAAAATGTTCAAAAATGTCCTACTGCAATTGTGTAGCACAGGGTTCATCCACTTGTTGTCCTAATACATAACCCAAAGATTTGTGTTGAAGGAAACAGGTTTTTATTAACAGGGTTCCAATTTGCGGGGAAGCTGACAGCACTCCTTCTCTGAGTCCCTCTCCCCCATGAGACCTAGAATTTCTCTTGTTCTACAAAAGATTACAAGCCAAAACCACACCCCGAAGATCCTCATTTCCTTATCTGTCCTTTTTGGAGCTTAAGCCAGCCACGCAAACAGATCTCCATTCTCTCTGAAATGTGCACTGGTGGGTTTCAGAATCACCATCTTGCAACAGCTCTCTCCTTCAGTATCTGGGGTGTGCTGCTCTCAGTCTCTGTGTAGCAGTCCAGGAACTATGTGCCATGCTGCAGTGGATCATGGTGTCCCAGAGGCTGGAGCCCAGTGAGGCATGCTTCCCAGCATGGTACACTGCCTCCAGAAGCACGATTCCAACCATGCAGGGCCTAAGCCCCTGGTTAGCCCAACGTCTGCCAGCCCCACAAGTGCTCTCATCTCCGTGGGGGGGCAAGAGCTAGAGACCCAGAGTGTCCAAGCACACCTGGGACCAAAAGTCCCAAGCCAAACCTTCACAAGCCAAGAGTCAATATCTTGCACCCATCACCAAAAGCAGGAAAGAGCCCAGAGCCAAAATCCTGAGCAAGTTTCTCCCCACCTCCTGTTTAAAAAGTCCTCTCTCCCAGAATTTTATGCACTCCAGAAGCCAGTGGGAGTGTCCAGCTTTTTAACCAATGGCCACATTTGTCTTTTCTCCTTTTCCCGGCATGGGCACAAGCCTACAGTCACCTTGGGAGGGGTATCCAGCCCCCACAGCTCACACAAGCTGTGTAGCCTGTGTCATGAGCTAGTACCCCCAAGGTTTTGGTCTATTAAGCCCCAGCTCTGGTTTCAATCCCAGGAGCTCCCTGCCCCTCCCCCTGCCAACAACATTTTGTTTATACTAGTTTCTTGCCTCATGCAAGTCCCCTTTTTTGGGTAGCTCCTCCCTCTGCAGAAGGCAGACTGCTTTAATTGGCCGAGGTGCTCTTCCCACCCCAGCTGCCTTTCCTGGCAAGAGAGGGAAGCAGTCTCTGTGCTTGATTTGGGGGTCCTCTGCTAGAATTGGGGTATCTTGTTTTCGAGTGATTTCTGCTCTGACCTACCCCATTACACTACATCTAAAAAAGTAAAGAAACCTTAATCTGCTGAATGTCTCTTTAGGAGACCTGAATAGTGAGGTGGTGGGCCAAACTCAGGAAAGCCGAGGTCTCTGGATCTTAACTGATGCATTCTTCTTACTGGTCATCATTGGGACATGTGACTTCAACATCTTTTAATAAAATGATTTTTAAAATTGCAATTTAAAATACCACATGCAGTTTTTCAATTTCTGGTCCAGCATGTAAGGAGCATAGAAATAACCACTTCATCCTAACAATGGGTTAAAAAAAAAAAAGAACAAAAGGAAAATACAATAACTCTTTTTAGATTTGTCAAAGAAGTCAGGTCACAGGACAAACTACTGCCACTCCCCCCCCAAACACACACAGTATAGACAGACAATAGGATAGAGAGAATCACAGTTAATGAAAGCAGAAACCCATGAGGAGAAACCTTCATGGGAACCAGTACTAGGGTAGGAGAATGCGAAGTATGATTGAGAAATGGTTGAAGACTTAGGGTGGACATTTATAAGAATTTGGAACACCAGTGGGAGTAGATATAAAATGCAAAACTATAAAATTTCTAGGAGATACGAGGAGAAAAATTTTGGGTATGATGATTACTTTTAGGTACAACACAAAAGGCAAAATCTGGGGAAAAAAGTAATTTGTAAGCTAAGCTTCATTAAAATTAAAAACTTCTGCTCTGCTAACTGCACTGTCAAAAGAATGAAAAGACAAGCCACAAATTGGGAGAAAATATTTTCAATGCACATTTATTAAAAAGAACTATTGTCCGAAATATATAAAGAACAGTTAAACTCAACAATAAGAGTAAGTAAAAACTTTTATTTTTCTTTCACTTACACAGTCTCTGATGCTTTTCTTTTCCTTGTGCAGATCCAAGTTTCCAATGTCACTTCCCTTCTCTTCAAAGAAATTTTTTTTCACACTTCTCACAGTGCAGGTCTACTGGCGACAAATTCCATTAATTTTTGTTGGTCTGAGAAAGTCTCTATTTCTCCACCACTTTTGAATTATCATTTTCAGGGTATAAAATTATGTTTTTTTTCTTCCTTTCTTCATCCCTCTTTCAATGCTTTATTTCACTCTATTCTTGCTTGGATGGTTTTTGAGGAAAAGTCATATATAATTCTTATATTGCTTCTCAATAAGTAAGGTGTTTTCTCTGGCTTCTTTTAAGATTTCTTTTTTATTTTTGATTTTCTGAAATTTAAATATGATATGCCTAGGTTTAATTTAGTTTGTTTAGTTTAGTTTAGTCCTTGAGCTTCCTAGTTCTGTGGTTTGGTGTCTAACATTAATTTGATGTAATTCTGTTATTATTGCTTCAAATAATTCTTCTGAAGTTTTTCGTTTTTTCTCCTACTTGTACTCATACTTTTGGTAGTTGTCCCACAGTTCTTGGATATCCTGTCTCATTTCCTTTTCATTCTTTTTTCTTTCTAGTTTTCCAATTTTCAGCCCAGATGTAGCTGTGTAACTACAGAGTAACAAAGTAGGGATCTCAAGTTTGGAATGTCACACCTGGAGGTGTGGGCCAAAGCTCTAGTACATCAGAGAAAGGAGGCTGGATAAATTCTCCCATTGAAGTGGGGAGTGGGATCATGACAGACAGTAAAAACACACACAATTCAGAGCACAAAGATCAATGAACAATATCTAATTTATCCTGTTCCTCTTCACTCCCAAGCTCTCATGTATTTTCCATAATTGACTTTTGCTAAAATATATGTGCACATACCTGCTCACATTAATACAGCCCTCACATATCAGCTTGATTCTCTTTAAATCTCTAATATTAACTCACCAGTGTGTAATTATTCAACTCCCCCCTCTTTAATTTATTTTTTTTAATTTAGACTGGAATATAATAATCTGAATTTTTAGGACTATGAAGTTGAAAACTGAAGTATCTCTTTTAGAGATAAGGAAATTAAGTCCCCAAGATTAGGTTTTGTGTATAGGGTATGAAGTTGGTTAGTTATAGTTGGCACAAAAACCAAGTTCCTGGCCCTCATTCTAGACTTCTATTTTCTGCACCAAAAATTGTTTTATCTTCGCACCACACATTGCCTATTGACACAGATGAAAACATCAGCATATTGTATTATAATTTAGATAATTAAATGCTAATGTTCTAAAAAATAAAACTCATTCAACAGGCAATACATTTTTAAAAAGTATTGATTTGTAGTTAGCAAATGAGTCTGAGCCTGTAATTCCTCTGTCAAGCCCTCAGGTTGAACTGTTCATATTTTCAAGTCTTATTACCCAGATTTGTTCTGCAGGAGTGTTTTGTGGGGGAAAAAAGAGTTTTGGTTTTATATAGGAAAACCAAGTTGATATCTCACCAACCCAGAAACAGATGTGTGCTGCCACATGGGGCAGAGAGACTGTACAAAGAGTAGAGACCACTGAGGAAGCCAGGCCATAGAAGGCAAAGCTAAAGGGCATTGAGAGACTTCATTTACTCTTATCAGCAAAAATTTAGATTACATTTTGCATGATGTTTAATTGTGCAAATACTCTGAGTTGACTTTTCCTCCTGTTTCTTGGAAATCACCAATTAATTTCATTAAGCTCTTAGTTGACATTATCAGCATTGTTGATATATTTTGGAAGAAAAAATGTGCTCTAATCTATCTTTATTCTAATGACTAGCTCAAATTATAAAATGGGAAAAGTAAATGACCCTTGTTCTATTACTAACTTTCACACTGAACAATGATGCTATGATTCCTTTGTACATGCTTAGGAAACATTTATTTGTCAGATGCCTCATGACCGTGGAAAATTATAGACCTCCAGAAAGACTAAAATTGAACTCAACATTATTTCTTCTCAAATATGTTCCTTGTTTGGTATTTTAGTAATAGGTCTTTGTGATTTGCCCATTTCCTAAGCCAGAAATTTCTACTTAATCCTTGACTTTCATTTCTCTAGTTAATTACCAAGTCCCCTTAGTTCTATCACTTAAATATCCCTCGATTCCATTCTTCCCTCTCCTTCTCCACAACCCATCTTTCCAATAGACCAATATCACATCTTCCCTGTGCTGCAAAATGACCAAGGCCAATGTCATTTTTAGCCTTTGATGACAATGTTGAACCTTACCTGAGCCCTGTGCTGCTGGAATACAAGGTGGTGAAGAAATCACCTCATTCTTTTATTTTTAAATTTTACCACATTTTTATGTTCCTAGAAACATCAAAGTATGACTCTGCTCTGCATAGTCCAAGATAAGTCTGGTCTCCAACCTTCTTCAGGAATCCCAAAGTGGACTATTCCTTTTTCACTTTGCCTCTATAAGGCCTTAGTCCTTCTTTTTCTTTGAAAATTTCCTCATTAATAAAAGTTCTTCCTAATGTAATAGCCTAAATAAAATCATCTCCCTAATTGTCTAGTACATTTTGTCCTTCACAGTAGTGAGAAGTAGGGGAGAACATAATATCGTTGGGAGAACTGTAACTATTAAAGCCAGTCTTATGCTGAATGCTACTTCACATGACAACATTTTTAGCACTCAGGAAATGAAACTGCCATTCCATCTGCCTGTTGGGTTGGTGGAACTCCAGGTCTCTGTTTCTGAAGCTCCCTAAATTTGCTATTATGAAAGGATCTCCAAAGGTAAATACAACAGTACTCTAGTGCTAAGGCTTAGTATGGCAAGGCAAGAAAATCCTCAAGAAATTGTAAGAACACAAGTTCATCAGACCAGGGCCCTTCTCTTGAAACCAGGGTTTTAAGGCTTATTCCCTGGGTCCCTGCACCTATAAAGAAAGCCCATCCATCTATATTGAACAAAACTTATTTCAAGAAATTAATTTTTATTTAAAACATTCCTTTACACTAATTACAAAATCTTTCAGGGAAGATCAAATAGTCATAATGTAAAGAGTTTATTTATAGTGCTGGTGTCAACTGATAGTGGTGGGCACCAATTCAAAACCATATAGTAGTCTCTGACTTGAGGTGTGGCAAAGAAGGAAATTTTATTTAGTGCAGACAGCTCAATGGTAATACAACATGGCTGTGAAAATAACACTGCTGTGGAACAGCTTGATAGTGCTATAGTGCGGCTGTGAAAACAGCACCATGCAGCTGCCCCAGGACCAGGCAGCCATGGGGCCAGGCCCCTCTTATGTCTTACTCTCTGACCATCTGAGAGACAATTCATAGATATGTACATTTTCCACAAGGTCACAACTCTTTAATTATATGCCTAACAAAACATTTATTGATCTTTTCTCCTTTGCCTCTCTCTCCAATATGTTATCTCTACCAGTAACTAAGTTTTTAAAATTTTTATTGTTGTTCAGTTACAATTGTCTGCATTTTCTCTCCACCCCTCCACTCCACCCCAGGCAAACCCACCTCCCTCACCTGCTTCCACCCTCCCCCTTGATTTTGTCCATGTGTCCTTTATAATAGCTCCTGAAAACCCCTCTCCCCACTACCCCCTCCCCACTACCTCCTCCCCACTACCTTCTGGCTATTGTTAGATTGTTCTTCAATGTCTCTGGTTATATTTTGTTTGTTGTTTTCTTTTGTTGATTAGGTTCCAGTGAAAGGTGAGTTCATATGGTATTTGTCCCTCACTGCCTGGCTTATTTCACTTAGCATAATGCTCTCCAGTTCCATCCATGCTGTTGCAAAGGGTATAAGCTCCTTCTTCCTCTCTGCTGTGTAGAATTCCATTGTGTAAATGTACCATAGTTGTTTGATCCACTCATTTGCTGATGGGCACTTAGGTTGCTTCCAGTACTTGGCTACTGCAAATTGTGCTGCTATGAATATTTGGGTGCATAGGTTCTTTACCAGTAGCTAATACCCTTCTCTTTTTCTCTCTGTAGTCAGCTCTGGTCCTCAATGGTTTGCTCCTCTGCTCTGCTCCAGCCAGAAAAATCACAGTCATCACAGTCTTCAGTCTTCTGTGGAAAGTACACAATCCCAAACCAGAGGGACTCTGGTTTATATAGATAGAAGTCCCCGCTCCTGGTCCCTGACTGGTCAGAATAAAACTGCTCTGATTGGTTAGAGGTGTGCATCTTCGATCAGATGGGGAAAGCCCTAGTCTTGTTGGCTGAAATAGTACTCCAGGAATTCATTTACTAGCTCTGGCTCAGAGGGCAGAAACACAGTGTAGATGGGCAGGCAGGCAGTTTAGCAGAGAGACAGGCAGAATAGTTAGTGCAGAGTCTTGTCCCAGGCTTCTCTGAGAAGTGGTTTGCCTGAGAGGCCCCTGTGCAGAAATGGTTGCTAAATTCTGATTTTTTTTTTGATCCTGGTTAGCCACACCAGGAACCCTTCTAGTTCAGAGTTCACACTGCTTAGTCTTTCATATGCTACCTATGTCTTCTTCATGAGTGCATTCCTGGTTAGGGTAGTCAACTCTCGGTGAGCCACTCTCATTGGTTAAAAGACACTTATAGTTCCATAGGCAAGTTAGTATTGAATATTTCCAAGAAAGTTACAGTATTTCCAAGTAAATTACAACCTACATGACTGCAGAAATGCTCTGAGATCTTTACTTCCAGAATGGTATCCCTTTAAGTCATTCACACTCTAGAATAATTTTATAAATCACATACCTCATCAGTTTTCAGTGCATCCTGATTGATCTGAGAATTCCAAACTGCATAAGTGATTGGTCCCTGTTTAGCTTTTTAAGTGAAACTTGGACCTTAAGTGAAGAGGCCCTTTTCTGGACCTCTCTCCACACTGCTTCCTGACTCCCAATGCCCCCATTCACCCAGCCATGCTGTTCACCCTTAGAGCCATTCTCTGTCCTTCTGTTCTGCTCTGTAATGTAATAGATTCCCTTATCCCTTGGTCCTGCATAGGCTTGTGATTCTGGGTGAGTTGCCAGCTGGGTTCAGCCAATGTGAGTACTACTAGGGGATATCTCCCCCACTTCTCTCTGCCTAACAAGGTAAGCCTGGCAGAATATGCCCCTCTTCCTTAGCTGGATCTTCTATTGGACAATCTGGGACTGATTCCTGGTTTTTCCTGTTGGTTCCAGCTCATTTGCTCCAGTAACACTGCTTCTTTCCTTTTAGGTAGGAGAGTGGCTTCCCACTGCTGCTAATCTCTGGGGTATCTCATTTTCCCTTAGGTGACTTCTCAGGCCTTTCTCACCTCTTAGGAAACAAATTCTCCATATTAAATTCCCTCTGCCATTACAGATACATAAGCAAATGTGTCCTATGTTTCTTATTGGCTTTGCAAATACCAATGATATAACTTAGCTCTTTGATTAGAATTCTAACTTTCTTCCATGAAGGATCTAGATGTAAATGAGGCAAAGTATGTGGAACTTGAACAACGTGTTTATTTACACCTATAAGTTACCCCTTCCATTGGTCCAGCCATGCTAAACTTCTTTTAGTCACTCAAACATGCAAGGATTTTATTTTTCATATTCTTCTTTCCATTCCCATTTCTATCCACCAATCTGGCCCAAGCCACCATCCATTCTCTTTAGATTACTCCTCTAATCCAAAGACCTCCCTCTTCGTGCCTTTCCATTTCCCCTCATATCATTCAAAATGGCAACTTAATGGTAAATAACTCTGCTGCTTAGATTCCTCTGATTGACTTCACTGTGGACTCAGAATAAAATCCCAACCCTGTAACCTGGTCAAATGTTGGGGCTCTGCTCAAGACTTTGACCTTACTTTCTACTGTGATCCTTGGTGCTCTATAGGTCCTATGCTAAGAAAGGTCTTTTCTGTCACGTCTGTTCATGGTTGGTTCTTTCTCTCAACTGAAATCTCAGCTCAATGTCACCTCCTCCAAGAATTTTTTTTTTTTTCTGACTACCCTAATGAGGTCAGCTCCTTTCCAATCACCTACCATTACCCTGTTCATCTTTGTGACACCAATCATCACCCAACATGATTTCTTTCTTTACAGACACTAAAGGTGAGCTCCAAACATATTTTAGTTATCTAATCCATCTTTATATCTCTAACAGGCAGAAAAGTCCCTAGCTCACAGTAAGAAGTATACACATGCACACACAACATATATATACACATACACATATACATACATATATGTAACAGATGAAAAAAGGGTTTGCAGGCACTGTGAAAAATGCCTTGCATAGATTAACTCATTATCATCTTCACAGTGAAGATGGTAATCTTCACAATTATCACCTTACCAATGAGGTAAGTCTCATATTTCCCTATTTTAGAGAATGTAAGCAGATGGCCCATGTCACAGGCCCAGGCAGGGGTAGACTTGGGCTCTGATTCCAGAAATCTAGCTACAGAACCAGAGTGGTAACCTGTATGTTATACCACCTCTTATTACAATGCAATCTTTTAGAAAATATTTAAGTAACAATGAGTAATAAAAGTACAAATTAGTATCCACGTTACTGTTCTAGAGGTACAATTAACCCCACCAGGATTACAATCAGGTGATGATAGTTTGTCTCTACCCAGACAAATTTAAACATGATTAGGCAATGCCAACTACTTCCTTTCCTTTGGGGGCCAGGCAGCTGCTTTTGACAGCATTTGTATGGTGTCTCCTAATTTTAGAAAAGTAAAAATGTGGGAAAAAAACCCATATTTTAGAGGTATAGAAATATAGGCTTCAATAATACTTTGTAAAATACAGGGTGAGTCAAAAGTAAATCTACCATTGTTCGTCTGAAAAATAATACAATAACTGGCCTGGCTGGTGTGGCTCAGTGGATTGAGTAATGGCCTGCAAACCAAAGGGTCACTAGTTCATTTCCCAGTCTAAGGCACATGCTTGGGTTTCAGGCCAGATCTCCAGTAGGGGGCACTCAAAAGGCAACCACACACTGGTGTTTTTCTCCCTCTTTCTCCCTCTCTAAAAATAAAGAAATAAAATCCTTAAAAAAAAGAAAAAGAATATAATAACTAATAAATAATAATACAAGAAAAAACTGTGTTTCACATACAACTGTAAACCTATTTTGCTGAACCCCGTATAAAGTGTAATGCCATGTAAAAGATTCAAAATATTATTAAAAATACCAATCCAGGTATGATAATAAATTACAACTATTGTTATATGATATTACATTATTGTCAGACTATGCACCTGACTTTATTGAAAGGGTAAGAAGTAAGATGCTATCTTTACGTGAAATATGACACCTCTTATATCTTAGCCTCCAACCATCTGAGGGACAATTCATAGATATGTACATTTTGTACAATGTCACAACTCTTTAGTTATATGCCTAAAGAAATATTTATTAATTTTTCCTCATTTGTCTCTCCAATACTTTATCTTTATCAGTAAAGATAATTGTATTACCTTTCTCTTTTTTTCAAAATTGTTTTGATTTTGATACATTCTCAATCATTTGTAAATGACATGAAGATTTCAAGAATGGAGGAAATAAAGCTACATAGGAAAATAACATTTTCTCATGTAAAAAATAATCATGTTTTTGGAATTTGTCCTAAAAAATTTTATACAATATATACTGTGAACAATCATCCATTGGAAATAATTCTAATTATCTTTCTCTTTGATCTTGAGGAAATGCCTTTTCTCATTATTTCTGTGTTCTAAACATTGTACATGAATGTTGGCATGTGGAGACCCGTACTTTAGTCCTTAAAACTCTTAACATAAATGGTAAACACAGAAATTAATATAGTTTACTTTGCTCAGGCCACTGCAATGCTCACTCTTGCTGGTTCAAGTTCTTTTCTGGGCTTTAAATGATAAAGACCACAGCAGGCTCTGTTGCAAAGAACTTGTCCATCTGCCACACCTGACCTTGTTCCTTGGACATCTCTCTTTTCCAAGATGCCTTCTTATATTCTCACATAGTTATAACCCTTTTCAATGTCCTTGACTGTCTAGAAAGCACCAACTCCAAACATTAGAACATAAATATTTTTTAAAAATTAATTTTAAAATTTTCTGCAAAACAGATTCATCAATCATCCTTCAAAATAATTTTCATGACCCATCTGGCTATGGGATATCACCATTAGGCTTTTTTCTGTTATCAGAAATAGAAATAAAGTGAAAAGTACAGCAAGAAAAAGTTCAGGAAGCTTCCATCCCCACTGTATGTGAATTTGAAAGCAAAAATGTTGGCAATCAGGTCCTTGAGCAAACAATTTCTTTTCCCTTCAGTGTTCTGGTATTATCAGGATTTACCTGCTTTATACTTATCTTCTGTGCTACCACAAACTAATGAGTCATATTTATTTGGATAAAATAACAGAGTTGCATAGGTATTAGGGGTGTGTGTGTGTGTGTGTGTGTGTGTGTGTGTTCAGGTGTATACAACGTTTTCATTGTCTAAGAGTCTGTTTTAGAAAAACATAGGCTAAAAGTGCACTGTGTCTGGAATGAGTAAGTCATATCCTTAAGTAAAACAAAACACACACATTGGGTAACAACACTAGGTGTGAGACATTCAAGTGAATACAAAACACATCTCTGTCTATGGAGAACTTAAGTTACTGTTTATAAAAATCCAGGGATTTAGGAGGGAGAGGGGTATTTGGCTGTTGTTACACTTCTGTCAGAAAATCTAAAGCTACCAAAACAAAACCACACTCTATGGTCACATATCCAAGAGCTTATGCCCCAGGGTGAATCAACACTGCATAAGATCCATCTCCCAGAATGGCCCCCAGAATTGGCTCTGGTTACAAATGAATTTACACTCTCAAAAATTTTTTTAAATGTAAAATTTCATAAGTGATTTATCTCAAATTATGAGTCAATTCAAAGAAAGAAATTATACAGCTTTCATGTCAATAGTTATATAGAAAAAGAAAAGAAAACAATGGTCAAATACAGTCTTCTTCAAAGCAACTTTTTTCCAAGCCATAAGTACCACAGAGAAAGGAGACTAACATCCCCTATGATTGTACCATTAAAATAAAATGTGAAAGGTAGAGACAGAGTTCCTTGTAACTATATCTTCCCAAATATATTCGATCTTCTCTGAATAAAAAATGGTGCTTTTTATAATCATTCTCTCCTTTAATTCTTAACATAACCCTTAAAGTTGTTCATTGTTACCCTTATTTTACATATGAAAAAATGAACATAAGACAGAGGCTATCATTTACCCAAGATCACATTGCTAGTAAAATCCCTGTGGTTTTGCAATTTTATCATATGCATCTACTAATGCTCTGCCAAGATTACTGCTGAGGTTACCTGTCATACACTTTTATATGTTTGTACTCTGCCTTATTGCAAAAAGCAGTTGAAAAAAATAATTGAAAATCTTAAGGAGAGAATCACAACAAAATATTCTCTTTCTCTTTACCTTTTCTTTCTTTCTTTCTTTCTTTCTTTCTTTCTTTCTTTCTTTCTTTCTTTCTTTCTTTCTTTCTTTCTTTCTTTCTTTCTTTCTTTCTCTTTATGTCTTTAGTGTTTTCTGGAAGCACCTGTTCAAAAAGGGTGGATTATTATTGAAATGTAGGATTCAGTGACTCAGTTTTGCTATCTTTTATTATTTCCATATAGAACTTCAAATAAATAGAAACTATTGAAAGATGGTGAAAGGCCAGAACTGGTCAAACTAATCTCTTAATTCTACATAATGACCAAAAAATGGTAAAACATGGAATAAAGTCAAAAGTATTAAAACAATTTGTCTTCCATAAACTCTTACTGGAGTACATCTACTCTTAATGTCCCACTGACCTTACCAGTCCTTCCCATCCATCCTCTGGACATCAATTTAGGGAATGCAACTAGCCTAGAAGTTATGTGACTAAACTGGGCTGAAGTTGTCTTTGTATTTGAAGGAAGCCCTTCATTCACTAGAAAATTGTGAGAAGAGGAATGACTTGAATTCTATTGCCTACCAGACCATTAAATATACTTTATGTTGATCTTGCAAAGAGAAAATAAATGTGGTTGTGGCTTCCAGTAACCATTTCTGTAATTTGCTTCAGGTGTGGGTGTATGAGTTTTTAGTGCACTTCTAAACTCCAAATGTTCCATCTCCATGCTTTCTTTTATTAAAAAAATTTATTTATTTAGGGGGGAGTGGTGGGGAGGAAATGGAGACAACTGTACTTAAACAACAATAAAAAATAAAAATATTTATTACTTTTAAAATCACTCTTTCACTGAACTATTAACACCAGAAGTGGGAATTATTTCATGTTTATCTCGGCATCTTCAGGCTTAACATGAGTCCAGCATTCCATAAATGTCTGCTGGAAGGAAAAAGGGAGGTAGGAAGAAGGTAAAAGGAGAAATTGTTAAGAAATACACATTAATGCAGAAGGTGACAAAGTCTGTAGTAAAGAACTGTTCTAAGATTACAATATAGGGATTTCAAAAGTTACTTGTTGATACAAGGTCTAATTACTTCATCACTATTTCATGCCAAAGTGTGTCTACAATGTTTCAGGCACCACTGTAGGCACTAGAATTAGAATGGCAAGCAAAACTGTCTAGGTCCTTGCTCTGACTGAGACTTAATGATTTAGTCAAATCATATAGATAACTAGTATGGAAACATACCAACAAACAATGGTGATAAGTGTCCAAAAGGCAATACATGTGGTAATGAGATAAAATAGTGCCTGTAGTTGTCGGTTGGTTGTTGAGAGGTCAAGGAGTAGGGGCTTCTTTAGAAAAGGTAAGTAGGTAGAACTCAAGAGTTAGAATGTTCTAAGCAGAAACTTAAGGTCAGAGAACAAGCAACGGTACTATCTGGGGGAAGAACTTCATGGGCAAAATGTAAAGGCTTTGAGGAGCAGAGTTGAGAGACCTGAAATAGGGCAAGAGTATTAGAAGCAACATGGGTGAAAGAGAAATAGGAGACAGGGCCAGATCATAGAGGGCCATGTAAGCAGTAGAAAGTGTATAGATTCATATTCACCTTGATACTCTTTATTGTTTAATTATGATTTCTCTAATCTTAAATGAAGTCGTCTTTGCACATTCACAACTTAGTCTATTTACATGTTTCTCTTATTCTGTCTTGGGGACAAATCCTTGGAACAGCCATTCCACTAGGATTCTTGACAGACACATCAACATTTTAGTAAATGTATTTCCACCTTCCCAATTGGTGAAGATTACTCATCTTTGAGTGCCATCCAATACCTAGCATTTAATATGTCTGGAGCAGTGCATGGAACTTCTGCTCTTTTAGGATAAATTAACATGCAGAAACCCCCTTTTCTAAGTAGCATTTCATGGCAATATTTGTTGAAATATATAAATATTAAATGTATGACAGGGATTATGGAAATTACTTTAAGGCAAGTTTCTTACTCCCATATTAGCAATAGGAAAAAATTATACACGTAAGTTGAGACATACTGATTCATTTGGAAAGGATTTCCTATGAGACATTGAAAAAACCTTCAATAGCAATGGAACTATGTAGATAGACTGCAAAGAGAATAAGATATTTCAAGAATAAAGTTTATTTGATAAAATATATTTTGAATGTCAGGTTTAAGTATCTTAGAGAACACTCTTGAGGCAGAAAACTATGCAGAAATGCTTTTAGCTACTGCTTACTCAGCATGACTCCTTTACGCTGCTTTTTTTAAAGAGACTTGCTCTTCTGGCTGTGGTTATCTACTCATCACATAGACTCCATTTGGAAGGTTGGCTGGGACACTCATCATGAATAAAAAGGGCAGAGCACACAAGGGCCAGTTGGAAAAATGTCAAGAGAAGGTGTTGGTGTGGGAATGGAAAAGGGGAAGGTAGAATGGTCTGAAATGTTTCAACATCAGACCACAGTAGGCACCTTCACAGATGTGGGAAGTACTTGTAAAAATAAATAAAACTAGAGGGGATGAGGCTCTTATGATAATTATCTTTTTAAAAATTGTTTGTTGATTATTTTCCTTATAATCAAGAGTTATAGGACATAGTTTTGTTGGTTTTAGAGAGTTAGAATCACACTGTACATAGAACTTTATCACTTAATGATATAAAATAGTCTGATAATTTCCCCCATAATTAAATATTTATCAATGCTATTTTAAGATTTTATGAAATTCTACTTGTATACATTTATTTGTCCAATTTTTGCCCAATTTCTTATGGTTAAATATTTAGGTTTTTTGAAATTTTGCCATTATACATTATACTATGTTGAGAATTTTGGCACACATCTGATCATTTCATTAAAATCAATTTTTAGGTGCTGAATTTCTAGGCAGGATTCAGTAGAGATCCATTGTAAGAGTCATCCTCTTTTTTTAATTTTAATTGTTTATTGTTATTCAATTACAGTTGTGTGCCTTTTCTCCCCATCCCTCCACCCCCCCAGCTGAACACCCCTCCCTCCCCCACCTCCACCCTCCCCCTTGATTTTGTCCATGTGTCCTTTATAGTAGTTCCTGTAATCCTCTCTCCTCACTGTCCCCTCCCCACTCCCTCCTTGACCATTGTTAGATTGTTCTTAAGTGCACACTATTCAGTAAGTCTCATTTCATTATACCAATAATGTTTTGGACTGAAGAATAGACAGATTAACCCATCAAGCAACACTGAAAGAACAGATGAGAAGATATCATAGGTACTACTCTGCCGGGGGCTTACTCTTTATTAAAGTGACATAGATAATCAGTGAAGGCACATATCAACAACAAGTTACTATCAGATGGGTATAGATGCCTTAAAGGCAATAGAAAGGGTAATGTTGTACAATAAACCTCCAGACAGGTTATATCAACACATGTTTATTACAGTTGTATACAAGATATTCATTTCTTCACATCTATGCCCAAACTTCTTTATGTTATCACATTTAAGACCTTCATTTCCTAATTTAATTTACATTTACTTGATCACTAATGGGAGGATATATATATATATTAGTGTTGGTGTTACCTTCTTTTGTCAATTATCTGGTTGTATCCTTGCACATTTTCCTATTGTCTTGATTTTATTTTCTTACTGGTTAGAAGAGCTCTTTTTTTATGTTGAAAATTAATCTTTAAATTTCCTTTTAACTTTGATGAAGTGTTTTGTTATGTAAAACTTGTATTTATGTAGCTAAATCCATCAATTTTTTTTTTTTTCTTTAGCCCTGGCAGGTGTGGCTCAGTGGGTTCACTGCCAGACTGGGAACCAATGGGTCGCTGGTTCGATTCCCAGTCAGGGAACATGCCTGGGTTGTGGGCCAGGTCCCCAGTAGGGGGCACATGAGAGGCAACCACAAATTGTTGTTTCCCTCTTTTCCTCCTTTCCACCCTCTAAAATAAATAAATAAAATCTTAAAACAAATTTTCTTCATAGTTTTCTATTTTTTTGTCAAAACAAGCTCTTGTTTATTTCTGGTTCTTTATGTGATTCCATTTTTTTAAATTTATCTTTTTAATTCATTTTTGTTGCACAGCTACAATTTTACTATTTTCCAACTCACTAACCCATTGTTCTACCACCATTTTTCCTTCCTGTTTTTAAGCACTACTACCATTATTATATTTTAAGTTAGGATATGAACTCAGGCCTCTCTGGATTTCCTATGCTGCTATATTGATTACCTGTCTATTCTTTGACCAGAAGTACACTTTGGGCCACTCTTGGTTTGGCTAGTTTCTGTTTGGATAAATAGTGTGCTAGAAATGGGTCTTTCAAACTTACCACCTGATCTACCATATTTCTGCCTTCTAATTTGGAGACTGGGTCATGAAATATTTATTGACTGTTAAAGGAGGGAGAGATAGAGAAAGTATGAGAAGAAAAGGGAAGGAATGAACATTTTCTGAGTATTTACTTAATGTTTATACCATGTTGCATATGATTATTCTTAATACTGATAATATGAATGTCATCATCACTGTTTTTGCTGATAAAGGAAATTGTCCCTTAGAGAGGTTAATTAAATTACTCAGGATCAAAGAAAAAATGAGAGGTGGAATTAGTATTCAAACTGAAAATTGACTTTGACTTCTATGCAACCCTCAGGGGTCTAGTGAAAGGAGTGGGAGAGGGGGCCAATTCCCCTGGTGCTAGTTCATTAAGGACTATGAAGATGGAGTCTTTGCCAATGCTGGTGCCATTGCAAGGAGAGGACACAGATCCATAACTTCACCTCTTGTAGCTGTTCACCTTTACTATGTCATTGTCTTGTTACTGTATTACACAGAGATAGGATGCATAAATTAGAGGTCATTTCCAGCAGCTTTTTGCTTATGCCTTATCCCTTTTCCAAATATGTATTTTCTTTTAATCTGCCATAGTCTTAGAAATTTCCTACTCTTATACATAGACTTTCTTTCATGTTTAGACTCTGCCTCCTGAAATATTCTGTTTTAGTTGATGATGAGGTGAAGATGGAGGAAAAACCTAGCCTTTGCTTTGAGACTTTGGGTTGGTTTTTAGAATATCAATGAGTAACAATTTAGGAAACGAAGAATAAGAAAAAGAGTGAAGTAGGAATAAGAGTAAGTTTTTATTTGTGAGGATAAAACTCATTCTGAAATAAAGTGTTTGGAGCATGTTTAACTAGTAGAAGATTCAATTTACATTAAATATTGTTACCATCAAAAAATGAAAACAAGGCTATGAAGGAATGAGACACTGGATAGACAGTGTCAGTTAAAGTAAAACGTTAGCATAATCTGAGAGCTAAGGAAAGCTATGGAGTTGTGAGACCTTAAAGAACAGATCTAAACTATGAGTGGAAGGCTCAGGAACAGGTATTAGGAGAAGTGGAGGGAACTTGGCACCTAAATCTAGATTATCTCTATTCTCCCAAATTTTCCCAAGCCTCGTTTCTTTCAGAACAGGAAAGGTTTTCACTACCTCCTGGAAGACCCAACACTATCTTTCCAGCATTTGAAATCACTGCTGTCTGTCCTTAGGAAGCTGATATGAGGGTCTGGGAAGTGGTGGGGAGAGAGGCCCACTACATGTATAAAAGGCCCAAGAGGCACATTTATATATCCATTCATGTTTCATTCTTCTATTTAGTGAACGTTCACCAGAGACTGGGAGAAAACTATGGATATGCTGATAAAAACATCACAAACCACAGTGTCTGTAGGATAACATAATAGAAAGACTAAAAAAATAAGTAAACAATGAAATGTAATGTAAAAAGTAGTATAAGTATAATACAAAATGACGTGTAGTCAGGAATGGTAGGAGATTCATACAGAGAAGACTCACACAACATTAAAAGGTCAGGGAAGGTATCAGATGCAGACTCTGAAGGGTAAATAGTGAAAACCTAGAGTAAGAGGCCAAGCAGAACATCCCAGGGAGTGGAGCAATCACGTCCAAAGACATGAATGTGGAGGTAAACAAGGCCGCTGGTGGGACTCTGAATGAAATGCAAGTCATTCTCAGGTCTGGAAACTAGCATGGGAGGAGCCAGACAGGTAGAATTTAAGACTGAACAGTGTTCATAAATGTTCATAAAGGCTCCTGTGGACCTAGCTATGGTGCTGGGCCTGTGCACAAGGATCATGGTGTGGAGAGCAGGACCAATAAAATGACATTGGTCTGATCAAGATAGCACAAAATATATAAAACAAAGTGGAGTCACTCATGTCAACCAGGATGGCTGTCAGTCAGCTATGACACTTTGGTTCAAGAGGGAAACTACCTAAGTCAGAGCAGGCATATCTGGCAAGGAGATATGCCTAAGATATCTGCACATGTGATCAGAACAGCCATGTCTCCAGAGCAGGACCCCCCATAGTTAGACTCCTGGAAAATTCCCCCACTTGGCATTAGGGGTTCCAGGGCACTTATTAAAAGACCCAGAAGGGTGGGGTACACCACTTTCAGGGTACAACTGAGGCCAGCTCCAGACCACTGTGGAGCAGCCAAATTCCACACACCAGAGTGCTGCTCCACGCCATGCTGACCTCCCTTGACGTAGACCTCTGGAGGCTCTGTCCTGCTGGACTGAGGACTCCGTCTGCCCTGGGGCCCACCTGGCTCTGGAGATCCTTCCTTGCAAGATGCTGACAACTAACTTGCCCACAATGTTGTTTCCCGGACCTGCAGACTGAAACTCTGGGAATAGGGTTTGCTCTCCCCCATTGATTGCTGTGTATGTGTGTGTTATATTTCTCTAAGATTGTTAGAGTGTGAGTAGGATATTATTGTATGTCAATGTTCTACTTTGAGTGAACCTGCATTCAATAAAAGCTGAGTGAATAGCGTAGTTACTGTGTATGACTCTTGTCTATTCCTTGGTTCTGTGTTGCTCAGCAGGCAGCTAGCCCAGCAGTTGACAGGCTGATTTATAGGAAAGACTGTATCACAAACCTATGCTCATGACACATGGATCATGCCTACTTACTCCTGGCAAACACTCATTGCTGAGAGTGAATGGCAGCAGCAGTCTTTATTACTGTATAATTCAAGTTTTTAGTACAGTAGTTTAGTTTTTTACATATCATAAGTCATTCTAAAGTATGGAAATAACCTACTAATGTGCCCTGAGGAATATGCCACAAGGATTTAATTGTAGCTAGGCCCAGAGGTGAATTTGAACCCTGACATAGCTGCCATTGAAAGATAATATTCTCACTGGTATCTTGAGAATTTATAGTAGAACTCACCAAAGTAAGTTCTGATATTGCATTAGTAAAACACTTTTCTCTGAAATGAGAAAATACCAGAGATAAAAACCAGCTCAAAATCAACCAAGCAACAATACTAATCTAACAGCTTGTGAGCAGTGATCTCATTATAAAATATAACAGTAATTCATCTTGAGGATTTATCTTTCAGTAGAGGGTCAAAACAGCACATGTATCAGTAGGTCTTTTTTGAAACAGGATGAGAGGAAAAAAGAGAAAAAATGAAAGGAAGGAACGAAGGAAAGAAGGAAGGAAGAAAGGAAGGAAAGAAAAGAGTGTCTATCAGCATGTATGCATATATTAAATCTTGATGAGGTTGACACTTGTAATTGGAGGAGTGTTTTGATAACACAAGCATAATACTTGGACATATTTGACAATCCCCACAGAATAAAGAGTGCAACAGTTTTTCCTACAGCCAGGGTTTAAGAGAAAATCACATATGTTATAAGGAATCAAGGGATCCCTTCCCAAAAGACTTTAGGTGTTCTTCCAGTTGAAGTGGAGTCTATACCACTCAGAGGGATTCCTCTTTTGCTTGGTGGGGAGGAGTTACTGTAGTATTGGAGTATCAACCTACTAAGGGATTGGCCCACCCTCCACCAACTCCTTAGAGTCAAAGGAGAAGTGACACATTAACAGGAAAACATCTTGTAAATTCCTTTAAGCATATGCATGCCTTTCAAAAGGCTAATTACAAATATATCAATATGTGGGTCATTGCCTATTTCAAAATAAATTCAATAGAAAAATATTTACTATTGTCTTAAAATCATTTTCTAAGAGAGATGATCACAGAAATGACTCTTGTTTTGAGCTTTTAAAACAATTATTATTATAAGAAACAGAGTCACTAAAATTGCCTCAGAAAAGGGGTTTTCCTCTCCCTGGCTAAGTGGCTCAGTTGGATGGGCATCATCTTACAAACCTAAAGGTCAAGGATTCAATTTCCAGTGAAGGCACATGCCTGGGTGGTTGTGGGTTCTGTCCCCAGTTGGGGTATGTGCAAGAGGCAACCAGTCAATGTTTCTCTCCCACATTCATGTTTCTCTCTCTCTCTTTCTCTGTCTCTTCCCCTTTCTCTAGAATTAAATTAAAAAGGGGAAATTTTTTTAAAAAAGAAAGTGCTTTCCCCCCCCCCATTTGTCTATGCAGTGTAATAGGACTCTCATCTATGGGAAACCTATGCTTGAAAAAACCAAGCATGTAGGATTTATGAAAGAATAGGGAGTGCAAAGGGCCGGGAGCAGATTACTTGAAGATCAGTTCAGCCACTTTGGTTGGTGGCAGAAGTTTGTTGATAATTTTGCTAGCATTCTACTTTTAGGGCTACCTTAAATTCTCCTCCATATTTCCTTACTCCTGTTTTTTATCTGCTTCTCCTCTTGCTACCATTTCAGAGGTTTACTTTATAATTTCTTAGAGAAAAATGTGATTTGCCACTTTTATTATGCAATAATATTATTTTAAAAGTCTTTCTACAAGAAAATTGTATAGCTCAACAAGTACACACACAGAATTAGGAAAACATTCATTGCATGTAATAATCAAACTTGAAACTTTATATTTGTAAGCTTCTTTAAAAATTGCACATAGCTTTCTCCTTAAAATTCTGCAAAAGATAAATGAACATTTGAACTTGATATCTTAGAATCTTAGTGATTCTATAAAGATAGAATTGGAGCCGTTAACATATTCTCCAAAGAGGAACAAAAGGAATTTAAATCCTATGTTAAGAGTCACTATCCAAGCAATGACAAGAAGAGGCCTATAAGACTGTAGGAAGGCCTGAATGCCACTCTGTCCCATGCACATTTTCACTAGGCTGGAGAAAATCTCACTCCTATGTGTCTGAATCTCAGCATATGCCATGTCAGTCCCAACCCTAGCAAAAGCACACATGTCTTCATGACAAGGCTTCAATAGTCCCTCCTAATGCCATAAGCTCTAAAATGCTGAATTTTGGAATCCCAAGGGTCTGTTAAATTTCCAGTAAAATCATCACTGTACTTTAAAGATCGTTAAATATTGTTCCAAATGTGATCTTACTTGGGACTGAATCATGCTAAATAGTTTTTACCTGTTATTGTGGGGAGGCTGGATTATGGCCCCTGGGAAACCTTCACTGAGGAAACATTAAAAGACTTTCTGAGGGAGGGTGAGATTTTGATTAGCCAAGAAGAGAAGGAAGAGTATCCTAGGAAGGGTGTCCTAGGAAAAGTATAGAAGTGGAAATTGACCTTATAAGAATATTGGGTAGGCCCTGGCTGATGTGGTTCAGTGGACTGAATGCCGGCCTAAGAATCAAAGGTTCACCGGTTCAATTCCCAGTCAGGGCACATGCCTGGGTTGCAGGCCAGGTCCCAAGTAGTGGGCATGCGAGAGGCAACCACGCATTGATGCTTCTCTTCCTCTCTTTCTCCCTCACTTCCCCTCTCTCTCTAAAAAAAGAATATTGAGTAAAGAGGCAGCCCAGCATGGGAAAAATGTTTTGAATTAAAAATGTTTTAAGAAATTGTACTGGAATTTGGAAGAGTTCAAATGTTAAAAAGCTATTGAAAATCAAATAAATGAATTTAGATCAATAATAGACATATCATAGATCACTGGACAGAACAGTAGTGTGAAGAAATTGTAAGCCATCTCATTCTTTTACAAAAGGTGGGTAATTCTCTTTTTCAAAACAAATACTCTTTTACCTATAAGTTTGGGTGATCATTGCATGATTTTTTGAGAAGCTCAAAATTACAAAAAAGAGTCAACTCACCCAAGAATTCTTCAACTACATACTATACTATAAGTATATTGTCCCATGCTTAGCACAGTGTCTTATACAGAGAATTTCCTACTTCATTTATTTTCTTGTCCTGGTAGAGTCTATAGATTGTAGGGACATACACAATTGCATTACTTGTTTCATGTTGCTAAAAATATTTTACTCTGCTATACTTTTGATCATATGATATATTCTATGTATGCAGTAAAGTGTCTGATTATGTTGGATTTTATTTTTTTTCTTGGTGGGAGACAGAGTAACGTAAAGTATTTACTATTTATATGAAGAATTTAAAGACTGCTGGGAATTGGAGAGCCGGAGAAGCCCATTGACTTTCTGGCTTTGGGGAAAACATGACTCCTAACCTTTGCCCTCGGATTCTAATTGGAAATCCTTAGGAAGAAACATAAAAATCCTAAAATTAAATCACAAAAGGGATAGATGCCTAGATAACTTGATCTCTGAATGATCTTGTGGCCTAATAGCAGAGTCATTCCATGTTTTCAGCGAGTATATTTGGAAATTGATCATGATCCCATGTTCCTAGGGGCTGACTTGCCCTGAGGAAGGGGCTGCAGGAAATAATCTGGAGCACTATCCAAGAGGCCTAGGCCAATTTGCTGGAACTTCTTGAGTTAAATTGAGGCTCCTCCACCCTCATACCTGCAAGAGCCACTGTGGTCTTGAGAGGAAGCAACTCTGACTGGCAGCAACAGGTACTGGAACCTCAGTTCCAGACACAAACACAGAAATTTCCATGGATAATGGCTGTAACAAACAGCAACTGAGGAGTTTTTCTTCATATGGAAATGTGTGAGTGACTTCCAGATTCACCTGAGTGGCAAGAATTTTGTTGGTATTCTTACATACCAAGGGTATTTTTTCCTAATTATTGGAGTGGAGAAAAAGCAAGAAGAGAAAATGAGCTTGAGTTTCTACCAATCTGGCCAGTAAGAGCTCTCTTATGTTTCCTTGGGTCACTACATGGAGGCTGTATTTTGTATCCCACCCCATAACATGAGGCATCCCAACTAACAGGTTGCAAATAAATATAGATTATGTGCACTATAAACCCATCTCATTGGGTCCCAAGATCCCTGGGAATTCAGAAAAAGAAACTCTCCAGAAGTCTAAATAAAGATATGATCATGTCAATGGAGTTAATTGCAAAGACTTTGTGATGGTAAAACAAGAAGTATAAACCAAGATTTGCTGAAGGTATTATAAAGTTTTACTGCATTATTAGGACATTGAGATTATTTGTCAGACAACCCTGAGTATTACAAATCTGTCTTCTTGCATGTTTGCATGTAATGCTAGAATCTTCCCAGGAATTGTATCCGAGTATTTGTACTTGTTTATTATGAATTGAACCATTAACTTTCTTTTTTAAAATTTTTATTGTTATTCATTTACAATTGTCTGCATTTTCTCCCCAGAACCATTAACTTTCAAAAAGATTTCCCAGAAAAGTTGATATAGGTAGTCATCCATTTTGTGGACAGTTCCTTTCTTCTTTCCTTTTTTACATACTTATTGTTTACAAACTGATCAAAAGATAAGTAATAAAATGTAGAACACATAGAACAATCGTTCTTGAACTGCATCTTTCTAAAAGTTACATAAGGTCTTGTTAATAGTGTATATTTACCCATTCCATGCTCCTTCACCTATTTCTTATTATTTGCAAAGACTAGGCATTATGGTCCTTGGAAGGTAAGGATTCTATATTTTAAATATACACCCCAGGTGGATGTTGATGAAGGTATTCCCAGGACCATAGTTACAAAAATATAGCAAACAAATTTGATTCAATAACTTTAATAGCTCTGGTATAAAGTTTAGTAAGAAAATAAAGTAAGGGGTTGCTCACACTTCTATTTTTGTATAAGAATATTCATATCCTTATTACCTCCAAAACTAAGGTAAGAAAATAGAGGTAAAAAATACAGTAGTTATTAAAATGATGAGGAGATAATCCTCTGGGCAGAAGAGTGGAATCATAGCTTGCTCTTTCTGGAGCCTGCAAATCTTACATAATATAACTTTGAACACAATAGGATGACAACTAAGTATAGATCATCTTATTTTGGCTGGCTACAATAAGGCACTTTCAGTTCTGCTCTAACATCATGTGATAGTACAATATCAATAAAAATAACAACTCTATATCTCCTATCTTGATGTCTGTGCCCCCTTGGTATCAAGTATTACACAGTGAGAATATTTAAATATTTTTAAAAAGTATTTTAGTAATAAATAATCACAAGCTGTTAAATTAATTAGACTCTCATTCTACTCTCTACCTGGAGAACTGAATCTTGTTGTTTCCAAAATGTTCCTCCACAGTTCTGTAGTTTTCATCTTTACCAGGAGATAAATGATTAGTAGAATAATGAGAACAGAAGCAGAGTTTTAGAATTTCTGCTCATCTATCTAGTGCTTCATGTCCTCCAGTAGTTTCCAGCATTTAATTATGCTCTTCTTTGCTAGTTAGACACTTTTTTTTGTCTATGCTACTTAAACAACACTGGTCACAACAATAACTGGATCTATTGAGGGCCATTAATAGTCATATAACTCTCTGGCTCTGAGAGAATTAGGCAGGGCCTTATGTATTTAGGCCTGAATTGCATTGGCAAATATTTCTATTGCTTTTCATCATGTTAAATCTGGATACCTTTGGTGGGAAACATAGGCTGTGGCATGAGGGATGGGCTTCATATTCAATAATTACTGTTTAATATATATTTATTCATTAATCACAAAACAGGAAATAGGATATTTTTTAACTAGCTCCAAATTCTGGGTATTTTCCTCCTTTTTACTTATCCAATAATCCAGAATATTTTCTATTTTTAAAATCACATTACATTATCATTTAAGCTCAAGTTTAGAGAGTGAAGATGGAGAAATTTTTCATTAGTTGCCTAATTTAAAGATGTTCTGATGTTGTATTTTGTTTAGTTATTATAATTTTAGTGTAACACTTAAATTAATTAAATTAACACAGTGTAAAGTAAAATGATTTCACATTGCCTATTATTTAAGTGAAGTCCAATGTTTGAGTAGTGAATTAGTGAATTAATAACTTATAGAATAAATCAAATTTAATATTAAAGTAATTGATGTACACTGTACTGCTTCTGTGAAAATAAAGTTATTTTCCTGGGCATAAAATATAGTCTTTTCCTAGGGCCTTCTGTGTAAAAACATAAAAAGATGTTAGAGTGCAGGAACAACTAATATGCATGTTTATTTTTATATCCAGAATTGATGGTTTGTGTGCACAAGAAAAAGTGATGGTGAACACTGGGAATGAGCTGATTCCCAATGTGCACCTAGGTAATTCTGATACATCTCCCCCAAAAATACTCTGCACGAATTACTTCATATAGAATTTTGAATGTATTTCTGTTTTCAGGATAAAATAAAGTAAATCTCTTATATCCAAGAACACATGCTCACTACATATACAACACACACACAAATAAACTGAAACCAGAGCACATGATTGTAAGCAGGAAGTAGTGAGCAGTAATCAACAGTAAAGGGCAGGAGTGTCTGAATGCACATTCCTTTTATCAAAGATGAGATCCTAGGATTAAATCTTTTGCTGGTGTTAAGGTGGAAAAGCTAAACTTGAATATTGCCCATTAAGTGGAGATTTTTTACAGGGTCCAGGATTAGGATTTTTAGATTGCTCCAGAATAATAGCATTGCCTTCCTCCTGGTATATGCAAATACAAACACAAATCATACCCTGAGGAAAGCATCCACAATTAGGCCTTGAGATTCTCACAGATTATATTCAACAGATATGATGATTGGGGCCAGCAGAAATAATAAACAATGGACCTAAATCTTCAAAAATCCTTTTTAAAATTAATTTATTGTTGTTCAATTACAGTTGTCTGAATGTTCCCCCACCACTCGCCTCACCCCAGCCAAACCCACCACCCCTCCTTGCTTCCACCCTCCCCCTTGTTTTTGTCCAAGTGTCCTTTATAGTAGTTTCTGAAAACACTTCCCCCCATTATCCCCTCCTCCCTCCCCTCTGGTTACTGTCAGATTGTTCTTAATTAAAATTAAGAACAAAAATCTTCTTAATTATCACAAACAAATTATAACGTGTTGAAAGTATAAAGAAAAAATTTATAAAGTTATTATGAAATAATGATTAATGACATGAAGTTTTCAAATTTAATAAATAAAAAGAGATTATTTTTAAAAATTCATACAAATTTAGGAAAAGAACCATAAAGAAGTGTGATAACTAAGACATAACTTGAAATAAAAACTCAACTAGTGAGTTAAATAACAAATTAGAAATAACTGAAAAGAAAATTAGAAAATTGTAAGATAAATGTTAACAGATTATCCAGAATGCATCAAAAAAAAGTAAGGAGATAAACTACATAAAGGATTTTAACAGGCATTAAAAACAGAATGATAAAGTCTAATATGTTTTTAACTAATGTCTCAAGAGAATAGAGTCAACAGTTGAAAAAATGGGATTTTTTCAAAGCTGATGAAAAATAAATTTATATGTACAGAAAGCCTAAGCTATAAATAAAAATTAATTTATTCATACCTATACACATTGTTGTTAAGCTACAATATGACAATTCCAAGAGAATGTTGAAAACAGTCTATGAGAAAAAAAGATTATCAATTAGAAATGACATTTAGATTGACAACTACTTTGGAAACAGTCGAATAGTATCCTTCACTGTCCAGTGTGTTGGATGAAAATACCTGTTAGGCTATATACATATATATAAGAAAAAATTCCATAACTGACTATGAAATAAAGACATTTTGAGATAAATAAAAATTAAGAGAATTTATCATCAATAAGTCTACAGTAAGGAACTTCTAAGAATGATATTACAAGCGGAAAAAAGAAAAAGAAATTCCTGAAAAGGTCTGAGATGCAAGAACTAGTGTAAGAAAAAATATAAGTAACTCCAAACATGCTGTCTGTAAACGATAATAAAATGAAAATGCCAAATCTATTGGATTAATTTGGAAAAAATTCAGATGTGGCTATGAGAATAAAAATATTCCAAGCCTTTGATTATTTGGGAAGGGATGAGAAATTAATTTAATTAAATACATTAATTAATTTAGAATCATTTCTAATTTTAAAAGTATTTACTAGAACAATAGAAATGCATTGGGTAAATTACAGACTGACAGAGGGATTAAAACAAAACAAGCAAGCACATAAAAATTTAAACCTAAAAGAACATCAAAAAGTAGGACAAAGTACCATATGATCTCACCTTTAACTGGAACATAATCAACAAAAGAAAAAAGCAAACAAAATATAACCAGAGACATTGTAGTTAAGAACAATGTAAAAATAGCCAGAGGGGAGTGGGGAGGGGACAGTGGGAAGAGGGGTTTACTGGAGCTACTATAAAGGACACATGGACGAAATCAAGGGGGGAGGTGGTGGTGGGGGGAGGGAGGTGGATTTGGCTGGGGTGGGGTGGAGGGATGGGGATAAAATGCAGACAACAGTAATTGAATAACAATTTTTTTTAAAAAAGTAGGACAAATTAGAAGCACAAAGTAAAATGCCAGAAACAAATCGAAGTAGATCAATAATCACAATACATGTAAATAGATTAAATCACTAGTTAAAAGATAGAGATTGTAATCATGGATTTAAAAAATTCAGCCATATTTTTGTTACAAGTCTTACTTAAGACACAAAAAGGTTAAAAGGAAGAAAGAAAAGTATGGAATAATTTACATCAGGAAAATATTCAGTTGCCTGAAAAGTGTCCTTGATGAAGATTTACTGGATTCCTGTCTGTGGCTCACATAGAAATTTCTTAAATTGGGTAAGAATGCTTTAATCTGAATATTCTGAGAGTCTGTGTATCAAAAGAAACATCCAAAACAACGTAATTGACAAGTTGATTACATTTTAGTATTCCCCACTTCTTTATATGAATGAAAACAAATTAAATTTCTGATAATAAATTCTAATGCTTTGATCATTAAGATCTCTTTTTGAGTCAATTTACTTCAGAAACCTCTACTCTCACATCTTCCACCCTTATCCATATTTACTTCAAGGAAAATCTAGTCTGACATTACTATTCCTGATTATCATTTCCAAGGTCTTAGACTAACTCTTATATTTGAACAGTTCTAGTGAAATTTTTGAGAAAATAGAAATTCACATGCATATTACATTCCCTAAGATACAGAAAGAATAAGTACATATTTATAGGTTGTCCTAGTTAAATCAAGCAAAGGTAGTAAGCAAATATATGTGAAGATATCCAGCCAACCTGAGAATTAACCTCCAATATTAAGACTTATACTTCCTGCCCAGGATGATGTGGCTTGGTAGATTGAGTGCCAGCCTGTGAACCAAAGGGTTGCCAGTTGGATTCCCTGTCAGGGCACATGCCTAGGTTTTGGGCCAGGTCACCAGTAGGGGGCGCATGAAAGACAACCACACATTGTTGTTTCTCTCTCTCTCTTTCTCCCTCCCTTCCCCCATCTAAGAAATAAAATAAATAAAATTTTTAAAAAAGACTTATACCTTCTGATCAATCACCACACTATGGAGACACCAGCATAACTAGTCTTCTGCCCAAGTATCAGATACCCTGTTGCCCATTCTAGGGTCAGAGCTATTTGCAAACAGTGCTTCAGATAGCAGATTATTACTGGGAACTAGGTTGGGGCTTGAACACATAGATATCAAAACTAGTAGATATAAGATTTTAACCTAATTCCTATCTTTTTTTTAATTGACCAAGCTGCATCTCAGAAAAAAGGCCTCCTGATATCTGACATACAGACTGGTTCACCTCAATATTCAAAATGATTTATTAGTTAATAATATGGAAGTTTCTAATATCTCTGAATGATAACTCCAACATTCTGTAGTCTTCTGTCAGACTGCTATTTGACAGTTGATATACTTTCTCCCTGCTCAGTATCAATGTGTCAAGAGGGGAAGGATCTAATCCCCAAAGTTCAGGTAAGTATTGATTCTCTAGTTCTAGATCATTTTGAACCAATTACTGTGCATTTTCTGTCTTCATTTGAAGCTTGGTAAAACAAACACAAACACCACAATAGCATATCCACTTGTTAACTTGAGTCACTGAAGCGTTATTACTGTCTGGTCATGAACATTCTTCCAAACCCTTACAACCCTTACCATTTTGCCCCTTGTCTTCTGTAATCAGTCTTTTCATTGCTCCCCATCCCTTCCCAGTATTTGAGAAACCACAGTTTTCTTGTATACAGTTCTCTTTTTACCTGATAAGCTTTGTTCTACTTACCTGATTTAATTAATTGGTGCTCTCTCAGCAGTGCTATGTCCCTCAAAGCAGTTCAATATCCCACAACTGCATATCTCTCAATTAGGGGATATTAACCAGATCCCCATTCCTCTCTTCTGTTGCACACCAACACCCCTCCACCATGCTCAGTCCCTGTTCACTTGAGACCCTTTAAAAAAGTACAGGTCCCTCACTTTTTTATGGACAGACTTCCTACAGCTTGTCTTCATCCAAAGCAGACTTTGATGTTCTGTCTTCCTCCTCCCCATTCCTACCATCAACTTTGGTGACATTAGGCCAACACACTCAGTTCCTTCATATCCTTAACCTCAAACATGTTCTCCTTTAAATCTTTGGCAGGAATATAGCTCAATTTGTCACATGAAACCCCTTTCTCTGACTATAATCACCTAGTTTTCCATCTATCTTCTTCCTTTGTTTTCACCACATTTGCCTGAGTTACTCAAATGACCCCATGAGTGAGCATTACCTCATATTTTGTACCATAGACACATCATTTAACTCACCTTAGTCATAACTAAGAAGTTGTTTCATCACGTTTGTCAGTCTACTATCTTTCTGTTTCACCTTCTAAACAAAAACTGCACTTGAAATCAACCCACTGTCCACCTTCTCTGCTTCTTTGACTCCTAAAGGAGATAAATCATACAACCGCACACGTTAAATTAACTAAAAATTAAACATTTCCACTTTAAACTGACTCCTCAATGTTGCCCCACTTCTGAATGTAGTGGTGAGTTCATGTTTACCATTGCCCACAGTGGTTATTTTCTCTTTTTTTTTCTTTTTATTGTTGTGCAATTACAGTTGTCTGCATTTTCTCCCCACCCCTCCACCCCACCCCAGCCAAAGCCACCTCCCTCCCCCGCCTCCACCCTCCCCCTTGGTTTTGTCCATGTTTCCTTTATAGTAAGTAGTTCCTGAAAACCCCTCTCCCTACTATCCTCTCCCCACTCCCCTCTAGCTATTGTTACATTGTTCTTAACTTCAATGTCTCTGGTTATATTTTGTTTCCTTTTTTCTTTTGTTGATTATGTTCCAGTTAAAGGTGAGATCATATGGTATTTGTCCCTCACCGCCTGGCTTATTTCACTTAGCATAATGCACAGTGGTTATTTTCAACCTCTCCCCTCCTGCAGCCCTCTCAGTCTACTCTGGAACCTCTCACTTTCTTTCCACAGATGGTCCTGCCTTCTACTTTGTTGAGAAGTAGAAGCTATCAATTGGGAACTCTATCAGGTTTCTCCTCTTCCCATCTGTGCACTAGTTTATGGAAGGATAGCCATTCTTTCTGTCGAGGCAACTCTTCATCAGTGGTATTTGGCAGACATGAACCCTTTCTTTAAGTGTTTGCCAGGTGTTCTCACTACCACTTCCCATATCATCTAGTTAGTCTTTCCAAGCAATTTCAATAGCAGTGCTTTTCTTTTTTTTTCTTTTTTTTAAATTTATTTTTTATTGTTATTCAATTACAGTTGTATGCCTTTTCTCCCCTTCCCTTCCCCCACCCTGGCTGAACCCACCTCCCTCCCCCACCCCCACCATTCTCCCTGATTTTGTCCATGTGTCCTTTATAATAGTTCCTGCAATCCCCTCTTCCCACTGTCCCCACCTCACTCCCCCCTGGCCACTGCTAGACAGTTCCCCCCCTCAATGTCTCTGGTTGTATTTTGTTTGCTTTTTTCTTTTGTTGATTATGTTCCAGTTGAAGGTGAGATCCAAAAGAGCCTGTGCACCCCAATGTTCATAGCAGCACAATTTACAATAGCCAAGTACTGGAAATAGCAGTGCTTTTCAAGATTCCACTATTGAACAGTTTCTATTCCCACTCAATACACTTTGGCTGGGTAATTTAATCTCCCCATAATACCAAATACCATTTTTGCTGATGATTTACACGTTTATATTTAAGGTCTAAATCTGTCCATCTCACACTCCCTGTGCCACAATTTGCTCCAATAGTACCTACTTACTATAACAGGCAACCCAAGGTCTGCTTCCTCCATCTAGAATCTCTTTTCTTCTATTTTTCTATTACCCTCCCTTTATCTATATAATTCTTATTTCTAAGAAGTTTTCTTTAATTTCACACCTCTGGATCGCTTGCCTCTTCTATTAGCATTTTAGGAAATTCTGCATCACCTTGTGGAAGCAGTCATTACCGTGTGTTCATGACCTGTACTCCTCACCAGACACTAAACTTGTTGGGGATAGGAATTTGTCTAGTACCCAGAACAATGTCTCATTCTCAAGTGACATCTCATATACATTTGAATAAACAAACTTACCAGTTATGAGATTTTGCCTAGGTCTTTGAACTCAGTGCAGGTTTACTCTATGTATAAAACAGGGAAAATAATACTTTCTGATACTAAAAATATTATTGTGTAATTAGAGTTAAGCCACATGAAAGTGTCTAGTGAGTGGAACAATTACTTTATAGATATAGAGCAAAATATTCCAATGCTATGTTTGCTTTCATAGGAAATGAGAATTTTTTTCACATCATTATGGTTTGACACCATCATTTTCAAATGTCTCAATTTTGAGGTCAAGTAGCCAAGTATTTGCAAAATTAGATCATATAATTATTCAATAATGAACTTTTCAGTTTATATGAGGATCTAGGAGAGTAATTGATTGCTAATCTGGAACTCTGTGTTCTACAAATTATAGTACAAACAATCTCACATGTGAATCAGCAATGATTATTTTTCTTTAAAAATAATTGTAAAATAGATATTTGGTTTTGTTAGAAAAAAATTAACTGTTCAATTTGAAAAAAGTCTAAATCTATCAGAATTGACATTATGAAAGGAGTAAAATTTATGTTTACCAAATCATTTCTATTTTATGATGTGGTTATTGTGAGAATCATTGAGATACTTTTCTGATTCTTTGCAGTTTAAATTTAATTGGCCATGAATCTTAGTTGATAAGTTTTACAACTTAATCATTTGGGTTTTCTATGAATCAGTTGCTTGCACATATTGTTACAATGTTTGCATGTGATATTTTCATTTTTCCACTGAAACATTGTTTGAAAAGGAGAATATTTAAAGTAAAATCATATATTAAAGAAATTGGGTTAGTAAATGCCTTATTATTTGTCATAAGAATAACAAAATGTAAATGTATTCTTTTAATTTAATTCTTTAATTGAGCAGCTAAGATTATTGAGTAAGGTATAGCTCCTTTCCTGCTAGCATTTACTAAGAAAAATCAACTTTGGAAACCTCATGGAGTTTATAATTTTTCAAGAAAAAGAAATATATTTTTAATTAGCTATAAATCAAATTGTACTATAGGAAATGTGGAATAAAGTAATTTGGAGAGAAGAAAAAGTATTATTTCTGGCTGGGAGAACTGGAGAAGTTTTGGGAAGCGGCTATTTTAAAAATGATTTCTGAAGGAAAAATATGCAAGTTGGAAACAGGTAAAAGTGCATTTCAAATATAGGATATTTCTAGAACTTAGGTATGCGGGTTTAAAAGAATATAATGTGTATGTAATAATGACAAACTGTTATGCCTAGAGCAGCAGTTCTCAATCTTTAGAGTGAATGAGGATCTTACTGCAGCCTTGTTAAACACAAGATAGCTAATTAAGTAGGTGTGGGATGGGGCTTCAAAATTTGCACTTCTAACAACTTCCCCAGTGATGAGGATGTGACTGTTCCAGTTAGATATCCACTATATTCAATAAAAGTTTACACTATTTAGAGAATTTAGAAGACCAAATAAGAAAAAAAAGATTCTACAGAAATTACAAAGATAGTAAATATCCATACTCAGGCATTTTAAGTTTTAGCTAATGTGGAAAAACAGGGTTGAATCTGCATTTTACAATAGATTAAAGTTGGAGAAGCCTGACCCTACTGAAATTAATCCTTCCTAGATGACAAAAGGGATTGGATGGAGGAGCCATCAAGGATTCATAGCTGACATGGGATATCTTGTGACTTCATGACTTTGGAAAATAGAAAGAGGGTAATTTTTGTGACTGTTACCATTGGTGGCTGGACTGGGGTGTGGTCATTCATTGAATTTGGAGGCTCAGGAACAGGCACCTCTGTACTAGGGTATACATCAAGGGAGGGAGACTGCAAATGTGTTAGCATCAACTTTAATGTGTTACTTGCACACCCAATGACAGGGGTCAAGGAATTATTAGGAAACTTATGTTTAGAAATCAGAAGAGTTGGAAGGAGAGGTTTGATAGATAATTATGTCAGGGAAATACTAGAGCAGGAAGAGGAGAGAACTAAGAAAGAAAAGTTAAGGGTAACTTGAAAAGGACAGGAAAGAATCCAAAGTGGGTGGCACAGTCTGGAACTTTTCAAATGTTAATAAAATATATCAACACAACATTTAGAAACAAAACAAATTTTCCTGTGCTTGCTATTCATAAAATGTGAAGAATTTCCCCAAAATCTGGCATCAGTATACTTCATGCTCATTACCCTATTGAACATAAACATGTTATTCTGTATATTTGTGGACTTGCTATAATACGTTCTGTTCTAAAACACAAGTAGAATTTTAACTGAGGTTAGAGAGGTTAGGAAGTAATTTTTGAGAGTTTTTAAATCTATGCCAAGGCATAAAATGTTAAATGGTTTTAAAATGAAGGTGTCATCTTGAAACATTTTTTTGACAAGATCATTTTGGTCCCAGGAGAGAGGAATGGACCCAGGGATATCCAATTGGATGCAGGGAGACATATCTGGCCTACTCTACATCAATGGAAGTAGATATGAGAAATGAATTAATTGAAGAAGTACTAGAGTTGTGTGTAATTGACTACCTAACATTTGAATGCATTTGAGTTGTGAAGAAAGTGAGGTGTTAGGAATAGCTTCTAACTTTCTTATTTGAGGTATCAGATGGAGAAGGTCTGGTCATTTCAAGTGGGTATACGGACAGAGCTGAGAATTAATGTGAGATGTTTGATCTACTTTCTAAATGTAAATAGAAAGAATTTGCATGAATTCAGTGTCATAAAATAAAATGGGAAGAAAATTTAAAAACACAAAAGCAAATTCAAGTGTACACTTAATTATGTGTTTTTATTTTCATCTATTTCAATGGAAAGTAAAACTTTAAAAAAACTGCTTGACCTGTTTAACTTATTTCACTTTTTAAGAATTGTGCGGAGCATGGTGATTTTGATTAATTTGAGAGTTTTGAGAGTTTTAAAAGCATGTGTGTGTTTGTGTGTGTGTGTGTGTATTAAGACTGAAGCTAAAATCAAACCCTGTGATTTGTTAAGTTTTACTCGATGATTTGAAAATGTCCAAATAAATGAGCATCTGATCCCATTAGGAAGCCTGATGATGATATCATGGGAGGATTAATCACTCAGAACAAAAGCTCCAGAATGCATTAGGAGCAGTTGGAAGCAGATACAATTTTATCAGGTAAAGTTATGACTGCTGGAGTTGTTCTGAAGTAAAAGAGAAAATACAGAAACTTGGGACTCCAGATGGCAGGAGATCTATTTTTAGGCAAATAGTAACTTATATTTGTTTCGGACACTTAATAGGATGAGTAGCAGAAATATGTTGAAAAAATAATTTATACCTGCATTTGAAAGAGTTCAGCATAGAGCAGACAGGAGCAGATGCCATAGAACAGCTTAGGTTAGCCCATAGGAAGGAAGGAAGGAAGGAAGGAGGGAAGGAAGGAAGGAAGGAAGGAAGGAAGGAGGGAAGGAAGGAAGGAAGGAAGGAAGGAAGGTTGGGAGGAAGGAAGGAGGGAGGGAGGGAAGGAGGGAGGAGAAGGAAAGATTTTAGTGACAAGTTACTTTGAAATGTTGGTTTTCTCTAATCTTTCCTGAGATATTTATAAGTCAAAAAGTAGAAGTGACTAAAATTTAGGAATTTTTATTCTGTGCTAGAAAAAAAAAGCTAATGTAAATTGATTATTTAGAACTTACGACTCATTTTTTCATGGAGATGTTTTTTAAAGTTATAATGGTGGTTATATTTTCAAGCTAGTCAATAAAAAGTCCTTTAATAACTGCTGATCTACGTTACTGTGAGACTGAAGTTAGCTGCCTGGAAGCAAGAGATCCTGGGGAAGATGAGAAGGAGGAGGAACAGAAAAAAGAAAAACTCTTTTTTCTTCCTTCCATGCAATTATTTTGAAATAGAAATATTTAGAATCATCTCAGCTTCCAGAGCCACTCTCCAAAATCCATAAGAATAGCTTCAAACAGCCTCATGACTCTGTGTGGGCCTTCATTTAAGTCTGCCTTTTTTACTTATTCCACCAGGTTTAGGCATTGCTTCTGTCTGTCCCTGTCTGAGCAACAAGAGACAGAGCTCCGCACTGGGGCGCTGTGATAATGCTGAGAGCACATGGTATTTGAAATCAGATCTGGGTTCAGCTATTGGATGTAATTCATACTAAATTTAGAATCTTGGTTCCAAATCAAGCCTCTGATTTTGGTTAAACATCAAAAACAATGTGGTAAATAATTTTAACATCACAGGATTAAGGTAAAAACCTAATGGAAAAATTTTAATTAATATTGTTAATATTATTTAATTTTATATTTTTAAAAGTTGGTTGAATCAAAGTATCTAAATATGCGAGTTTCTAAAGAGCTTCCTCTAAAGGTTAAAAGATGTGGGTTTGCCTGAGTAAAAAAATTGAAGCAGAGTAAATATCAAATTAATGGAAATTTAAGAATAAAATTAAGTGAAGTAAAAAAAAAAAATAGTTAAAAGGTATTTTCAGTCTAGACCCTGCCAGGAACTAGACTACTGTGGTTACTAAATTTTTCCATGCATAAAATTGAACTGATTGTTCCTGCTCCTTGCTTACCTACTTGCCAACATTATGAGGAACAGTGTGTAAATGTTTGCGGAAGTACTTGGCACCCTTAAGAGTAATGGTGTTGTGTTATTGTTTACTATTCAGGTTTATTTGACTTCACATTTGAAAC
This sequence comes from Desmodus rotundus, assembly GCF_022682495.2. Classification (NCBI taxonomy): domain Eukaryota; kingdom Metazoa; phylum Chordata; class Mammalia; order Chiroptera; family Phyllostomidae; genus Desmodus; species Desmodus rotundus. The sequence goes on along the minus strand of NC_071392.1, from coordinate 54,559,098 downwards.
CTTATGTCTAAGAAATCAAATAAAATATAACATGTTTTATTCTACTTTAATATTAAAACCCATATTTTCAGTTTGATAGCATACATTATTACAAAGTGTTCCTGATAGTTTAACACTTATTTGTATGAGTTCGTACTTTAACCAGGGACAGGGTTGCCATCAAACTGGGTAAGTACAAATTATGCTTCTATTAAGTAGAGCACACAAAGTCCTGTCCCATGGAAATATGCACACTTTATTTCCATTCTTCCTGATACTTTTCATCATCTTAAGAAAAAAAATATTACAGAAATAGTGGTATGCTTAGGAAAACCTGGTCTCTTTTGGGAGAACAGAAAATCCAAACTGGTTTGTAAGCTAATAGAACCAAGAAATGAAGGAAAAAGAGTGATTTTCCAAGATCACTAGAAATCTGTTTTAAAGCTAAGTTGAAACAGGAAGGAAACTGTGACTTCAAATAGGGCTTTAAAGTTAAGGATCCAATCCAAACTCTATTACTGTGCAGTTCCTATTGTGATGGTAATGACATATTGCGTGGGAAGTAATGGTTTTACTTGGAATGGAGAAAGAAACCTGCCATGATTGATGTACCATATGAGGGTCAAACCGCAAAATCACTAACTTGCTGACTGTCCAACCAAATAAGATTGGGTTGCTTACTTTCCCAAGAATTCCAAATTTTGTATATATGTGTGTTTTTGTGGGACTACTTTATAAATTGGATGTTTCTTTGGGAGAAGGGTTGCTACAGTTAACATTAGAGTCACTTTCTGTGAGTTTATGATGAGTTACTAATCTGAATTAGAATTCGTCCACTCACCAGCCAATGCAAGACCACCCAAGTGGCCTTCTGTGGTTTGCACTAAATTTCCTAAATTTTAGCAACAGACTATTGAAGGTAGCTAAAGGGAGATTTTATGTCACCAATCCAAGTATTTCACAATTTAGCTTTGAATCCAAAAGAAATAAACTTGAGGTTCCATTATTTTCTGAGATTTTACAAGAACCATCAAGAGAATTAAATATCTTTTTTATATTTCATATTCATTTTAACTTTTTCAAGCAAATTAAAGTGTATGAACACATTTGAAGGTGAACGATCGCAGTAACAAATACTTCTGAAGGATGCTCTTGGACATCCTTTCTGAGTGAAATGGGGCTAGAAGGTGCCAGTGTTTTTCAAAGGAACCGTCACCACCACTAGCCTTGCTAATGTGGGATTACGAGAGAAATGTAAACTCAGGCTTCTCAATCCAATAGGATTGACTTTTACCAGATACCTTAAATTACTGGTAAAATGAAAGAGCCTTTAAAGAGAAAAAAGTCAAGATTGCATTTTACTTTCTGAGAAAAATGGGTAGGCTTCAACTGAAAAATAAAAATCGCTAAATATAAAATAACTTGTCTTTCCAAAAGAGGGACTTAAAATCAGATCTAAGAGTCTTTTAACGTTTTGCAAAATTCTTAGGAATCCCTTTTCTTCATCAGCTCTAAAAACAGTTGTTTATTTTTTTTTCAGAATACACTGGTTTAGATTTTTCTAAAACACCATAACAATTTATTTCAAAATAATTTAAAACAGACACAAATATAACATAGTGGAATAAAAAAGTAAGAATTCTTTAAAAACTAATGTCTTTACTTGATTTTTAATTTTTAGAGGCATAAAAACAGTTATAAATAGAGAGTTTGTTATTTAATATTTAATGAAACAAAAAATAATCTTAAATTTTTCAATTTCCTGTTAATACGTTTTACATTTTGGAAAGCTTGAAAAATACTTAGTAGTTTAGATTATCTTTTGAATCCAAGGTTCCTCATCTGAATCACAGAATACTGAAAATTACTTTAGTGACAATTTTCTCAATTTAATCAAAGATGTTACATATTAATACTGTTCTCTATCATAGGAGGGAAATCAATTTGTTATATACAATGCATGATTTTTAGGATTTAATGCTTAATTTCATCTTGGTGAAAACAACATGCATGCCATCATTAGATGAGGTCCCATTATTATTGAATATGTCCTTCTACCCTATGCCTTTTTTATAGTAAAACACTGCATCTCTACGTCTAGAACATATGTCAGAAGAAAAGGAGGGCCACGTTGGGAATGCTTTAGTCATTGTATCCTACCAACTCTCCTACCCTAGTGACACCCATTAGTCTTCTTTTCCCCTCTCTGAGCAACTTAAAAATATCAAGATTCTTATATATAAATTATTTTTGGGTCAATTTCACATAAAGTACCTGTGGCCCACAGGTCAATTTTAATGACTGGATGGATAATTTCACCCAAGCAACAAGCTTTGCTAAGTTGCAAGAAACTAAGGTTTTGTCTTTTCTGTAATCAGCAAACTGTGAGAACAAATGGTTCATTGTGCATGGTTTCCTGACACTAGAATTAAATCAGTGCCGTCACAAATAACTAATTATTGTCTATACTCCTAAAACATTAATAGTCAGTTAACCACATAAAAAACTTTCACACTACTAACAGATTATATTCTTATAAAACATACCTTGGTTAATGAATGCCAGTCTTGGCAATTAGAGGTCTTTTTGGTAAAGAAAGCTAAGGAAACTGGTTTGAAATATGTATAACAAGAAGTCTATTTATCCTTGGACTATGGATCAAATAAAACATATTTGCTTAAGAACCAAAATGTAAAGAGGAAATATTTGAAGAGGGGAAAGGAAGTGTTTAAGAGATTGTGTTTTAATCAGAGGAATATTTTTTATTTAATATTCTTTTGTGAGTGGGTTTGTCCATAGATGAATAAAAATGTTTGTATAGTTGATTTGGGGATATATATACATCACAAAAGGAAATATTTTAAGGAAAATTTTAATTTGGTTTCTGTTCCATACAACCCTGGGCTATACACAAGATGGAGCAAAGCTTCAGGGGGTGGGATAAGGTGATGAGGTAGAAAACAATTCCCAATGTTAAATCTGAAATAAGAGAAAATATATAAATCACACTTTTATAACATCTGACGTAATTGTTCCAAGAAAGTGTGTATCCTCCTTCGAAACCTAACCTCCAGAGTCAGTTTGAAAAGAATCAGCCAGAAGATCCAGTGGTTAGCCTGAAATCCCATCTTCATTCCCATGCAGATTCTACTGGAAAAGACTTGTGGTTACCAATCCCCTTAATCACAAAAGGAGAAATCTCAACAGGTTTGGAAGTTTGGATCATCTGAGATTGTTGAAAGGTTTGAATCCTTCACAAAATTGCCCAGTATTCTCTTCCTATTAGATTAAATAATAGGGCAAGGGAAAATAATATGCACTCTTTCAAGGTAAATTCTCTCTCATTACAAGGAATTTTACTATGCTATGAAAAAGTTAGTTAAGGGAAAGACTACTTAACTGCAGCTAATCTCCCAGCATCTGTGTACCAAGAGCTTCTTTTATGAAGATCTGTTGTTCTACAAATGTAGTCCTATATTCTACATGAGAGGAAATCTTATACCTATTAAATTTTTCCCAGTATCCAAAAAATGTTTGTATTGTTGGACTTTCTACTTTAAAGAAAATAATAGAGACATGAAGAGAGAATTGAGCGAGACTCTAGACAAATGACCTGACTTTCTAGTACACGATGTAAGTAACTCATTCTTTCTATTGGGGAATCAGCAAGGCTAAGCAAAAGCTGTGGGTGGCTTCATGTCATTGAGAGGTCAAAGGAGATAAAAGGTATCAAGGATGTAGTGAGAAAAGAGATATTATTTAAGATGCAAAAAATTAACAGGATGATCATCATGTAAACAGTGCTTCAATTGCACTGTCATTTTACATAGAAATGCCTAGCTAAATGTAAGTGAACATTAATTTACAAATTAGTTTTTTAAGCTTGTGTTATGCTTCATTTTATTTAAAACACTTTGAGAAAAAAGTATGTAATTGGATAAGAGTACTTACATAAGATGTTATTCTAAAGTCATTGTTATCTGTTATTCAGAAGTATTTGGTAAATTTATTTGTAATTTCAGAAAACATATAAAGAGATAAGTCCTTTAATATTGTTATTATAAAAAATTAAAAACAATCTAACAATAGCCAGAGGGGAAGAGGAGGGGACAGTGGGGAGAAAAGTTTTCAGGAACTACTATAAAGGACACATGGACAAAACCAAGGGGGAGGGAGAAAACAAGGGAGGGAAGTGGGTTTGGCTGGGTGGGAGGAGTGGTGGGAAGAAAAAGCAGACAACTGTAATTGAACAATAATAAAGTAATTTAAAAAGAGATTAAGTGAAATCTTGAAGTATTTAAGACTCAACTCGGACCTGTTGGGTCCAATAGTGTCTGGAGCTGTCCCAGTCAAAAAAAAAAAAACAAAACATAACTCCACGTAATGAGTATAACTCTCTTATTTCTACAGTTTGTCATGTAGATTCATATTCAGGCTTTAATTAAAATGGATTTACATCAGAAACAGAGTTTTAGAGTCAGAGTCACAGAGCTAAAAGCAACTTTGAAGTTTACAAAATAATACCTATAGCCTTAGAAAGAATACCACTCCTTTGATAATATTTTAAGGAGTAAAGGTGCTCAGTTTATCAAAATTATTTATGAAAAGTGTTAATCTGTAGATTTAATTGTCCACAACTGCAAAAAATGTAATTCAAAAATAGGTTAATAGAGAATAACAGAAGTCACACATTTGTTCTTTGTCCTTTAGTTTACTAGAATCTTCAGGTTGATAAAATGGGAACAACTACGAACTGATTTTTTTCCTTTTATTTATAAGTATATTTTATTGATTATGCTATTCTAATTTATTCCAATTTTCTCCCTTTGCTCCCCACCCCCTTCCCTCTAGCAATCCCCACCTCTTAGTTCATGTCCATGGATTGTGCATATAAGTTCTTTGGCTTCTCTATTTCCTATACTGTTCTTAATATCCCCATCTATTTTGTACCTATCCATTATGCTTCTTAATCCCTCCACCTTTTCCCCCATTCTCCCCATTACCCCTCTCAGCTGATAATCTCCAAATAATCTCTATATCTATGATTCTGTTCCTGTTCTGGTTGTTTGCTTAGTTTGTTTTTGTTTTTGTTTTTTCTTAGATTCAGTTGTTGATAGTTGTGACTTTATTGTCACTTTACTGTTCATTGTTTTGATCTTCTTTTTCTTAAATAAGTCCCTCTAATATTTCATATAATAAAAGCTTGGTAATGATGAACACCTTTAGCTTTATCTTGTCTAGGAAGCACTTTATCTTCCCTTCCATTCTAAATAATAACTTTGCTGAATGGAGTAATCTAGGTCATAGGTCCTTGCTTTTCATTATTTTGAATAATTCTTGCTCATCCCTTATTGCCTGTAAGGCTTCTTTTGGGAAATCAGCTGATAGTTTTATAGGAACTCCTTTGTAGGTAGCTCTCTGCTTTTCTCTTGATGTTTTTAAGATTCTCTCTTTATCTTTAACCTTTATCATTTTAATTATGATGTGTCTTGGTGTGGTCCTCTTTGGGTCCAACTTTTTGGGGACTCTTTGTGCTTCCCGGACTTGTATGTTCATTTCCTTCATCAAATAAAGGAAGTTTATTTTCATTATTTTTTCAAATAAGTTTTCAATTTCTTGCTCTTCCTCTTCCCTTTCTGGCATCCTTATGATTTGGATGTTGGCACTTTTGGAGATGTCCCAGGGTCTTTTTTTTTTCTCTCCTCATTTTTTTGAATTCTTGTTTCTTCATTCTGTACTGGTGGAGTGTTTATTTCTTCCTTATGTTCCAAATTGTTGATTTGAATCCTTACTTCCTCCCCTTTACTGTTGGTTCCCTATGGATTTTTCTTTATTTCACTTAGTATAGCCTTCATTTCTTCCCTTATGTATTTGCCATACTCATTGAGTTCTCTGAGCATCCTTATCACCAGTGTTTTGAAGTCTGTATCTGATAGGTTGGCTATCTCCATTTCACTTAGTCTTTTTCTGGCGTTTTGATATGTTCTTTTATTTGGGCCATATTTCTTCATCTCCTCAATTTGACAGCCTCCCTGTATTAGTTTCTGTGTATTAGGCAGAGCTGCTTTGACTCCTTGTCTTGGTGCACCTGTCACATTGTAAGGGCCAGAGCCTTAAGTGTTCACCAGGAGAGGGCAACCCCTTTCGCCACCATTTTGTGATGCTGTATGTTGGGGAAGGGTTGGAGAGGCAACAGTGCAGCTTTCTCCACTCTTGCTCCATTTCCAGTCACTTCACCCATTTCCCGTGTACAACTGGCACCCCTTTAGCTGTTGCCCTGGTAGTTGTTCCCATAGTGGGAAGGGTTGTGTACATTCTAGGACAATGGGGCCTTTTCAATGGATTTTCCTGAGAGACCAGCAGCTTCTTCCACCACCCCAACCTCCACTGTTTTTTACAGCCAGAAGTTATGAGGTTTTATTTCCCAGTGCCGGAACCCTGGGCGGAGTGGTCTGGCCTGGGGATGGGATCTCTTGCTTCCCAGATGTGTCCCCACACCAGTTTTTATCTGCCACATGTGAATGTAGGACCATGCATTCTGCCAGCCACTGCTGCTGCTGCCTCGTGACCTCAGCCTCACTGCAGCTACACCACATCCTCTCTACTCTGCCCCTGGCTCCGCCCTTTGTACCCACATGAATGAATACTTCTTCTTTTCATCCTTAGTTGTCAAACTTCCATATAGCTCATTTTCTGCCAGTTTTGGTTTTTTTGTTTTGTTTTGTTGTGAGGTTAGTTGTGATCCTTCTTATGGTTCTACAAGAAGGTAAAGCATATCTACCTATGCTTCCAACTTGGATGAAAGCTGTTTTCCTTTGAATTGAGAAAAACCACAATAAAACTAGAAACCTGAAATGTAACATAAACAATGGAATTGTTTGGAAAAAAATCCTAAAAATAATCAGTTTTAAAGATGACATTCATATTATGGGAATATTACTAGAGAAATTGGACATATGTAGTAACAATATAAAATTTACTTTGTACCTTCTTATACGTCATTCAAAGAAATATTGATAATTTCATGTTTCTTAAAAAATATTAACAGGAATTAAGATGGTGGCAAGATAGGTGGGCGCGGAGTCCACTTCTCCTCAGCACCAGTGAAACGCCTACCTGATCTGAGGAACAGAGCGAAGAACCAACGGAACTTCAGCATATATGAAGATCTGAGACCAAAGATAGAGGACATTGAAAGATTTGATGGTAAGAAGAGTGCTTAAGGACAATGAGGACCCTGGGACTAGCTAGGGGACCAGGGCGGCTGAAGCCCTGGGTCTGCTGCAGGATTCTTGGGAGAGAGCCAGGCTGGGCTGTGTGAGAGGCTAGGTGCTTGTTTGGCCCAGGGGGGCTTGAATAGGAAGAATTTCTCGAAAAGAAAAAGAGAAAATAGAGACACTCAGCAGCTAGTTAGAGAACTCACCAGCAGCAGCCCTGGCCTCTTGCGCCCCTACCCCCTCAGCCCCTGGACTGTGAATGCGGGATAAGCAGCCTCAGCACACACCACAAGCCCAGTTGGCACAAACCCAGATCAGTAGACTGGGTGCCCACAACTGAAACCCTGGGTGGGCGTGCACCCTGATCAGCAACCCGGCTACCTGGGCACACAGGCCCAAACCACCCCAGTTGGTGCGTACCCCAATCAGTGGCCTGGAAGCCCACAACTGAAACCCCGGGTGGGAGCATAACCTGATCAGTGGCCTGGCTGCCCCAGGTGCACAGGCAAAAAGCCAGGGATCAATGTACATCCAGATCAGCAGCTCAGATGCCTGGACGCTCAGGCCCAAAACACCTGGGTGGGTGCAAACCTCGATCAGCGGCCTGGGCACCCACACCTGAAACCTCCGGTGGGTGCATACCCGGATAGGGGGCTGGCTGCCCTGGTGCACAAGCCCAAAGACAGGGAAGAGCCGCGCAACCCAATCAATGGCTTTGCTGCCTGGGGGCAACCCCTCCTGAAGCACCAGGAACTGAACAACTCCCACTTTGCCCCTGCACACAGACCACTGCAGGGCCTACTCACTCTCTAGGAGGAAGTCAGTACACCCAGCAGAGGGGAGCTGCAAAGGAAAGGAGGAAGCCTCAGAAAGAATGCTAATTAAAATAGAGGCAACTCAACTATCAGATACTAAGTTCAAAGTAAGGTTTATCAGGAAGCTCATTGAGCTCACAGAGAAGTACCAGAAACTACAGGGAAACTGCAATGAACTCACTGCAAACTATATCAGCATGAAAAAGGAAATAGAAACTATCAACAAAGGCCAAGAGGAAATGAATAATACAATTTCTGAACTGAAGAAGAGAGTAGAAGGAATCAAAAACAGAATTGATGAAGCAGAGGATCAGATCAGCTAGCTGGAGGACAAAGTAGAAAAAAACACCCAGAAAGAGCAAGAAAAGGAAAACAGGCTGTGAAAGAATGAAGAGGGATTAAGGGTAATGCAAGACAACATGAAATGTAATGATATTCGTATAACAGGGATACCAGAAGGAGAAGAAGAGGAGCAAGGGATAGAAAACCTGTTTGAAAAAGTAACGATGGAAAATTTCCTTAATCTGATGAGAGAAAAAGTCACAGAAATCCAGGAAACACAGAGAGTCGCAAGCAAGAGGAACCCAAAGAGACCCACTGCAAGACATCATAATTAAAATGGCAAAATTCCAAGACAAAGAGAGGATCTTAAAGGCAGCAAGGGAGAAACAGGAGGTAACATACAAGGGAGCCCCAATAAGGTTAGCAACTGACTTCTCAATGGAAACGCTCTAAGCCAGAAGAGAATGGCAAAAAATATTCCAAGTAATGAGAATCAGAGGAATGCAACCAAGGCTACTTTATGGAGCAAGGCTCCCAATCAAGATAGAAGGCCAAATAAAGAGATTCCCAGACAAAAGAAGTCTAAAAGAATACACCTCCACCAAACCATCTCTGCAAGAGATGCTAAAGGGATTGCTTTAAGGAAAGGAAGGAAAAGAGAAAGACAGAGGAACACAGGTAGGAAAAAATGGCAATGAATAACTACCTATCGATAATAACCTTAAATGTAAATGGTTTAAATGATCCAATCAAAAGACATAGAATAGCTGAATATATAAGAAAACATGACCCACACATATGCTGCCTACAAGAAACCCATCTCAGAACAATAGACCTACACAGACAGAAAGTGAGGATTAGAAACAAATTTTCCCAGCAAATGGACAGTAAGAAAAGCACAGGTAGCAATACACATATCAGACAAAATAGACTTCAAAAGAAGGGCAATAAAGAGACACCCAGAAGGTCACTTCAAAATACTCAAAGGAAGAATCCACCAAGAAGACATAAACATTGTAAATATACATGCACCCATTATAGGGACACCCAAGTACATTAAGAAAATCTTGGAGGACTTCAAAAAGATATTGACAGCAATGCAATTATAGAAGGGGACTTTAACACCCCACTGTCAAAACTGGACAGACATTCCAAACAAAATATCAACAAAGATATTGTGTCACTTAACAATACCCTAGAAGAAATGGACTTAACTGATATATATATATATATATATATATATATATATATATATATATATATATATATATAGCGCTTTTCACCCGAAGGAAGCAAAATACACATTCTTTTCAAGTATACATGGAACATTTTCAAAGATAGACCACATCATATGACACAAAGCAAGCCTCAACAAATTCAAGAAAATTGAAATCATATCAAGCATTTTCTCTGACCACAAGGGACTGAATCAAGAAACCACCCCCAAAGGAAAAAACCTAAAACAGTCAAAATCATTGAGACTGAAGAGGACGCTATTAAAAAATGAATGTGTAAAGAATGAGATTAGGGAAGAAATAAAAATCTTTCTGGAAACAAAAGAAAATGAACTCACAACAACCCAAAACCTATGGGAAACAGCAAAGGCAGTCCTGAGAGGGAAGTTCATAGCAATACAGGCCTACCTTCAAAAGGTAGAAACATTTCAAACAAACAATCTAACCCTACACCTAAAAGAACTCAAGGAACAACAAAGACACCCCAGAGCAAGTAGAAGGAAGGACACCACCAAGATCAGAGCAGAATTGAATGACATAGAGACTAAAAGCACAATTCTAAGGATCAATGAATCCAGGAGCTGGTTCTTTGAAAAGATAAACAAAATAAACAAGCCTTTAAGCATGCTCATCAAGAAAAAAAAGAGAGAGGATCCCAATAAACACAATTAGAAATGAAAGAGGAGAGATTACAACTGATACCACAGAAATACAGAGGATTGTAAGAAATTACTATGAAGAACTGTATGCCAAGAAATTTGAAAACCTAGGTGAAATGGACACATTTCTAGAAAAATATAATCTTCCAAAACTGAATAAAGAAGAAGCAGTAAACCTGAACAGACCAATAACAGCAAAGGAAATTGAAGCAGTCATCAAAAAACTCCCAACACACAAAAGCCCTGGACCAGATGGTTTCACAGGAGAATTCTAAAAAGCATTTAAGGAAGAGCTAAGCCCTATCCTTCACAGACTATTCAAAAAAATCCAAAGTACTGGAAGACTCCTGAACTCTTTTTATGAAGCCAGCATCATCCTAATCCCCAAACCACGTAAAGACACAACAAAGAAAGAAAACTTCAGGCCAATATCGCTGATGAACGTAGACGCTAAAATTCTCAACAAAATATTGGAAAACCGCATTCAGCAATATATTAAAAAGATCATACACAATGACCAAGTGGGATTCATCCCAGGAATGCAAAGATGGTACAATATTTTTAAATCAATAAATAGATCACATAAACAACAGCAAAGACAAAAATCACATGATCATATCAATACATGCAGAAAAAGCATTTGATAAGATACAGCACCCATTTATGATAAAAAAAAAAAAACTCAGCAAAGTGGGAATAGGGGGAGCATTTGAGTAATTCTCAAATGGACATATATGAGAGACCTACAGACAACATCATACTCAATGGAAAAAAAACTTAGAGCTTTCCCACTAAGATCAGGAAGAAGAAAATGGTTCCCTTTCTTACCACTCCTATTCATCATAGTTATTGGAAGTACAAGCCACAGAAATCTGAAAAGAAAAAAGAAATAAAAGTTATCAAAATTGGAAAGGAGGAAATGAAACTGCCACTGTTTGCAGATGACAGGATAGTGTACATGGAAAATCTTATAGACTCCACAAAAAATTACTCCACCTTACAAATGAATTTGGCAAAACATTTGGATACAAAGCCAATACTCCGAAATCAAAGGCATTCGTGTATAACAACATTGAAACTGCAGGAACACAAATCAGGGAAAAATCTCATTGATATACCAACAAGAAAAATAAAGTACCCAGGAATCAACCTAAACAAGGAGGTAAAAGACCTGTACTCAGAAAACTACACAACACTGATCAAAAAATTAAGGAAGACACAAACAAATGGAAGCATGTACCATGCTCATGGAGTGGAAGAATTAAAATCATCAAAATGGCCATACTACCCAAAACAATTTATAGATTCAATGCAATCCCTATTAAAGTACCCATGACATATTTCACACATATAGAACAAACATTTTAGAAATTCATATGGAACCATAAAGGACCCCGAATAGCTGCAGCAATTTTGAGAAAGAATAACAAAGCAGGAGGGATCACAATACCTGATATCCAACTGTATTACAAGGCCACTGTAATCAAAACAGTCTGGTACTGGCAAAAAAAAAAAAACAGGCACATAGACCAATGGAACAGAACAGAGAGCTCAGAAATAAACTCAAGTCCCTACAGACAATTAATATTTGACAAAGGAGGCAAGAGCATCTAATGGAGCAAAAACAGCCTCTTCAACACATGGTGTTGGGAGATCTGGACAGCTACGTGCAAAAATATGAAACTTGATCACCTGGTTACTCCATACACAAAAATAAATTCAAGATGGATAAAAGACTTAAATATAAGTTGTAACACCATAAAAGTCCTACAGGAAAACATTGGCAGGAAAATCTCAGACATTCTGTGCAGCAACATCCTCACAGACACATCCCCTAAAGCAATGGATATAAAGGAAAGAATAAACAAATGAGACCTCATCAAAATAAAAAGCTTATGCATGGCTAAAGAAAACAGCATTAAAATAACAAGGGAACCAACAGTATGGGAAAACATATTTGTCAATGATACTTCAGACAAGGGCCTGATCTCCAAAATATACAAAGAACTCACACGGCTCCACTCCAATAAGACAAACAGCCCAATTAAAAAATGGGCGAAGGACTTGAACGGACTCTTCTCCAAGGAAGACATACAGAGGGCCCAGAGACATATGAAAAGATGCTCAGCATCTCTAGCCATCAGAGAGATGCAAGTTAAAACCACAATGAGGTACCATCTCACACCAGTCAGAGTGGCCAACATATACAAATCAACAAACAAATGTTGGAGAGGATGCGGAGAAAAGGGAACCCTAGTACATTGTTGGTGGGAATGCAGACTGGTGAGGCCACTGTGGAAAAGAGTATGGAATTTCCTCAGAGAACTAAAAATGGAACTGCCCTTTGACCTAGCAATTCCTCTGCTGGTATTATACCCTAAGAATCCCTAAACAGCAATCCGAAAGAACCTATGCACCCCAGTGTTCATAGTAGCACAATTTGCAATAGGCAAGTACTGGAAGCAACCTAAGTGCCCATTAGCAAATGAGTGGATAAAAAACTGTGGTATATCTACGCAATGGGATTCTATGCAGCAGAGAGAAAGAAGGAGCTTATACCCTTTGCAACAGCATGGATTGAACTGGAGAACATTATGCTAAGTGAAATAAGCCAGGTAGTGAGGGGCAAATACCATATGATCTTACCTTTATCTGTAATATAATCAACAGAAGGAAGAAGCAAGCAAAATATAACCAGAGACACTGAAGTTAAGAACAATCTAACAATATCCAGGGGGGAGTGGGGAGGGGACAGTGGGAAGAAGGGATTACAGGAACTACTATAAAGGACACATGGACCAAATCAAGGTGGAGGGTGGAAGTTGGGGCGGGAGGTGGATTTGGCTGGGGTGTGGTGGGGTGATGGGGAGAAAATGCAGACAACTGGAATTGAATGACAATAAAAATAAAAAATATATAAAATTAAAATAATAAAATTTAAAAAAGAAAAAATTATGATGGAAAACTTCTCTGATGTGATGAGAGAAAAAGTTACACACATCCAGGAAACACAGAGATTTCCAATTAAGAGGAACCCAAAGAAGCTTGCTCAATAATACATCATATTTAAAGTGGCAAAATTCCAAGACAAAGAAAGAATCTTAAAGGCAGCAAGGGAAAGTCTGAAAGTAACATACAAGGGAGCCCTGATAAGGCTGGCCCCTGACTTCTCAATGGAAACACTCTGAGCCAGATGAGAATGGCAAGAAATATTCCAAGTAATTAAAACCAGAGGCCTGCAACCAAGACCAAGATTACTCTACCCAACAAGGCTCTCAATTAAAATGGAAGGCCAAATAAGAAGCTTCTGAGACAAAAGAAGTCTAAAAGAATACACCTCCACCAAACCAGCTCTTCAGGAGATGCTAAAGGGATTGCTTTAAGAAAAGGAAGGAAAAGAGTGTGAGAGAGGGGAAATGGGTACAAAAAATGACAATGAACAAATACCTATTAATAATAACCTTAAATGGATTAAACGGTCCAATCAAAAGAGATAGAATAGCTGAGTGGATAAGAAAGCATGACCCACATATATGCTGCCTACAAGAAACCCATCTCAGAACAAAAGACCTACACAGCCTGCAAGTGAAGGGCTGAAAACAAATATCCCAAGCAAATGGACAGGAAAATAAAAAGCCGGGATAGCAATAATCATAGCAGACAAAAAGACTTCTAAGAAAGGGACATAAAAAGAGACCTAGAATATCACTCCATAATACTCAAGGGAAGAATCCATCAAGAAGACATAAACATTCTGAATATATGTGCACCCAACATAGGAGCACTCAAATGCATAAAGAAAATCTTGGAGGACTGCAAGAAGGATATTGACAGCAACACAATTATAGTAGGGGATTTCAACACCTTGCTGTCAAAAATGGAAAGATCTTCCAAACAAAATATCAACAAACATATTGCAACATTATACAATGTCCTAGACCTAATGGACTTAACTGATATCTATACAGAGAGAGCCTTGCATCCCAAAGAAGCAAAATGCACTTTCTTTTCAAATGCACATGGAACATTTTCAAAGATAGACCACGTGATAGGACACAAAGCAAGCCTCAACAAATTCAACAAAATTGAAGTCATATCAAGCATTTTCTCTGACTGCAAGAGCCTGAAACTAGAAAGCAATGTCAAGGAAAAAACTCAAAAACACTGAAACTCATGGAGATTGAATAGCATGGTATTAAACAATGAATGGGTAAAGGATGAGGTTAGGGAAGAAATAAAAAAGGTTCTGGAAAGCAAATGAAAATGAACTCACAGGAATCCAAAACTTATGGGACACAGCAAAGGCAATCATGAGAGGAAGTTCATAGCAATACCGGGTTACCTAAAAAAAATAGAAACATCTCAAATAAACAAACTAACACTACACCTACCAGAACTCAAAGAACAACAACAAAGACAGGCCAGAACAAATAGAAGAAAGGAAATAACTAAGATCAGAGCAGAATTAGTTAAATGACATAGAGGCTAAAAGCACAATTCTAAGGAACAATAAATCCAAGAGCTGGTTCTTTGAAAAGATAAACAAAATTGACAGCATTTAAGCAGACTCATCAAGAAAAAAGAGGACCCAAATAAACACAATCAGAAATGAAAGAGGGGGGATTACAACTGATACCACAGAAATACAAAGGATTGTAAGAAATTACTGATGAACTATATGCCAAGAAATTTGAAAACCTAGGTGAAATGGACACATTTCTAGAAAAATATAATCTTCCAAAAATAAATGAAGAAGAAGCAGAAAGCCTGACCAGACCAATGACAGCTGACGAAATTAAAGCAGTAATGATAAAACTCCCAACACACAAAAGCCCTGGACTGGATGCTTTCACAGGAGAATTCTACAAAGCATTCTATTCTACAGACAATTCTAAAAAGAAAGAGGTAACCCCTATCCTTCATAGACTATTCCAAAACACACATGAAGATGGAAGATTCCCAAACTCTTTATTTGAAGCCAGCATCATCCTAATCCCAAAGCCAGATAAAGACACAACAACAGAAAAGAAAACTTCAGGCCAATATCTCTGATGAACATACATGCTAAAATCCTCAACAAAATATTGGCAAACCACATCCAGCAATACATTAAAAAGATCGTACACCATGACCAATTGGGATTCATCCCAGGGATGCAAGGATAGTACAATATTCTCCAATCAATAAGCATAGTACCTCACAAAAACAAAAGCAAAGACAAAAATCACATGCTCATATCAATAGATGAGGAAAAAGGATTTGATAAGATACAGCACCCATTTCTGATAAAAACACTCAGCAAAGTGGTAATGGAGGGAGCATTCCTGAAAATAACAAAGGCGATAAAGAGAGACCTAAAGCCAACATCATATTTAATGGGAAAAAAAAAACCCACAAACTTTCCCACTGAGATCAGGAACAATACAAGGTTATCCACTTTCACCATTTCTATTCAACATAGTATTGGAAGTCATAGCCACAGCAATCAGACAAGAAAAGGAAATAAAAGGCATCCAAATTGGAAAAAAGGAAACAAAACTGTCATTGTTTGTAGATGACTTGATAGTGTACATAGAAAAATCTTATAGACTCCACCAAAAACCTACTCGATCTAATAAATGAATTTGGCAAAAACAGTTGGATACAAAGTCAATACTCAAAAATCAAAGGCACTTTTGTATACCAACAATGAAATATCAGAAATGGAAATTTGGGGAAAAAATCCCATTTGGTATAGCAACAAGAAAAAAAAATACCTAGGAATAAATCTAACCTCTTAAGAAGGTAAAAAGCCTGTACTCAGAAAACTACACAACACTGAAGAAAGAAATTAAGGAAGAAACAAAGAAATGGAATCAGATACCGTGTTCATGGAACAGAAGAATTAACATCATCAAAATGGCCATACTACCCAAAGCAATTTTTAGATTCAATGCAATCTGTACTGAAGTACAAATGACATATTTCACATATAGAACAAACACTTAAAAAATGTAGAAGGAAGCATAAACGGCCTCGAATACCTGAAGCAATTTTCAGAAAGAAGAGCAAAGTAGGAGGCATGACAATAACTGATGTCAAACTATAGTACAAGGCCACTGTAATCAAAAAAGCCTGGTACTGGCATAAGAACAGACACATAGACTAGTGGAACACAATAGAGAGCCCAGAAATAAAGCCAAGTTTCTATAGCCAATTAATATTTGACAAAGGGGGCAGTAGTATAAAATGAAGTAAAAATAGCATCTTCAATAAATGGTGTTGGGAGACCTGGACAGCTACATGGAAAAAAATGAAATGCAATCATCAACATACACCATACACAAGAACTAATTCAAGGTGGATAAAAGATATAAATGTAAGTTGTGACACCATGAAAGTCCTAGAGGAGAACATAGGCAAGAATCTGAGATATTCCACTCTCCAATATTTTCACCAATATTTCCCTTAAAGCCAGGGACATAAAGGAAAGAATAAACAAATGGGATCCCATCAAAATGAAAAGTTTCTGCATGGTTAAAGAAAACAACATTAAAATGAAAAGAGAACCAACAGTATGGGAAAACATATTTGGCAATGATACCTCAGACAAGGGATTGACTTGCAAGCTATAGAAAGAACTCACATGACTTCACTACAGGAAGACAAACAACCCAATTAAAAAATGGGCAAAGGACTTGAGCAGACACTTCTCCCAGGAGGACACACAGAGGTTCCAGAGACATATGAGCAGGTGCTCAGTATTTTTAGCCAATAGAGAGATGCAAATTATTATTTTTTCTGATAATTATTTTTTAATTTTATTGTTATTCAATTATAGTTGAATGCCTTTTCTCCCCATCTCTCCACCCCACCCCAGCCAAACCCACCTCCCTCCCCACCTCCACCTTCCCCCTTGATTTTGTCCATGTGTCCTTTATAGTAGTTCCTGTAACCCCCTCTCCTCACTGTCCCCTCCCCACTCCCCCCTGACTATTGTTAGATTGTTCTTAACTTCAATGTCTCTGGTTATATTTTGTTTCCTTTTTTCTTCTATTTATGATGTTCCAGTTAAAGGTGAGATCATATGGTATTTGTTCCTCACCATCTGGCTTATTTTACTTAGCATAATGTTCTCCAGTTCCATCCATGCTGTTGCAAAGGGTATAAGCTCCCCCTTTCTCTCTGTTGTGTAGAATTCCATTGTATAAATATACCATCATTTTTGGATCCACTCACTTGCTAATGGGCACTTAGGTTGCTTGCAGTACTTGGTTATTATAAATTGTGCTGCTATGAACATTGCAATGAAACACAAGTTCACACTGCTGAGAATGGCAATAGTAAACAAAGCAACAAACCAGAAGTGTTGGAGAGTTTGTAAAGAAAAGGGAATCCTAGTGCACTGTTGCTGGGATTGCAGAGTGGTTAAGCCACTATGGAAAACATTATGCAATTTCCTGAATGGAAAAAATGGAAGTGCCTTTTGACCCAGCAATTCCACTGCTAGGATTCTATTGTAAGAACACTGAAATACCAATTGAAAAGAATCTATGCACCCCAATGTTCAAAGCAGCACAATTTACAGTAGCCAAGTGCTGAAAGCAACCTAAGTGCCCATCAGTAAATGAATGGATCAGAAAACTATGGTACATTTACATAATGGAATTTTATACAGCAGGAAGAAAGAAGGAGCTCCTATCCTTTGTGACAGCATGGATGGAACTGAAGAGCATATGGTAAGTGAAATAAGCTAGGCAGTGAAAGACAAATACCATATGATCTCACCTTTAACTGGAACCTAATCAACAAAATGAATATGCAAGCAAAATATAACTAAAGACATTGAATTTGAGAACAGACTGACAGTGACCAGAGGGGAGAGGGAGGGGATAATGGAGGAAAAGGGTGAAGGGTTTGCAGGAACAATTATAAAGGATGCATGGACAATAACAAGGGGGGATGGAAACAGGAGAAGGAGATGGGGAGCCCTAGGGTGGTGGGGAGAATTGGGAGAAAAGGAAGAAAACTGTACTTGAACAAGTACAGTTTTAAATAAATAAATAAATAAATGAATAAATAAATAAAATAAACCATTCCTAAATAAACAATTAGAAAATGCAATTTAAAGACAACATTATCATATGGTATTTGTCCCTCACCGCCTGGCTTATTTCACTTAGCATAATGCTCTCCAGTTCCATCCATGCCATTGCAAAGGGTATAAGCTCCTTCTTTCTCTCTGCTGTGTAGAATTCCATACCATATGATCTCACAGTTAACTGGAACATAATCAACAAAAGAAAAAAGCAAACAAAATATAACCAGAGACATTGAAATTAAGAACATTGTAACAATAGCCAGATGGGAGTGGGGAGGGGATAGTGGGGAGAGGGGTCTATAGGAGCTACTATAAAGTACACAAGGACAAAATCAAGGAGGAGGGTAGAGGTGGGGGAGGGACTGGCTAGGGTGGGGTGGAGGGATAGGGAGAAAATGCAGACAATTGTAACTGAATAAAAGTAAACAAATATTTTTTAAAATAAATAAATAAATAAAGACAACATTATCACTAACATGACACCACTAAGCATCAAATGTTATGAATAAAGTTAACGAAAATTATGAAAAATCTTCATGTAGTAAATCAAAAAACATTATTGAGACAGAAAAATATACCTAAATAAATTAAAGAAATGCACTGTTACGAGTCAGAAGAGTTGTTATATCAAATATGTGAAATGTCCTCAAATAGACCTATAGATTCAATGGAATCCCAATCAAAAACTCAGCAGCTTTGTATTTCAATGAAAATTGATAAATTAATTCTATTTTTATGGAAATGAACTATAGTGGCAAATAGTGGACCAAAATTAGTTCAAGATTAGCCAAGATACTTCAGAAGAATAATAAAGTTAAAAGCCTTATACTAATATATATTATAGATTAAAACGAAGGAATAATTGGGTTAAAACACAGCTTGCCTCCTCATGCAACCACATCATAATTTCAGCTAAACTATAGGACAACCATTATTCAGAACCATCAGAAATTGAGCTGAATGGAAACCCTATAACTATGGAAATAAGAAGAGACAACATCAAAATGAGTGAGAGGGGTGGAGAGGAGAAAAGTGCTGGTCTCATACCCACATGTGGCAGATAATAATTGGGAGGGATATCTTAGGAATGAGGGGTTCCAGCTCCACATCACGTTCCCCAGCCAAAGGTTCTAGTGCTGGGAAATCCCCATAATTTCTGCCTATAAAATCCAGCAGGAATTGAGGCTGTGGAAGACAAACTGAAAACGTCCTCTTAAAGGATTATTTACTCAGACTCACTCCCTCTGAGCTACAGTGCCAGGGCAGCAGATGAAAGGCATCAGAACAAAAAAAGAAAAAAAAAAGGAAATAAGCAGAAATTTTAAATATACAAATTAATTATTTTACAATAGCAATAATCTACTCACTACATTTTTTAAAATTGAATTTAATGGGATGACATTGGTTAATAAAATTATATAAGTTTAAGTGGTGTGATTCTATACATATCTATATATTGTATTGTGTGTTCACCACCCCATTACATGTCTCCTTCCACTATCATTTTTCCCCACTTTACTCTCTCCTATCTCCTCTTACCCCAATTTCCCTCTGGTAATGACTATACTGTTGTCTGTCTATGAGGTTTTTTTGCTTAATCCCTTCACCTTCTTCACCCAGCCCACTACCCCTTCCCATCTGACAGCAGTCAGTCTATTCTTTGTAACTATGAGTCCATTTCTATTCTGTGATTATGCAGTTTTTTCTTGTATTATTATTTATTATATTATTTATCATTTTGCTTTTGCCCACCCCTGTATTCAATTAGAGAATTATATCAGTATTAGAAATATAAATATAGTATGTTAATAAGGAAATTGAAGAAACATGAAGATTATAGAGAAATCCATGAGATAAAAAGCAGGAGACCAGAATAACATTGGTATTGTGTGATCACAAGATGAGATAACTTGAGAGCTTAGTTGGACAGTGTAACTGATGTCGATGTCCCACCCCACAGTGTTTCCATCTACTTCTGAGTTCTGCAGTGTGGCACACAGTTTCTCTAGTCACTGACCAATTTCTTTTTTAAATTATTATTTATTTTATTTTAACTATTCTTTAAAAATAGATGTTTCTTAATTTTAATTTTTTATTGTTATTCAATTACAGTTGTGTGCCTTTTCTCCCAACCCCTCCACCCAACCCCAGCCAAACCCACCTCCCTCCCCCACTTCCACCCTCCCCCTTGATTTTGTCCATGTGTCCTTTATAGTAGTCCCTGTAATCCCCTCTCCTCACTGTCCCCTCCCCACTCCCCCCTGACCATTGTTAGATTGTTCTTAACTTCAATGTCTCTGGTTATATTTTGTTTCCTTTTTTCTTCTATTTATGATGTTCCAGTTAAAGGTGAGATCATATGGTATTTGTCCCTCACCGTCTGGCTTATTTTACTTAACATAATGCTCTCCAGTTCCATCCATGCTGTTGCAAAGGGTATAAGCTCCTTCTTTCTCTCTGCTGCATAGAAGTCCATTGTGTAAATATACCATCGTTTTTGGATCCACTCATTTGCTGATGGGCACTTAGGTTGCTTCCAGTGCTTAGCTATTGTAAATTGTGCTGCTATGAACATTGGGGTGCATAGGGTCTTTTGGATTGGTGTTTCAGGTTTCTTAGGGTATAATCCCAGCAGCAGAATTGCTGGGTCAAAGGGCAGTTCCATTTTTAGTTCTCTGAGGAAATTCCATACTCTTTTCCACAGTGGCCTCACCAGTCTGCATTCCCACCAACAATGTACTAGGGTTCCCTTTTCTCTGCATCCTCTCCAACATTTGTTTGTGGATTTGTTTATGTTGGCCACTCTGACTGGTGTGAGATGGTACCTCATTGTGGTTTTAACTTGCATCTCTCTGATGGCTAGAGATGCTGAGCATCTTTTCAAATGTCTGTGGGCCCTCTGTATGTCTTCCTTGGAGAAGTGTCTGTTCAAGTCCTTTGCCCATTTTTTAATTGGGTTGTTTGTCTTCCTGGAGTAGAGTCATGTGAGTTCTTTGTATATTTTGGAGATCAGGACCTTGTCTGAGGTATCATTAGCAAATATGTTTTCCCATACTGTTGGTTCTCTTTGTAATTTGGTGCTGTTAAAAATATATTTTTAAGAATATTTTATTGTTGTTTTTGTTACAGTTGTCCCAATTTTCCAAACCTTTTGCCCTCTTCTGCCCAGCCCACCACCCACTGCCACCATCTCCACCTGAGAGATATCTTCCTCAAGCACCCGTGTCTCTGATTCTCTGCAGAAGGACTTACTTTCATGTCACAGTTGTTTGCTTAACCCACACATGGTGGCTCAGAAATGCCAAGGAATTCATGCACCGTTGGGCAACACTTAACCAGTGAGGATGACAGTTATTGGCCAAATATCCCACCTTGTCTGTTCCTTGGTAAGATAATTTTGATGTATATTCTATATGGTTTTCCATAAGGTTTTCAACTGCATTTAGTTTCAGTTGACCACAACAGTATCCTGTTCATTAACACATTATTTATTGGCTTTTCAACTTGCCTGATCTCATATTTATTTCTCCCTAACTTGTGGTTCCTAGATCACATAACAAACAGGGTCCTCTTTTGTGTTAGTCCATCCTAAGACATTCTGACCAAGTAGAGCTGAAATCTTCACAAACAATAACTTATTTCAAATATGAATTCCAGTGTTAATATTAATAATGTTATGGCAGTAGCCATAGATAAAACAGCATATGGTAATTAGAGTAGGAAAAATGTAGTTTAGTCAGAATCATTTATTTTTCCTTTTTATTGAATTTATTGGAGTGACACTGGTTAACAAAATTATACAGGTTTCAGGTGTACAGCTCCACAACACCTCATCTGTACACTGCATTGTGTGCTCACCATTCCAAGTAAAATCTCCCCCCATCACCATTTATTTCCCCTATACCCTCCTCCATGTTCCCCCACCCACATCCCCCTGGCAATAAACCACACTGTCTTCATGTCCATGAGTTCTTTCTCTTTTTTTCATTTTTTGTTCAATTCCTCCAACCACCTCCACCTAGCTCCCCACACTGAGATCTGTCAGCCTGCTCACTATCTATCAGTCTGTCTCTAGTTTGCTTGTTAATTAATTTTGTTTATTATATTCCACAGATGAGTGAAATCATATGGTACTTTCTCTGACTGGCTTAATTCACTTAGCATAATGTTCTCCAGGTCCATCCATGCTGTCACAAAGGGTAAAATTTTCTTCTTTTTCACAGCTGAGTAGTATTCCATTGTGTAAATATAACACAGCTTTTTTTTCTCCTCATCTACTGATGAACACTTGGGCTGCTTCCAAATCTTGGATATTATAAATAATGCCACAACAAACATGGGAGTGCATATATTCTTTCAAATTAGTGTTTGGGATTTCTTCAAATATATTCCCTGAATTGGGTTCACTGGGTCCTAAGTTAGTGACATTTCTAATTTTGGTGTAACTCCATGCTGTGTTCCACAGTGGCTACACCAATTTGCATTCCCACCAACAATGCATAAGGGTTCCGTTTTCTCCACACCCTAGCCAATACTCGATGTTTGTTGATGTACTGATGATAGCCATTCT
This sequence comes from Desmodus rotundus, assembly GCF_022682495.2. Lineage (NCBI taxonomy): Eukaryota > Metazoa > Chordata > Mammalia > Chiroptera > Phyllostomidae > Desmodus > Desmodus rotundus. The sequence goes on along the minus strand of NC_071392.1, from coordinate 54,536,261 downwards.
GACAGGTGTGAGGTGATATCTCATGAATTTCTCTGATGATTTGTAATGTTGAGCATCTTTTCATATGTCTATTGTCCATCTGCATGTCTTGGAGAAGTATCTATTTAAATCCTTTGCCCATTTTTTAATTGGATTGTTTGTCTTCCTGGTGTTGAGTCATATGAGTTCTTTACAAAGTATGGATAGTAACCCCTTATCACATGTATCTTTGGTGAATATATTTTCCCACTCACTGGTTTGTCTTTACATTTTGTTCGTGGTTTCTTTTTCTGTGCAAAAACCTTTTAGTTGGATGTAATCCACTTGTTTATTTCTTTCTCTCTCTCAGTGAGCCTGGTCAAATGTCTGTCAATCTTCTTTCTTTTCAAAGAACCAGCCTTGGTTCCATTCATCTTTTAATTTTTTGACTCTATTTTGTTTATTTCTGCTTTCTCCTTTATTTCCTTTCCTTTCTTCTACTCACTTGGATTTTGTTAATTATTCTTTTTCTAGTTCCCTTAAGTCTAGAGTTATTTGTTTATTGAAGATATTTTTGTTTCTTGAGATAAGCTTTTAATGCTATGAATTTCTCTCTTAGGACAGATTTTACTATGTCCCATAGATTTGGGGTTGTTGTGTTCTCATTTTAATTTGTTTAAGTTATCTTTTGATTTCTTCCTTGATCTCATATTGATGTGTTCATTGTTTACTAACATGTTACTAACCTCCATGTCTTTTTGTGTTTTTTAATGTTTTTCATGTGATTGATTTCTAGTTTTATACCACTAGAATGAGAGATGATTCTTGATATAATTTCAATCTTCTTAAATTTACTGAGTCGTGTTTTGTGTCCTTACATGTGGCTTATTTTAAAAAATGTTCCACATACATTTCAAAAGAATGTATATTCTGCTTTTGGATGATATGCTCTAAAAATATCAACTAAATCTATCTGATATATAGTGTGTCCTTTAAGGCTGCTGTTTCCTTGTTAATTTTCTGTCTGGAAGATCTACAATTGATGTCAATGGGGTGTTAAAGTCCCCTACTATGACTGTATTACTGTTTATTTCTCCTTTTATGCCCATAAAGAGTTGCTTTATATATTTAGGTTCTTCAGTGTTGGGTGTGTAAATGTTTGCCAGAGTTATATCCTCTTGTTGGATTACTCCTGTTATCATTATGTAGTAGTTTTCTTTGTCTGTTATTGTAGGCTTTGTTTTAAAGTCCATTTTTTTCAGCTATAAGTATTGCCACCCCCATTTTTTTTCATTTTAATTTTCATGAAATATCTTTTGTCATCCTTTAATTTTAGTCTGTGTGTATCTTTCTTTCTGTGGTGTGTCTCTTGTAGACAGAATGTGTATGGGTTGTGTTTTCTTATCCATTCAGCTACCCTATGTCTTTTGATTGAAGCATTTAAGCCATTTACATTTAAAGCGATTAATGATTAAGTATGTATTGATTGCCATTTTATTCTTTATAACTTTCTTCTCCTCCTTCCCCTTCCCCTTCCCTTTCCCCTTCTTCTCCTTCTCCTTCTCCTTCTCCTTCTCCTTCTTCTTCTTCTTCTTCTTCTTCTTCTTCTTCTTCTTCTTCTTCTTCTTCTTCTTCTTCTTCCTCTCCAAGACCTTTTAACATTACTTGTAATAGTGATTTGGTAGTAAGGACTCCTTTAGGTTTTTTTTTTTTTTTCTGAAGCTCTTTATTTCTTCTTCAATTTTATAATAGCCTTCCTGGGTAAAGTACTCTTAGTTGTAGGTCCTTTCTTTTCATTACTTTGTGTATCTCATGCCATTCTTTTTTGGCCTAAAATATTTCTGTTGAGAAATCAGCTGACAGTCTAATAGGAGCTCCCTTGTAGATAACCACATAACCACCTTTCTCTTGCTTCTTTTAAGATCTTCTTTGTCTTTTACCTTTGCCATTTTACTTATGATGTGATTCATTGTGGGCCTCTTTGAGTTCATCTTGTCTCAGACTGTCTGTGATTCTTGAACTTGTATGTCTTTTTTTTAACCAAGTTTGGGAAGTTTTCCATCATTATTTCTTCAAATAGGTCTAAATCCCTGTTTTCTCTCTTCGTCTGTTACCCCTCTCACGTGGATATAGTTACACTTTATGTTGTCCCAAAAGTCACTTAAACTATCTTCATTTAAAAAAATTCTCGTTGCTTTCTGCTGTTAGTACTGGGTATTTTCTTCTACTGTGTCTTTCAAATCACTGATTCAATCTTCTGCTTCATCCAACCTAGTGTTTACTCCTTCTAGTGTATTCTTCATTCTAGATATTGTAGTTTTAATTTCTGACTGGTTTTTATGGTTTCTATGTCTTTTTTTATGTTTACTATCTCTTTGGTTAAGTTCTCATTGAGCTCATTCATTCTTCCCCTAAGTTTCTTGAGCTTTCTATAACCATTATTTTGAACTCTATATCTGGTAAATTACTTGCCTTCATTTTATTTAGCTCTTCTTCTGGCGATTTCTTCTGTTCTTTTATTTGGGGCATGTTTCTTTGTCTCCTCATTTTGGATGTATGTTTCTGTTTGTTTCTATGTGTTAGGTAGATCTGCTATGAGTTTCAGCCTTGGTAGCAGGTGTTATGTGGGACCCCACAGCACAGTCACCTTGGTCAACTGGACTGGGTGCTCCAGCAATTCCTCTGTGTGGGTTATGTGACCCTTTTGTTGTAATTGAGTCTTGAGTGATATTGTCCCATTCATGTTTGGGGTCAGCTCTCAGTCTAGTTAACTGTGTAGATCAATCCCAACCACAGTGCATGAGCTGCTGTGCAGGTGTTAATCACTCACAACAGAATTTGCCTCAGCAGGGTCTGATGCCTGCCAAGATCTCTCTGTGGATGCCACTTGTGAAGCTAATTAGATCATGCTCTGATATTGTCTAAAACCGGCCACTGGGTGTGTTTGTTCTGCAGCCCCTTGCAAAGAATTCTAATGCAGATCATTATCAGATGCTACCTGTGACTGATCCTGGGCTACCTGTTTGTAGATACAAAGTGATTCATGGTTTGTGATTGCCTCTTCTGGGCCTGGGTATGCTTGGATAGGGTCAAGCTGCACACCAAGGCTTACTTTACCCTCAGTGGGCCTTGGGGCAAGTCAGCAAACATCCCTAGAAACCCCAAGGTCCCCTTCCACTTACTTTGCCTGTCATCTGCCTGTTAGGATGAGTCACTAAAAGAGCCTCTAGTGGTACTCAAGTTGCATGCAATAGATTCTTAGTGTGTTACCAGCTAGGGGCAAGAGGTGTTTTTCAGATGTACACAGGTACAGTATTAGTGCCTGTGCTGGGTCTGAGGTCATTCAGCAAATATCCCAGTGTAAACCAGCTAGCTTTAGCTGCCACCCATTGGGTTCTTGTACATCTTTGTGATAAGGTGGGTTCTTAGGAAGCTGTCAGGGTGAGACCAGGAGAGTTTATCAGGCATAAGCACACCAAGATTTGGCAGTGAGAAGGGAAATCTCAGCACTGGTTAGGAAAGTGAGAAAAAAATTTCCCCTGTACTAGATCCACACAACTTAGTCTGCCCCAGATTCTTCCAGGGGCCTGATGTCAGCATGATGGGCTCACTGGGAGTTAAAAGAAGGAGAGGTGCTGGTCAGGTTTGGAAGAATTTGGGGGTGATGCCCCTGCTCTGGGGTCACACAACATAACTCAGACAGTCCAAGTTTGTGCCTAAAATTCAGTAGAGTGGAGCCACAAAATGTCAAGAGTGTGGGACCACCAGGAGCTTGGAGAAGGTGTCTAGTGAGGGGAAGGCACCAGTTAGAATTGCAGGAAAGTGTGAAGAATGACCCCTGCCCCTAATCCACACAACTCAATCACACCTCTTGGGTCTGCCCAGATCTGTACACATAAGGTCTCTACAGTTCTTAGCAGGGTGGGAGCTCTGTAGGGTGGGGCAACAGGAAATTCAGAGGGTGGGGTTATTGCATTTCCCCAGGCTGATGACCCTATAGAGGGGCATGCTTCACACAAGAAAGATGGCATCTTGAGTGTAGTAGAGTGACTTAGCACAGGCTGTCCTGGTGGTTGTCACTCACCTCTTTCTCCAGAGCTAGAAAATCCAGTCTCCTCTTGCAAATTTCTAGTCTGCAAAACCCTCTCTCCACCAGAGACCAGGGTGAGTGACTGTGAAAAAGATTTTCTGCATTGGACTTTTAAGAGGTTGCTTGTGTCTCTAGCTGTGTCTCCCTGATGAACAGAAATTCTGCTACTTTTCACATCCAGGTATTATGTGGGTACCTCTTTCCATTTCATTCAGATGTTTGGGGTGGTAAGCCCAGTTTGATACCCACACTTAACTGGGGGACCCCCCTGTAGGTGACATATCCTTCCGAAACCTCAGCCACCACCTGTGGGAACAGGCCAGCCCTTCTTGCATCCCTGCACTTCCTACCAGTCTTTATGTGGCTTCTTCTGTAGATCCTTGGTTATAGGCCTTCTCTTCAGATAGCCTTCAGTTGGTTATTCAGGATGATCGTTCTATATTTTAGTCATAATTACAGTTTTGTTCTGGGAGGAGGTAAGTGTAGCTTTCACTTGCTCTGCTGCCATCTTAAACTGCCAACTGTATTTTATTATACACAACATATTTTGATGGAAAACAATTGTTTTTCAAAACAAAAAGTGAAAGAAAATTATCATTGTTTTACATTTCTACAAATCTCTTTAGTATCTGGCTCAGTGGAAAACAGCTAGATTATCATGAGATATCACGAAGCTTTTGGAAAACTTTACTATGTTCATATGAGAGATTGAGAGTGAAAAAGACAAAAAAAAACCCTCATATGTTATTATTTAAATAAATTGAGCCTCAAGGATCCCATAAAGGATTTTGCAGACCACTAGAAATCCCCAGACTACTCAGTTCAGGAAATGTATGAGTTTTTGTCTATTATATTTAGTCAATTTGTGTAAATGTTCCATGTGCTCTTGAAAAAACAAGAGTTGGAAGGAAATTATACCTGTATTGTAATTAATATGTGTAACAGTAATTATTTAAATATAATATCAGATATATGAATACTTTCATAGATTATAAATATAGATCAAGAGTCAGTAAACTATGGCCTGTTTTTGTATAGTCTTTGAGTTAATTATGGCTTTTATATTTTTAAAGGATTGTTAAAACACACATATACACAGACATACAGAGAAGAATATGCAATAGAGACCATACATGATATGCAAAGTCTGAAATATTTATTTGCCTTCTTACAGAAAAAAATGCATACCCATAAAAAAACACACTACCAATTATATTTCTCATATTAGACATCATCATACATATATACGAGGTCTGTCCAGACCTCATGTAATATGAAAACTAGAGACATTTATTGAAGAAGATACAAGAGATAAAAAACATTGTACATGGGACAATGACACTTCAGTCCCCTTCAAAGTAGACACCTTGGGACCTCACACAGTTCTCACAATTGCCATCAGATGCCCCCATTGTATTTTCCTAAATCTCATCAATGGTCTGAAGTATCTTCCCTTTCAAAGGTGTTTTTAGTTTTGGAAAAAGCCAGAAGTTGCAGAGCACCAAATCTGGGCTGTAGGAGGGCTGAGTCACCTGGATTTGATGTTTTGCAAAAAGAACTCTGCATGAAACGTGACACATGAGTGTGTACATTGTCATGATAAAGCTGCCAATTACCAGTTATCTATAGCTGCAGCCATTTTCATTCTGTTGTATGTATGGCTCAACAGATGAAGAACATTGAGGTAGTACTCCTTATTGTTTAGCCTGGAGGGATATACTCTTGATGGACAACACCTTCCTAATCAAAAGACACAGTTAACCTGATCTTGATCTTTCTCTGACTTTGCCTTGCCTTCTTCAGGCATGGAGAACCAAGTGACTTCCACTGGGATGACTGGATCTTCATTTCCAGATCATAGCCATAAAACCCAAGATTCATCTCAAGTTATAAACTTCTTGAGGAAAGTTGGTTCATTGGTAATGGTTTGAATCAAGTCATTAACAACTGCAGCATGATTTTCCTTCTGCTTTGGTAGCAGAAGCCACAAAACAAATTTTGCCATGACATGCTTCATATCAAGATCTTGTGTCAAAATCTTGGACACAGCAGTTATTGCAATCCCCAGATCTGCTTCTAGTTCTCACACTGCCGAACTTTGTTAATTTCAACCCATATACTATCCACATTCTCAGGTCTTCTGCTTGTTGCAGGCCTTCCAGAATGTGGATCACTTTCAACAGATTCTTGACCATCTTTTAAGTGTACATGCCACACTTGTATTTGCTCTGCACTCATTGCATTGTCCCCGAAAGCTTTCTGAATCATCCAAATAGATTCTGCAGAGGAATGGTCAAGCTTAACTCAAAATGTAATGCAGATTCATTGTTCTACTCACCCATTTTGCATGTGATGGCCACACAGTACATATGCTCATTCAACAGCATCTACCACCCCCACTGACTAGGTCAGTGAAGTCATCATTGTTCATGCACGCACATTCGTGCCCACTCTCCTTGGATGCCAGGTTACATCGATGTTGTGAAAAACATTCTCATTATATGAACAGTGGCTGGACTTTTTCTTTATAAACCTTGTATTTCTCGTATTAGCTATAACCATATTTTTTTTTCTGCTTGGCAAATTTTGTAACAACAAAGTTTGTTAAAAGCCTTTTAGAGTGACTATATATATTAATAGCAGTTTTTAAAGTTTTGAGTTTCATATGTTTTACCAAGTGCAGTATATTCCACTTTTAATTTTATTTCTTCTGATTTTACTATTGCCAAACTTTTTATAATTTTATAGGTTGTTTTTTATTTGTCTCTCCTAAAATATATGTTGTTGGATTGTGAATTTTTTACACAATCTGAGAGTGTTTGACTTCAAGTGTGTTTATTTGATTCATTTACATTTTTTCTGTAAGTGATATTTGCTGTCTTTAATCATCTCAGTATCTCATATTCTTTTTTTTAATTTACTTACTAGTTTTGGCTGTCTGCAGTGCTTATTCTTTGGTGTTCTTAATATTCTACTAACTTGTAAGGCCTACTGCCCATTGTAATACAATCAATGGTTATGAACATCCATGCAAATATTTGAAGGAACAATGGCAGAAATGAAACTATCTATTCAACAAACCCATGTAAAAGATATAGATATATATATGTATATATACATATACATATGTATGATCATATCTAATATGAGAAATAAAAATGGCAGTCACTCTCCTTTATTGTGTCAGAATCTGTGCAAAGCATTCTCATAAATCAGTTGATTTAATCCTCACAAAATTCTTGTAAGTCCTCTTACAGATAAGAGCTCATGGGGTTTAAATAAATTGTCCCCAATGATCTTTCCAGTGAGCAGGAGACATGGAAGTCAAACCACTGCCTGGCTGAAAATATAGCCCCATTATTAACCATAGTAATATGCTTTGGCTCTCACTGAACTGGTCAGTCTGTCCCAAAGAGCCTAAAGGGCAGACTCTTCCTTTACTGCAGTCATTTATCCCAACCCTGCCCACTGTAGAAGGAGCTGTAGTGAACTGTATCTGAGAGATCCATTGCTCCCTAGGAAGCACTGTAAATTCTTCAGAGGTATTGAACAGGTATTCACAAAAGCTCCCAGAAAACTTGGAGGAAACTTTAATGTTTTAGGTGTGATGGGGACAGAAAGGATGATTATTCTGAGCTCTGAACTCACAATCATCCTTTAAATTCCAAATTTGCACTACACACTTATGTAGCTGAGGTCAATTTATTGGCCCTCTTAGAAGTAAGGTATCCAAATTTGCAGTATTTACCTATGTTCACAGTCTCTGTTACTTAGTTTTTCATTTGTTTTATAATGTATGGTTGTTCTATCTGTCTCTTTTAGACCATAACTTCCTTAGCACCCAAATAGGCCTTTTAAAAATATCCTACAGCTTTCTAAATTTACTTTATTTTTTAAAGATTTTATTTATTTATTTTTAGAGAGAGGGGAAGGAAGGGAGAAAGAGAGGGAGAGAAATATCAGTGTGTGTTTGACTCTCATGTGTCCCCCACTGGGAACCTGGTTCACAACCCAGTCACGTACCCTGACTGGGAATCAAACCAACGACCCTTTGGTTCACAGCCCATGCTCAATCTACTGAGATACACCAGGCAGTGATACTTTCTAAATTTACATGGAACTAAATAGTTTGTAACTGGTGGGAAGTGGGGATGGCTGTGGTAGACGAGAGTGGTAGGTGGGAAATGGAGACAACTGTACTTGAACAACAATAAAAAAATAAAATATAAAAAAGAAAAAATGCTGTTATTGACTACTCCTTATAATTTTTAAATAATAAGAGACATTGAAATTAGGAACAATGTAACAATAGCCAGAGGGGAGTGGGGAGGGGACAGTGGGGAGAGGGGTTTACAGGAGCTAATATAAAGGACACAAGGACAAAATCAAGGGGGAGGGTAGAAGTGGGGGAGGGAGGTGGGTTTGGCTGGGGTGGGGTGGAGGGATGGGGAGAAAATGCAGATGGTTGTAATTGAATAACAATAAAAATGTTAAAAAGAAATAAATAGTGTTAGCATATAGTTTGAATTTTTCAACTGAAAAAATAAAGACAAATTATATCATTTATAGTCTTTTTTATCCACTTGAATCATACAAAACTTTTTCAAACAGTCCACACTCAGTGTTGCTCCATGAGGATCCTATAGTGGGATGGAGGAAATGGCACCTGAGAGGTGCTAACTCAAGTGCTTGCCCCCAGTAGGAGGCTAACATGACTCAGTAGTGGTGAAGATGAAAGGCATTGGCAGCAGCTGGGCTCCTGCTTTGTCTGAGATGTCTGCACATCAGGTCAGTCTTCCAGGCAGCCTTGCCCTGTTTAAACACAGCTATTGGGGCTTTCTGGCTAGCAGTCTTTCAGACTGTGTCTCTTTTGATCTGAACAATAAGAGTAAAATTTAAGATTTACCTGTACAAAAGAGTATTGTAGCTACAAACTGCCCCTATTTCAAAAGAGACAGCAAAGCCTGGTGGGAAAGAGCTCCAGGGTATATTTAGCTTGAGCCCCACTTTTGCCACTTATTAGTTATGAGATTCCCCTTTGCTTCAGTTGCTCCATCTATAAAATAGAGTAATAATAGTACCTCGCTCACAGAGTTGTTATGAGGACTGAGTGCATTATACTATGTGAATTACTTTCTGCCAGTGTAGTAAACAATTAGTACAAGGTAGCCATGTCATTATGTTCACTTCTATTATTCTTTTATGGTTTCTTCACCTCCCCATTCTCTCATTCTCATGCCTGCTTCTTCTGCCTAATTTTATTAGTTACTTAATTTTTTATGTTAGCTTTATAAGTTGCATCATAACCTTAGAGATTAAGATAGTTGTAAAAATACATTGTTGGATAAATGAAGACAATGGAAGGACAGAGGAAGGGAGGACTATAGGAAGGGAGGAAAGAAGAAAGTGAAAGAAGTGTCTATGGAATTATTCAAGGCAACACTTTTATTGTTTATTTAAGATCATCTGTTCTTTAGCTTTTCTTATCTAAACTCTGGTCTTCAGATCACTTTCAGAAAAGAAGCCAGTGTTGTCCTTCCAATCACAGAGTTTTGCCTCTGGGGCATTTCTCCTGTCTCTGGCTATAGTGTCCTTTCTTTTTCTGCCCCAGAGGCCACACTTAGGTATATATAGTCACTTCTCCATCTGTAATGTTCCAAGAATTCTTCCCTGCTTTGATAGTCATTCTTAGCACAGCACTGGACAATCACTACTCATCAGATTTGGCTTGTGACACTATCGCTAGCTTTCCACCTTGGTAAAGACATCTCTATCCCAGGAATCCTTCCTCTCCTCTGGGTTTCCCTGATAGCTTTAATGTATTACACACTTTGAGAAAGTGGCTCATGATTCTCCCGGAACACCTGACTAAAGCAGAATATGGCTGGAGTATGGTTGAAGTGAACATATCACCTGGAAGTAGATCCTCAGATATAATTAATTAAATAACAAGTATTCATGTGTTGCTTCTTGCCACAATGTATTCAAGGATGCTGGTTAATTATTACTAATACAGCTTTGGAAAATAATGTACTCTGTCCCCTAAATGAACATACATGCATTTTTTTTAAAAAAATATGAGTTTGTAACAAAGAGAGTAAAATTCCCTAATAAAAATAACATGATTGATTAGCCTGACATATTTCAGATTGAACAGTCCATGTGCCTTTAGGGCCACCAATACCAGGAGGCCAGGGTAGGGGGTGGTAAAAGCTACTTGATTTTAGGAGCCAATCAGTAAGCATCACGCTAGGCTTACTCTGATGTGGGCAGCTAACTTTGAAGGCTGTAGAAATGATTCAGAGGACTCAGGAGTAGCTTCTCTCTTACTGTGTGACTTTTAGCCATCCATAAAATCTAAAATAGCCAGCCATTGTACTGACTAGTTTATAAATAATTGTTGTAGTCTAAATTGCATCATTGGCCTTGTCAGTTTGTGATCTCATCTTGTCTTCCCTCATCCTCCTTTTGAACCTAGAAATCTTCTTAATATGATTTGAATTGATCAGACAGTACTTCGCTGTGTTTTGGGAAGATCACACAAAAAGCAGTGCTGAGAACAATTTTTCACAGAGTGGGACTTACAGCTGTTTTCTCATTTTCATCTTGTTATGTTTCCTGTGATGACAGTTAAAATCTAAAAGAGTCAGTCTTTACAAACATATACCTATGGCTTATTCATCTCAGAAGTTTATTAAAATAATTATTATTTAATAATTTATCTAAAACCTGAGCAAAACTTAGAGGTAAAGACTACCACTGGTTGGTAACCTGTCTGATCTACACAGCGTATGGTGAAAACAAACCAAATATCCTTGTATTTCACTCTAAAAGTCATTTCTTTCTTTTTACAGAAATAAAAATCTTCCTATAAAATATTCTTTCTGGGCAATCTATACATTTGTGCCATTTAAAAATGATATTTGCCTCATCTGCAGATATTTGAAAGTTACTTTTTAAATTTCTGGTGAGAAATTCGTATTTGTGAATGAAATGTAGGTTGTTGGCCTTTGAATTTTATTTTATTTAAATATTTTTCTCTAATTGTAAATAATTACATTCTCGTTCTGAAAAATATGGAAAGTGCAAAAAAGAATAAAGACATAGGAAAAGAAACAGATTATAATTCTTTTAATTTATTGGATTATTTAAAATTAAATCTCAGATTGCTTCAATGGGAAAGGAAGAATTCTGGAAGTAAAGATATGGACATGTATTTTGCTGAAGGAGTGAAAGAAGGAACCAAATAAGCAAATGGAATTCAAAAAAGTATATATTACACATGAAATCAAGAGTTGGAAGGGGGAGGGGAAAGAACTTCATTACATATAGTTGAGTTATTTAGGATTTTGCCACCAGCATAAATAGTGACCAGAGAGATAGTCAGAATTAAAAATTTGTGGGACTGCAAGAATTATATCCTAAGAATCCTGAATCACTGATTCAAAAGAACCTATGCACCCCAATGTTCATTGCAGCATTATTTACAATAGCCAAGTGCTGGAAACAGCCTAAGTGCCGATCAGTAAATGAGTGGATCAAAAAACTGTGTGCATTTACACAATGGAATACTGCACAGCAGAAAGAAAGAAGGAACTCCTACCCTTTGCAACAGCATGGTTGGAACTGGAGAGCATTATGCTAAGTGAAATAAGCTACCATATAATCTTTATTGACAAATACCACATGAACTCACTTATAAGTGGAACCTAATTGACAAAACAAACAAATGAGCAAAATAGAACCAGAGACATTGAAATAAAGAACAAACTGACAGTAATCAGAAGGGAAGGGGGAGGAGTATAAAGGGGACAAGAAGGGGAAGAGGCAGGCCAAGCAACATGAATAGAGGACTCATGGGCACAAAAAATGGGGAGGACTGACTGTGGGAGTGGGTGGGCACAGGGCAGGGGAGAGCAATAGGGGAAAAGGTGGGACATCTATAACTGAACAATAAAAAAATAATAATATTTGTGGGAAATGCCTTTCCTGGTATAACACTTTGAAATCCACAAGTCACTTAAATGGCTTCACTGAAGCCACAATACAAATAAATGATTAAATCAGTATAACAAACTAGGTCTTCCAACCCTGAAGTAGTGCTTATTCTGTTAGATATGGCTGCTTCCATGTAATGATAATGCTGATGATGACTATCATGAGAAAGGTATGTCCTCGACACTGTTATAAATACTTTCCATGGATTCATTCATTTAATAATATGATGTTATAGTCCCCCAAAAGTGCACAGAGTAATATTCTTTCTTCATTGACAAATATGAAATTCCCTATGGCATTGTGCAAAGTTATCACCTTCACGGTCTGGAATCCAAAGAATTTATGATAGATTGTGTGAAATGCTAGACAGAAGCATGGAAGAAACAGATGGCCACCCTCAGGCCTAGAAAGGAGAAAATGGACCCTGACTAGGGAGAAAAATTGGTATTATTACATAAAATAAAAAGGCTGATACTGTTTCCCTGACTGAAACATTCTAAACAAAGTAAACCTATGATTTTTCTCAGTGTTTTCGAAGTTGGTGCTATTAAGAAGTAGAGTTACCTTTTAATTTGATTTCATAGATTCAGATTGCAGAGGATTGGCGACATTTCATTACTTTAAAATTCTTATTCAATTGTTTCTATGCAAAGCATTTATTGAGAAATAATGTGGGCTTTATTTTAGCAAAAAGCAGAGATAATTAGTTTTAGTAATAGCTAATATATTTATATTTGAAACCAAAACCCACTCTATAAGATACCTGTGGAAATTTCTACATTTTTCTTTACTTCTTTTGTTCCTGGTCCAGAGATTCTTACATGGCTTTAAAAGTGGCTTCCCCACTTGTATTGGACACCTGCTGCTCCCAGGTTTATATCTCTCAGCTTACTTCTCTCTAAACCTCAACATGGAAACCAGAGGTAAACAGGGGTAACTTGACAGAACCTGCTCTCCACCGCACCACAAGATCTCTCACTTTTTTCCCTAGGACTTTTGATCAAAGCGTAGATGCTCATGGGAATCTTCCCCATATGCATACATCAGCAGCCTGGGTGTGCAAGAGAGTCAACGCTCTTGACCAGTGAGTAAAAGGTGTGGATAAATGCAGTCCTCTTGTATCATTCAGGTGGGCAATTCTGAGGCAAATTATGTAAAGGCTTCTCTGAGGGGCCTGATGGAAGGGAGTCCTAGTGTCACTCAGGGTAACCAGCAGGGGAGCACTCTTTCACACTGTCTTCAATCCTTTCCCTGGTTCACTCTCCTCACTCCCCATTCCTGTTCGCTGGAATCGCTTTTAACATAAACTATTCATACACAATCCTTGGATCCCATTCTGCTTGTTGGGGGAGCCCAGACTAAGATAGCTTTAGTAACTGGCCTTAGGAAACAGACCCTCAAGATGGGGATTATATTAGAATCTTCTCTCAGTTAAATGGTGATAAGGACTGCATTGTTGATGTAGGTCTTCTGGGGTCACTCAGTTCCTAAGTAGTGACACAATTCCTAAGACTCTCCTGGTGATGGGTGGGGAGAAGGTAAATAACAGGTGAAGTCTTGGCCTATGACACTTGAAACAGGATTCTGGAGTTGGCTGGTTTCCATTAAGTGCTTTTAAAGCCTTAAAATATATATAATGACTTGAAATAGCCAACAATCAATACAAAACACACTGTCAAATCAGACTGCTTCTGTAGTAGCATATTAAGAAATCTTAATTTGTGTAGCAGCAAGGCAGGCTCTGCTAAAAATCAGGCTGAAGATTTAATTATTAGGGTAGCAGAACAAAAAAAGGACAGAATACACTTCTCTATGGAAAATCAGGACTGCAGAATCCTGAAAGGAAAAAAAAATAAGTGGAACTCTAAGACCTGAGACAGAGATTCTTATGTGGATGAATCTGAATAAATTGAACTTCCTGAATTCCCTGTGCTCTCTAAGCCATCAGAAGCAGCTTTCTTCAGCCTCCTCTTTCCCAAAGACCCTAAAAAGACCCATTGGGGGAAGTTGCTTGTCTAATTATAACCTCTTGCTTCCTTTGTTTCTCATAAATTATAGCACAGCTCTAATAGAGAAATACAGTTCCTTCTCTGTGAGAAACTTGTACATGAACCCAGAGAATTGTAAGGTCCAATTAATATTTAACAGTAGAAACCAGGGAAACACATATAGGAGTGGGTCTTTAGGGAGTTGGCTTAGGCAGGGGTCAACAATAATACTATATGGGAATAATTATGAAGTGGGCTCTATCTCTTGTCACTCAGGGTTTAATATCCTAACAAGGACATGCAATTATTATGTGAGACAGAGAATCCACCCTTGGGTTCTTTCAGAAGCTTATTGGTGGCAGTTTGTAGGCCTGGTGTTGATGGCAGGTGATGCTGGGGTCGTAATATCAATGGGGATAGCAGAATTCTGGAAAGGCTGAGGCCTGCAGGTGGTGCATAACCAAAATAGGTGAGATGGTCAAAATAGTCACAGTGGTCACCAAGACATTCATCTTACAAAACGGTGGTAATTCTTGGACCATGGCATTCTGAGAGGCAAGACAGGTGAAGAGCTTTCTAGCATTGTTAGAAAAAAAAATTGAGAGTTAGTGGGAGGAGTGCTGACGTCATCCACTGAAACACAAATGTGTAATCTCTTGCCCAGTTTCCAGAGCTTTGCCTTAAAGGAAAATTAGGTCCTCTTGAGAAAGGACCCTGACATTACATCACAAGGATATATAATAAGCATAGCCCCAATCTTTCCCAAAGAGACCTGTTCCCTAAGATAAAAAATTTGGGACTCAAGAGGTGGGAAGGATGGGTCCCTCTCAACTATGAGTCCTGTACCCATCTACCTGGGACCCGCCTGTGGAATATGTGCTCCTATCTGTACTACTTTAGGCTCTGTGGGATCAGGGAAGAATATTTCCACCTGGGGATGCAGCATGAGGCTCATGCACTTAAGGCTGTGACTGCTGCCTGTTCATTTTTGGCTCATCATGTCAACAGAACAGCATACCAAGAAAGAAATGGCCATATTGGAGGATTAAGTGACCCATATTACCATGAAAAGTGAGAGATGCTATGAAAGTGAAGACATGAAGCAATACATCTAGAATTTTGGGTTTGTTCTAGTGCCTCTCACTGCTTCCAGAACTAACAATAATTGGTAATTGTAGCAACCATAGTCAGGTGGGGTGCCTGGTGAAAGAATGAACTTTTTAGGCATGAAGTTCTGTGTTTCCCATCTGGAAAAGAACTTAGACCAGCTGGACTGTGCAACAAGAATGAGGGAAACCTAGAATAAGCAGTATTGTAAGGAGACAGTAAATAGCAATTAAAGTTGCAGGACTACACCCAGCTGGTGTGGGTCAGTGGATTGAGTACTGGCCTATGAACCAGAGAGTTGCCGGATTCGCATTCCCACTCTAGGGCACATGACTGGGTTGCAGGCCAGGTCCTCAGTAGGGGGCACATAAGAGGCAACCATACAATGATGTTCCCCTCTCTTTGTCCCTTCCCTTCCCCTCTCTAAAAATAAATGAATAAAAGTCTTTTTTTTAAAAGCTGCAGGATTAGTTGTAACAGAATAGAGGTACCTTGCTACATTGACTTTTCTGTTTTAAGGCTTTTTACAGAATGTGGCTGGCTACCACCTCTGTTGAACACACAGTTTAGAACCATCTTTTAACCATCCCCTAAGAAAGTCCTGACAAGGTCCATCCCTTGTAGACTTCAGTGGTTACCGATCTGAGAATAGTCCCCTGCATTGATTTTACTTTCTTCCTTATTTTACTCTTCCCTGTGCCTTTTTCCTGACCCATAGGACCACTCCCTCCCCCCACCCCCAACACACTACCTGCACACAAACCCTGTCTAGTGTCTACCAAAGAGAGCCAGACAAAGACACAACTTAATATGTTGCTGTGTCCTGTGTCAAGTGATACCAACCCAGAGGTAACAGAAATATGCTTATGTAAATTTAGTTTTCCTGATACTGGGCATCCACCCACATACACTGCCCTTGAATCATACTTTTAAGGTATCTTTGCAGATCTTTTACTTTAAACTATAAATGGGACTTTTTTAGATGGATTTTTATGTGTGCAACAACCAAAGATTAAAGCAGTTCCTGTTGATCACAGGTAGAATCTTATGCTTTGAATCATTGACAGGTATTAGATAATCAGGTGTTTGAGGCTGCCTTCCATCTGCTATATATTGTCCTTAGCTCTCCTTTGTGAAATAGACAACTAGGTCAGCAACCATGCTGACTAAACATGACCTGGCTTTGAATCTGCTGTGTAATTGAACTTATAATCACTGTGCAAGACAATTATATATATATATATATATATATATATATATATATATATATATATATATATATTCTGCTCTATACAGATTCTTAACATTTTCTCAGTGCAACAAAATGTGGTAGATAAGAACAAATGTGCTGAAGTGGGGGAGAAACAAAAAATTCTGGAACAAATAAGGTTTTTTCTTTTTATTATTACTGTATTCAGGGTTTGGCGTAAATGGATCTTATTTAATAGCATAATGAGATAGCTCATGAAGGCACATATTTTGGTTTATTCTTGAAAATTTTCTACCAATGGTTGCTGAAAATTAGAAAAATATTTATTTTCTTCTCAGAATTTGTCTTCTTAGAACCTACCCTCTGACATAATTTATCAGGGAAGAAAAACAAATATTTTGCTTAAAATCTTCCCTCTTCATCCAGAACTCTCATGACTGTAACCTTATATCACATCCTAGAATGTTTTGGAGGTTCTGATATGGATCAAAATGGCATCATATAACAAAATCAATGACCAGTTATTTGTATCTAGGTTATCTAAGATGAACTTGCTTGAAAAAGGATGGTAATCAGTGATTTGGTAGTCAGAAGGGAGAATTAACCATAAAATTGAATTTGACCATAACTTAAAAAAATATTACAATCAAAATATATGAGCTGAAATATTGTATTATTTCTTTGGGCTACCATAACAAAGTACCACAGAATGGGGGGCTTAAGACAATAGGAGTTTATTCCCTCATAGTTCTGGAGTCCAGAAATTCAAAATCAAGGTGTTGGCAGGACCATGCTCTGTCTGAAAGCTCTAGGAGAGATACTTCCTTACCTCTTCCAGTTTCTGGTAGCCCAAGGCATTCCTTGGATGTGGCAGCATCATTCCAATATCTGACTTAGTTATCATTTGGCCATCTGTTCCTATGTGTATTTACATCATCTTCCCTTTGTGAATGTTGTCTATGTCCAAATTTTCCATTTTTAAAAGCACACCAGTGATATTGGCTTAGAACCCATTTTAATGACTTCATTTTAACTAATTACATTTGCAATGACCTTATTCACAAATTAGGTCACATTCTCAGTTACTGTTAGGGCTTTAACATATCTTTTGGAGGTACACAATCCTAACTTATAACAGCTATAATCTTTGTAAGAATCATATAAACAATTCTTCCTTCAGGTTGAAATTGTCACAACGAACTCTCCCCAACTTGTGAGGACTCCACTGTTCACACCAGAGGCTTTATGTGAGAAAAGTTCAAAGGGCCATGAGACAGCAAAGAATTAGGGTACCATAATTTTTCTTGGTCATGAGTTTGTGTGCTGTCTGGCATCTCTACCCAATGACACAGAGATATTCTATTAATGTAATAACATGTACTCATTGCCACATAATAAATATTACTAAAAGTTTACTTCTAAGTCTCACTTCTTCTCTTTTGTGTGTTATTTTTGCATTAGTCATACTTTACTTTCTTTTTATCTAATGATAAAAACAAGTCACTGGTTGTGTGATGGCATTCTAATGTGAAAGAAAAATTTGAGCCAGTAGTTGCATTAAGGCAAAAGAGTTTCAAGGTGAACTGACTGGACATCAGTACCCATGGATAAAGATACAGTTACCAGAATGTAAGTGAATTCAGATATTTAAAAATAAATTTCAGTAAAAAAGGGAACTGAAAGCATCTTGTTAAACAAAAATAAACTCAAGATGAATAAAAGACTTAAAGATAAATCATGACACTATAAAGGTCTTAGAGGAAAACATAGGCCAGAAAATTTCAGATATTCCATGCAGCAATATTTTCTCCAATATGTCCCCTAGAACAAAGGATATAAAGGAAAGAATAAACAAATGGGACTACATCAAATTAAAAATCTTCTGTATGGCTAAATAAAACATCAACAAAATGGAAAGGGAACCAACCACATGGGAAAACATACTTGCCAATGATACCTTAGACAAGGGTTTGATCTCCAAAATATATAAAGAACTCACTCTACTCCACACTAGGAAGATAAGCAATTCAATTAAAAAATGGGCAAAGGACCTGAAAAGACAATTCTCCAAGAAGGACATACAGAGGGCCCAGAGACATATGAAAATAGGCTTAGCATCACCAGCCATCAGAGAGATGCGAATTAAATCTGCAATGAGGTACCACTTCACACAATAGCCATCATAAACAAATCAAGGAACAAGTGTTAGCAAAGTTGATGAGAAAAGGGAACCCTAGAACACTGTTGGTAGGAATGCACCCTGGTGCAGCCACTGTGGAAACAGGTATGGGATTTCCTCAAAAATTACAAATGGAACTTCTTTGTGACCCAGTAATTCCACTGCTGGGATTATACCCTAGGAATCCTGAAACTCCAATTCAAAAGAACCTATGCACCCCAATGTTCATAGCAGCACAATTTACCATTGTCAAGGGCTGGAAACAGCCTAAGTGCCTATCAGTAAATTAGTGGGTCAAAAAACTGAAGTACATTTACATGATGGAATACTACGCAGCAGAAAGAAACAAGGAGCTCCTACACTTTACGACAGCGTGGATGGAACTGAAGAGCATTATGCTAAGAGAAATAAACCAGGCAGTGAAAGACAAATACCGTATGATCTCACCTACAAGTGGAACCTAATTGACAAAGCAAACAAGCAAGCAAAATAGAACCAGAGACATGGAAATAAATAACAAACTGACAGTAACCAGAGGGATTGGGGGAGGTGGGTAATGGGGGAAAGTTCAAGTCAAAGAACATGTATAAAGGACCCATGGAAAAAGACAATAGAGGGGAGGATTGAATGTGGGAGGTATGGAGTGGGTAGTGCATGGGAGAGTAATGGGGGAAAAATTGGGACAACTGTAATTGAACAACAATAAAAAAAAGCATTTTGTTGGTACAAACTGTAGTAATGTTTGTAGTTATGATATTGTCATGTTTTTTTCTTCTTCAGCTTCTGTTTTTCATTGGGCCTTATTCACAATGAGTTTCTTCTGGTATAAGTATTAGTGGAGTACTCTTGGACATTGCAATTTTTAAAATAAGATTATAGAGGTTTCAGTAGAATGTATGTGGTACACAATCATAATAGAAGAAAAAAGAATCTGCACTAAATCCAATCTCAACCTTTCCCTTAAATGAGTGACAAGAATCACCATTAGACAACTTGTTGGATAATTTCTAAACAACCAAAATCTCATTTAAAATGTATTAGAAGTTAGAAATATCAACATGGCAAGCTTTGTAAAATGAATACTTCAAAATATGTATGTATCTATGTATGAACATATGTGCATATATTCATGGGTGTATATATATATATATATATATATATATATATCACAATCATGTACATACACACATTTCTTACACACATATTTATGGGGAAGTGAGTGCCAATTTTTAGAAAACATGTAAATGGAGAGATGGCTTATTCTTCTCTTTCTCAGTGTTATCAAAACTCTTTTGCCATTTCTAGAGTTGAATGGAGCTTGATAAACTTTTTTAGAGGATCCAGGGCTAAAGCAAGCAGTGTTAGGGCTTCATATCCTTGAGAAAATTATTTACTAAAGAATAATTGAGAGTACTGTGATATACTAGGAAATACTAAATATGAACTGTTCTGAGATGTTGTCATATATACTGATACAACTTACTATGGAAGCAATGTGAAAAGGGCAACTATACCCTGCAAGGCAGCTTGCTTATGGCATTCCCAGTTTATGCTTTTTGTCCTGGCATTATTATCAATAGCACCCTGTTTTACTTCTCAAAGTGTCCTAGTCTAGTCAATAAATTAAAGGTTATACAGTACATACAGAATCTGAAGACAAACTGCTTGAGTTGAGATTTTACCTCATTCATGAATCAAATAGGTCAATTAAACTCAAAATCTCAGTTTCTTCATCTGTAAAACAGAAATACTCATAATTACAATGCTTAACAGACTGGGGTTGTTGTAAGACATGCTAACATTGATTGATTTATAAAGTATTTATTATTGTCTATGGTTCACATTTATGTCTCAATAATTATTAGGCATTGTTTTTATTATCACTGTATGAGGTTTTTATGATTTAAGACATGTAGCGCAAGAGCTCATCTTTTTGTTCCAAAGCCACATCTTGGAGATGTACCTTTACTCATCCTGTCTACATGCAGCCACCATTCTTAGCCCTTTAATGATGTCCCCACAAGATTTATTTTCTGGATCTCCTTTTGTTGGAAGTATAGCCACTTGGCTTCTCTTCTAGTTCCAGTTCCAAACATATCACTTGTGAAACAAACCTTACCATGGCCCATTAATTTTAAACTGAAGTTTTAAAAATAGCTTATCTTTAGATTTCATAGGAAGTCATATCCATCATTCTGGTATTGCCAAGAAGGAGGGATGCTGGAACTATTCCTAATCTGTTTTCTGTTCTTTTTTGAGTGGGCATCTATGCCTGTGCAGCCTGCATTTTGGCCAGGAAGTCTTACTTCATTAGGTGGAAAAGTACTGAAATTGTAGCTGGCAGTGGATGCTAGTGCGGTGGTGGCACAATGGTCCTGCAATATCAGTTTCCACCAAGAGAGATGTGGTGGAAATGATGCTTTAATTGTCCTCGACACTGAAGCTCAGTTCATGGAGAACAGAAAATTATTATTTAAACAGATGGCGAACCTGCCCATCCATAACCAGGGACTTAATGAGATAAAGCAGCCAGGGCGTGTGTGAGTCCTGACCATTTTAGAAGACATCAATTTAATTGCTCTTCTATTTCTGTGAAAATTTCCCCAAATGCCCACCTTGCCCTCTATTCTACCTTTCTGCTCTCTCTCTATTTTTATATTGCCTTTCTTGTATTTGGATCAAGTAAGGTGGATGGTTTCCTTCTCTGACTCCCAGTGTCAGTTTTAAACTTGTAAATATAATTGAGGCAGCCTGGTGAAGCTGAAGACATATGGCCACTGATGCCAGAGAGGCCTGGGTGTAACTCTCTGGTAAGCTATTGAATGGAAATTTTGTCTTCCATACAGTAAATGGTCATAACCTCTTTCTAACACTTTTTTGAAAATTAAGAAATGTAACATATAGTTCCTAATCCTTAATAGGTGCATAATTTAAAAAGTGGCTACTATTATTATTATGCCCAACTTTTCTTACATGATGTCTAATTTAGACTCTTCTAAGTTGCTCTCCTCAGTTAGTGTTAAATCTTTAGCATATTACCTAGGAACATGCTAAAATTACAAGACAGAGTCATGACCACTTTATTATTTCACTCTTTACCCCATCTATTCCCTATAAAAACATTGCATCTATACTTCCTCAGAGGACAGAAGACCTACTAGGTTGATCCAAATTAGTGAATAAATCCTATATATTCAATTCATGTCAATTAGGTTCAATTCTGAATGTGTACATGTCTACAAAAAGAGAATGCTGCAGGTGTAGTGACCTAAGCATAAGACATAGGCCCTGATTTTTAAGTGCTACCAGTCAAGTAGCTATACCTGAATATATAAAAGTGATTCTCTCTTGAAATAAAAAAGATCTTCTCTTGGCTAAATCATCCTGTTTCTATAATGTTTTTGGATGTTTTATAATCCCCATGGAACCCTGTGTTTCTGAAGTACTATAGCATCATATTTGAAGCATTCTAGCATCAATCTTTGGACAAAAATCTTTCCATCATGGAGCTTTAGTGCAGTTAGAGAAAGAATTAGTAGGTATACCCTATTTTCCAAATCATATAAAATCATAAAGCAAACTAGAAGTCAGAAAGAAAAAAATGATTACATATGACACTTACAGGATGCCCATCTGGGAAAATAGGCTGAAAATGGAGCACAGGTCAAGGTCAATAATTAGCTTGGTAATATAGGTCACCAAAGAAAAGCCTAAACTGGAAGTCAGGGAAAAAGGCAGAGGGATGGAATACTAGGGTTCAGGGGTTGTTTGACCATAAGTAGCTCAATGCCTACAGGTTCAATGGTGTTGTTACTCCATAGAAAGAGAAACTAGGAGTAATACCTCCTGGGCTGGTGAGAGAGCAATAAGAGGCAAGGGTACAATGCAAGCACAAGGTCAGAACCTTGTGGTTTGGACAGTGTGCTGCTGCCCGGGCTTCTCTCTGATATCCATTCATTAACCTGAAGGTGTGCCTCTGCTGGTCTTCATTTAGGTGCCATCCATGCTATGTAAAACAGAATGTGTTCCATGATTCACTCCTGGTGAATTCGGCCCCTCACTTCCCCTAGTTTGCACCATCTCTCTAACTAGCAAAGCAAAATCTTATCACAAGGTTCTTATTTAAGAAATTACATAAAACTGTAGCTTAATAGAATGAAGAAAGTTCTGTGGTTTGGTTTAGATCAGGATTTGAAAAGAGAGAACATACATACAAATCCCTTCCTTATAAAAGGGCAAAATATCTGGATGTTAAAAGCTATCATTCATTGAACTTTTAAAATGTTAATAAAACCATTAAGCTTTTAAATCAGTATTTTGTCTATTATACTCACTACTCACTATTCACTACTCATTGTGTAAATGACCCATAGTTGTTTTATGCACTCATCTACTGATGGACACTTGGGCTGCTTCCATATCTTTGGATATATTCCCAGAAGTAGGATCACAGGGTCAGAAGGCAGATCCATTTTTAATTTTAAACTCTTCTGCAAACTGAATTTGATCAAAGAATTTCATTTTCAACCTTTGTTTAAATGATTTAATAGATAGCTTACAATCTAAATTTTCATTGTTAGGCATTTTTAAGCTTTGTTTTTAAAACACAATATCCATTTTATTTTTTCCAGTATATCCAACTTAACTTTCATAAATTTACAACTATTTTTGCAAACCTCTATCTGATGTCTTTTGTGTCCACTTTTTCATATTGAAAGGCTGAGTGTAGGCTACTGAGCAGTATGCT
Source organism: Desmodus rotundus (assembly GCF_022682495.2). NCBI lineage: Eukaryota > Metazoa > Chordata > Mammalia > Chiroptera > Phyllostomidae > Desmodus > Desmodus rotundus. The sequence goes on along the minus strand of NC_071392.1, from coordinate 54,512,984 downwards.
CAGAGACAACTTGCTTGATTGTATATGTTCAAGTATTTGAAATTACCTGAGGACATAATACATATCTCAACATCAAGCAAACTTTCGTTAAATTGTTACTTTTCTATTAACTCTTAATTCATTTGACTCTTAAAACACTTAAAGAACACCTCCTAGGTAGGGGGCACTCAGTATATAGTCCCTAAGTCACTTTTATTCCAATAAAAACAATGTGGTAATTTTCATAAGGGAGGAGTGGATAATTGGATATGACTAAAGAAGAGATGTTTTTTGACAGTTTGCTAGGGTGGCAAGTAGGAGAAAAATATTCCAGATATGTGCACAAAATGTTATAAAATAATATCTTAGGGTATAAATTTGGTTCAGCTCTTGGATTTTATTTGTGACCCATATTTGTAATGGAAATTAGTTTTGTGGTTTCCAAAATTGATCAGATAATATAGTTTCAGAAGTTAGGCACTACTTTTGGAATGATAATGAAATGTTCTACCCCAAGACCTAGAACAGTACCTAGCACATGATGGGTATTTAATCAATATTTGTTGAATAACTAGGTGACTGGATCATTAAAGGTTCAGTTAGGAGAAGCAGAAGGCTTGTATTGGACACATAAAGCCCCTGATAAATACATTGGGTAGTTCTCAGTGTCTGATAAGCATCACTGAGTTCAGCAGAATACTTCTATTTGAGAAGAGTCACCTCCATAATAATTTGACTATGGTTAGATAGATGGTCACTAAAAAGCACAAGTTTGGAGGGGAATTCATTTTTGCTCTTTCAATAACCTAAGTGTTTCAACCTATGAAATTAAGCTGGCTGATTGGCATTAGATATTTAGAATACCCTAGAATAGTCATTTTGAGTACAATGTGAATTCAAGTTTTAGAGTGATGGGGCTGATTCAGTTATTTAATATTTGTATTTGAAATTGGATTTACAGCATCCATGTATTCCAAATTTATTTTCTTAAAGAGAATATTTGGTTATATCCATATTAAACAAGAAGAATTTTGTAATCAATAACAGTAAGAGATATAGTATATGATATCAAACAAAAGTTTGATGCTATAGCTAAAAAGCACATAATATAGATCCCAGTTTGTTAAGAGGCAATTTAGAGTTCAAAAATTCTGTCCTGACCAACTCATGATATTAAAATTTCCTATTACCTATTGAGCATTTCTTTGGGAGGCACATGTTAGGGGCTTTATTTGTATTATCTCTCATTTTAAATGGAGCTGTTGCTACATACATTTAAAATGATGAACTGCTGTACAAATAGAAGAGTGATGCCCCAAATCACACACAAAGTATCAAAGACTTTGTGGACATTTGCATATTTTTTAAATTTGTGCTTTGGTTTTGAGTCTAGAAAGTATGGTTAACTCTGTATGTCACTTACCTAAAGACCTCGCCTCCAGATACCAACACATAGGGTAATACGGCTTCAGCATATGAGCTTTGAGAGGACATATTTTAGCTCATAGCAGGTCACAAAGGACAGTAGTTGGCATATCATAAGCTCTCAATATATACTTAGTGAAAAGGGGAGAGAAAGACAGAGAGAGAAAGAAGGGAGGGAAGGAGGGAGGATCTCTGTGTCCCTTTGGAGGTTGCCAAATTACAACTGGAACCCAGAATAGAGAAAGTGTCCCAGCATCAAAGTAAGTATGGCCTTCCCAAGCTAAGAGATAAGCTGCTAAGAAATCAAGGCTACAAATGAAGAAGACAGCACAGTGGTGTTTAGAATTCTCCAAAGTGATACAGAAGCCAGCATGTTATACAGCCCACTTCTGGGCCTACCACAGCAAAGCTCTGACTTTTTTTCAATGTCACTGTCAAGCAGGACCAGCTGCATAATTTTCAGGACTCAGTAAAAATGAGAATATTCAAAAAACAAGGAGGAGTGTCATTAAAACTACTAAAATATGAAGCCTTTTCTTTTTTTACAGTTTTTCTCAACTTGCTGTGTTGTTTTTATTTGCTATTTCATGTTCAAAAGCAAGGGGAATTTAAATCTTTTATTATTAGCATGAATTTTACTATTGTGTAATGTAAGTTTTAGATGCAAATATAGGATCATTTAACTTCTAGTCAAAATCACCAAAATTATACCATTCCATGTCTCACATATGCATATACATTTCATTCTTTCATTTAAATCCTCACCCAAGGATATTCTTAGAGAGAGGAAGCAGGAGAGAGAGAGGGAGAAATATCACTTGGACATCTCCTATACACACCTCAACTGGGAATCAAACTGGCAACCCAATTATTTGGTACATGGGACAACACTCCAACCAGCTGAGGTATTTCACTTTTACCAGAATAGTAAAATTTCTGCACAAAACTAACTCAACTATTTTTATTTACTTATTTTTTATGTGCGAATTTCACCAGTACTCTCTACCTTTAGCTTATTGATGAGTAAGGAAGTACAGAAAGGAAAAAGATACATAGGTTGCCCTAATTTTCCCTTTTCTCTGTGTCATCATTTTCAGTGTGATTGGCTACCACAGTAAAGTACCACGAGTAAGAAGGTATGGGAGATTTTTTGGTTGTTTGTGTCTTAGAACACTACTGCTTCTTTCTGTTTTGAGCAGAAAGCATGGCCTCTCGGGACTGTCAATGCCTCCAAATAATACACTTATCTTGTCCTCACAATGAGCCTCATCAAACACCCATACATCATGGGTCCAATGGAATTCTGTGATCATGGTCCATCTGGATGCTATAGGAGAACGGAATGGTAGGGAACCCATCATCATGCTGCCTTGTCCCATTGAACTTCACTGCAAAGCAGAAGTTCACATTCAATGATAAGATGGATGAGGGATGAAAAAGATGATAAGGGTGGGGAAGGGAGGACCAAGACTAAGTCAGTTATCTGAAATTCTATATATTCTTTCTTTATCTCATTTTACCCTATAGATTTTAATATTTATTAAATATAGAGAGCACTTTTTCTATTTCCTCCCTGAAGTACATTGTTCAAAAGCAGCCTGCAATGGCCACAATACGAAGCTTTTTTGCCCATTTTCCTAGCTAAGATTAACAAGGTTCAGTCAGTCATGGGGCTGAGATGAGGCACAGCAGACTGGCTGCTCTGTAGTCTTATACACAGAATTTTACCGTTGGTAGAGCCACGCATCTTCATTTAATGATTTGTTATTTTATACAGATCACATGAATTGAAGTACTAAATAAATTGTTAGATTAGGAAACATCAGAACTTTTTTGTTTTGGCTGGCATCAAAAAGGCTTTTGAAAGAAATATTAAAGATGGCAGCAGAGTAGGTAGAAATTGCATTTGCCTGCTCCCTGAAATATATCAGCTAAAGTACAAACCAATCAACCTAAATAACCATCTGAAGACTATTAGATGAATGGAAGCCTTATAAGAAAGGATTACAGGTGAACCCTTATCAAGACTAATAGGAAGGGTTGGAGATGCTAAAGGGGTTGATCGGCTCAAATCACTTGTGGTGGGAGAGAACCTAGAGAGGTATCTTTGTTGAGGAGGTTCCCTCCACAAGAGCAAAGGGCATCAGCACCAAACCAGGTTCCCTAGCCTGGACTACTAGAACCAGCAAGAAAAGCCCATATAATATCTAGCTACAAATTTCAGTGGAGATTCTACCTGCCCTGGTGAGAAGAAGGACAGCTCTCTTGAAGGGCCAGTGTACAGAATTTCAGCCATGGCTTGGCAGAGAGATGGCAGCTCAGAGTGGTCTGGAGTCTTAAAAGGAGAAATTGAGTGGTGTGGCTGTGGGGAGGGGAAGCAAGTGTCCCTGTGATGGGTCTCTCTCCACACCACCAAAAGACACCATCTTTCCTGGGTCAAGCATCCCCCTCCATACATCAGCCTAGGGAGTAGCAACAGCAGACACTGTCCTGCAGGAATCACTTCTGGTGGACAAGTTTCAGGCAGATTCCTGCTCTGCCAGAGGTACAACCCTTATTAAAAAGCTCTCAAAACCCTGGCTGGTGTGGCTCCATGGATTGAGTGCCAGACTGTGAAGCAAAGGGTTGCCAATTTGATTCCCAGTATAGGGCACATGTCTGGGTTGTGCACCAGGTCCCCAGTAGGGGGCACACGGCAGGCAACCACACATTAATGTTTCTTTTCCTTTCTCCCTCCTGTCCCCTCTCTCTAAAAATAAGTAAATAAAATATTTTTTTTTTAAAAAAAAAGCTCTCAAAGAGGTTTAAGCAGTCTCAAACAGTGCCAGAATCACAGAGGAAGAGACTAAGTTGCAGGGCTGGTGGGCAGAGCCATTTTCTTTCATGTACCTGAGCATGAACCTATAAGTTCCTATGCCAAGTCCTTCTTCTACATGGCCAAACAAAAGTTTGTTTTAGCAGGGTGAACTCTGTTGGCTTCATTCTGAAAACTGCTTGAAACCATGTCCCAACATGAAGGCCCACAAATCTCAGGCAGCTAGCAGCTGGTGTTGGTGATTCCTGAGATGTTTGCTGAGTGGTTTCAGACACAGCATGGGCACAGAATATTAATCTATATCAACCTGCTACCTCCTACCTGGTGACTCACTAAGAACCTATCTCATACAATAAGCAAATTGTCAGAGACTCTTTCAGTGACAAAGACTAATAGGCAGCCAGCAGGTAGAGGCAGCTATTGGGTGCTTTGGGCCTTTTGCTGACCTGCCACAGGGCTCAGAGCTGGTGGAAGCTGACCTTGGTACACAGCTTGGCAACTGCCACATGCATTCAGGTCCAGCAAAGGCAGCCACAAACTATGGGTCATTTGGTAGCCCCCTATAGGTAGCTCAAGACTGATTACAGGCAGTATCTGAATTGCACCAGTGTCTCTCCCAAGCAACCCCAGAACCAACACACATGGTGAGCTTCAGACAACACCAAAGTACAATTCAATTAGCTCCATAGGTGGCACACCCAAAAGGAGATTGCAGCATGTATCAGAACCTGCTGGGGCCAAACCCACTTTTGGGGGGAAGCTTCTGAACAGCAGCTCATACACTGTGATGAAGATCAATCCTCATAGTCAGCTAGGCTGAGGGTCAGCCACAGACAAGCCAAAAGCAATCAAGACTCAACTATAAGAGGAGGGCTCACATAATGTACACAAAGGACCTTCTTGGAGCACCTAACTCAGATGACAAAGGAGATTGTGCCACTGAGTCCCACAAGATAACTACTACATATGGCCACCATAACAAGATAGAGAGACACAGCAGATCTACTTAACACACACACACACACACAAACAAATACAGGGAGGCAGCTAAAATGGGGAGTCAAAAAAACATGACCCAAACAGACAGAAGAGATCCCCCAGAAAAGAACTAAATGAAGTGGAGGCAACCAAGTTACCAGATGCAGAGTTCTAAACAATGGTCAGAAAGATGCTTAAAGAACTCAGGTAAAGAATGGAGAACTTAAATAAAGAGATAGTAAGCATAAAAGGAAACACAGAAGCCATACAAAAGAATCATTAAAGAATGAGGAATATGACATCTGAAATGAAGAATATACTAGAAGAAATCAACTTCAGGTTAGATAAAGCAGAGAACTGAATTAGAAGACAAGATAGCAGAAAACACCCAAGCAGAGAAGCAAAGATAAAAGAACTTTTAAAAATGAGGAAAGTCTAAGGGATCGCTGGGGCAACAGTAACCATAACAATATTGAGACATAGAGATACCAGAAGGAGAAGAGAAAGAGTAAGAAATTGAGAACTTATTTGAAGAAATAATGACTGAAATTTTTCCTAACCTGAGGAGGGAAAAAGACACTTAAGTTCAAGAAGTTAAGAGAATTCCAAACAAATTGAAGCAAAGGAGGACTACACCAAGACACATCATAATTAAACTGAAAAGGTTAAATACAGAGACATTGAAATAAAGAACAAATTGACAGTAACCAGAGGGGACGTGGGAGGGGGATAACAGGGGAAAGAAGGGTAAGGGTCATCAAAGAACACGTATAAAGGACCCATGGACAAAGACAATGCAGGGGTAGGATTAAGTGTGGGAGGTGGGGGTGGGTGGGGCTGGGGAGAATGGTGGGAGGGAAAGGGGGAAAGTTATAGCTGAACAACAATAAAAAAAGATTTTTTTAATTGCCTCAGTATGGAATTGGCCACTCAATATGAGCAATTTACAGAGGCCAGAAAATGTGTCAAAAAGATCAACTTCACAAATAACCAGAGATGCAAATGAGAGTAATATTGATTTTTCACTCACCACATTGAAATAGATTTTTTAAAAATGAATTTCAATACTAGAGGGACTAAATTTTATGAGCAGTCTTATATACTCCTGAAGGAAGTGTGAATTTAGGTAACCTTTCTATAAAGCAATTTTCAAAATTTATACTTACTAGAAACTTATCCCATGGTATAACGATGTAACTCAGTAATCTATTAAATTTTTTAAAGAGAAAACATAAAGGGTTAAATACAAAAAGAGAACCTTAAAAGCAACAAGAGAAAGACAAGTACCTATAAGGGGATTCCCACAAGGCTGTCAGGTGATTTCTCAACAGAAACTTTTAGGCCAGAAGGTATTGGCAGGAAATATTTGAAGTAATAATAAACAAGAACCTACAACCAAGACTACACTACTCAGCAAGGATATCATTTAAAATTGAAGTAAAAATACAAAGCTTCTCAGACAAAAAAAATCTAAAGAAGTTCATTACCAACAAACCAATATTACAAAAATTGTTAAAAGGACTTCTGTAATAAGAAAAATAATTTTAAAAAGAGAAAGGAACATGATTATAAAAAATAAAATGACAATAAATATGTACATATCATAATCACTTTAAAAGTAAATGGATTAAATCTCCAATCAAAAGACTGAGAGGATAATAAAACAAGACCCATAGATATACTGTCTACAAGAGACTGACATCAGAATAAAAGATACATGCAGGCTGAAAGTAAAAGAATGGAAGAGGATGTTTCATGCAAATAAAAATGAAAAAAGAATGCTAAATAGCACTAATTACATCGGACAAAACAGACTTTAAAACAAAGTCTACAACAGGAGACAAAAAAGGTCATTACATAATAATAAAGGGATCAATCCAACAAGAGAATATAACCCTTATAAATATTTACGCATCCAAAATGGTAGCACCTAAATATGTAAACTAAATATTGATAGATATAAAAGCAGATATTAATAGTAATACAGTAATAGTAGAGGACTTTAATACCCCATTGACATGAATGGGTAGACCTTCCAGATAGAAAATCAACAAGGAAACAGAGGTATTTTTTTCTTAGTTTTTGTTTATTATTATTATTATTATTATTATTATTATTATTTTACTTCTTTTATTGTTGTTCAAGTACAGTTGTCTCCATTTTCCCTCCACCACTCCCTTTGCCCTGCCATCCCCACCTCCCACCCCTGATCCCACCCCCCATTATTTTTTTCCATGTGTCTCATTTTACAGATGTTCCTGAAATCCCTTCCCCCTTTTTATCCCATTACCCCCTCCAACCTCCCTTCCTGGTTAATGTCAGTTTGTTCTTTATTTCCATGTCTCTGGTTATATTCTGTTTGTTTGTTTTCTTTGTTGATTACATTCCAGTTAAAGGTGAAACCATATGGTATTTGTCTTTCACTGCCTGACTTATTTCACTTAGCATAATGCTCTCCAGTTCCATCCATGCTGTCACAAAGGGTAAGAGCTCCTTGTTTCTTTCTGTTGTGTAATAGTCCATCATGTAAATGTACCATAGTTTCTTGATCCATTCATTTACTGATGGGCACTCGGGTTGCTTCCAGCACTTGGTTATTGTAAATTGTGCTGCTATGAACACTGGGATGCATAGGTTCTTTTGAATTGGTATTTCAAGGTTCTTAGGACATAATCCCAGTAGTGGAATTTCTGGATCAAAAGGCAGTTCCACTTTTAATTTTTGAGGAAATTCCATACTATTTTTACAGTGGCTGCACCAGTCTGCATTCCCACCAACAGTGCACTAGGGTTCTCTTTTCTCTACATTCTCTCCAACACTTATTTGTTCATTTGTTTATAATGACCATTCTCACTTTGTGAAGTGGTATCTCATTTTGGTTTCAATTTGCATCTTTCTGATGGCTGGTTATGCTGAGCATCTTTTGGGACCTCTGTATGTCCTTGTTGGAAAAATGGCTGTTCGAGTTCTTTGCTAATTTTGGGGACCTCTGTATGTCCTTGTTGGAAAAGTGTCTGTTCAAGTCCTTTGCTCATTTTTTACTTGAGATGTTTGTTTTCTTGGAGTGGAGTCATGTGAGCTCTTTATATATTTTGGAAATCAAACATTTGTGTGAGATATCATTGGCAAATATATTTTCTCATATTGTTGGTTCTTTTTTCATTTTAATGCTATTTTCTTTAGCCATGCAGAATTTTTTTAATTTAATGAGGTCCTATTTGTTTATTCTTTCCTTTATGTCCCTTTCTCAAGGGGACATATAGGTGAAAATATTGCTGCGTGGAATATCTGAGATTCTCTTGCCTGTGTTCTCCTCTAGAACTTTTATGGTATCACAACTTATATTTAAGTCTTTTATACACCTTGAATTTATTTTTGTGTATGGTGTAAGTAGGTGGTTGAGTTTAACTTTTTTGCATGTAGTTGTCCAGATTTCCCATAACCATTTGTTGAAGAGGCTATTTTTACACCATTTTATGTTTCTGCCCGCTATGTTGAATATTAATTGACCATAGAGACTTGGGTTTATTTCTGGACTCTCTATTCTGTTCCACTGGTCCATGTCTGTTCTTATGCCAGTACCAGGCTGGGAAACAGTGGTCTTAAATGACATATTAGACTGGATGGTTTTAATAGAAATTTTCAGAGCATCAAACCTTAAAACTGCAGGAGATATATATATATATATATATGTATATATATATATACATATATATATATACATATATATATATTTCAATTGTACATAAAACATTTTTCAGAATAGACAAAATGTTATTCCACAAATTGAGCCTCAATAAATTTAATAAGATTGCAATCATATCAAGCATCTTCTCTGATCACAATGGTATGAAACTGGAAAACAATTATAAGAAAACAAAACTAAAAATCATACAAACATGTACATGGAAGTTAAATAATATGTCAGTAAACAATAAATGGATTAACAATGAGATCAAGGAAGAAATCAAAAGATACCTTTAGGCAAATGAAAATAAAATCACAGCAATCCAAAATATGAGACACAGCAAAAGCAGTTCTAAGAGGAAAATTCATAACAATAGATGCCTACACCAAGAAACAAGTACAATCTTAAATTCACAATCTCACCTTTCACCTAAAGAAACAGGAAGGCACAGCATAAAAAAACCAAAGTGAGTAGAAGGAACAACATAATATGAGTAGAAATAAAATAAAATCTAAGAAAACAATCAAAAGATTGATACAACCAAGAACTGGTTCTTTGAAAATATAAATTCTTAACAAGACTCATCAAGAAAAAAAAAGAAAAAGTATCAAAAAAATAAATCAGAAATGAAAGAGAAGTGACAAATGACATTATAGAAATACAAAAGACTAGAAAAATATTTTGAACAATTACATGCCAACAAATTGGACATTCTGGAAGAAATGGATACATTCCTAGGAACATACAAGCTCCCCAAAATAATCAAAGGAATCAGAAAATATGAACAGACCAGTTACATCCAACAATATTGAAGCAGTACTAGAAATAACAACAACAAACAAATAAACAGAAAAAAACCTTCTAATAAACAAAATTCCAGGATGTAATGAATTCCAGGACAGATGAATTTTACCAAACGTTCAAAATAGAACTAACACCTGTCATTCTCAAACTATTCCAAGAAATCCAAAACTAGATAAAGAAACTATGAAGAAAAAAATTATAGGCCAATATCCCTGATGAACATAGATGCATAAACAGTGAACAAAATATTAGCAAATCAAATTCAGCAATATGTTAAAAAGATCACATACCATGATCAAGTGGGATTTATTTCTGGGATGCAAGGCTGTTTCGACATGCACAAATCAATTAGCATGTTATATCACATAAACAAACTTAAGTATAGAAATCATATGATCAAATTAATAGACAGAGAAAAACATTAGAAAAAATTCAACACCCATATATTATAAAAATTGTCAGTAAAGTGGGAATAAAGCAAACATACCTCAACATACTAAAACCATATGACATACACACAGCCAGCATCATACTTAACAGGTAAAAACTGAAAGCATTTTCTGTAAGATCAAGAACAAGGCATGAATGTTCACTCTCACCACTCTTATTCAACATGCTACTGGAGGTGCTAACTGCAGAAATCAGACAAGAAATAAAAGGCAACAAAATTAGGAAGAAAGAAGTAAAACTGTCATTATCTGCATATAACATAGTACTGTTTATAGAGAAGCCTAAAATTCCACCTAAAAAGTACAAGAACTGATAAGTGAATTCAATAAAGTAGCAGAATATACATTAATATTCAGAAATTGGTTGCATTTTTATACACCAATAATGAACTATCAGAAAGTTAAACTAAGAAAACAATCCTATTTACACTACATAAAAAAAATACCTAGGAATATATTTAATCAAGGAAGTAAAAGACCTGTATTCAGAAAATTATAAGACATTGAAAAAAGAAATTGAAGAAGATACAAATAAGTTGAAGCACATACTACGTTCATAGTTAGAAAGAATTAATGTCATTAAAATGTCCATACTACCCAAAGATTCAATGCAATTCTTACCAAAATACCAATGGTGTTTTCCACAGAACTAGGACAAGAAATCCATAAAATTTCTACAGAAACACCAAAGACCTCGAATAGCAACACCAATCTTGAAAAACAAAGTGAGAGTTATCACGCTACCCAATATCAAACTGTTAGAACAGCATAGTATAACTATGCTGTTATCAAAACAGCATGGTACTAGCATAAAAACAAACACATAGATCAGTGGAGCCAAATAGAGAGCCCAGGAATGAATACATGCCTACATGGTCAATTAATATATGACAAAGGAGCTAAGAATATACAATGCAGTAAAGATAATGTACTAAAAAAATGTTGTTAGGAAAATTGGACAGATATGTGCAAAAAATAAAACAACTTCTAATATCATATACAAGAATAAACTCAAAATGGATTTAAGACTTATATGTAGAGCCTTAAACCATAAAACTCCTAGAAGAAAACATAGTAAAATCACTGGCATTTCTCTTAGCAATACATTTTGTGACATATCTGCTTGGGAAAGGAAACAAAAGAAAAGATAAACAAATGGGACTGCATCAAACTAAAAATGGTTCCTCAAAAAATTAAAAATGAAAATATATTATGAATGAGTGATTCTACTTCTGTTTATATATACAAAAAAATTCAAAACAGTATTTTGAAAGAATATATGCACCCCTATGCACATTACCATTTTGTTTACAATAGCCAAAATATGGAATCAAACCTAGTACCCATCAATAAATAAGTGGATAAAAAAGTGGTGGTACTTATATACAATGGAACATTACTCAGCCATTCAAAAGAATAACATCTTATCTTTTGCAAAAAAGAAATCTTACCTTTTGCAACAATATGAATGTACCTAGAGAGTGTTACGGTAAGTGAAATAAATCAGTCAGGAAAAGACAAATAATATTATTTCATTATATGTAAAATCTAAAGAACAATATAAATGAACAAACAAAACAGAAATTCACTCATAGATACAGAGAACAGACTGATGGTTGCCAGAAGAGAGGATGGGTGTTGGGGGACTGGGTAAATAGATGAAGAAATTAAGAAGTACAAATTTGAAGTTACAGAGTAGTCACAGGGATATAAATTACAACATAAGGAATATAGTCATTAACAATGTAATAATAATATATGGTCCCTGGTAGGTAATAAAAATATCAGAGGAAAACTTTGTAAAGTATATAATTGTCTAACTGCTATTGTATACACCTGAACTAATACAGGATAATATTGAATGTGAACTGTAATTGAAAAACAAAAAAAGTCTCTTATAATTAACACTCTTAAAGGAAGAAATATTTTAAATTAAAGATATATGGTTAGACAAATAACCCGTGCCCTATAATAATAATCTTTGATAATTATTGCTTAACAGAAACTAAAGAATTGGTGCATTTCCATGCATAAATATTTACAACTAGTTTACTTGCACAAATAGCATTACACAGAAGATATATTTTTATTTAAATATTATATTAAGAAAATCTTTTTTTAAAAAGGATTCCAATACACTTTACATCACATATAAATATAAGGTAGCATGTGTAAACTCTTTAAAGAGCTTGCTAAATATTCTTTTAATAAGAAATGCTGAGAAAAGTAGTCATATCTTATCAAAACAATCTAAGAAATCTTAAGAATGCTGCTTTTGTCATAATACATAAATATACAGGAACATGAACAAGAATCCAAGTAAAGAAATAGTTCTTATTCATAGATTGACAGTTTTCTTATCACACCAGCCTGAAATAACATATAATAGTGTGTGAATGTACACTGGAATTTCTAAAAGCAGCTTTTCAGATAAATGTAATGTAAGAAGGGTTTTAACTCTCTTCTTTGAATTCTGGAGGATGGGGTCTTCTGGGGATAAAAGGGAAAAATATCTCTGGTTATATTTTGCTTACAGGGGTGGGGGGAGAGGGATAAGGAGGGAAAATAGGGGAAGGGTCACCTAGGAACATATATAAAGGACACATGGACAAAGCCAAAGGGATAGGATTGAAAGTGGAGGGGGGGAATGGTAGGAAGAAAATGGAGACAACTGTATTTGAACAACATTTTTTTTTAAAGGGAAAGGTATAAACTTTTTTATTGTATTTTTCTCCATTACCATTTATCCCCCTTATACCCTTCTTGCAATCTCTATTCTTGATACAATTTGTTGTATATATTTGTTCAGCTATACTAATTTTATAACCACCATATGCAGGTTCTGTGGAAACAATGAGGGCCTTGACAAATACACCCACTCTGCCTTCAGAAACCTCAGTGCACATGCCATACACAATATTTTCAAGGAGATTATCAGGTAAGTTAAAGGTATTTAGCAACACTATATAGATGAACCTAACAAAACCAAGTATCAGGTGTCAGGGAAATCTTCCAGGAGGAAGAGATATCAAAACTAAGGGGCCAGGAATAAGTAAGACATAACTAGGCTTTGAGTGTGAGAGTTGAGAAGGCTTAATCAGTAGAAATCTTGAGAAATTCTTTCTCGACATGGCTTCCTTAATTTTTATTAATATGAGCTGAGACTACTTTTAGATGATCAGCAAAGGATTGACTAAATTAGTAGAAATTTATAGGACTAAAACAGTTAGTGTTTGTTAAGATATTGTAAGTATTGGTTTGAAATTTGAATATGTGTAAATGATGAATGAGATTGAATCAGAGAGATAAGCCAGCTAGGCACACAGTGGGGACCAGTAGGAATGACAGCTACCTTTGAGTGAGCTTCAGGGAAAGGAAGTACAGTTCCTCTTTTCTGGGACATGCCTTCTGGCTTCCAGAAACTCTCTTTCTTCTGGGTGAGGGAGTTGACAATAAATGAAGCTTATGAGTTGGACCTGAATGTCTTTCTTGTTCTTACATGCAACTAAAGCAATCTAAAACACCCCTGTATTGAGGCCTATGACTCAATTAATCAGAGTATTAATTGGGATTCTCCAGGAAAATATATATATTGGAATTGGCTCATGCAATCATGAAGGCTGAGTTCCATTATCTGCCATCTACAAACTGGAGAACCAAGAAAGCCAGTGGTATAATTCAGTTTGGCTCTGAGGGCCTGAGAATCAGGGGATCTGATGGTGTAAGTCCCAGTTCCAGTCCACACCCTGAGAACCAAGAGAACCTATGTCTGAAGGCAGGAGAAGATGGATATCATGGCAACAAGGAGCAAATTCACCCTTTCTTAGCCTTTGTGTTCTATTCAGGCCCTCAGCCAGCTGGATGAAGCTCACACACACTGGGATAGGTGGTTTTCTGAATGAATAATATTACCATATTGTGCACCCCTCTCATTAAATATATTTCTATATATTTTATTTTATAATTGTGTTGAAAAATAAAAATATTATTTCTATTATAGTTTTAAACTGGTTATTGCTGGTATGAGAAAGCTAATGAACTTATTTTGTTGGCTTATAATTACTTAGAAGAAATTCATTTCTTCCAGACCAAGAATGTGTTTCTTTTGCTTTCATACATGTATGATAGTTTCAATGAGTATAGAATTCTATGTTCAGAATATTTTTTTCATTGCAAACTGCAGGTATAACTCAACGGTCAACAGCATTTATCATTACTGAGATGTCTGATACTAACCTGTTTCTTTAGTAACTTATTTTTCTTTCCCTGTTGTATTCCTACAGAATATTTACACTACCAGAAATTAAAATATTTCAGCCAAGTATATTTATGTCCAATTCTATTTATTATTTTTTTCCTTTGGCATATCACAAATAACAAATTTTCAAATAAGGGAGGTTTTAAAAAAATTGATTTAATAATTTTTGCTGCTTTTCCATGTGCCTTGTGAATAACATAAATTTTTAGTGTAAAAATGTTTATCTATTAGGTATTTTTTTCTTGTCTCTTTCCTTTCATCAGAATTATCTCATGCTTTTTCTTCAAGGAACAGAAGACTTTTGAGAGGTGCCCTTCTATTTTACTAATTTAATTTTCTAAAGTGTTGAATCTACTCTTCACTGCCTTTATTGCATTTTAATTTAGTAAATTAAAATAATTTGGAAGCAAATTTTATTTTTTATAATGGATGTAGCATCAATTTAAAATATATTTTAAAAATCATTTTCCTTTTAATCTTTTAGTAGGTTTATTGTTTATTCCTGGGGGTATTTAGGAATAAATACCTAAACGTATTTAGTAGTGAGGGAACTATAACAGAAGGATCCCTTGCTGAGACTTATTTATGGCGAGGATCCAGAGTTAGCTGGCTATCACCTACTTCTCTACCTGGTGTGATTTCCTAGCAGGTAGAACCTATAGTAATGCTCCCACATCAGTCAACAGCCCTCCTTTGCCAAATGAAAGGCAGAGCTGCTACTTCCTAAAGTTTTGACTAATGGAAAGACACTTTAAATTTGTTTATTGTAATCATATTTCTGGCAATAGCTCAAACATAGTTGGGATGTTGCTCCCCTTCTCCAATTTTAAACAACTGCTCTTAAATGGAGCTCACTGTCTTAATGTTCTTGCTTTAGTTAGGACACCATCCAGGCAAAGTATAGGGCAGGCTGAGAGCTGCAGTCTACAGTTCTAAGTATGGTAAGTGTAAAATTAGAATTTCCCCTATGGCCTTACCTAACCTACAGTTATTTCAGCCTCCTTCTCTTTTATAGTATGGGCGTTTGTGAGTTTCTGTCCTTTTAAGTTCTACATAGGCTTTTCCTTTATTCAAGTCAGGCTGGTTGATTTTCACCTAGGTTAGGGTTCACTTGAATTCCACATTCCTTTATGTTTTTATTTTCCCTCCCTTTCTTCTTTCCTCCCTCCATCCATCCTTCCCTCCCTTCCTTTCTCTTTCCTCCTTCTTTCACTCTTTCTTTCTTTCTTTCTTTCTTTCTTTCTTTCTTTCTTTCTTTCTTTCTTTCTTTCGTATACTTATTGCAATCTTTCTCTATTCTTATATTTGTCATTTCAATGGGAACATTAGAGAAGAGAATGTTTTGTGGCATCAAATTGTTATCTTAACCAGAAGTCTACATTTATGCATTAATTTTATACTTTACTCTAATTAGCTTTAAATAGAAAAATGATTTTATACCAACAACCTGAACAAAATAAAGAGAAAGAGAAAGTAGGGCAGAAGGAAGGGAGGGAGGGAGGGAGTTTTGAAGGAAAAGAGGGAGTAAGAGAAGGAGGAAACAAAAAAATACCCAGACAAGAAAGCTATAAAAACACCCCAGTAGTTGGCAAATCTACTATAATTAAACTTTTTCTAAATGACAAGTTTTATAACCAATAAAAGCAGTGGTGGATACCTTGTAATATTAAAATATTTTGAAGGAAAAGTTACAGTAAAGTGATGTATTAATGTATGTCTAAGTGCACTATCCAAAATAAATCCCCCTATCCACCAAATTCACCTTATGGGTTTACAACAAATCGAAGTCAGTGCTAACCTTTAAGTAACCTCATGTTGATGTCTTTGGTCTTCATGGAAAAAAACAAAACTGGAGTAGCTTTTATTTAAAAGTTTCTCTTTCCACAGCATGACAACTTGTTAAGGTGTTGCAGACAAAGACAATCCCTCCAGCTTTACAATATAATTTTAGATTACAAAACTGCAATTAAAAATGGATAGAGCAAGTCTGGACACTCTTACAAAGCTCTGTGGCTCATTGGCAGGAGGACTCTTGGAAGGCAGGTTGGTGTCCTGCAGCAGTTCACTGCGTTGGATGGACTCACACACTCCCTAGCATAGCTCCAGCTGTCCTCCCTTTACACATGGCCACCTGGCCATCCATTACAAATGAAAAAAATCCTCTTGAAGTTTACTTGTAAACAAACAACACCATTGAAAATTTAAGTTTGAAGTAGTTTACTAAATTATGTTATACTATGATGCAGTCATTAAAAATGCTTATAAAGAAATTTTAATATAAAATTCTAATAATATGAGAAAATTCTATAACACACAAAACATAAAGATTATGTAGAGAAGATAGATAAAGCAACTGTGTAAAACAAAATGATTAAAAAACAGTGAAAGAGAATATACTAACATGTTAATAGCCATTTTCTTAAGAAGGTGGTAGTATGCATAATAATTTATATCTCTAAATTTCTAGAAAATTCACTTTGTGACAATTTGTATTTTAGTAGCATAATAACTTTAAGTTTTTAATAACATGAAATGTCAAGTAGATAGTAGAATATTATAAAAGTATCTACAGAGTATCATTTCCACTAAATATAATGTATAAATAGGACATGGTTAAAATATGGGAAAAAGTTAATAGCAATTCTCTTCTCTAGGTGAAATAAAGAATGAATATATTAAGTTTATATTACATAATAAAACTTAAGTAAGAAAGAGGAGAAACAAGAAAACCACTATATTCCTAATACCCCTAATAAACAAGTGTGCTTCAAATACTTTGGATAAAATTTATAGTTGTCTTCAGAAAAGTTGTCTTCAAAAAATAAAGATTTTTACATATTTTGAGATAACATATTTCATACTAATTCACAAATGGCAAAAAGTTTCTCAAAAATATCCTCATCCTAAGCTGAAGTCAGCCCAAATAAAATGAAGTCTGTGAGAAGAAGAAAAATAAAATAAGTCTAGCCAAAGGCATATCAATAAAAACAAGGATATTGGCATAACTCTGGGTTGCAAAGAAAATGTATTGTGAATATACACTTAAAATGGAGGGCCCCTACTGCTTTCTTTCTCTACTTAAAAAAATTGTTTTCTATTTGTTTACAGCCTTTGGAAAGACATTTGGTTGCACAGAGATAGAGGAATAGTTGGATAACCTTCTAATTCTCATAGAAATTGAGACAATATGCTCTGTGATTCCACTGTCCAAGGAGTTCATTGTTAACAAAATGTGTATTTGCATATCACCTGGATAGGTGTCCTGGTGGGTGTGTTAGTTGGTGAGAGAGCAAGGTCAGGGAATGGCTTGAATTAGGAAGTATTGTTCTTTCCAAAGGAAGGAAGTGCAAATGGACGTGCAAACATCTGGTGGAGTCACCAAACCATCCAAATCAGTTATTTTTTTACATATATGCAGAAACCTGTGGTGACTTGATCATTTGTATGGAACTATACAGAACTTCTATCTGAAACAAACAAAAACGTGAAACTGAGTTATCCACTAGAAAAGACTAAGACACAGAGGACAAAGATAAAATGCAAAAAGCTAATTATATTTAAAAATGTCAGGCATGGACCATAACTCTACTAGTTATTTACATAATAGAAAGGAGAAAATAAATATTGAATCCTATTCTTTATGTTTCCATAACTCTGTAAGTAAAAAAAATCTTTATTTAATTTTGAGTAATTATTTTTTCTGGAAGGGAGATGTTTTAAGAAAATACTGGTGAACTTCCAATCAAAATGATGGAGTAGGTAAAGTCTGTGCCCAAGTTTTCACATGATCACATCACTGTAACAAATAAATTATAGAACGAGAATCACTGAGAACCACCTAAAGACTGGCTAAACAGAATTCTGATAACTAAGAATATAAAGAACAAGCCACATCAAACTGGAAGGAGAGGGAGAGATGCAGAACAGTCAGGTCCCACACATACAGTGTAGCAATTAAGAACTGAGAGGAATATCTTGGCTGTGTAGGTACACCCTGAGGAGTGAGGGGTCCCAGCCCCACCCTGGGTTTCCCACCCTTCTAGAATAGTAGTCCGCATAACATCTAGCTTTAAAAAACAGTGGGGATTGTCTCTGCAAAAGACAAAGGGCTGCTAGATACTGAAGTGCTGCTCTTAAAGGGGCTATGCACAGATTCATACACTCATGACCTCACTCACTCTAAGCTCCAGTAGAGGGGAAGCTGCCCCAAACACACCAGAAACATATGGGGAGGAAATAAATTGATTAACTTCAGGGTAAGGGCTGGAGGGACAGGGTTTGAGGCAACTCTCTCCTGATATGAATGCTCTGGCAAGCATTCATATTATCATTCATTGTTTTTGGTTCTTATTTTTTGCTAGTGTTCACGTCTCACCTAGCCAGAGACAAATCTGTGCTCTCCATTAACTGGGCTAAAAGAGTTTGCCCCATCTCTGGGGATTCCCTGAGATCATGCCCATATACACCAAAGTTGCTCACACTGCCAGAACCTCTTTCAAGTATTCTACACACTAGCCATTTAATTTGGCTCAGAGTACAGCCTCATTTAAAGGTCCACAAATACCAAAAAGGGAGGGGCTGGCCTTGTCAGCTGCATTGTAGCTCCTGCCAAGTGGATCCAAACAAAACAAAACAAGCTACTGGTCTGTCTGACCTTGCTCTATAACTCTAATGAGGTGGCCTCCCACCTGGCACAGGTGGTGGCCATGCTTGGCCTGTAATGTAACTCCAAGTAAGTGACCACAAGCACAACACAAGTTGTTCTTGGCCTTAGCTTCACAGTGTCCACAAAAGGGTCCCTTTAAATGGCAAAATTTAAAGACAAAGAGAGAATCCTAGAGGCAGCAAGGGAGAAACAGGAAGTAACATACAAGGGAGCCCCGATAAGGCTAGCAGCTGACTTCTCAACAGAAACATTAGAAGCCAGAAGGGAATGGCAAGATATATTCCAAGTAATGAAAACCAAAGGCTTACAACCTAGACTACTCTATCCAGCAAGGTTTTCAGTTAAAATGGAGGGCCAAATAGGGAGTTTCCCAGACAAAAGAAGACTAAAAGAATACACCTCCACAAAACCAGCATTGCAAGATATGCTAAAGGGACTCCTTTAAGAAGAGGAAGAAAAAACAGTGAGAGCGAAAGGAAGAAAGGTACAAAGGGAATAAAATGGCAATGAATAAGTACCTATCAATAATAAAATTAAATGTAAATGGATTAAATGCTCCAAACATAGGATAGCTGAATGGAAAAGAAAACATGACCTGCATGTATGCTGCCCACAAGAGACCCACCTCAGAACAAAAGACCTAGACAGATTGAAAGTAAAGGGCTGGCAAAAAATATTCCATGCAAACAGACAGGAAAAAACAAAATACTAGGGAAGCAATACATACATCTGACAAAGTAGGCTTCAAAATAAAGGCCATAAAAAGAGACCCCGAAGGTCACTTCACAATACTCAAAGGAGGAATCCATCAAGAAGACATAAACATTTATAAATATATATTTACCCAACATAGGAGCACTCAAGTATGTAAGAAAAATTTTGGAATATTTCAAGAAAGATATAGACAGCAACACACTTACACTAGGGAATTTTAACACTCCACTGTCAAAAATGGATACATTCTCCAATCAAAATATCAACAAGGATATTGCAGCACTGAACAATACCCTGGATCAAATGGACTTAACTGTTATATATAGAAACTTTCATCCCAAAGAAGCAAAATGCACATTCTTTTCAAATGCACATGGAAAATTTTCAGATAGACCACATGATAAGACACAAAACAAGCCTCAACACATTCAAGAAAATTAAAATTATATCAAGCATCTTCTCAGACAACAAGAGCCTGAAACTAGAAACCAACCTCTAGGAAAAAAAAAAATCAAAACCACTCAAATTCAAGGAGATTGAATAGCACGATATTGAACAAATGAATGGGTTAAGGATGAGGTCAAGGAAGAAATCAAAAAGTTTCTGGAAACAAATGAACATGAACTCAAATAATCCAAAATGTTAGGGGCACCGAGAAGGCAGTTCTGAAAGGGAAGTTCATAGTGATACAGGCTTACCTAAAAATGATAGAAACATGTCAAATAAACAACCTAACCTTAAATCTACAACAACAGGAGGAACAACCACAAAGACAGCCCAGAGCAAGCAGAAGGAAGGAAATAACCAAGATCAGAGCACAATTAAATGACATAGACACTAAAAGTACAATTCTAAGAATCAATAAATTCAGGAGCTGGTTCTTCAAAAAGATAAACAAAATTTACAAGCCTTTAAGCAGGCTCACCAAGAAAAAAATAGAGAGGACCCAAATAAACACAATCAGAAATGAAAATGGAGAGATTACAACTGATACCACAGAAATACAAAGGATTGTAAGAAATTACTATGAAAAACTATATGCCAAGATATTTGAAAACCTAAGTGAAATGGACAAATTTCTAGAAAAATATAATCTTCCAAAACTCAATGAAGAAGAACCAGAAAGCCTGAACATATCAATAACAGCTGAGGAAAGCGAAGCAGTAATCCAAAAACAGGCCCCCCACAAAAGCCATCGAACCAATGGTTTCACAGGAGAATTTTACAAAACATTTGAGGAAGAGCTAACCCCTATTCTTCATAGAGTATTCCAAAAAATCCAAGAAGATGGAAGACTCCCAAGCTCTTTTTTTGAAGCCAGCATCATCCTAATCCCAAAATCAAATAACGACACAAAAAAAGAAAGAATACAACAGGCCAATATCGCTAATGAACATAGATACTAAGATTCTCAACAAAATATTGGTAAAGTACATGCCTCAACACATTAAGAAGATCATACACCATGATCAAGTGGGACTCATCCCAGGGATGGAAGCTTGGTACAATATTCACAAATGAATAAACATAATACATCACACAAACAAAAGGGAAGACAAAAATAACAGGATTATATCAATATATACCAAAAAAGCATTTGACAAGTTGCAGTGCTCATTTATGATAAACGCACTCAGCAAAGTGGGAATAGAGGAAACATTCCTCAGCATAATAAAGGCCATAAACGAGAGACCTACAGCCAACATTATACTCAATGGACAAAAACAAAAAGCTTTCCCACTAAGATCAGGAACAAGACAAGGACATGTGTTTTCACCACTTCTATTCAACATAGTATTGGAAGTCCTAGCCACAGCACTTACACAAGAAAAAGAAATAAAAGGCATCCAAACTGGAATGGAGGAAGTAAAACTCTTATTGTTTGCAGATGACATGATAGTATACTACAAAACCCTACAGACCCCACCCAAAAACTACTCTTCCTAATTAGTGAATTTGGCAAAACATCGGAATACAAAGTCAACGTTCAGGAATTGAAGGCATTTTTGTACACCAACAATGAAATATCAGAAACAAAAATCAGGGGCAAAAAATCCCATTTGCTATAGCAACAAGAAAAATAAAGTACCTAGGAATAAATGTAACCCCAGAGGTAAAAGACCTGTACTCAGAAAACTACACAACACTGAAGAAAGAAATTAAGGAAGACACAAATAAATGGAAGCATATACCATGTTCATGGATTGGAAGAATTAACATCATCAAAATGTCCATACCACCCAAAGCAATTTATATATTCAACACAATTCCTATTAAAATAACAATGACATATTTCATGGATATAGAACAAACATTTCAAAAGTTTATATGGAACCATAAACGACCCCGAATAGCCACAAAAACTTTAATAAAGAAGAACAAGGTAGGAGGGATCATAATACCTGATGTCAAACTTTATTGCAAGGCCATGGTAATCAAAACAGTCTGGTATTGGCATAATAACAGACACATATATCAATGGAAGAGAACAGAGAGCCCAGAAATAAACCCAAGTCTCTATGGTCAATTAAAAATCAACAAAGGATGCAGAAGTGTAAAATGGAGTTAAAATAGCCTCTTCAACAAATGGTGATGGGAGATCTGGACAGCTACATGCAAAAAAATGAAACTTGAACACTAACTTACACCATACACAAAAATAAACTCAAGATGAATAAAGGACTTAAATATAAGTTGTGATACCATAATGTCCTAGAGGAGAACATAGGCAGGAATATCTCAGATATTTCACCCTTCAGTGTATTCACTGATATATCCCCTAGAGCAAGGGACAAAGAGGAAAGAATAAACAAATGGGATCTCATCAACATAAAAAAAAAACCTTCTGCATGGCTAAAGAAAATATTAGCAAAATGAAAAGGGAACCAACTGTAATGGAAAATATATTTGTCAATGATAATACATCCGACAAGGGTTTGATCTCTAAAATATATAAAGAACTCACATGACTCCACTCCAGGAATTCAAGAAATTCAATTAAATAATGGGCAAAAGAACTGAACAGGCACTTCACCAAGGAGGACATACTGAGGGCCCAGAGACATATGAAAGTTTGCTCAGCATCACCAGCCATCAAAAGAGATGCAAATTAAAACCACAATGAGATACCACCTCACACAGATCAGAATGGCCATCATAAAGAAATCAACAAACAATAAGTGCTGGCAGGGTGGTGGAGAAAATGGAACCCTAGTGCACTGTTGGTGGGAATGCAATCTCATCCAGCCTCTTAGGAAAACAGTATGTTGTTTCCTCAAGAAAGTAAAAATGGAATTACCTTTTGACCCTGCAATTTCACTGCTGGATTTATACCCTAAGAATCTCGAAACACTAGTTCAGAAGAGCTTATGCACCCCATTGTTCATAGCAGCACAGTTTACAATAGCCAAGTGGTAGAAGCAGCTTAGGTGCCCATCAATAAATGAATGGATCAATAACCTATGATACATTTACAAAATGGAATACTATGCAGCAGAAAGAAAGAAGGAGCTCCTATCCTTTGCAACAACCTGGATGGAACTGGAAAGTATTATGATCAGTGAAGTAAGCCAGGCGGTGAAAGACAAAAACCATATGACCTCACTTATAAGTGGAACTTAATTAAGAAAACAAAATGGCAAGCAAAATATATCCATAGACATTGAAATCAACAACAAACTGACAGTAACCAGAGAGGATGGGGGAGGGAAATAATGTGGGAATAAAGGGAAAGCTATGTAAATGAACATGTATGAGGGACCCATGGCAGAGCCCAGGGTGAGTGGGATTGAGGGTGGAGGTGGGCGTTGGTGAGGTGGGGAAAGTGGTGGTGGGAAATTGGAGACAACTGTATTCTAACATCATTTTTAAAAAGTGAAAAAGATAAAAGAAAAAAAAGGAATCCCCCTACAAAAAAGACACAGACTGAATGTAAGGTTATAGAAAAAGACATTTTGTGTAAATAAAAAAAAAATTTTCATAGCAATATTCAATGAAGATAAAATAGACTTTTTTAATTTTTTAAAATTATTTTTATTTTTTTATTGTTCAAGTACAGTTGTAAAAGGGGGACAACTCTACTTGAAGACAAAATAGAGTTTAAATAAAGGATATAACAAGAGACAAAGAAAGGCATATCATGATGATAAAGGTATATATCCAAAAAAGAGAATATAACTTGTATGTCTGTTTAGCCAATGTATGTGACCCTCAATATATAAAACAAATAATGATAAACATAAAGGGAGAGATAGGACTTTTACAATAATAGTAGGGGACTTTAACACCCCATTGACATCAATGACTAGGTCATCTAAACAGAAAAATCAACAAGGAAACATTATCTTTAAATGATATATTAGACACTTTGAGCTAATGGAAATTATTAGGACATTTTACCCAAAAGCAACAGAATATACATTCTTTTCAAGTGTACACAAAACATTTTCTAGGTTAGACCACATATTAGGGCACAAAACAAGTTTCAATAAATTGTTGGTATGGTATCAAAACCATACCAACAATTTTCTCACATCACAATGGGATGAAACTAGAAATTAAGTACAGGAAGAAAAATGGAAGCAATAGATTTTTGAGGGGATTAAAAATATGTTTCTAAACAACCAAAGTATCAAATTACAAATCAAACATGAAATCAAAAACCTTGAGAAAATTGAAAACAGAAGTATAATCTTACAAAATTTATGGGATACAGGAAAAGCAATTATAAGAGGACCGTTTATGGATACATGAAGAAGCAAGACAAGCTCTAACTAAACAATCTAAATTTATACTGTAAGAAACTAGAAAAAAAAACAAAGTGAGTAGAGGAAAAAATTAATAAAGATCAGAATGGAAATTGTGGAAATAGAAAATATCAAAACAATAGAAAACATTAATGAAACTAAGAGCTGGTTCCTTGATAGGATAAAACTGACAAACCTCCAACAAAACTCATTAAGCCAAAGTGAGAGAGGGACTAAATACATAAAATCACAAATAAAAATAAGTGATAATGGAAACCTAAAAATACAAAAGATTATAAGAAAATACTACAAATAATTATATACTGACAAAATAGACAACCTAGAAGCAATGGATACATTCCCAAAAATATACACTCTTCCAAGACTGAATCAGGAAAAAGTAGAAAATCTGTACAGACCAATAACTACCAGCAAAATTAAATCAGTAATCAAACATACAACATACAAAAACTCCCAACATACAAAAGTCAGGATCAGAGGCTCCATAAGTAAATTTTATCAAACATTTAAAAAAATAATCAATTACTATCCTTCTCAAACTAGTCAAAATTGAAGTAGACGAGATACTTTCAAACTCATTTTTGGAAGTGAACATTATAGTGATGACAAAACCAGAAAAAGTCGCTACAAAAAAGAAAGAGAGAGAGAGTGAAAAGAATCATAGGTCAATATCCCTGATGAAATTACATGCAAAAATTCACAACAATATATAAGCAAATTCAGCAATACATTAAAAAGACAATACACCATGTTCAAGTGGAGTTTCTTCCTAGGATGAAAGTTTGGTTCAATATCTTCAAATCAATTAACATGATACACCACATAATCAAAGTGAAGGATAAAGTTTACATGATCATATCAATAGATGCAGAAAAATAACTTGACAGAATTCAACATCCATTTATGATACAAACTTGTGGCAGTGAGGATAGAGGGAACTTACATCAACATAATAAAGACCACATATGACAAACCCACAGCTAACTTCATACTCAATGGTAGGAAGCTGAAAACTCTTTCTTTAAGATTAGGAATAGTACTAGAAAGGCCACTTTTAGAACTTTCATTTAACATAGTATTGGAATTCCTGACCATAGCAATCGGAAAAGAAAAAGGAATGAAGGTATCCAAATTAGAAAGGAAAAAGTAAAACTGTCATTCTTTACAGAGGACATGATACAGTAGAGAACCCTAAAGATTCCACCCCCAACCAAAACAAAAAAATCTCTACTAGAACTGATAAAAGAATTCAGTAAAGTAGCAAGAAACAAAATAAATATACAAAAATCAGTTGCATTTCATACACCAATAACAAATTATCAGAAAGAGAAATTAAGAACATAATCTTCTATAATTGTATCAAAAAAGAGTAAAATACCTAGAAATAAATTTAACCAAAGAAATAAGAGGTCTGTACACAATCAACTATAAGACATTAAAAAAATCAAAGACATAAATAAGGGAAAAGATATACCATTCTAATGTATAGGAAGAGTTAATAACATCAAAATGTCCATATTCCACAAAGCAATCTATAGACACATGTAATTCACATTAAATACCAATGACACTTTTCTGGAAGTAACACAAATAACCTAAAATTTACATGGAACCACAAAAGAGACAAATAGCCAATGCAATATTGAGAAAGTGCAAAGTTGGAGGTATAACACTACCTAAGATCAAACTATACTACAAAAATGTAGTAATTAAAGCAGCATGGCACTGGAACAAAAACTGATACATAGATCAATGGAACAAAATAGAAAGCCCAGAAATAAACCCACACTTGAATGGTCAATTAATCTAAGACAAAGAAGGCAAAAATATACAAGTGAGAAAAGACAGTCTTTTTAATAAATGATGTTGGGAAAACTAGACAAATACATGCAAAAAAATCAGTCTAGACCACTCTATTACACCATATACAATAATGAACTCAAAATGGATTAAAGGCTTAAATGTAAGACTCAAAGCCATAAAACTCCTAGAACAAAACATAGGCAGTAAACTCTATGACATTGCTCTTAGACAAAATTTTTTTGACATGTCTTCTCAGGCAAGGGCAACAAACAAACAGAAACAACCGAGTCTATCAACCTAAAAGGTTGTTTCACAGTGAAGAAAAACATCAACAAAACAAAAACACCAACCAACTGATATAAAGAAGGTATTCACAAATTAGCACTATCATCAGATAAAGGTTTAATAGTTAAATATATCAGAAATTCATACAATGTAACATACAAAAAAAGAAAACAATCAAATTAAAAAAGGCAGAGGACCTGAACAGATATTTCTCCAAATAAGACACCCAGATAGCCAACAGACATATGAAAAGAAGCTCAACATCATTAATCATCAGGGAAATGCAAATGAAAACCACAATGAGATATTACCTCACATATGTCACAATGACTATCACTAGTAATTGACAAATAATTTTTGGTGAGAATGTGGAGAAAAAAGAACACATGCACTATACATGGGATAGTAAATTGGTGCAGGCACTATGGAAAACAGTATGGAAATTCCTCAAAAAACTAAAAACAGAATTACCATATGAATAAGCAATTCCACTTCTAGGTGTTTATCAAAAGAAATCCAAAACACTGATTTGAAAAGATATATGTACCCCAATGTTTATTGAAGAATTATTTACAATAACCAAGATATGGAAGCTACCTAAATGTCCATCAATGCCTGAGTGGATAAAGAAGTGTGTACACATAATGGACTGCAGTCAAATCTCAGTTCTCGAATGTCTCCCATTTGAAATAGTTCGTTTCTCAATTAAGTTGTTCATGGAAAAAAAAATGTCTCAGCTGTTGAACAAAACTTCAGTTCTTGACCCAACAACACTTTTATGCTGATACCTGTGTGATCATTCATGTGTCTCTCAGGCGACCAGTAAAAGGGGGAATGTGCATTATTAACATCTCAGGGAATTGTACTGTAAATAATTTTGTGGTTTTTTTATTTCATTGCTGCTTACTATTAATAAATACATACAATAAGTCACCATGGGTCCTGAGAAGGTTGTGATAGCAGCAAAATGAAAATGAAAGTTGTGAAAATAACAATAGAGCTTAAAAAAGAAATAATTACAAAGTATGATAAAGGTGTTTGCCTGTTTGATCTGGCTACTGAGTATGGCATTGACAATTAGCACAATTTTAAAACATGAAGAATGCTGATGTTTCTAAGGGTATAAAAGTGCTCACAAAACAACAATCACAGGCAAGTGAACAGGTAGGAAAAATGTTGTTGATTTAAATAAACAAGAAGCAGGTAGCCAGTTATAGCATTTTGGAGGCAATGATGTGTGAAAAAGTGAAGATGCTGCATGCTGACCTCCTGAAAGACAACCCTGGAAGGAGGACTGAAAATGATTCATTTAAGGATAGTAAGGAGTGACTCCATAACTTTTGGAAGAAAAGCGGCATTCATAGTATAGTGAGGCATGGGGAGGCTGCCAGTTCTAACAAAGTAGCTGCTGATAATTTCGTAGCAGAATTTTAAGAATACATAGAGGCCAAGGGATTTGTTCCCCAACAAGTACTCAATTGTAATGAGACAGGACTCTTCTGGAAGAAAATGCCAAAGAGAACCTACATAGAGGAGTAGAAGTCATTTCCAGGACACAAGCCAGTGAAAGACAGGCTGATGTAACTGTTGTGTGGGACTGTGAGTGGGTACTTTACATGGAAGCCCCAAATCATCTTCCATTCTGAAAACACATGATTTTTCAAGAAAAAATAATGTCAGGAAAATCAAGTTGAATGTGATGCAGAGGGCTAATACCAAAGCTTGGATAACCAGGCAATTTTTTTATTGAGTAGATTTATGAAGTGTTTGTCCCAAGTGTAAAGAAATACTCCAGGAAAAACAGTTGCCACACAGGGCACTTCATGTAATGGACAATGTTACTGCCCACCCTCCAGGATTGGAGGCCAAGTTGGTGGGGAATACAGCTTCATCACTGTAAGGTTCTTGCCATCTAACATAACTCCTTTCATCAGTGCATGTATCAGCAAGTCATTTCTACTTTTAAGAAACTCTACATGAAATCTTGTTTCAGAGATATTTTGGGATGACCTGTGAAACTAATTTAATATAAGGGAGTTCTGTAAGGAACATTTTACTAGTAATAGCCTCACTTGCTTGAGGCTCATAGACAAAGTATGTGGGGCAGTGTCTTCCAGGACCATGCAAATAGCCTGGAAGAAACTGTGACCTTAGTGTATTTCTGAAAGAGACTTTGAGGGTTTTGAGGATGAGCCTATATCTGTTGTGGAGGACATTGTGTTTCTTGGCTTGGAGGTGGATGATGATGATGATGTGGAGGAATTGGTGCAGGACCATCACACTGAGCTGACCACCAAGGAACTCCCAGATCTTCAGAAGGAGCAGCACTGAGGAGCTTTCTTCAGAGGATGAGAAGGGAAGGGAGGTAATTCTTACTTCACTAATCACCCTGACAATGAAGTAGCAAATTGTGCAATAATCTTTTTCAATGACAATACAGTGTTTCACTTCATGCAAATGTTAAAATGCAGGCAAAAACAAACATCACTGGGTAGGTTTCAAGTGAGATATAGGCCCAGTTACCCTGAAGCCAGCTCTAGTAGAGCAAAGAGACCAAAGGAATGGAGAAAAAAAAAAAAACAGGACAGTTACTTGATGTTTTTATGGAACATCTTTTATAGAAGGGAACTCCCCTTCTAAACAATAACATCTGTCCATCCTTCCACTCTATATTAAGTCATCAATAGCTCTCACCATTAAAGGTAAGTTTTAGTGTGTATATAAATTTTCATTTTCTTACTGTATATTTCATTTCTTTTTTGTCAAATTTTCATTTATGTTTTATCTCCTTTTTATTTTGAAATGTTTATTTGTATATTAAACATTATATTAGACATGTACTGTATATAAGAAAGGCTAAAACAAGGGATCATTTGGGGGTCTGGAATGGATTAATTCAATTTAAATTATTTTAATGGGAAAAAATGATTCAGTCTTCAAACAAATTGTTTCTCAAACAGCTTTCCAGAGCAAATTAAGTTTGAGAATCAAGGTTCCACTGTATTAGTCATAAAAAGAATAAATTCTTACTGTTTTCAGAAACATCATAGCAACTTTTATTATGACTTTATACTCATTAACTCAAATTTCATGATAATAACATGGATTAATGGGGAAGATAATGAAAATGTCACAATTTTCTCATTAGTGCTTAATCAGAGAAATTATACATATTTAAAGAAAAATTCAAAATGATTACATTTCAAAATTCAAAAAAAGAATCTTCATTATACCATTTCTTTTTTTTAAATTTGTTTTTATTTTTAATTACAGTGGACATTTAATATTATATTAATTTCATGTGTACAGCATAGTGGTTAGATATTTATATAACTTATAAAATTATTCTTCACTAAGTTTACAACCCACCTGACACCATACATAGTTATTACAATATACTGATTATATTCCCTATGCTGTGCTTTACCTCCCCATAATTATTTTCTAATTGCCAATTTGTACTTCTTAATTCTTTCCCCTTTTACCCCACCCTCAATCCCCTTCCCATTTGGTGACCATCAGATTTTTTCTTTATATCTGTAAATCTATTTCTGTTTTGTTTGATTACTTTGTTTTATAGTTTCTACATATAAGTAAAATCATATGGTACCTTCTTTCTCTGTATGACTTACATCATTTAGCATAATACTCCCTAGGTCCATCTGTGTTGTCACAAATAAAAGTATTTTATGACCAAGTAATAATATTCCATTGTACCACTTATTCCTCCATTAGTTTTTGATTGCAGCATTTAATCCATTTAAATTGAAAGTAATTAGTGATGGGTTTGCACTTATTGCTATTTAATTAATTATTTTTGTAATTCTGTGTGCCTTTCTTATCCTCTTGCTCTCTTGTATGTTGATGACTTTCTACATAATGTTTAAGTTTCTTTCTCTTTATTTTCTTTTATCTCAGAGTTTGGTTTGTGGTTTTCATGAACTTCTTTTTATGATATACCATGTTTACAGCAATCTCTTTAAGTTGATTTTTAATTAAGCTCTAACACATTCTAAATCACTATAATTACTCATCTCTGCTAATTCATATTTTTCATTATTTCTGTTAATTTATCTTTGTTATTGCTGTTCAAGTACAATTATCTCTATTTTCCCCCTACCACTCCCCCCAATACCAGCCATCTCCACTTCCCACCCTCAATCTTACCCCCCTCTGGCTTTGTCCATGTCTCCTTTATACATGTTCCTTGACAACCCTTCCCCCTTTCCCCCCATTATCCCCTTCCACTTCCCCTCTGGTTACTGTCAGTTTGTTCTTAATTTCAATGTCTCTGGTTATATTTTGCTGGCTTGTTTGTTTTGGTTATTAGGATCCACTAATAGGTGAGATCACATAGTACTTGTTTTTCACCACCTGGCTTATTTCACCCAGTATAATGTTCTTCTGATCCATGCAAGCTGCCACAAAGGGTAAGAGCTCCTTCTTTCTTTCTGCTGCTGAGTATTCCATCATGAAAATGTACCATAGCTTTTTGATCCATTCTTTTACAGATGGGCACATAGGTGGCTTGCAGAACTTGGCTACTGTAAATTGTGCTGCTATGAACATTGTTGGGATGCATAGGTTCTTCTGAATTGGTGTTTCAGGATTCTTAGGGTATAGCCCAGCAATGGAATTGCAGGGTCAAAGGGCAGTACCATTTTTACTTTTACGAGGAAATTCCATACTTTTTTCACAGTGGCTGCACCAGTCTGCATTCCTACCAACAGGGTACTAGGATTCCCTTTTCTCTCCAACTTTACCAGCACTTGTTTTTTGCTGATTTATGATGGCCATTCTGACTGCTATGAAGTGGTATCTTTGTGGTTTAATGTGCATCTCTCTGATGGCTACTGATGCTGAGGCTCTTTTCAAGTGTCTCTAGGCCCTCTGTATGTCCTACTTTGAGAAGTGTCTCTTCAGGTCCTTTACCCATTTTTTGATTGGGTTGTTTGTCTTCCTGGAGTGGAGTTGTGTGAGTTCTTTATATATTTTGAAGATCAAACCTTTGTCTGAGGTATCATTTGCAAATATATTTTCCCATATATTTGGTTCTCTTTTCATTTTAATGCTGTTTTCTTTGTCCATGAAGAAGCTTTTTCTTTTGATGAAGTCCCATTTGTTTATTCTTTCCTTTATGTCCCTTGCTTTAGGGGATATATTGGGGAAAAAATTGCTGGGTGGAATGTCTGAGATTTTTCGGCCTATGTTTTACTTAGGACTTTCATGGTGTGGCGACTTATATTTAAGTCTTTTATCCATCTTGAATTTATTTTTGTGTATGGTGTAAGTTGATGGTTGAGTTTCTTTTTTTTTTTTTTTTGCATGTAGCTCTTTAGATCTCCCATCACCATTTGTTGAAGAGGCTATTTTAACTCCATTTTACACTTCTACATCCTTTGTTGATTGTTAATTGATCATAGAGACTTGGGTTTATTTCTGGGCTCTCTGTTCTCTTCCATTGATATATGTGTCTGTTATTATGCCAGTACCAGACTATTTTGATTACCATGGCCTTGTAATAAAGTTTGACATCAGGTATTATGATCTCTCCTACTTTGTTCTTTGTTCTTTGTTCTCAAAATTGCTGTGGCTATTTGGGGTCATTTATGGTTCCATATAAACTTTTGAAATGTTTGTTCTATATCCATGAAATATGTCATTGTTATTTTAATAGGGATTGTGTTGAATATATAAATTGCTTTGGGTAGTATGGACATTTTGATGATGTTAATTCTTCCAATCCATGAACATGGTATATGCTTCCATTTATTTGTGTCTTCCTTAATTTCTTTCTTCAGTGTTGTGTAGTTTTCTGAGTACAGGTCTTTTACCTCTGGGGTTACATTTATTCCTAGGTACTTTATTTTTCTTGTTGCTATAGCAAATGGGACTTTTTTTGCTGATTTCTGTTTCTGATATTGTTGGTGTACAAAAATGCCTTCAACTTCTGAATATTTACTTTGTATCCTGCTGTTCTGACAAATTTACTCTAAGTTGATTAGTTTTTTAGTGGAGTCTATAGGATTTCCTATGTATACTGTCATGTCATCTGCAAACAATTACAGTTTCACTAACTACTTTCCAATTACAGTTTTGTTTTTATTTCTTTTTCTTGTGTAAGTGCTATAGCTAGGACTTCCAACACTCTATTGAATAAAAGTTGTGAAAGCAGACATACTTGTCTTGTCACTGATCTTAGTGTGAAAGTTTTAGGTTTTGTATATTGAATATGATGTTGGCTGTCAATTTCTCATATATGGTCTTAATTATGTTGAGGTATGCTTGTTCTACTCCAACTTGCAGAATGTTTTTTATCACAAATGAGTGCTGTACCTTATCAAATGCTTTTTCTGCATCTATTGATGTGACAATGTGATTTTTATTTCCTTTTGTTTGTGTGATGTATTATGTTAATTCATTTGTGAATATTGTACCATCCTTACACCCTGGGATGAATCCCATTTGATCATGCTATATAATCTTTTAATGTATTGCCATATGTGGTTTGCCAATATTTTGTTGATGATTTTAGTGTCAGTGTTCATCAGCGATATTGTCGCAGAGCTTTATGTCTGAGCCCCGCATCCACCATGGATGAAGAATAAGTCTACCAAGACATGATCTGCTTGGGGAGGAAAGGTGGCCCATCTCTCAAAGGAGAAGGGCCCAGAGCCTTTTCCTCCATGGGCTTTTATTAAGTTAATTCACACAGGAATACAGATAAAGCTCATCAATCATTGTCAGGCAGTAAGGGTTAAACAATACATAACTTACAGAGAACTTTGAGGGCTTATTCTGAGTTATGGTCAATTAGTTAAAGGGCTATAAAATCTTGGGTGCCAGACTCATATCAAGTCTGGACCCTTATCTTTTAAGCTGAGGGTATAAATTAAGTAGGTTTCACAGGATTGAATGTATTTTTTCTTAGGCCTGATTCCCCAGGAAATCTGCCCCTCCCAACACAGGACTGCACTGCCCTCTGTTATTGCTTCAGGCTTAAGTCAGGTAAGGGAAGTAAGGCAGCCAAGAGATTAGGAGACTTCTTGCAGACAGAATGAAGACTCAGGCTATTTCAAAGCTGAGGGGTGAGGGTCCATCACCCCCTATTTCTATAGCCCCCCGAGTCCTTCCCTGTGGGCTTATTCCTGGTGGCCAATGCCTGTCTTAGGTTGTTCCTCCCTTGAGGAATCTTACCAGTCATTGGCTAACTGGTCAAGCTCAAGGCCAAGCAGAGTAAAGTGGGCAGAGATGGCACACATGCCAGGGAGATAAGCTTTGTCTCCTTAGTGGCTTATGGTCCTAACTCTGACTCAGCCTTAACCCTGGGGGGTTACAACTTTTGAAACCAGGCAGGGTGTTTCCCAACACAATATTACTCTCTAGTTTTCTTTCTTTCTTCTGTTTTTTTCTCGTTTGGGGATGAGGATGATTCTGGCTTCATAAAATGATTTTGGGACTCTTCCTTCTTCTTGGATTTTTTTGGAATAGTCTGAGAAGGATAGCTGTTATCTCTTCCTTAAATGTTTTGTAAAATTCTCCTGTGAAACCATCTGGTCCAGGAATTTTTTGTGCTGTGAGTTTTTTAATTACTGCTTCAATTTTGTCAGCTGTTATCAGTCTTTTCAGGCTTTATGTTTCTTCTTCATTCAGTTTTAGATTATATTTTTCTAGAAATTTGTCCATTTCACCCAGGTTTTCCAACTTCTTGGCATATAGTTCTTTGTAGTAATTTCTTATAATCCTTTGTATTTCTGTGGTATCAGTTGTAATCTCTCCTCTTTCATTTCTAATTTTGTTTATTTGAGTCCTGTCTTTTTTTCTTCATGAATCCGCTAAAGACTTGTCAATTTTCTTTATCTTTTCAAAGAACCAGCTTGTGGGTGTATTGATTCTTAAAATTGTTCTTTTAATCTCTATGTTATTTAATTCTATGCTCATCTTGGTTATTTCCTTCCTTCTACTCATTCTAGGCTTT
Source organism: Desmodus rotundus (assembly GCF_022682495.2). Classification (NCBI taxonomy): domain Eukaryota; kingdom Metazoa; phylum Chordata; class Mammalia; order Chiroptera; family Phyllostomidae; genus Desmodus; species Desmodus rotundus. Next base: position 54,478,376 of record NC_071392.1, on the reverse strand, counting down.
ATCTCTTGTTGTTCTTCCAGTTCTTTTAGCATTAGGTTGTTTATTTGTAATGTTTCCATCTTTTTTAGGTAGGCTTGTATTGCTATGAACGTCCCTCTCAGGACTGTCTTTGCTGTGTCTCATAGGTTTGGTACTGTTGTGAGTTCATTTTAATTTGTTTCCAGAAAGTTTTTGATTTCTACCTTGATATCATTCTTAACCCATTCATTGTTTAATAGCATGTTATTCAATCTCCACAAATTTGAGTGTTTTTTTGAGTTTTTTCCTTGAGATTGGCTTCTAGTTTCAGGCCCTGGTTGTCTGACAAAATGCTTGATAATATTTCAATTTCCTTGAATTTTTTGATGGTTGTATTGTGTCCTATCATGTGTCTATCTTTGAAAATGTTCCATGTGCATTTGAAATGAATTTGTATTTTACTTCTTTGGGATGAAAGATTCAATATATATCACTTAAAACCACTTGATCGATGGCATTGTTCAATTCCTCAATATCCTTGTTGATATTTTGTTTGGAAGATCTCTCCATTGTTGACAGTAGGATGTTAAAATCCTCTAGTATAAAGGTGTTGCTGTCTATATCTTTCTTGAAGTCCTCCAAAAATTTTGTTATATATTTAGGTGCTTCTATGTTGGGTGCATATGTTTATAAGGTTTATGTCTTCTTGGTGGATTCTTCCCTTGAGTATTATGACTTGTCTTTACAGGTCTTTTTGTATGACCTTTGTTTTGAAGTCTATGTTGTCTTATGTATATATTGCTACCCCAGCTTTTTTTTTCCTGTCAATTCGCTTGGGATATTTTTTCCAGTCTGTGTAGTCTGTTTTGTTCTGAGGTGGGTCTCTTGCTGGCAGCATATGTGAAGCTCATATTTTCTTATCCATTCAGCTACTCTATGTCTTTTAATTGGAGCATTTAAGCCATTTACATTAAATTTTATTATTGATAGGTACTTATTCATTGCCATTTTACTCCCTTCATACCTATGTTCTCCTCAATCTTTTTCTTCCTCGTCTTAACGCAGTCCCTTTGTCATATCTTGCAGAGTTGGTTTTGTGGGGCTATATTCTTTCAGCCTCCTTTTGTCTGGAAACTCCTTATTTCACCTAACATTTTAATTGAAAGCCTTGTGTATGGAGTAGTCTTGGTTGCAGGCCTTTGGTTTTCATTACTTGGAATATTTCTTGCCACTCCCTTCTGGCTTACTTATTTCCATTCAGAAGTCAGCTGCTAGTCTTATCAGGGCTCCGATGTATGTTACTTCCTGTTTCTCCCTTGCTGCTTTTAAGATTCCCTCTTTGTCTTTGTTTGTTTGTTTGTTTTGGTTTGTTTTGATTTGGTTTTCTTTTCTTTTTGTCATTTTAATTATGAGGTCTTAGAGTGTGCCTCTTTGGGTTCCTCTTGATTGGGACCCTCTTTGCTTCCTGGAGTTTTGTGATTTTTTTTCTCTCATCAAATTAGGGAAGTTTCCCATCATTACTTTTTAAAATAGGTTTTCTATTCCTTTCTCTTCTTCTTCTTCTTCTTCTTCTTCTTCTTCTTCTTCTTGTATCCCTATTATATGAGTATCATTCCATTTCATTTCCGTCCTGCATTTCCTTGAACCCCTCTTCATTCTTTTTGAGTTTTTTTTTACTTTTCTTGCTCTTTCTGGCAGTTTTTTTCTCCTTTGTTCTTCAGCTCACTGACACTATGCTCTGCTTCATGGAACCTTATTTTGATTCCTTCTACTGTGTTCCTCAATTCACAAACTTTATTATTCATTTCCTATTGGCTCTTGTTGATAGTTTCTCTTCCATTTTTTATGTTGATATAGTTTTCAGTAATTTCCTTGTAGTTTCCCTGTAGTTGTTGGTAATTCTCAGCGACCTCATTCAGTTTCTCTATAAACACTGTTTTGAATTCAGTATCTTATAGTTAGTTGACTTGCTTGTATTTCCTTTAGCATTCTTTCTGAGGATTCCTCTTTCCTTTTATGTGGGGTTTGTTCCTCTGTCTTCCCATTGTTTTAGGGACTGTTCTTGTTTGTTTCAGCTTTTTAAATGGATCTGCTTTCACTCCCTGAGTTTGTGGTATTAATCTCTGTGGTAAGAGGCCTGTGAAATTCAGTGGTGTAGTCATTTTGATCTCCTGAACTTGATGCTCTTGGGATACCCTTTATGCCATTTATGTTGGCTTTCTAAATATAATTTGGTTTTGATTGTTGTTGGGTCATTCTTTGGTGAGTCCTTCCCTGAAGCTGGTTGACTGATGATCACTCCACCCAGCACATATTGTATACTGTTGTGCAAGTGCTGCCAGAATAAAACCACAAACTGAGGGAACAAACCCACATCCAAAAAAAAAATCTACCCACCCCCAGCAATCCCACTATCAATAGTAATTGAACCAGTATTAATAAGGAAGTAAGGAGATTAAGACTGTTCAGACTTCCAGCAAAGATGGAGGTGTAGGTACATACACTGTGCTTCCTCACACAACCAAAAGAGGGACAACACCAAATTTAAAAACAAAAAACAACCAGAAATTCCAGAAAACTAAAATATGTAGAAGTCCAAAAACCAAGGAGTTAAAGAAGAAAATTCATCCAGACTGGTAGGAGAGGCAGTGCATACAGCCAGAGCTGAGAGGACTCATGGAAAGGCAGCAGCTGGAGGACCAGGGTGGTCAGTGCCTGGCAGAATGGGCAAGGTGGCAGCTGGTAGAACAGTGGTCCCACATTTGCAAGTGAATAAACCTAGAGGAACAACTGGGGAGAAAGACACACCCTGCAACCCAGCGTTCCAGTGTGGGGAAATAAAACCTTAAAACCTCTGATTGAAAAAACCTGTGGGTGTTGAGGCAGTGGGAAAAACTCCCAGAGTCACTACAGAGCGCACTGTAGAGACCCACAGTGTTCTAGGATGTACACAAAACCACCCAACCAGGAATCAGCATCAGAAGGGCCCGATTTGCTTGTGGGTAACTGGGAAAGTAATTGGAAGCCAGCCGAGAGCTAAGCAAGTGACACTGTTCCCTCCCAGACACCTCCCTCCATACAGCACCACAATGCAGCAACATGGGTTTCTCCAAGCTGGCAAATACCTAAGGCTCTTCCCTTTACTACATAACAGGCCCACTGAGACAAAGAAGGGGGAGGCACAAACGAAATAACAGATGAAAGACCCAGAAAAAACATAACTAGGTGATGAACAGATAGTCAGCCTGTTGGATGCACAGTTCGAAACACTGGTAGTCAGGAAGTTCACAGAATTGGTTGAGTATGGTTGCAAAATAGAGGAAGAACTGAAGGCTATGAAAAGTGAAATAAAGGAAAATGCACAGAGAACCAACAGTGATGGGGAGGAAACCGGGATTCAAATCAATGGTTTGGACCAGAAGGAGGAAATAAACAGTTAACCAGAACAGAATGAAGAAACAAGAATTAAAAAAAAAAAATGAAGAGAGGCTTAAGAACTTCCCAGATAACTTTAAACATTCCAACATCTGAATCATAGCATTGCCAGAAGAAGAAGAGGAAGAGCAAGAAATTGAAAACTTATTTGAAAAAATAATGGAGAACTTCCCCAAGCTAGCAAAGGAAATAGACTTCCAGGAAGTCCAGGAAGCCCAGAGAGTCCCAAAGAAGTTGGACTGAAGGAAGCACACACAAAGGCACATCATAATTACATTACTCGAGATTAAAGATAAGGAGAGGATATTAAAAGCAGCAAGAGAAAAGGATACAGTTACCTACAAAGGAGTTCCCATAAGACTATCAGCTGGTTTCTTGAAATAAATCTTACAGGCAAGAAGGGGCTGGCAAGAAGTATACTAAGTCCTGAAAGGCAAGGACCTACATCCAAGATTAATCTATCCATCAAAGATATCATTTAGAATGGAAGGGTAGATAAAGTGCTTTCTAAATAAGATTAAGATAAAGGAGTTCATCATCACCAACTCATTATTATATGAAATGTTAAAGGGACTTTTCTAAGAAAAAGAAGGTGATCAAAACTATGAACAGTAAAATGACAATAAACACACAACTATCAATAACCAAACCAGAAAAACAAAGGCAAAATCAAACTAAGCAAACAACTAGAACAGGAACAGAATTGTAGAAGTGGAGGTTACATGGGGGGTTATCAGCATGGAGGCAGAGGAGGGATAATGGGGTAAAAGGTATGGGGAATAAGCATAAGTGATAGGTACATAATAGACAGGTGGAGGTTAAGAATAGTATTGGAAATGTAGAAGCCAGAGAACTTATATGCACTACCCATGGACATGAACCATGTAGGGGGGAAATGCTAGAACGGGGGTAGTGCAGGGCAGAGAGGAATAAAGGGCAAAAAGTGGGACAATGGTAATAACATAATGAATAAAATATATTTTTAAAAAACAAAAAATACATTAAGATTATTATAAGACAAGAGAGTAATAATCTGTAGTATAAATTCTAGTGAATTAATGTGCACAAACCTGCTGGATAAGAATTGAATGTTAGAAAGCTATGCAGGAAAGAAAATATCATTAACCATGGAGAAGACCACAGTGGATTTTGTCTTGGTAGCCTCTAATATTTACTATTGTTTTTTTCTTTCTGTATCTGCCTCTGGTGATATCAGATTTTGACCCTGTCTAACCTTACATAGCCTGCTCTGAGACTGCCACAGATCTGCTGTTCATTGCTGTCTCCTTTAGTTGTTAATCTAGTTACTTGGCACTCAGCAGTGAGGCTTAAATCCCATAGGGAAGGGAAAAATCTCTTCTGAGGTGGGGACTATTGTTTCTCCTCAGGCTGCTGCTGCTTGGAGGGTAATAGTCTACCTTAGCAGGATGGCTACTGCTATATGGGGGATGACTCAGCACTGAGATCCCTGAAGCTGCTCTCTCCACTCTCTCCCCAAATCTTCTGTCCCCATTCTCTCCTTAGGTGTCTTTAATCCACTCTGTGCCCACCTTTGACATAGCCCAGGGTAAGTGGCTACAAATAAAAACTTGTGTGTTGGCCCTTTAAACAGCTCTCTGCATCTCCAGCTGTCCATGTCTGACAGAGACCAACCCTGACACTTTTTGTAGTCAGTTCTTATCTGTGTACTGTTTGGGGCTCTGGTGCTCTAAGATAGGGATCCCAGCTTAGAGTTTAGACCTCATCCTTCTCAGGGGGATCCAGCTGGCCACTTAATTATCTGTGTAGCGCTGCTCCCTGTGGATGCCTGACCAGCCCTCTAGAGTCTCCACTGTACTCCTTACCAACCAGGTTGTGCTGAAGCTGATTCTTCTCTTTGTCTGAGGTTATAAGGCTTCTCTCTCACTATTGTTCAGTTGTTTTTTCTGGGTAGTTTCTCCACAATTTAGTTGTAATTCCAGATTGGTCCTGGCAGGAGGCTAGTGTGGCTTCCATTTACTTCTCCACCATCTTGACTCTCCTCTTTTTTCATTATTTTTTACTTCTTATGTCTGTTTTTGTCTGCGTGTAACCTTAATTTATTGTGGTAATTACACATAGTTCATGTACTTTTTCTTCACTTCTGTGCTAGCTTTATGGTTGATTAATCCAATGCTTTTCTTAAGTCATTGTCTTTATCAGTGAGGTTTTTTCTCTATATTTTATTTCTACATTTCATCATTTTTTTTCTTCTCAAAGAAGTTTCTTCATCATTTCTCGTAAACTGTTTTTTTTTTTTATTGTTGCTCAAATACAGTTGTCCCCATTTTACCCCCCAGCACTGTCCCCTGGACCAGTCTACCTCCCACCTTCTATTATACCCTCCTTTGGCTTCATCCATGTGTCCTTTACATATGTTCTTTGAAAACCCTTCTTCTTTCCCCCATTACCCCACCTCCCTTCTGGTTACTGTCAGTTTGTTCTTAATTTCAATGTTTCTAGTTATATTTAGCCTGCTTTTTAATTTTGGTTATTAGTTTCCACTAATAGGTGAGATCACATGGTACTTGTCTTTCTCCACCTGGCTTATTTAACTAAGCATAATGCTTTCCAGATCCATCCATGCTGATGTGAAGGCCTGGAGTTCCTCCTTTCTGCTGCATAGCATTTCATTGTGTAAAGGTCCAATAGCTTTTTTGATCCACTCATTTACCAACAAGCACTTAAATTGCTTCCAGCACCTGACTATTGTAAATAATGCTGCTATGAACTTTGGGGTGCATAGGTACTTTTGAATTTGGTGTTCCAGGATTCTTAGGGTATAATCCCAGCCGTTGAATTGCTGGGTCAAAAAGCAGTTCCATATAGGGAACTTATCCGCATGGCTGTGGCGAACATAGCCCAGCCCCTGATTTCAAAAACCAGCAGGGAGCAAGTCAGCACACAAGAACCCAGCCCATGGATGGGTTTTCCCATGGGGAATCAGCACTTCATGGTAGCTAGGATGCTTTGAGGCTTGCTTTTTGCTAAAACTCCCTCACCCTGAATTTAGGCAGCAAATGTTTACAGCATATCTTTAAAGTAATTTCCTAAAATCTATATTAAACCTCCCAAGGATGAAGTGTAACCAGTTCAACCACCTTTCCCCTTGCATTTGCAAATATCCTTTTTCTTTGGAGTAATTAGCAACATCCTCTCCTTTGTTATCTGTAAAATGTAACCACTTAAAGTGAACTGGTGCATAGTAAATGAGGACCATCCTCCTTGTAATGTGCCCGGAAAAGCAATAAACACCTGTCCAGGCAGGGGTCCGGGCACTCTCTCACTCAGAGGGTGGCCATGCCATCCCTTTTTCTCCACAGGACTTCTGTACTCCATGTGAATTTGTTCATCACAGCCACTGGCCCCACAACACACATACCCCACTGGCCAGAGTCCCCATCAGTTCCATTTTTAGTTTTTTGAGGAAATTCCATACTTTTTCCACAGTGGCTGCACCAGTCTGCATTCCCAACAGCAGTGCGCTAGGATTCCCTTTTCTCCCCAACTTTGCCAACACTTGTTTGACTTATGATGGTCATTCTGACTGGTGTGAAGTGATATCTCATTGTGTTTTTAATGTGCATTCCTCTGATGTCTATTGATGTTCAGCATCCTTTCATATGTCTCTGGGCCCTCTGTATGTCCTCCTCAGAGAAGTGTCTGTTCAGGTCTTTTGCCCATTTTTTAATTGGATTCTTTGTCTTCCTGAGGTGGAGTTGTGTGAGTTCTTTATATATTTTGGAGATCAAACCCTTGTTAGAGGTATCCTTGGCAAATATATATTCCCATTCGATTGGTTCCTTTTACATTTAGCTAATGTTTTCTTTAGCCCTACAGAGACTTTTTATTTTGACAAAGTCCCATTTGTTATTCTTTCCTTCGTGTCCCTTGCTCTAGGGGATATATTGGTGAAAATATTGCTGTGTGCAGTATCTGAGATTGTCCTACCTATGTTCCCCTCTAGGACTGTTATAGCAATATAAAGTATATTACAGTTAAGTTTTTATCCATGTTGAGCTTATTTTTATGTATGGTGTAAGTTACTAGTCAAGCTTCATGTTTTTGCTTGTAGCTGTCCAGATCTCCCAACATCATTTGTTGAAAAAGCTATTTTTATATCATTTTATGTTTCTGCTCCCTTTGTCTAATGTCACTTGACCATAGTGACATGGGTGTATTACTGAACTCTCTTTTCTATTCCATTGATCTATGTGTCTGTTATTGTGCTAGTAGTAGACTGTTTTGATTAAAGTGGCCTTTTAATATAGTTTGATATCAGGTATCAAACTATATCCCTCCTTCTTTGTTCTTCTTCCTCAAGATTGTTGCAGCTATTTGGGGTCATTTATGGTTTCATATAAACTTTTGAAATGATTGTTCTATATCTAAGAAATGTCATTGGTATTTTAATAGGGATTGCATTGAATCTATACATTGCTTTTGGTAGAATGGACATTTTGATGATTTTAATTCTTCCAATCCATGAGCATGGTACATGCTTCCATTTGTTTGTGTCTTCCTTAATTTCTTTCTTCAGTGTTGTGTAGTTTTCTGAGTACAGGTCTTCTACCTCCTTGGTTAGGTTTAGTCCCAGGTACTTTACTTTTTTCTTGCTATAGCAAATGGGTTTTTTTCCTGATTTATTTTTCTGATATTTAATTGTTGGTGTACAAAAATACCTTCAGTTTCTGAATATTGACTTTGTATCCTGCTCTTCTGCCCAATTCTCTTATTAGGTCAAGTAGTGTTTTGGTGGTGTCTATAGGGTTTTCTATGTACATTATCATGTCATCTCTAACAATGACAGTTTTGCTTTATCCTTTTCAATTTGGATGCCTATTATTTTCTTTTCTTCTCTGATTGCTGTGACTAGGACTTCCAGTACTATATTGTATACAACTGATGAAAGCAGACACCCTTGTGTTGTTCTTGATCTTATTAGGAAAACTTTAAGTTTTTTCCCATTGAGTATCATGTTGGCTGTAGTTTTCTCATATATGGCATTTATTTTGTTAATGTATGCTCCCTCTACTCCCATGTTGCTGTGTATTTATGTCATATATGGGTGATGTACCTTATCAAATGCTTTTCCCACATCTATTGATATGATCCTGTGATCTTTCATCTTTCCTTCTATTTGATTTGTGAATATGGTAGCATCCCTGTATCCCTGGGATGATTCTCAATTGATCATGATGTATGATCTTTTTAACTTATAGTTGGATGCAGTTTGCCAATATTTTGCTAAGGATATTAACATCTATGTTCATCAGAGATATTGGCCTGTAGTTTTCTTTATTTGTTATGTCTTTATCTAGTTTTGAGATTAGGATGATGCTGGCTTCATAAAAAGAGTTTGGGTGTCTCCCCTCTTCTTGGATTTTTTTTTTTTTTGGAATAGTATGAGAAGGATGGTGGTTAGCTCCTCTTTAAAAGTTTTTTAAGTCCTCTGTGAAGCTGTCCACTCCAAGGCTATTGTGTTCTGGGAGTTTTTTATTACTGCTTCAATTTCACTAGCTGTTATCAGTCCTTTCAAGCTTTCTGCTTCTTCATTCAGTTTTGGACAATTGTATTTTTCTAGAAATTTGTCCTTTTCACCCAGGTTTTCAAGTTTCTTGGCATATAGTTGTTCATAGTAATTTCTTATAATCCTTTGTATTTCTGTGGTATCAGTTGTAATCTCTCCTTTTTCATTTCTGATTTTACCTATTTAGATCCTGTTTTTTTCCTGATGAGTCTTGGCAAACGCATGTTGATTTTGTTTATCTTTTCAAAGAACAAACACCTGTATTTATTGATCCATTGAATTGTTCTTTTATTCTATATGTCATTTAATTCTGCACTGATCCTAGTTATTTCCTTCCTTCCACTTGCTCTAGAGGTTTTTTTGTTTTGTTTTGTTTTGTTTTGTTGTTATTGTTCCTCCAGTTCTCCTAAATGTAGGGTAGGTTGTTTATTTGAAATGTTTCTATATTTTTAGGTAGGTCTGTATTGCTATGAACTTTTCTCTCATGACTGCCTTCTCTGTGTCTCATGGGATTTGGACTTTGTGTGTTCATTTTCATTTGTTTCCAGAAAGTTTTTTACTTCTTCCTTGATCTCATTCCTAATCCATTCATTGTTTAATAACCTGCTATTCAATCTCCACAAATTTGAGTATTTTTGAGGTTTTTTTCCTTGAGGTTGGTTTCTAGTTTCAGTGCCATGTTGTCTGAGAATATGTTTGATATCATTTCAGTTTTCTTGAATTTTTGGCAGGTTGTTTGTGTCCTATCATGTGTCTATCTTTGAAAACGTTCCATGTGCATTTGTAAAGAATGGGTTTTTTACTTTGGGGGGATGAAAGGTTCAATATATATCACTTAAAACCATTTGATCTATGGTATTGTTCAATGCCTCAATATCCTTGTTGATATTTTGCTTGGAAGATCTCTCCATTGTTGACAGTAGAATGTTAAAATCCTTTAGTATAAGGGTGTTGCTGTCAATATCTTTCTTGAAGTCCTCCAAGATTTTCCTTATGTATTTGGGTGTTCCTATGTTGGGTGTATACATGTTTATAATGTTTATGTCTTCTTGATGGATTCTTCTGCTTAATATTATGAAGTGTCTTCTGTGTCTCTTTTTATGGCCTTTGTTTTGAAGTCTATTCTGTCTTATATAATTATTGCTACTATGGATTTTTCCTCTCCATTTGCTTTGAATATTTTTTCCAACCCTTCACTTTCAATCTGTGTAGGTCTTTTGTTCTGAGGTCTTTTGTGCCTATAAGATACCCACCATCTGTGTGGGTCATGTTTTCTTATCCTTCAGCTACCCTATATCTTTTGATTGGAGCATTGAATCTATTTATATTTAAGGTTATTGTTGATAGGTACTTATTAATTTTTCCTCCTTTGTACCTGTGTTCCTCTCTCTCACTCTTTTTCTTCCTCTTCTTAAAGCAGTCCCTTTAGCATATGTAGCAGTGCTGTTTTGGTGGGGGTGTATTCTTTAACCTTTTTTTTTTTTTTGTCTGGGGAACTTATTTCACCTTCCATTTTAATTGACAGCCTCACTGTGTAGAATAGAATTGGTTGCAGGCCTTTGCTTTTCATTACTTGGAATATTTCTTGCCATTCCCTTCTGGATTATAGTGTTTCTGCTACCATTATCAAAGCTCAGTTGTATGTTACTTCCTGTTTCTCCCTTCCTGCCCTTAAAATTGTCTCTTTGTTAAAATTTGTTATTTTAATTATGATGTTTCTTGAAGTAGGTTCTTGGGGTTCATCTTGATTGGGACCCTCTGTGCTTCTAGAACTTGCAAGACTTTTCCTCTCTGCAGGTTAGGGAAGTAGTCTGTTGTTATTATTTTCAAACAGGTTTTCTATCTCTTGCTCATTTTTTTCTCCTCTGTCATTCTTATGATTTGAATGTTGTCGCATTTCATGTTGCCCTGCAGTTCCCTTAAGCTAAGTTCAAATTTTTTTAGTCTTTTTTCATGCAGCTCCTCTACCTGGGTATTTCTTTCTACCTTGTCTTCCATCTCATTAATTTGGCCCTCTGGTTCATCCAGCCTGCTTGTTATTGCTTCAAGTATTTTTCTTTTTTATTTTAGATATTTAATTTTTCATTTCTCCCTGATTACTTTTTATAGTTTCTATTTCCTTTTTCATACTGTTGTAGTTCCCAATCAGTTCCTTACACTTGTCAGTGAGTTCCTTGAGCATCCTTATAACCATTCTATTGAATTCTATATCTGATAGTTTGCTTACCTCCATTTCATTTAGCTATTTTACTGTGGAATCTTTCACTCCTTTCAATTGTGTGAGTCTTTTTGTTTGTTTCTGCAATTCCAGATGCTGTGCTTTTCCAGCTGTCTTCATAAGGTGAACTTTTGTGACAGGAGCTCTGTGGGACTCAGTGGTGTAGTCTCTTTGATTTCCTTGTCTGGACACTCTAAGGTTGCCTTTTCTTCTGTTTGTGTGGGCTCTATTGTTGTACTTGGGTTTTACCTGTTGGTGGCTCCTTTGTTGTTGGGTTCTCCCTCCCCAGAGAGCTTATTGGTATTTACAACTCCCACTTTGTGTTGTATGCTGTTGTATAGGTGTTGGTTAACTAAACACTATTACCAGACAACCAAACCTACACCAACAAAAAGAACCCACCTACCAAATCAGCAATGTACAATCTGAATAAAAAGAACAAAGATTAAAAGACCAAGAGTAGTGTGTTATTTGGAATACAAGTGAAGTGAAAGGAGAAAAATTAAAATGCAATAGGAAAGGGAGAATAAAAACAACAAAGCAAACAGTTAAGACAAAAAAAACATACAAGAGAACCAAGATGGAGGCGTAGGTAGACACACTGCGCCTCCTCCCACAACCAGAACTGACAGAAAATCGAACAGCAAGGAAGCCCGACACCAAGGAAATAAAAAATAAACATTCATCCAGACTGGTAGGAAGGGCGGAGACAGGCAGCCCGGGCAGAGAATATTCGTGTTGCCTTGGCGGGACCGAGACTGGCAGAGTGTGGGACCAACAGGGCAGGCAGTCTGACCACTAGCAGACCCTGTGGCCCTACAGTCGCACACAGATAAACTGAGAGGTCCGGACTCAGAGTGGTGGAGAACAGGGCAGGCAGAGCGGCAGGTAGCACCCTATGGCCCCACGTTCATGCACAGACAAACCAGACAAACGGCGGGGAGCCAAGCAGACCACGCAACCCAGGGCTCCAGCGCCAGGAAATAAGGCCTCAAACCTATGATTGAAAACGCCCGTGGGGGTTGGGGCGGCAGCAGGAGAGACTCCCAGCCTCACAGGAGAGGTCGTTGGAGAGGCCCACAGAGACCTAGAGCTTGCACAAGCCCACTCACTCTGGAACCAGCACCAGAGGGGCCCAGTTTGATTGTGGGTAGCGGAGTGAAAGACTAAAATCTGGTGGAGAGTAGAGCGGATGTCATTGCTCCCTCTGGGCCCCTCCCCAATGTACAGCCTCATAGCACAGAGACCGGCATTACCCTGCCTCGGTGAAGGCCTAAGGTTCTGCCCCTTAAAGTAACAGACGCGCCAAGACAAAAAAAAAAAAAAAAAAGGCCCAAATGACAGAACACTTCAAAGCTCCAGAAAAAAATACAAGCGAGGAAGAGATAGCCAACCTATCGGATGCACAGTTCAAAACACTGGTTATCAAGACGCTCACAGAATTGGTTGAATGTGTTTGAAAACTAGATGAAAAAATGAAGCCTATGCTAAGAGAAACAAAGGAAAATGTACAGGGAACCAATAGTGAGGCGAAGGAAACTGGGACTCAAATCAAAGGTGTGGACCAGAAGGAAGAAAGAAACATCCAACCAGAAAATAATGAAGAAACAAGAATTCGGAAAAATGAGGAGAGGCTTAGGAACCTCCAGGACATCTTGAAATGTTCCAACATCTGAATTATAGGGGTGCCAGAAGGAGAAGAGGAAGAACAAAAAATTGAAAACTTATTTGAACAAATAATGAAGGAGAAATTCTCCAGTCGGGCAAAGGAAATAGACTTCCAGGAAGTCCAGGAAGCTCAAAGAGAGTCCCAAAGAAGCTGGACCCAAGGAGGAACACACGGAGGCACATCGTAATTACATTACCCAAGATTAAACAGAAAGAGAGAATCTTAGAATCAGGAAGAGAAAGGGACACAGTTACCTACAAAGGGGTTCCCATAAGACTGTCAGCTGATTTCTCCAAATACTTGGAAAGAAGTATTCCAAGTCATGAAAGGCAAGGACCTACATCCAAGATTACTGTATCCAGCAAAGCTATCATTTAGAATGGAAGGGAAGATAAAGTGCTTCTCAGATAAGGTCAAGTTAAAGAACTTCATCATCACCAAGCCCTTATTCTATGAAATGTTAAAGGGAGTTACCTAATAGAAAGAAGATAAAAAATATGAACAGTAAAAATGGCAGCAAACTCACAGTTACTAACGACCACACCTAAAACAAAAACAAGAGCAAACTAGACAAACAACTAGAACAGGAACAGAACCATAGAGATGGAGATCACATGGAGGGTTGTCAATAGGGGAGGGGGAGGGGGAGGGGGGAAAGGTACAGAGAATAAGTAGCATAGATGATAGGTGGAAAATAGACAGGGGGAGGGTAAGAATAGTGTAGGAAATGTAGAAGCCAAAGAACTTATAAGTATGACCCATGGACATGAACTATAGGGGGGGAATGTGGGAGGGAGGGGTTGGGCAGGATGGAGTGGAGTGGGGGGTAATGGGACAACTGTAATAGCATAATTAATAAATATATAAAAAACACACAAAAAGCAGTAAATAGAAAGAAGAGAAATAATTTTAAAAATGCAAGTTTTGAAGGATAGCAAAATGAAATCTGTCTCAGCTGTTGGTGTTTGCCTTCTGACTTCTTTCTGCATCTGTCTCCAGTTTTCTCACAGCTCCAGGTCTTACTGTCTTACTCTTTAAAATTAAAAAAAAAAATAAAAGAAAAAAAAAAGAAAAGAAAAGAAAAAATGAAAGCCTTCTGCTGATTTTAAACATACCAAGCCAATTTTTCAGGTCTTCTGGGATCCTGCAGGCAGAGGGGATCTGGGCTCCATTATTTTACCTTTCCTGTGGTTCCATAGGATGGGGACTCAGTCTGGGCTACAATAATCACAGGTGCCCAGTTTCCAGCACACACCATCAGATCACTGTGTGGCTTGCACTGTCCACCCTGCACATTTACATCAGTCCATCACCAATGATCCACCTCATTTTGCAACCCTTTGATGACTCCCAGAGGTATACTGAGTGGGAGCAAATGACTTCCACCTTCCTCCTTCTTTGTTGGTCTGGCTGCTGCATGAGCGAGGTCCCTCCCTGGTGGCTCAGTTCCACTTTTGAAAAATGCCTCTTTGGGTGCCACTGCCTCTCTGAGCCCCTGCTTCCCCATTTTGATCAATCTGTGAAGCACCCTGAGTGGGAACAAATCAGGCCCACATTCCTCCCTCTTCACTGGTCTGGGGTCACTGCACATGTGAGGTCCTTGCACGGTGGCTGAGTTCCCCTTTTGAAAAATGTCCCCTGGGTGCCACTGCTACTCCTAAGCAGTGCCCGGCTTTCCACACATTCCAACTCTCTGACCAGTCCAGAGACTATCTGTGTAATGACCAGTCACGGCCCATCTCTTTTCCCAGCTCCAGGTGTTACCCAGCTCCCCAATTTCTCTGGTACTGTCCCAGCCAGCAGTATACTACCAGCTGTCACTTACTGCCTTTTTATCTCCCCAGCAACTTTTAGCATCCTGGTCTCTCCTGGCTCCGGTCTGGGACATCCCCATTCTGGGAAGGGAGGAAACCAGTAGACTCCTATCACTGACCTGGTTCTCCTCCAATGATCCCATGGCAGCCTTGGTCTCCCCAGCAAGGCCTGGGGACTTTCCTGCCAGCCTACAAATCTCCTCAGTGCCCGTTTTGAAGCATCCTCTGCACACTTTGGCTTCCAAACTTCATACAGCTGGGATTATGTTGGCTATTCACTCTGTTTTTTGGAAGATCAGCTGGGTGTCCCAGTTGGGTACACTAGCAAGTGGGCTCAGCTCCCATCTACATCACCACCATCTTCCTGCATCGCTCATAATACTGGGTTGATAGTGATAAACTCCTTCAGCTTTTCTTCTATGGAAAGGTCTTCATCTCTCTTTTGATTCTACATGCTAGTCTTGCTGGTAACAAAATCTTGGCTGTAGGCCCTTGCTTTTATCACTTTGAATATTTTGTACCAATCCCTCTGGACTATAAAGTTTCTGTGGAAAAATCAGCTGAAAAGTGTTATGGGAGCTTCCTTGTGGGTAAATAACTGGTTTTGTATTGCTGCTTTTAAGATTTTCTTCTTGTCTTTAACCTTTGGCATTTTAATTACCATGTGTCTTGGTGTGGGCTTCTTTGGGTTCATTTTATTTGGGATTTACTGTACTTTCTGTATTTATATGTCCATTTCCTTTACAAATTTATCAGTCATTACTACTTCAAATATGTTTCAATCCATTGTTCTCTCTCTTCTACTTCAGGTACCAGTGTGATGCCAATGTTACTCTTGATATTATCCCAGAGGTCTCTTAGGTGTTTTTTTCCTACCTTGTCTTCCAAATCACTGATTCATATTTTGGCTTCATCTAATCTTCAGTTGATTCCATCCAATGTACTCTTCATCAGTTAGTTATTGTATTATTTATTTATGGCTGGTTCTTTGTTATGTTTTCTATCTCCTTCTTTACCTTTACTATCTCTTTGTTTAAGTTGCCCATGAGATTATCTATTCTTCCCCTAAATTCAGTAAACGTGTATATAACCATTGTTTCAAACTCTGAATATAATAGATTGCTTGCCTCCATAATTTTTAGGGGTTTTTTTGCCCCTGAAGTTTTGTCTGGTTCTTGGGACATGTTCCTTTGTTTCCTCTTTTTGGCCGCCTCACTGTGTTTGTTTCTATGTATTATGTCACCCAGGCTTGACAGAGTAACATTTTTTAGTAGGTGTCCTGTGGGGCCCAGTTGTGTAGTCTCCCAATTGACCAGACCACATCAGAACAGCACTCAATAAGCTCCACAAAGTGGCACCCCAAAGAGTGGACTGAGCACACACCAAAGATTTGCTTAAGTAAAACCCGCTCCCTAGAGTCAGTCCCCTCACAACAGTTTGTACATTGTATCTTTGTTGGCACTTTAGTCCTGGAAGGAACTGTTTCCCCCAGCCCTTGACCTGAAGCCAGATAATTCAGTTCCTCTCTGTACATATCTTACATTTTTCAAGTTGTTCCCTAGCTGGAGTTTATGGCTAGTGTTAGTGAGTGACCAGTGTCTGTGTTTAGACCCTTTCAGAGAACACCTGGGTCTATAGCAGCTGTCCATCCCACCTGAACTGAGTCCTTGCTGATTTTCAGAGTCAGCTGTTGTGGGGATATCCATTCCCTGCACTAATGCTCTGAGATGAAAAGTCTGATATGAGGATGAAAGTCCTTGCACTTCAGAAAGGACCACTATAACCAAGATATCAATCTCAATTTTTAAATACCACATTTGAGTGTGGGCCAAATGTTTTGAATCTCCATCACTCCTACCAGCCTTAACATGGCTTTTTTATATTCTTAGTTATAGGAGTTCAGTTAAACTATAGGTAATTCTCAAGTGTAGTTTTCATATAACTGAGTTATAATTTTCATGTAGTCATGGAAGAAAGTGAGGAAAATGTTTACTTAATCTGTCCTCTTATAAACTGCATATTTTAAACTTAAACTCAACTGCTCTTTATTTTTTCTTAATACACATATTTTTCTATTTTATACTAACACCAAATAAGGCTGAAATACACTCAAATGAAAAATTCAGGAAATGTTTTGGCTCTTTGTAATATTAAACTTCAATATGTTTTTGACATATTTAAATAAATACCGTAATATTTGTGAAACATTTCATCAAAAGAAGCTACATATTTCTCTGCCTAACTTTTAGTTATATAATTTTTGCTTTAATATTTTAAATAACTTATTAATTTTTTAAATTAATATATTTTGTTAGACTTGCAAATGATAGAGATTGTATAAAGTCCTATTCCTCATTACATTCTCCTCAAATGTAATATTTGTGTGTGTGTTTTTGCATATATCTTTATATTCTGCAGAAGCATACACACACAGATGGCATATGTTTTTGTATGGATAATACCTTATCTCTCAACATATGATTCCATAACAATTCCTTCATTTCTCATCTCATAGGCATACTTCTATATGAGAATGGATATATCAACTTTGTTCTCTTCAGTGGAGGTCAAGGATTCCATTTTAGATTTGTACCATAATTTATTTAACAGAATCCATATTGATTAATCAATTTTAGTCTTAAATGAAAACATATATATGTCTAAAAATTTAAACCACATGAAATGGTCTACAACAAACGTTTATGTCCTCCTCCTGAAAAAGGTAATCAATTTCATTTTATTTTACTTGACTTCTGTGTTGTTTTTCTATATCAACTGCCATTCAATATTATTCTGTATTAATTTAAGGTGTGCAGAATAGTAATTATACAATCATATACTTACAAAGAAATGCTCCCAATATTTCCAGTACCCACCTGGTCCCACCCATATTTATTGCAATATTATTGACTATATCCCCTGTGACTACACTGTAAGTACCAATTTGTACTTCTTAATCCCTTTACTTGTTCACCTGGCCACCACACCCAACTCTCCTCTGACAACCATCAGTCTGTTCTTTGTATCTTGAGTCTATTTCTGTTTTGTTGGTATGTTTATTTACTTTTTAGATTCCAAATATAAGGGAAATCATATGGTATTTGTCTTTTTCTGTCTGACATTTTTTACTTAATACTCTCTATGTCTATCCATGTTGTTATAATGGGTAAGATTTTATTCTTTTTTATGGCAGAGTACTATTTCATTGTGTATGTGTACCACACTTTTTTATCCACTCATCAGTGGATGTTGGATTCTATCAAATGATGTTTCATCAGTGAACAGAGGGTTCATATGTTCCTTTGAATTAGTATTTTGGATTTTTTAAGATATATAGCCAGAAGTGGAATCACTCATTAGGCAGTTCTATTTTTAATTTTTTGAGAAACTCTTAGTGCAAAGGCTGCACCTATCTGCAGTCTCACTAACAATGCACGAGAATTCCTTTTTTCTCATATCCTTGAGAACAATTGATTTTTGTTGATTTACTCATGAAAGTCATCCTGACAGGTATGAGATGTCATCTCACTGTGATTTTAATTTATATATCTCTCATGGTTAATGATGGTGAGCATTTTTCCTTATGTCTATTGGCCATCTGAATGTCTTTTTTTGAGAAGTGTCAATTCGGGTGTTCTGCCCATTTTTAAAATCAAATTATTTTTTTATTGGGTGTTGATTAATGGTACATGAGGGTTTTTAAAATAAATTGTGGGTATTAACTGCTTATTGGAAGTATCATTGATAAATATACTCTCCCATCCAGTAGGCTGCCTTTTGGTTTTGTTGATGGTTTCCTTTGCTGCATAAAAACTTTTTACAGTGAAGTAGTCTCATTTGTTTATTTTTATTTTGTTTCCCTTGCTCAAGGAGATATATCAGAAAAAAATATTACTAAGAAAAATATAATATCAGAAATTTTACTGCCTAGTTTTCTTTCAGGAGTTTTATAGTTTTATAGTTCCAAGTCTTACATTTAAGTTGTTAAACCATTTTGAGTATTTTCTATATGGTGTAAGCAGATGGTCTAATTTCTTTTGTGTTTCTTTTTCTGTTTTTCTTTTTCTTTTATTTTCCTTTCCTTTTTCTTTTTTTTCTTTTTTTCTGGACAAGTGTATCTGTCCAGTTTCCCTGACACCATTTAGTGAATAACCTCTCTTTATCCTATGGTATGTTCTTGCCTACTTTGTCATGTATTTTTTTTCTTTTTTTTTTCTTTTTATTGTTATTCAATTACAGTTGTATGCCTTTTCTCCCCATCCCTTGTATTAATTGACCACATAAACATGGCTGTATTTCTGGGCTTTCGATTCTATTTTATTGATCTATGTGTCTGATTTTATGCCAGTACCTCGTTGTTTTGTGATTACTAAAGCCTTGTAGTGTAGCTTGATGTCCAGTAGCATAATATATTCAACTTTGTTCTTCCTGCTCAAGATTGCTATGTTTATTTGTGGTCTTTTTCATTCCATGTACATTTTGGGGTTATTTGTTCTAGTTCTTTGAAAAAGGCCATTGATAGGAATTGTGTTGAATCTATACATTTCTTGGGTTGTTAAGGGTATTTTAACAATGTTAATTCTTTCTATCCATGAGTATGGTATATTCTTGCATTTATGTGTATCTTCTTCCATTTTTTTCTTTAATGGCTTATAATTTTCAGAGTAAAGGTCTTTTATATCCTGTTAAATTTACATCCTTGGTTAACTTTAAATATTTTATTTTTTGATGTAATTGTAAATGAGATGTTTGTCTTAGTTTCTCTTTCTGAGAGGTCATTATTGGTATAAAAAAGGCAACTAATTTCAGAAAATTTATTTTATATCCTGCTACTTTACAAAATTCATTTAGGAAGTCTATCATTCCTTGGTGGAATTTTTAGGGTTCTGTCTTTATAGTATCATGTCATCTCCAAATAAAAATGGTTTACATGTTCCTTTCCAATTTTGTTGCATTTTTATTTCTTCTTCTTGTCTGATTGCTGTGGTTAGGTTTTCCAGTTTATATTAAATAAGAGTGATGAGCCCTGGATGCTGTGGTTAGTGGATTGAGCACCAGTCTGCAAAGCAAAGGGTCGCCATTTCAATACCCAGTCTAGGGAACATGCCTGGGTTGCAGGCCAGGTCCCCAGTAGGCAGTGTGCAAAAGGCAACCACACATTGATGTTTCTGTCCCTCTCTTTCTCCTTCCCTTGCCCTCTTTCTAAAATAAGTAAATAAAATCTTTAAAAAAAGACAGAGATGAAAGTGGATATCTGTCTTGTTCCTGATTTTATAGAAAATGCTTTTATCTTTTCACTGTTAAGTAACATGTTAGCTGTGAGTTTGACATAATTGGCCTTTAGTATGTTAAGGTATGTTTTCTCTCTCTCTCTCTTTTTTTTTTAAGAGGGAGAGAGACATCAATGTGTGGTTGCTTCTCACACACCCCAAATGGGGACCTGTCTTGGAACTCAGGCATGTGCCCTGATTGGGAATCAAACTGGTGATCTTTTGGTTTGCAGTCTGGTGCTCAATCCACTGAGCCACACCAGTCAAGGAGAGGTATGTTTTCTTTATACCCACTTTGCTGAGAGTTTTTATCATAAATCGTTTTTGGATTTTATCAAATGCTTTTCTATCTCCATTGATATAATCATATTATCATCTTTTTTTTATTGTGGTGTGTCACACTAATTGCCTTGTGGATAGTGAATCAACCTTGCATCCAAGGAATACATCTCAGTTGATCATGGTGTTTGATCATTTTAGTGTATTGCTGAACTTGATTACCTAATATTTTATTGTAGATTTTTGCATATATGATCATCAGAGATAATGTTCTATAATTTTCTTTTTAGGTAATGTCTTTGTCAGGTTTTAGAATTGGGATAATGTTGGGTTTCTAAAATGAGCTGGGGAACTGTCCCTCTTCTTGAATTTTTGGAATAATTTGAAAAGGACATGGGTTAATTCGTTTTTGAAGAGTTGGTAAAATTCACTTATGAAGCCATCAGTTTTGTAACTTATGTCTTTTCCTATTTTTTTGATTAGTGAATCAATTTCTTTGGCTGTAAATAGTCTGTTCAGATTTTATGTTTCTTGTCGATTCACTCTTGGAAGATTGTATGTATTTCTATACATTTTTCCATGTATTCCAGATTTTCCAATTTGTTGGAAAATTATATTTTCTTACAATCCTTTGTATTTCTGTGATGTCAGTTGTCACTTCTTTTTTTTATTTGATATTATTTATTGTGGTCTTCTTTCTTGATGAGTCATGTTAAAGGCTTATCAATCTTGGTATATTTTCAAAAAACCCTAATAATACTTTTATTAGTATTTTATATTTTAGACTTTATTTTGTTTATTTCTGCTCCCATCTTTATTATTTTTCCATCTATCCACTTTATGCTTTGCTTATTCTTTTTCTACTTCTGTTAGGTATAAG
Organism: Desmodus rotundus; assembly: GCF_022682495.2. NCBI lineage: Eukaryota > Metazoa > Chordata > Mammalia > Chiroptera > Phyllostomidae > Desmodus > Desmodus rotundus. The sequence goes on along the minus strand of NC_071392.1, from coordinate 54,457,305 downwards.
TTTAGATTGTCTATTTGAGATTTTTCTTATTGTTTCCTGAGTTAGGCCTTTTTTGTTATTAATTTCCCTCTTAAGACTGCTTTTGCTGTGTCCAGTAAACTTGTGGTTGTGTGTTTTAATTTTCATGTTTTATCTTTTCATTCACTTAATCTCATTGTTAAGCCATTTATTATTTAGTGGCATGGTATATTTAAGAGCTTGATATGTACCCTGTACTTTGAAAACAGTGAGGAATTAAAGCTGTAGTCCTAGACATCAGGAAGTTCACTCACTGAGCTTTAAAAAAAAAATTTAAGGTCAGTGTTCCTGGTATGGTGGGGAAGGGAAACTCTTGTAATAAGTGAAGAAGAGGGAGATTATTGTTATGGGATATAAAGCAGTGCATTACTTATAAATGTCATTAGAAACCCTGCCATTAATTCTATCTACAGCCTCAACTTGGAAATTAACATCTAGAAATTTTCTTGAAATAAAATACATTTTCTTAGCACAACATGTTGATGTTTGAAAATTCTGCATTTCTGTAAGTAGTAGTGCTATATCTAAATAGGCACAAAGTCAAAGTAGGGAGTATGTAGTGATTTAAATCTTAGCAACACATATATGATGAGGTCTGTCCATAAAAAGTGCAGCCATTGTTAATGTAACCAGAATAGTTTGCATGACATCTGTGTAACCTGGCAGTCAAGGAGAGTTGACTGGAACAATGACTTCACTCTACTAGTCAGTGGAGGCAATAGATGCCATTGAGTGAGCATGTGTACTGTGTGGCTGTCTCATTCAAAATGACTGAGTGAGTAGAGCAATGTATCTGAATCAAATTTTGCATTAAGCTTGAACTTTCCTCCACAGAAACTATTAAGATGATTCAGAGGGCCACAGCTATGGGCAACTGGTGATTGGCAGCTTCGTCATGACAAGGCATCCACTCATGTATCACATCTCATGTGGAGATTTATGACAATACATTAACTCACCCAGGTGACTCAGTGCCCTACAGCCCAGATTTGGTGCCCTGCAACTTCAGACTTCCCAAAACTAAAATCACCTTTGAAAGGGAAGACATTTCAGACTAGCAATGAGATTCATGAAAATATGATGGGGCAGGTGATAGCAATTAGGAGAACTGTGTGAGGTCCCAAGGTGCCTACTTTGAAGGAGACTGAGGCGTCATTGTCCTATGTACAATGTTTCTTGTATCTTGTATCTTCTTCAATAAATGTCTCTATTTTTCATGTCTGGATAACTCTGGGCAGATTTCGTATATGTTTGTTTGTGGGTTTTTGTTTTCTTTTTTACTGTGGTCACTGTTCAGGTAATAAACTTCTTTAGCAGTACATAAAACACTTTTATCTAAAAATTGCTAAACCTTCTCTTGGGTTTATCTGCAACATTGACTGTTAAAAACTAATTGTCTGTATGTCTTCCTTGGAGAAGTGTCTGTTCAAGTCCTTTGCCCATTTTTTAATTGGGTTGTTTGTCTTCCTGGAGTGGAGTCGAGTGAGTTCTTTATATATTTTGGAGATCAGGCCCTTGTCTGAGGTATCGTTGGCAAATATGTTTTCCCATACTGTTGGTACTCTTTGTAATTTGGTGCTGTTTTCTTTAGCCATGCAGAAGCTTTTTATTTTGATGAGGTCCCATTTGTTTATTCTTTCCTTTATGTCCCTTGCTTTAGGGGATGTGTCTGTGAGGATGTTGCTGCACCTTTAACTGGAACATAAGCAATAGAAGAAAAAAGCAAACAAAATATAACCAGAGACATTGAAGTTAAGAACAATCTAACAATAGCCAGGGCGGGGGTGGGGGGGTGGGGGCGGGGATAGTGGGAAGAGGGTATTACAGGAACTACTATAAAGGACACATGGACAAAACCAAGGGGGAGGGTGGAGAGGGGGGAGGGAGGTGGGTTCACCTGGGGTGGGGTAGAAGGATGGGGAGAAAAGGCATACAACTGTAATTGCATAACAATAAAAAAAAAAAAAAAACTAATTGTCTATATTTGGGGGGGTATATAGTTTGATTAAAAGGGCACATGAGTCCTGGCCAGATATCTCATTTAGTTATAGTATAATCTGATATACCAAAGTTGCAGGTTCCATCCGCAGTCAGGAATCAGTCAATAAATCCATAGATGATAGGTGGAACAACAAATCATTCTCTCTCTCTCTCTCTCTCTCTCTCTCTCTTCCTTCTTCTCTCTCTCAAATCAGTAAATTTAAAAAAAATTAAAGGGCACATGACTGAACTAAACAGACCTGGACTTGAATTTTAACTAAGCAGTTTAGTAGCCATAGTTATATATATTATATACTCTTATGTTAACTGCTGCTAGTCAGTTTTCTTCATTTAATAATTTGGAAAATTATCAATAGGGGAAGATTTAATGACATAATATTAGGCTCAGAACTGAAGTAACTAGGTATTTAATTATTCTTCCTTGTTAAGTATGTTAAGGGCAAAATTAGATATTTACCTGATATTAAAAGGCAACATGCTAAAATAATGCTATAAAATATACTGTTTAACAGTATAAGTGATTTAATCAAGGTATCATTTGATTTCTTCCTCAATGTCATTATTAACCATTCATTATTTAGTAACAAGTTATTTAGCCTCCATGTGTTTGTATATTTTTCAGTTTTTTTCTTGTAATTGATCTCTAGTTTCATACCATTGTGATCAAAGAAAATGTTTGACATGATTGCAGTCATGTTAAATTACTGAGACTTGTTTTATGGTTGCTCTAACATGTGATCTAACCTGAAAAATATTTCATATGCACTTTAAAAGAATGTACATTCTGTTGCTTAGGATGAAATGCCCTGAAAATATCAATTAAATCCAACTGGTCTAATGTGTTATTTAAGGCTGCTATTTTCTTGTTGATTTTCTGCCTCTAAGATCCATCCATTGATGTCAATGGGGTAATAAAGTCCCCTACTATGACTGTATTACTGTCAATCCCTCCCTTTATGTCCATAAATATTAGTTTTATATGTGTAGGTGCATAAGTGTTTACATGAGTTACATTCTCATGTTGGTTTGACCCCTTTATCATTAAGTAATGCCCATTTTATTATTCTTGTTAATGTCTTTGTTTTAAAGTCTATTTTGTCTAATATAAGTATTGCTATTACAGCTTTTTTTGATTTCCATTTATAAAAAAATTCAGTTGAGCTTTTTATTTATTTTATTTAACTTAATCTTTATGGTTTATTTCCATTACCATTTAGTCCCCTTATACTACCCCCACCAGCAATCATGACACTGTTGTCCGTGTCCATGAGTCCTTTTTCCTTTTTGCTCAATCCCTCCACCACCTAACCTCCCCTACCGCTAGCTGCCATCTTTTTTCCATGTATCAGTCTGTCTCTGATTTGCTTGTTAGTTCAGCTTGTTCATTAGATTCCACATATGAATGGAAATCATATGGTATTTGTCTTTTCCTGACTGGCTTATTTATTTCACTTAGCATAATGTTCTCCTGGTACATCCCTACTGTTGCAAAGGGTAAACATTTCTTCTTTTTTATGTCTGAATAGAACTCCATTGTATTAATGTCCCATAGTTGTTTTATCCACTTATCTATTGATGGCACTTGGGCTGCTTCCATATCTTGGCAATTGTAAATAATGCTGCAGTGAACATAAGGGTGCTTATGTTTTTCAAATTAGTATTTTGGGTTACTATGGATATATTCCCAGAAATGGGATTGCTGGGTCAAAAGGCAGGTCCATTTTTAATTTTTTGAGGTTGCTGCACCAGACTGCATTCCCACCAACAGAGCAAAAGGGTTCCCCTTTCTCCACATCCTTGCCAGCATTTGCTGTTTGTTGATTTATTGATGATAGCCATTCTGACAGGTATGATATGGTATTTCATTGTGGTTTTTATTTGCATTTCTCTAATGATTAGTGACATGGAGCATCTTTTTATATGTCTATTGACTTTCATTGGAGAAGTGTCTATTCAGGTCTTTTGCCAATTTTTTAATGGGTTGTTTGGTTTTTGGTGCTGAGTTTTGTAAGCACTTTATACATTTTGGATATTAATTTCTTATCAGAAGCATTGGCAAATATGTTCTCCCATTCTGTGAGTTTCTTTTTATTTTGTTGATTTCACTTGCTGTGCAAAAGCATTTAGTTTGATAAGTCCTATTTGTTTATTTTCTTCTTTTGTTTCTTTTCTTTTTTTCCCTTGCCTAGTGAGATATATCTGATAAAAAATTTCTATGAGCAGTGTCTGAGATTTTGCTTCTTACATATTCTTGTAGGATTTTTGTAGTTTCAGGTGTAACATTTAAGTCTATGATCCATTTTGAATTTATTTTTGTGTGTGGTATAGGAAGGTGGTCTAGTGTAATTTTCTGCATGTATCTGTCCAACTTTCCCAACACCATTTTTTGAGTAAAATATCTTTAGTCCAATCTTTGATTCCTGTAAAATATTAATTGACTATAAAGATGTGAGTTTATTTCTGGATTCTTTATTATGTTCCATTGATCTATGTCTGTTTTTATGCCAGTACCAGGTAGTTTTGATTACTATAAACTTATAGTATAGTTTGATGTTAAATAGCGTGATTCTTCCAAATTTGTTGTTTTTGTTGCAATATGGGGCCTTTTGTAGTACAATATAAATTTTTGAAATATTTTTTCTAGTTTTGTGAAATATATCTTTGAAATCTTGATAGGAAAAGCATTGAATGAACAGATTGCTTCAGGTAGTATGGACATTTTAATGACATTAATTCTTCCTGTCCATGAACGGAGTGTGTGCTTTGACTTATTTGTATATTCTTCAGTGTCTTATAATTTTCCAAGTACTGGTCTTTTATGTCCTTGGTTAGGTTTATTCCTAGGTATTTCATTCTTTTAGAAGCAATTGTGAATGGGATTGTTTTCTTAATTTCCCTTTCTGTTAGTTGTTATTGGCATATAAAATGCAACTGGTTTCTGGCTATTAATTTTGTATCCTGCTACTTCACTGAATTCATTAATCAGTTCTAGTAGTTTCTTGGTGAAATATATGGAGTTCTCTATGTACAGTATCATGTCTTCTGCAAATAAAGACAGTTTACTTCTTTTTTTTTTACAATTTGGGTGCCTTTTATTGCTTCTTCTTGTCTGAATGATGTGGCTAGGACTTTCAGTACTGTTTGAATAAGAGAGGTGAAAGCAGACATGCCTGTCTTACCCGATCTTAAGGGGAATGCTTGTAGTTTTTGCTCATTGAGCATGATACTGGCAGTGGGTTAGTCATGTATGGCCTTTATTATGTTTAGGTATGTTCTCTCTATTCCCACCTTGCTGAGAGTTTTTATCATAAATGGGTGCTGGATTTTATAAGAAGCTTTTTCTGTATCTATTGATATAATCATCTGGTTTTTATCCTTCATTTTGTTTCTGGGGTGAATCACATTTATTGATTTGCAAAAATTGTACCATCTTTGCATTCCTGAAATAAATCCCACTTGATCATGGTGCATGATCTTTTTGATGCGTTGCTGTTTTTGGTTGCTAATATTTTGTTGAGGATTTTAGCTGCTATGTTCATTGGCGATATTGGCCTATTATTTTCATTCTTTGTCATGTTTTTATCTGGTTTTGGAATTCAGATAATGCTGGGCTCATAAAATTAGTTTGGTAGCCTTCCCTCCTCTTGAATTTTATTAAATAGTTTGAGAATGAGAGGTGTTAGTCCTTCTTTGAATGTTTAGTAAAAGTCACCTGGGAAGCCATCTGGTCCAAGCTTTTGTTTATTGGGAGTTTTTTTCTTTTCTTCTTTTTCAATTACAGCTTCAATTTCAGTGCGTGTAATATGTCTATTCAGATTCTCTGATACTTTCTGGTGTATTTTTGGAAGATTATATGTTTCTAGGAATTTATCCATTTCACCTAGGTTTTCTAGTTTGTTGGCATATTTTCTTATAATCCTTTGCATTTCTTTGGTGTCAGTTGTTATTTCTCTTCTTTCATTTCTGAATTTATTTATTTGGGTATTTTCTCTTTTTTTCTTTATGAGTCTGGTTAAAGGTTTGTCAATCTTATTTGTCTGTTCAAAGAAACAGCTCTTGTATTCAGTGATTTTTCTAGACTCATGTATTCAGTTTTTTAGAGTCTATTTCATTTATTTCTGCTGTGATCTTAATTATTTCCTTCCTTCTACTCACTTTGGGCTTTGTTTGTTGCTCTTTTTCAAGTCCCTTCAAGTGTGAAGTTAGATTTTTTTTTTTTTTTTGCTTTCCCTTGTTTTTTGAGGTGGGCCTGCAATGCTAAAATAATTTCCCTTTTAGGATTTCTTTCCCTGCTTCCCACAGATTTTGGATTATTGTGTCTTCATTTTCATTTGTTTCACAGTATCTTTTGATTTCTTTCTTGTTCTCATGGATGACCTATTCATTGTGTAATAACATGTTATTTAGCTTCCATGTCTTTGCATATTTTTCAGTGTTCTTGTTGTTATTGATTTCTAGTTTCACAGCATTGTGGTCAGAGAAGATCCTTGATATGATTTCAACCTTCTTAAATTTAGTGATACTTGCTCTGTGTCCTAACATGTGGTCTATTCTAGGAAATATTCCATGTGCACTTGAAAATTATGTATATTCTTCTGCTTTGGGGTGAAATGCTCTGAAAATATCAATTAAATCTATTTGATCTAGTGTGTCATTTAAGGCCACTGTCTTGAAGTCAATGGGGTGTTAAAATCCCCAATTAAGACTGTATTTCTTCAATCTCCCCTTTTATGTCCATCAAGATTTGCTTTACATATTTAGGTGCTTCTTTGTTGGGTGCACAAATGTTTACTAAGTTTATACCCTCTTGTTACATTGTCCTCTTTATCATTAGGTAGTGTCCTTTTGCCTTTTACTATAGCTTTGGTTTTAAAGTCAATTTTGTCAGATATAAGTACTGCTACCCCAGCTTTTTTTCCATTTCCATTTGCATGATATATCTTTTTCCAACTCTTTACTTCTAGTCTATTGCATAGCTTTCAATCTGAAATGGATCTATTGGAGGCAGCATATATATGGGTTCTGTTTTCTTATCCATTCAGCTACCCTCTGTCTTTTGGTTGGAACATTTAAGCCATTTACATTTAAGGTGATTATTGATAGATATGTATGCAGTGCCATTTTATTGTTAGACTGTTTTCTTCTTTTTTTCCTTTCTCTTTATCTTCTTTTCTTAAAACAAGCCCTTTAACATTGTTGCAGTACCAACTTGTGTTAACAAACTCTTTTAGCTTGTTCTTGTCTCCTTTGATTTTAAATGATAGCATTGCTGGGTAAAGTAGCCTTGGTTGTAGGTCCTTGCTTTTCATCATCTTGAATATTTCACGCCACTCCCTTCTGACCTGAAATGTTTCTGGTGAGTAATCAGATAATAGTCTAATCAGTGCTCCCTTGTAGTTAACTACGTGCTTTTCTGTTGTGGCTTTTAGGATTCACTCCTTATCTTTAAGCCTTGTCATTTTAATTATGATGTGACTAGGTATGGCTTCTTTGGGTCCAAATTGTTTGGGACTCTCTGAGCTTCCTGCACCTGTGTGACTTTTTTCCTTCACCAAATTAGGGAAGTTTCCAGTCATTATTTCTACAAATATGTTCTCAATCCCTTGCTTACTCTCTTCTCCTTCTGGCATTCCCATGATGCAGATGTTGTTATGCTTCATGTTGTCCAAGATGTTTCTTAAGCCCTCCTCATTTTTAAAAGTTATTTTTGCTGCTCTGCCTTATTGTTCTTACTACTTTGTCTTCCAAAACACTGGTTTGATCCTCTCTTTCATCTAACCTACTATTTATTCCTTCCAGTGTATTATTTATCTCAGATATTGCATTCTTTATATCCGACTGATCCTTTTTTATTGTTTCTATGTCTTTTTTCATGCTGTTATGTATCTTTAGAATCATTACTCTAAACTGTCTATCTGATAAATTGTTCACCTCCATTTCATATATTCTTCTGGAAAAATCTCTTGTTCTTTCATTTAGGGTCTGTTTCTTTGTCTGCTCATTTTGTCTCCTTCTTTGTATTTTCCACCTTAGATGTTAAACTAGTCAATCATCAAACTGATCAACTGTTAATCTAATCAACATGTAATTACCAGTTAGGCTTAAGTACCAGAGGACTGGGCTGGGTAATTTTTGTGGGTGGGCCATTGCTTCTCCTCAGGCTCATGCCATTCAGAGAGGAGTACTCTGCCTGAGAGAGATGGCTCCTGTTTTATAGGGAATGACTCAACACATGGATCCTAGCAGCTGTTTCCTCAGTTATCTCCTCATTGCTACCAACTTTAGACTCTACTTAAGTGTCTCTAGTCCACTCTACTCTCCCCTTATTGGCATCCAGGGCAAGTGGCTACAAGTGAATTTTGTGCTTTGGCCCTTTAAGAGGCTCTCTGTGTCTCCATCCATCTATTTCTGCCTGAACAGAACCCCTGCTGCTTTTCACATCTGGATGTTATCTGGGTCCCTTTCCAGATCTGGTGCTGTAGGCTGGGGAGCCCAGCTTGGGAGCCCAGCTTGGGGTTTAGACTCCACTCTTCTCATGGTAACCCCCCAGCTCTTGAAATATCCTTCCAGCCCTTACACTGCTGCCTGTAAGAACCCAGCCAACCCTCTTGCTTCTCCTCTGCACTCCCTCCCAGTCACATTGTGATAAAGTGTTTTCTTCTGTCTGTCCATGGTTAAAAGGTCTCTTGCCAGATAGTGTTAAAGTTGGTTATTTAAGATGATTTGTCTACAATTTAGTTGTATTTCTAGATTGATCCTGGGAGGAGTTTAGTGTGATTTCCACTTACTTCTCTGCCATCTTGGCTCCATCACATAAAATATTTTTAAGCCATTTACTTTTAGTCTATGTGTGTCTTTTGATCTGAAGAGGATTTCTTATAGATAGCATATCTCTAAGTCTGTTTCTTATCCATTTAGCTACCTTATGTCTTTTGATTGCAACTAAGCCATTTACATTCAAAGTGATTATTAACAGGTATGTATTCATTGCCATTTAATATTTTATATTTATTTTCCTTCATTTTCTTTTTTAAAAAGATTTTACTTATTTATCTAGAGAGAGGAGAAGGGAAGGAGAAAGAGAGAGAGAAATATCAATGTGTGGTTGTCCCTCAAGTGTCCCCAACTGGGGACCCAGCCTGCAACCCAAACATGTACCCTGACTGGGAATCAAACCTGCAACTCTTTGGTTCACAGGACTATGCTCAATCCACTGAGCTACACCAGCCAGGACAATTTCTTCATTTTCTTAAAGAAGTTCATTTAACATATTTTGTAGTACTGGTTTGGTGGTGATGGACCTCTTTAGCTTTTTCTTGTCTGAGTATCTTTTTATTTATTCTTCAGTTTCAAATGATAATCTGCCTGGTAAAATAGTCTGGGTTGCAGGTTCTTGTTTTTCATCACTTTGAATATTTTATGCCAGTCCCTTCTGGCCTGAAAAGTTTCTTTTAGGAAATTAGCTGACAGGCTTATGTTAACTCCCTTGTAAGAAACTGTCTGTCTCTCTTTTATGATTCTTTCTTTGTCTTTAACCTTTGCCAGCTTAATTTCGATGTGTCTTGGTGTGGACCTCAATGAGTTCCTCTTTGGGGGGATTCTATATACTGCTTGGACTTCTATGTCTTTTTTCTTTACCAGGTTAAGAAAGATTTTAGTCATTATTTCTTCCACTATTTCCCAACCCTTTGCTGTCTTTTTTCTTCTGTGGTATCCTTATAATGTGAATGTTGTTACACTTGTTGTTTCAGAAGTCTCTTAAACTGTTTTTAATTTTTTTAAATTATCTTTTCCTTTTTGCTGTTCAGATTGTGTTTTTTGTGCTTTTTGTCTTCTAAATCACTGAAGATTCTCTGCTTCATCTAATCTGCTGTTGACTCCTCCTAGTGAATTTTCATTTCAGATATTTTATTCTTCATGCATGACTGGTTATTTTTAATGTCTTCTATCTCCTCTTTTATGTTGTTGAAGTTCTCACTAATTTCCTTGAGCATCCATATAACTATTGTTTTGAATTCTATACCTGGTTGATTGCTTGCCTCCATTTTATTTAGTTCTTTTTCTGGAGGTTTATCCTGTTGCTTTATTTGGGTCATGCTTCTTTGTCTTCCCATTTTGGCTATCTGTGTTTGCTTTTGTGTATTAGGTAGATCTGGTATTAGATGACATTAGACCTGATATTGGTAGGTTAGCTTTATGTAGTAGGTGCCTTATTAGACCCAGTGGCAGAGTCTCTCTGATCACCTGGACTGGGTGCTCCAGCAGTGTCCCATTTGAAGGTATATAAGCCTTCCTGTCGTGGTTGAGTCTTAACTGTCAATGGCCTGTTCATGTATGTGATTGACCATTGGGCTTGTTGGCTTTCAGAATTGGTGAAGACCACAGTTTATGAGCTGCTGTGTAGGTACTGACCCCATGAACTGAAATTTGCTCCAGCAGTATCTGGTGTCTGCTGAGACCTTTCCTATGGTTTGCTGCTCTGTTGTAATCTGAAGCTAGTCACTGAATGTGCTGAATGTGTTGGTTTTGATGCCTTTTTGGAGGGACTCTGGTGAAGGTCAATGTCACATGCTATCTATGAATGGACCTGAGCGCCACAAAATAATCCACACTGAGTAGCTCCCTGTGCTGGGCCTGGGTGCACATGGGAGGGATCAATATAAGCTGCATATTGAGTCTGATTGCCACCCTTACCAGGTCTAGGGCTTGTCAGTAAAAAGCCAAAAGCACCCTGAGACCTGCTATTGCCTACTGGCTACCTGTTAGACTCAGTCATTGGGAGATCCTCAAATGGTATGTAAGTTATGTGAGGAAGATTCTCAGGAAGTTACCCAGTAAGGGTGAATAGTTTTCACCAGGTTAATGCAGATTCTAACTTGGTACCAGTGTTGGGTCTGAGGTTACTCAGAAAACATCTCAGGGTACACTGAGACCAGCTGTCACCTGCCTAAGGTCTCAGACATTTGCAGTGGGGTCAGGTCTCAGAGAGTTGTTAGGGTGGAGCCAGTAAAGTTTATCATGCTATATTAGATTATCTGTTGGTCTTTTGAACTGAGGGCTCAGCACATGAATTGTGGCACATGTGAAGTCAGCCCTTGCCCTACAGGTACACAATTAAGCCTTTCCCTGTGTGTCTCCAGAAGCCCCTGAGCATGTTTCTGAGTCTCCAAGAGTTTTTAAAGAAAACTACAACATGGGTCTGGGCTGGTTGCTGCTGGAAGAGCCTTCAGCCATGCATGAGTGGGGTATGGTTGGGCCTGATGGAGTTGTCAGGGTAGAGCTAATGCAGCATTCTAGTCTAATGCTGAATGTGAGGTAGAGCCCAAGACAGGCACTGTGGTGCAGGTAAGGCACATGGCAAGATCAACCCTCAACCAAAATCAACAAAACTCAGTCTCTCCTTGTGTGTCTCTGGCAGCCCCTGAGCTTGCCATGCATTTCTCCAGAGTTTTTCAAGACAGACTGAAATTTCAGCCCAGGTGTGCCACTGTTGACAGAGCCTAAAACTGTGGACAAGCTGGGTAGGTCAGGGCATTTGGGAATCATCAAGGTGGGGCTAGTGTAGTTCCCCAGGCTAACACCATATGGAGGGAGTGGTTGACTCAGGAAAAATGACATCAGTGAGTGGTATAGAAGAGAAACTCGACACAGGTACATCAGCTATTATTCTTCCAGCCATCTCTCTAAAGCCACACAACTTAGTCTCTTCCTGTAATCTGGCACCCTCCCAGCTGCCATCCCTTCACTGAAGCCCAGGGTGAGTGCCAGTGGGTGAGATATTGTGTGGTGTTCCCCTTTGAGGATGCTTTAGTTTCCAGAAGCTTTCTATCTCATTTGGTTGGATGGAATCTCAGTTAATTTTCACAACCAGATGTTAATGGGCTCCTCTTCCTAAAACTCATGTGGCTTTGAGACACCACATTTTTCAGAAGGAGTAAGATATCACTCCAGATTCTTAACTGTCACATGTGGGTGTGGGGCCAGCCCATTTCACATCTCTGCCCCTCCTACAGTCTTGATGTGGTTTCTTCTGTGGGTCCTTAGTTAAGATTTCTGTTCAACTAGTTTTCAGGTGGTAATCCAAGTTGATTGTTCTATAACTTAGTTTTAATTTTGATATGGTCATGGGATGAGTTTAGTGTGACTTCCACCTTCTCCACCATCTTGGATCTCCAAAAGGTATTCAATTTTAAATAGTATCTTTTTTTAAAGACATCTGATGGTTAATATTACACTTTTTAATAATAAACATGTTACATGATGTATCACTTGATACAGTGTTTATTAATTTCTTTCATTAAAATTAAGAATTTAGCATATTTACAACTACCTTTTGCTTTCCATCCCTTCTTCTTTATTTGCCTTCTTTTTATTTTTTATGTTGTTAAGTCTTATAACTTTTATATTCTGTTTTTCTTACAATCATAATGAATTCTTTCTTCCCTGAATAGTACATAAAGTGTATTTAAGATAACAAAGGCAGGTAGATGGCATCAGTGGTGATATGATTGGGGATGGATCATTTGTTGTAGAGCCCTGCTGTGTTACCTGCTCTTGAGAAGATATTGTAATCTTGGGTGCATGCATAAAATTTCCCCAATACTGAGGTACAAAGAATTCTCTAAATTTATTTAAGTTTTTAAGGCTGAATTTAGTTTTAATGGAAATATGGCAAAGTGTTCTGACTTAAATGTAGACCTAGTTCAGCAGCTCTGAAGCTGTATGGCTCATGGCCAGTCCCTTCCATTTTCTGGGCCTCATACATCTCATTTGTAGACAGGAGAGAACTAGTTTTTCTCTGCTAGTTTCAGTGTTTTAATATTCTAAATTATTGAATTTTACAAAGATATGTGTTGCAGATACAATAACATAGCAGCCAGCCCTAGAGCTGGAGTTCTAACAATATTTCTAATTCCACTTTTCTAAGCAAACTTGAGTGATTGCCAAAGACTTATTCTCCTTGATGTCTTTATCATTTTTGGTACTTGAAGATATTAGACTGTCCAAAAATTCATTAATTTTTTCTATAGAATAAAAGACACATTTTTTATTTTACCAATAACTTTATTGATTTGGATATTTTGAGTATGTCAGCTATCTTCCACTGTGAGTAGAGGCTTCTAGTGGGTAGAGGCCAGAGAAGATGCTAAACATCTTCCATTACATTAAATAGTCCCACAGCAAAGAATTATTTGGCCAAAATGTCAATAGTACCAAGAAACTTCACAAACTACTTTTGACACATTCTATCAGTCATAGCACCTTCTCCATACACTGCACAAATCTTTCTTTTGTGTCTCAATTGTATTTTTACTTTTCTTGCAACAATAAAGCATAATGTGCTAAAAAATGTTGTGTATCTTCTTCCATCTTCAATATTAAGATGGCTGCACAAAAATTCACCATTTTTTGATATTTTTCTTAAGCACATTAATATGACAGCTGTCACAATATAATCTAACAAAATTGTTTTGAATGAAGTTAAAGGCAAATAAGCACTACTAGAGCCATAGTACAGAAAAAAAATGTAACCAAGTTTTTGGCTAACCCAATATTTTGAAAATGTGAGGCATCCACCTTTAATGGCTTTATTAGTTATTTTTGTTTGCTTCAAAGAAGAACACTCCTGCTAAACCCTAGCATACACATTTTAAAATGTAAAATTATCATTTACCCTTCTTCATGTTAATCAGAGCTAATATTTAGATAAAGTTGGACATAGCAATATATTGTACTAAATAAAGCAACCGGTATTTTATTATGCACTTTTCCATCCAGGGCCTAGATTTATTTTCATTTTTCTCCTTTTTCTAATGGTTGTAAACAAACATCAGAAATGGAGATTTTGATTCAAAATGCTGAATCAGGGCATGCAAAGCAAAAAGTCACATGTAACTCAATAAGGGCCTGTAGTCAGAATCTTCCAGGCTTTCTACAAAGTGAGGAATCATTTCTGGTAGATCAATCTCAATGCTTCCCTCTCATTTCCTTCCTGGAGGGACCTGACCCAATGCTTGGCCTTACCAGCCCCAGCAGGTGCTGCTCAGAGTCTCTTCCTGACAATTATGGCTAAGCATGTTGTATCCTGGGCCCACTGACTGTCGGTTGCCATAACATTAAGCAGAGGCAGGAGGCCTGGAGGAGCAGTGGTTGGACCAGGAGGAGAAAAGGAGGTAAAACAGAGAGCTGAGCCACACCAAGTCCCCAGTTCTGCTGAGGACAATCAGGAGGCAGGTGGTCATAGTAAATGAAAAAGTGCTTCAAGGATGAAGTGATATGAAAGAAGCAGAATCAGATATTACAAATTAAGCAGAGTATGTCTTTAGATGCTGCTTAAGTTAGAGAAGGATGAAGACGCTGATAAGGAAAAATGAAAGGAGAAAATGAAAAGATTAAAAAAACTTACAAAGAAGCGTAGAGAAAAATGGAAACCAGAAAGAGACATTTTTGCAACTGGAATAATATCAAGCTCCATTTTTATTTTATGTTCCAGTAAAACTTTATTCACAAATCAAGCAGCCCTCAGATTTGCCATGTGGGACATGGTTGCTAACCCATGATATAAATAAATGAACAGACAAATATGTTTCATGGTTTCCATGAGCACTTTTTTACTTTCAAGGATTTTTTCTTAAAGAATAGGGGAAAAAAGGGACCACTTTGCCTACATGGAAATATAAATATTGTCATTCCCTTCTGTCTTACATTTGTAACTTTGGAATAGCCTGAAGCCCACTATCTGCCTGCTTTTAAGACACAGAGGGGATGGAATGTGTTGTTCCAGGTTTTCTTTATTTTTTGAATATAGTCAAAAACATCCTTCTCCATGGTCCAATCACACTTACACTAATGTTTTAACATGAAATTAGAGGAAAGGGAGAGAAAACTTTAGGACAGAAATGATATGCACCAATCTTGGTTAATATAGACTGCTTGTTCAGGCCTTACTTAAATCTGTAATTTATGGTTGAAAATACCTAATTTGTCTTCCTTCCTAATTGTTAATGATTTCAATACGTTTTTGGATATTCAAATGCTTGGTGAACTCTAAGACATTCTACCAGAATAAGAACTTACGTTCTCTTGATTTTATCATCATCAATATTAAAAACTCCTTTCTTTCATTTTCCTATTGTCTTTTGAACTATCTTTGGAAGATTATGTTATTTTTCATTAATTATAGGATATTTGGATTATATATGTTTCTTACAGGAGCAATTGAGATTTATAATTAAATAAGACTCAGTAATTTTTATCTGCCATAGTTACTATGACTGGAAATAAAATAAAGTTGGAGCCTAGTTCAATTCAGTTATCCCTATCTCCATTCAATCAAAAGATTCTTTATGCTGTATATCTTTGATGGATTTTTTTTTCTGAACCAAATTTCCCAGGAAAAAGACATCAAAATAAAGGAGATAAAATACATATTGTGTAAATGCATAGAAAAACACAATAACTGAAAGTGACTTTAGTGATCCACAAGTACAACATTCCTTAAAGTTTAGTTTGATATAGGTCACTTAGAGGTCTTGTTAAAATAGAGATTCTGATTTGTAAGGTCCAGTGTGGAGCAAGACTGAAGTTCTAACAAAGTTCCCAGATGTGCTGATACTGTAGGTCCTTGAGAAGTAAAGATGTATTATAGTGGTATTCAAAGATTTTGAGTTGAAGAACACTTCCTTTTTATAAAATCTGATAAAGCAACTAAAAGTACACCTGCAAACTGAAATAATGGTGGGGGCAGGGGCAGAGACCTTCCTATCATCTCACAGTCCTTAGATATTTTTGTGTCATTTTCTAAGTACTTTTATATAAAATTTTGGAATCTGTGGAATATACTATGAAATGTACAGGCTACTGTAAATACTTATTTTGACCACAAGAAAAAAAGTAGTCAGGAGAGTTTAAATATCAGTAAATGAATTCATAGTGTTCTATATCCATACACATATATACCCAACATATACAAATTTAAAACATTTACATAAAGATATCTGTACAAGCATGATAGAGAACACATGCTGCTTTTCAGCATCTGAACTCTTTTTGGGAGGAAGCCAACCAGAAGGTTAAGGCTGACAGAGAGTCCCTCTCTCTGTCTCTTGGCAGGTAACCAGAGAACAAGTGACCTGGGCTCACCCAATCAAAAGCTCATTCCAGAGTCTTCAGACCTAGAAGGAATGAAGCTAAAATTCAGAACAGCTAGATATTTATAATGGTGGTGACTTTGTAAGCAAAAGTTTAAGATTGGTGATTTGAGTAGTTAAGTAAAACAGAGTGACCAACATGTTGAAAGCAAAGAAACATACCAAATGGAACAAATAGAATGTAAAAAAAAAAAAAGTGGGAAAGAAAAATAGCTTAACACAATTGGAGAAAATGTTTCATATGAATACATGAGAACCAAGTACACATTTGTATTATGTGGGCCATCAGGTATTTATAGGGACTTAAATGACAACTTGGCACATTTCTTTAGGCAGTCTTTAAATTTCATGAGGGCAGAATTTTATCCCCAATACCAGGCAACCATTAAACATTTTAATATTTGCCAAATGGTTGACTGATAGATACATACTATTAAAACTAACACATCATTTTTTATATGTTGCTCTTTAGAAACGTAGGACAAGTAGAAGTTCACAAGGTGAGGTTAGGACACCGATTAAAAGATCATCATAAACTTCAAAAGGAAAAAAATGAATATCAAAGAAACCTTTCCTAAGATATCTATGACTTTTTGACTGCTACTGTTAATGTTAAAGATAATGGAACTAGAATTGTGGACAACTAAGAAATGCAAATGTATTTCTGTTTCCTTAAAGAACCTTTCCAAATGAAAGGAAATATAAAGATATCAAATTTGAAATAACTACAAATAGTTGTTAAGGTACTAATGGAACAAGGTCACTGTGTTTATATTTTGGTAAAGGAAGTTAATTTGGGGTTACAAGTAAAAATCCATCAAATTTTAGTTTATTTACTTACAATGTATAGCCTTACATTAATGATTTTGTTGTTTTTTGGCTTCCTTGTTATTTGTGTATTTTTAGGTTTTTTTTTTAAGTATCCTAGTTTTATTTCTTTTACTTGTTATAATTTGGAAATCACTTTTTCCCACTAATGGTTATTTTACATTTAAAAATACTTTTATATATAATTATTTAATTCTATTTATGTATACCTTTACCATTTCAAACATAAAATACATGTTATTGAGAACCCTCCCAAACACACATAAAATGAAACATTTTGTAAACAATTATTCACACACACACTCTAAGATTTTGTTGATGTAATATGGGACTTCATATCGTGAATATTATCACTTTTAAAACTTTTTAAATTTCTTTTGAAATGATTCCTTCTAACTTTTTCTATATTTAACTTCTTACTAAATTAACACTGGTGATTTAAATATTGATGTCTTGCTTGGTTTTAGTTACTCACTATTCTTTTTTTTTACAACACATTCTAATTGCTATTGATTTTAATTATTTACTATACTTTCTTTTATAACCTGTCCATCCTCACTATTTAGTGTTTTATTTTGATTGATTCCTCAGTCAGCTGGAATATTTTTTAATGTTTTTCTTTTAATCTTTGTCTTTCTCAGAAAAGGAATGTTGCTAAAAACATTTGGAGTCTTCTTTCTCTCTGCTGCATAGAATAAGCAAAAGAAGAAAAAAGCAAACAAAATATAACCAGAGACATTGAAGTTAAGAACAATCTAACAATAGCCAGGGTGGAGGGGAGGGGACAGGGACAGTGGGTAGAGGGGATTACAGGAACTACTATAAAGGTCACATGGACAAAACCAAGGGGGAGGGTGGAGGTGGGGGAGGGAGGTGGGTTCACCTGGGGTGGGGTGGAGGGATGGGGAGAAAAGGCATACAACTGTAATTGAATAACAATAAAAAAAAAAAACATTTGGAGTCTTTTTATGTCTATTAATTTCTGTCAATTGCTCTCAAATATGAATGGTAGCTTGCCTGGCTATAACATTCTTGAGCTTCAATACATTTTTCTCAAGAGTGTTGTGTTTGTTTCACTTCCATATTTTTCAAATTGTGGAGAGTTTAAATCAAATTATGAATTATTTTCCTTTTATACACCAACTTTCCTCTGTCATCCTGATGCTTTATTTTTTTAATTCATTAATTTGATTGTCATATTTTTAGGTAAGTAATTATTCCTGAGTTTTATGTCCCACCACCAAGAAAATATTCTTTCATTATTTCTTTGGGAATTACTTTGCCTGTAAATTCTCTGTTTAATCCTGTATATATCATTGACTTCTTATGGTTGTCATTGATGCCTATTATAGTTTTGATTAGCACATTTATGTTTTTAATTCTTTTATTCTAAATTCTGGGACTATTTACCAATCTGGTATAATAATTCACTGATTTATTATTCTGTAGCTCAACATACGAGGTCTGTCCAGAAAGTATCCAGCCGTGCACTATGAAAAATAGATATTTATTGAACAAGATACAACATTGTACAAAGGACAATGACATTTCAGTCCCCTTCAATGTAGGCCCCTTGGGACCTCACACAGTTCTCTCAGTATCTCCTCCACTATTCAAACAATCTGCAAGTTCCTTTGTTGGAATCACCATCAGCTGTCCTGTCCTAATTTCCTGAATCTCATCCATGATCTGAAATCTCTTCCCTTTCAAGGTGATTTTAGTTTTGGGAAAAGCCCAGAGAAATAGAAGGGCACCAAATCTTGGCTGTAGTGGGGACTAGTCCCCTGGGTGATATGATGTTTTGCCAAAAAACTATGGACAAGACATGATGCATGAGCAGGTGTGTTGTCATGATGCAGCTGCCAATTACCAATTGCCCATAGCTGTGGGCATTTTCATTGTATTGCATCTCTCAACCAACAAGGAGCATTGAGGTAGAACTCCTTATTAATTGTTTGACCTGTACACCTTTCCAATCAAAAATCACAGTTAACCTGGTCTTGATCTTGTTGCGACTTTGCCTCGCCATCTTTGGGCATGGAGAACCAGGGGACTTTCATTGTGGGAACTGGGCCTTCATTTTTGGATCGCAGCCATAGACACCAGTCATCTCTGGTTATGACCTTCCTGAGGAAATTTGGTTCTTAGGTAGTAGTTTGGAATCAAGTCATTAGCAACTTCAGCGTGATGTTCCTACTGCTGTGATAGCAGAAACCACAAAACAAATTTTGCCATGACACTTCATGCCTGGATCCTGCATCAGAATCTCAGACACAGTAGTTTTTGGAATCCCCAGATCAGCTTCTAGTTCTCGCTCTGTCAGTCACCAATCTTTGTTGATTGTAGCCCCTACACGTTCAACATTTTCAGGTGTTCTGCTTGTTGCAGGCCTTCTAGAATGTAGAACACTTTCAACAGATTCTCAACCATCTTTGAAGCATTTGTGCCACACTTTCATTTTCACTGTACTCATTGCATCATCCCCAAAAGCCTTCTGAATCATATGAATAGTTTTCATAGAGGAATGTTCAAGCTTAATGCAAAATTTGATGCAGATTTGTTGCTCTACTCACTCAGTGATTTTGAATGTAATGGCCACCCAGTACACATGCTCACTCAATGACATCTACCACCACCACGAAATAGTAAAGTGAAGTTGTCATTGTTTACACATGCACATTCCAGTCCACTCTCGTTGGCTTCCAAGTGACATCGATCTCTTGCAAACTGTTCTCATTATATTAACAATAACTGGATTTTTCCAGACAGACCTCATATTTTTTTGTCTTCATGTTATTTACCAACCTTTGTTAATCATCCTTTTCACCTGAAAGGTATCTTTTCTGATAGGTGCACCTTGTTAGAAGACAATATAGTTCCCTTAATCAGAGAAGTTTAAAAGGTCTTTCTCAATTCTTGCAGTAAAATTCATTCCATACACTTGCAGAAGCATCTATTCTGCAAATGAATTACTGGCTCTTTCACATATCTGGTCACATTTGAATTACTGGCTATTTCATACAGCTAGTCACATTTCTCTGTTTATCTTTGCAGTTGACAAGTTTATATATTTTATGTTGTTCTTAGTAGCACTAAAGAAATAATAGTAATAGTACTAATTTTGTGTTACAAAGCATGTCAATGCCATTATTTATTCCTGAGAACACTGTACACATCTATCAGTGAGTTAGTATCACTGAACTTTCTCAGAAATTTCAGAACTGCCCATTGACTTTTCAGTGGCCCACCTTGGTTCTGACACCTGCTGCAAACTTCCTGAAGCCTATGTGGTTTTCCCACCACCTCAAACTGTTATTCTTCTAGCAAATTTATCTATTTATTTGTTGATCAATCTTAACTGAATCCTATCTCCCCCACACTATGTTTTATGAAAATTATCCCAAGCATCTGATGTAAAAATATTTTCCTCCTGTCACTTTTAATACTTTATAAGTTTTACTCAATTTATATTTTTTAGTCATTTTAGTGGCAAATGGATGAATTACATACTGGATGAAGATTGCAATATTTATTCTGAGTTTCTTGTCTCTTAACTTTTTTTTTTACATTTCTGACAATATGAAAACAAACTAATACTATTTCTTAAAGCTGATCAGTGAACTTTTGATATTTAATTAAGAATCTCCCAGATTAGCTCTGTAAATAAAACTTTCTGCAATACAACTGTGTAGCTGAAGAACTTAATTTTAAATTTAATTAAATTTAGATTTAAATAACCACTTTCATCTAGCAGTTAGTGTATTGGACAGCATAGTTATTAATAAACAATATTTATGTTTCAACATCTTTGAAAATGATGTCCCCCAACCTCACACTAAACTTATAAAATCATATCTTGTTTGTGTTGCCATAGGGGTTGTATTTTTAAAAAGGTATCTCCATGATTCTTAGTGTCCACTAAGCTGGTCTTAGATGATTACTTTGATATCATGAATAATGGAAATAAAGCTTGCAAGGGTAATGGACCTTGTATTCTACTGAGCTTTAATGCAAACTCGGGATTATATACATTACAAGAAGTTTGACTCAAAAATGCTGAACCAATGTGACTATCCCCCTGCCTTGTCTCAGAGAGATATAGCTTCTCAAACACTCTGGACTTTTCCACCCAATCCATAAGCAGAATCCTTCTCAAAAAGGGCCTTAGTAATCCCTGTGGATCAATCCTAGAGAGGAAGTATATTTGCCATCAAATGTTAGTAGAATTGAGGTCTACTAACATTTTCTGTAAAGGACCTGATAGTAAATATTTTAGTTGTTGTGGTCCATATTCTCTTTGTCACAACTACTCGAATCTGCCACTGGACCATGACAGCTGTCATATATAATACATAAATAATGGGTGTGACTATTTTCTAATAAGATTCTATGGACAGTAAAACTCAAATTTTATTTAATTTTCCCATATAATGAAACATTATTCTCATTTTTGTCTTTTCAACCATTTAAAAAATATAAAATTACTCTCAGCTCAGACATTGGGCTGACTTTGACCCTGGGTGGTAGTTTGCCAACCATCATCTAGAAGACAACTAAGGTCTCTTCTGTTTCTAATATTTTAAGAGTCAAGGAATTTTTTGCTATACAATTCTTGGAGTAGGAGATTGGTAAAATATGTTTTGGCTCTTTTTATCTCCTTATACTATCAGCATCTGCACAATTCAACATATAAAACACAGACATAATAATGATAGCATCCTAAGGTAAAATCTCTACAACATTAAGAGATTTTTTAGTAAATTTTTACAGAATTTTATTTCAAAATTCAGATCAGATTTTTATTTCAACAAAACAGATCAACAAAAGTTTTCATTTGAAAAAGTTCTAATCATGTTATTGAAAAAACAAGATTCTGCTTGTATCTAAATTGCAATTATTCCAAATTAGAACAATATTTATTTCTACAACTCTAGTGTCAACTTCAGTTAACATTTAATTTCAATGCATATTAAAGAGGATGAATAAGCAACAAAAGCAAGAGTGTCTTATAAACTTGCTGAGAGATCATTGTCAGGATACCTCCAAGTGTTAGCTGCTATCACTCAATAACCCTCAGTCTCCACTTTACCCTCCTATGTCACTCACATTTCTAGGTCTGAACATATTATTATGACTGAGGCTCTGAAGCTGTGAAAAACATACAATTCACATTTCACAAGTATCTAGAAGCTTTATGCTTTGGTTATTTGCTTATCATTATTATTATAGCCTCCACCTATATTTTATACTTTTTATTCAAATTTAATTTATTATAAAGTCAAAATAAGATAGTTAAATATTCATATATGCTTCTTATGTATTCAAATTTTTAAAATAAGGACAATGCATTCTTTTTCATCTTTTATTATGGATTTAAATTTTTTGTTTTGTTTTGATTTGCATTTTTAGCTAAAGACTTAAAACACATCTCAAACATAGAATGTTTGAGATAATAGTCTTTTCTATAAAGATTGTCTTCTTTTGTAAACTCCTATTTTCTTAACTTCTAGGCTTAAATTTTAATTTTATTTCCTCTATTTTAAATATATACTACTATGTTGAATGCAATTTTAAAAATCTTCTCTATCTAATACTCATGATTCCAACTTATTTAATAAAATCTACTTTCCAAATAAAGTTACTAGCAACCTGTGACTGGTCATTAATTACTATCCTGGGGCCAAGTTGATGTAGCATTGTCAGCATAACTAAAAAACAAAGCCAAAAATATATTAAGCAAACTCACCTACACATTTTAAATAAATATATACCAAAGTTAATTTTTTCAAAAAAGCAAAATGTTTCAAGTATGCTTATTATTGAGTATTTTTCTTAAGTAAATTTTTCTAAAGGACTGACAGTGTTGAAGCAGAGAAATACTTTATTAAAAGAAAAATACAGAAGCAACACTTCTCGTCTTCTCCTTAAATTTCAAACACAAAAATACTTAAGCATTATATAAATTAAGAGGAAGAAACCATCATTATATTTTAAATAAAAATGCTTAATGTTTTGCCTTATTCCATTTAATCTACAAGATATTTATGAGTCTAATATAAAAATTTCACAGCTAAAAGAAACTAAAAGTCCTTTATTTCTTAGATAATAAAAGAAGTCTGGGGAAACTAGGCAATTGGTATTCATTAGTCTTAGCATCAGTACACGAATGCTTACTAGGTAGTTCCTTAGCCTGCCCGCAGTGGTGATTTATGTAAAGTGATTTGATTTCAGATGGCTGCTTTGGGATAAATAATACAATTTATATAAAAATGGTATATCTGTAGCCCATATTAATGTAGGTTGAGATAACCAATGTTAATATTTCACCCTAAAGCCCAAGATATAGGCAGTCACACTAAAATGGAATTGTTTGACTATTTGACCCATTCAGTAGGTTGAGAGTACAATCAAATGAGAACCACTCAACACATCATTATCATCATCATCATCATCATCATCATCATCTTCTTCTTCTTCTTCTTCAATTTTTTTAAAACAGAAAATACAGTTTTCTGCCAACCAGTGTGCCTAGTACATAAGTGAGAATGACTATGAGAATATTTTCACTGGGGTAATAGTTATGGTAAGTCAATGTTAAGCAAAACAAGAAAAGAGCACAGACTTTAGAGTCTAAAATATCCAGATCTAAATGAATGCTTCCTAATGCAGCCTAAGATCTTGTGAACCTATTTTCTTATATGTCAAACAAATTTATAATGAAAGATAGTATACACATATTACTGTTTGTCAATAATGAGTGCAATTGTATGTAAAATATCTGGTGAAATATCTGAAGTAATATCCCCTCAATGACAGTATTATTTCTCCTTGTCTGTTACTCTCTGTAGGAGTTCCTGTAATAATTTTCTAAATATTACCATTTTTGTCTGACAATTATTACAATTTTATATAACTAGCTGCTACAGTTACTTCAACAAGGATGATATATAATTGCTGAATTATAAAACCATTAGCCCAAGAGATTAAAAACCATCATGAAACTCAAACATCATCTCTCCAGACCATTGAGTCAGAAGTGAAATGAGTTCCCTTCTGTATCTTGTAAGAAGTACAGAAGAGAAGTTTAGAAGAGTCAGACTTCAGACTTCTGGGGAAATGGAATTAGTAGGCTACTCTTTTTTTCCTTTTTAGAAAGAAGAGAGGTTGAGATTTATGTTCTGACACCTCATTCAATGTCTCTCCAGAAAGTGGTAGCAAAGACTTGGAAAATCTAAATTTCAAAGGGAAATAATATGAACATATCTCTATGCAACAAATAAGTAGCCCTGACACTTTACACACCAACCTGACAGCTATTATTAGACCTCACTGGTTAATTACACAAATATTTTTGGCTAATTTCCCTTCAATTTACCATCAATGTCAACACATTTGGATAATCCTAAAAGGCTGGGAATTTCCAAGTCATAAACATTTAACAAAATAGCTAAGCTTCTTAAAATACTTTCCCATCTGTGTTAAACCACAGTAAATCTAACCAGAACAGCATTATACTCCCCAGCATACATAAGTTTTTATTAGACATAGTAGTAAGTCACTTAAAGCTTTATGCTTTAAATGTAGAGGGAGAAACAACACAAAACAAGACCAAAAAAAGCAGCAGTCTTTGCTTATGTTAAAAACCTAAGATTAGTAGGAAAAGTACTTCTTAGCTTATAGTTAAGTGGTCATTTTTTCACAGGGCCAAAACATACAAAGTATACCAAACCCTTAAGAGCTCAGGTTTTTCTCAGTGACCAAATTGGGAATCATGTGTCAAAAAGGCTCTCTGCAACCTGGCTCCAACTATCTCCCTCTCCACTGGGCTGAAGCCATTCTTACCTCTTATGATTTCTTTAAATTCACAACCTCTTTCCTTCCATGAGGACTTCCATATGCATGGAACATGCTTTGTCTAACTGCTCCTTCTTCAATCAGTTCTCTGCTTAGACGCCACCAACTTAAAGAGGCCTTCTCTGATTAGTCTTTCCCAGTAGGTTCCTTCTCCCTGCAAATTCTGTCACCTCACCTTTTTAGTTCTTTTTTTGCAAGACTAATTATGCATTATTAATTTGATCTCCTTCAATATCTCAAACATTGGTATCATCTCTGAGCATGAATTATATATTGGGTTTGCCAAACACTCCCTTTATTTTTTTTTGTAAAATAAAGGACATATTTTTCATTTTCACCAATAACTTTATTGACTTGGATATTTTGAGTACATCAGCTATCTCCTGTGTCGTATAATGTTGATTGTTCTTAATTAATGTCTCGATTTGATCACTATCAACCACAACTTGTCAACCCTACCATGGAACATTGTCCAGTGAGAACTCTCCAGCACAAAACTTCAAAAACACTTTTGACACATTTATCAGTCACAGCACCTTCTCCATACACTACAGTTAGGAGTGTTTCAGTTGCATTTTTACCTTTCTTGAAATAGTAAAGCATAATATGCCAAAAATATTGTTTATTTTCTTCTATCTTCAATATTAAAATGGCTGCATAAAAATTCACCAATTTTGATGTCTTTTTTAAATGCATGCTGATATGACAAAATTGTTTCAAATGAAGCTAAAGACAACTAAGCACTACTGGAGCCATCTTATGAAAAAACGAACAAACAAACAAACAAACAATTTGGCCAACCCATAGACCACACAACTCTTTTATCAACATTTTGTGACTTATCTTTTTGCTTTTAGTGAGTTCTCCGCTTACTTATTTTTAATGTCCCCTGACAGTAATTCCACTTGTCCAACTGGGACTCCCTGGTTAGTCACTTAATACTGACCTCAATGATACATTAGGCATCATATTTCTTGGCCTCTTCTTACACTTACACTGTTTTTCTCATTCTTTTATTCACCAGTGACAAAGCTCTCATCATTTTCCTCCCATCTACAAACATACCTGCTACATATGATTCTCCCAGAGACTCCCATCACACACAAGCAAACAAAAAACACATATACAAACTAAACAAAGCTTATTAAGAATAACAACATAAGACAGTTTTCCATCCCATACTTTCTACACAAAACACCTTTTGTTTCTTTTAAAGAGTTTATTTATTTACTTTTTAGAGAGATGGGAAGGGAAGGAGAAAGAGAGGGAGAGAAACATCTATGTGAGAGACAAACATCAATTGATACCTCTCATATGCATACCAACCAGGGACCAAACCTGCAACCCAGAGAGGTGCCCTGACTAGGAATCAAACAGGTGATGTTTCACTTTGTGGGATGGTACACAACCAACTGAGCCACACTGGTCAGGGCTCTACACAAAACATCTTCCCCACATGCACCCTGGAAACTTCAATTTGCTCAATGGTTTTTGACATTGCATTTCTGTTTTTCTGTGGAACCAACTCCTTCCACACACACACACGCACACACAACAGAAAATACTGAATTACTGAATACTATGTGCCAATACTGATTTTAAATATCTATTTCAGCCTCCCGCTATACTGAATACCAACAATTAAATACAAACTAGTTGCTTTCTCTAGCACTAATTAGTCAATTTTAAGTTCATAAGGATTCCATGAGTGTATACAGATCCCTGGCTCCCAATAGTAGCAATTGTGACGTAGTGGGGCCTTTACTCTGTGTTTCAACAAGTGCCGTAGGTGCTTTTAATTCATAGTTTTTAGAATACTGCTTACTATACCCTGCTTACTGCTGTTGCTCGGGAACTACATAGAATCAGAACCATGATATTATGGGCCTGCTTTTTTGAACGTCTGCTCTGTTTGCCAGCCACTCTCAAGATCTGTAATAAAAAAGCTTTCTAGAAGAAAGATCAAATTCCTTACATTATTTTGAATATTACATTATGCCAACTAACTCTAGAAACTCTTTGCTGAACCCAGCCCATGCCTCTGTCAGGGTCCTCTTCCTCTGCTTTTTGTGGAACAAAGAGCAGAGCATGT
This sequence comes from Desmodus rotundus, assembly GCF_022682495.2. NCBI lineage: Eukaryota > Metazoa > Chordata > Mammalia > Chiroptera > Phyllostomidae > Desmodus > Desmodus rotundus. The sequence goes on along the minus strand of NC_071392.1, from coordinate 54,430,362 downwards.
TTAATAAGGCTGAACTTGCAAAATTTTCTTTGTATGCTATGATAAGTGATATATGATCTTTTTCTTTCTGATATTTATGCTTCTATTCACATTTCAAATATTATTGCATTTTTAGAGCAGTTGAATTAATATAATAACAACTTATTTTGTTATTGATATTATTCCTGCTTAAAAAGTTTACTTCTAGTGCACTAAAATGGTAGTTATCAGAGTATGAACCCAGAACCACCTGCATCAAAATATTGTGGCATTCTAGTTAGATATCAAGAATCCTAGATCCAATTAAGAGCTATTAGATTCTCCAGAAATCTGCAAATCTGCAATTTAACATGCATTCTTGGGATAAACTTCAACATGGTATTTTGCAATATTTGTATGTAAATATATAAAATTTGTAATATGTGTCTACAAATATATTACACAGAATATAATATATATTTAATAAGCTAATATGTAGGATTTTACATGTATTATAATTTTACATTTTGTTTCCTTATATTAACTTTACCTGTTGGTATCAAAGTAATATAAGCCATGTAAAATAATTGAGAAATTTTCCCTAATATGTGTTTTTTTAAATTGCTTGAATAAAAACATTTGTAAAGTACCATCTAATAGAGGCTAAATTGTATTTCCATTTATTTAATGGATTTTCTATCTTTTCTTATGTAATGTTGGCAATTTTGTGATAGAGAAAAATACATATTTAACAAGATTTCAAAAAGTATTGTCATATAATAGTTCATAGATTCATTTTATTTTATTTTTATTTAAATAGTTGGTAGATAATAGTATATTAGTTATATTAGTTTGAGGTATACAATGCAGTGATTTGAAATTTTTATACTTTACAATATCATACCAATACTAGTAATCATCTGTCACTAAACAAACTTATGACAATATTATTGGCTATATTCCCCTTCACCTTTTGCATCTATTTCCCAATCCATCTGAAATGTGGTGACCACCAAATTGTTATCTGTATCTATGAGATTGTTTCTGTTTGTTCATTTATTTTTTAGATTCCACATATAAGTGAAATCATACAGTTTTTGCCTTTCTTTGACTTATTTCACTTACCATAATACCCTCTAGGTTCATCCATGTCAACATAAATGGCAAGATTTCATTCTTTTATATCATTGCATAATATTCTAGTGTGTGTGTATCACTTTTTATTTATCTATCTATTTATAAGTGGAAACCTAGTTTGCTTCCAAATCTTGCCTACTGTAAATTATGCTGCAATGAACATAGGTGTTTATATCTTTTCAAATTAGTGTTTTTGTTTTCTTTAGATAGATACCCAAAAGTGAAATTGCTGGATCATATGGTAAATTTATTTTTAATTTTTTGAGTAATTATACTGTTTTCCATAGTTGCTGCACCAATTAACAGTACCAACAGTGCACAAGAGTTCCCATTTCTTCACATCCTTACCAACAAGTGAAATTTGTTGAATTTTGTATAGTTTTGTATAGTAGTTACATTATTAGAATAAAGTTTATTTGGTTGAGATCCATTAACTGTTGAATGCATTACTGCAATTTAGTTTATCAATATTTAACTCAGAATTTTTGCATATATTTTATTTATTTATTTATTTTATTCAGTTACAATTGTCTTTTTTAAAGAAATGTTTATTCATGTCTTCTGCCCATTTTTAATGGGATTTATTTTTTCTAACTATTTTGTATTAGTTACTTATATACAGGGTCCAGTAGAACCAATGCCTGATTCAGTGTGGTTGGTAGGGTAATAATATGAGTGTAATATTTATAGTTTTAATTTGAGCATTCTGCCTAAAATTCCATATGTTGTGCTTGAGTGTCATATTGTTATGTTACAGAACTACACGCTTATGATTTTGTAATGAAAGATTTTGTAATTAAAAAGGCATGTTATTTTTGCCAAACCCTGTATTTTGGCTATCACCCCTTATCTGATATACCATTTGAGACTATATTCTCCTGTTCAGTAGGCTGTCTTTTTCTCTCTCTTTTTTAACATGATAGTTTTCTTCACTATACAGAAGATTTTTATTTTGATGAAGTCCTATTTGTTTATTTTTGTTTTTGTTTTTCTTGCTCAAGAAGACATGTCCAAAAAGATATTGCTGAGATTGATATGAAATGGTTTATAACCTATGTCTTCTTTGAGGACTTTTATGGGTTCAGGCCTTACAATTATGTATATATAATTCCCTTACATATATATATATATATATTTCTCACACACACATAATATATATAATTCCCTTACATATATACATATATTTCCCACACACACACATATGTGTGTGTGTATATACATATACACATTTATACACACACATATAACTTACTGGTAGGCACTTGGGTTGCTCTTATGTTTTGGCTATTATAAATAATGCTGCAATGAACATAGGGGTAGTTACATTCTTTCAAATTACTGCTTTGAGTTTCTTCACACATACACCTAAAACTGAAAACACTGGATCATAAGGCAGTCCCATTTTTAATTTTTTGAGGAACCTTAATAGTGTTTTCCATAGTAGCCGCACCAGTCTGCATTCCCACTGACAGTACATGAGGGTTCTCTTTTCTCCATATCCTTGACAATACATGGTTTGTGTGTGTGTGTACTTATTGATGATAGCCATTCTGACACGTATGAGGTGATATTTCACTGTAGTTTTAATTTGCATTTCTCTGATGAATAATGACATTGAGCATCTTTTCATATGTTTATTGGCCATTTGTGTGTTCTCTTTGGAAGAGTTTCTACTCAGGTCTTCCATTTGTTCCATTGAATTGTTTTTTGTTTGTTTGTTTTGTAAGCTCATTTTTTGTGTTGAGTTATATGAGTTCTTTATAAATTTTGGATATTAAACCCTTATCAGCTGTATCATTGGTGTATATTTTTGCCAATTCAGTAGGTTGTTTGGCGGTTTTGTTGATGGTTTACTTTTCTGTGAAAAAACATTTTAGTTTGATGTAGTCTCATTTTTTTCCCTTTTGATTCCTTTGCCTGAGGAGATACACCAGAAAAAATATTGATAAAAGAAATGTCAGAGATTTTGCTACTTATTATTTTTCTAGGACCCTTATGGTTTTGAGTATGTCATGTAGGCCTTTAAGATATTTTAGTTTATTCTTGTATGTGGTGTAGAAAGATGGTCTACTTTTCTGTTTGCATTTATCTTTTTTTCCAACACCATTTATTGAATAGACCGTCTTTATCCCATTGTATGTCATTGCTTCCTGTGTCAAATATTAATTGACCAGATAAGTATGTGTTTATTTCTGATGTCTCTATTCTGTTTCATTGATCTATGTGTATGTTTCTATGCCAGTACCATGGTGTTTTAAATACTACAGCCTTGTAGTACTTTGATATCAAGTAGTATTACACCTTCAAGTATTATACCTTGTTCTTCTCAAGATTGCTATGTGTATTGGTTGTCTTTAGTAGTTCCATACAAATTTTTGGATTGTATATTATAGTTCTGTGTAATACATCATTGATTTTTGATAAGAATTTCATTGAATCTATAGACTGGATTTAGGTATGTATGAACATTTTAATGATGTTAATTTTTCCTATCCATGAGCACAGCATATGCTTCCATTTATTTGTATCTTTCAATTTCTTTCTTCAGTGTCTTATTATTTTCTGGGTACAGGTCTTTTTCCTCTTTGGCTCAATTTATTCCTAGGTATTTTATCATTTTTTGGTCATTTATTTATTTATTTAATATATTTATTATGTTATTACAGTTGTCCCATTTCCCCCCTTCACTCCACTCCATTCTGCCCACTCCCTCCCTTCAACATTCTCCCCCTATAGTTCATGTCCATGGGTCATACTTATAAGTTCTTTGGCTTCTACATTTCCTATACTATTCTTACCCTCCCCCTGTCTATTTTCTACCTACCATTTGTGCTACTTGTTCTCTGTACCTTTTCCCCTTCTCTCCCCCTCCTACTCCCCTATTGATAACCCTCCATGTGATGTCCATTTCTGTGGTTCTGTTCCTGTTCTAGTTGTTGGCTTAGTTTGCTTTTGTTCTTGTTTTAGGTGTGGTTGTTAATAGCTGTGAGTTTGCTGTCATTTTTACTGTGCATATTTTTCTTCTTTTTCTTAGATAAATCCCTTTAATATTTCATATAATAAGGGCTTGGTGATGATGAACTCCTTGAATTTGACCTTATCTGAGAAGCACTTTATCTTCCCTTCCATTCTAAATGATAGCTTTGCTGGATACAGTAATCTTGGACGTAGGTCCTTGGCTTTCATGAGTTCAAATACTACTTTCCAGTCCCTTCTTGCCTGTAAGGTCTCTTTGGAGAAATCAGCTGACAGTCTTATGGGAACTCCTTTGTAGGTAACTGTGGAATCTCAGATACCACATGTGGGTGCAGGGCCAGAACTTTATTTTTCTACCCTTCCTACCAGTCTCCATAGGTCTTCCTCTGTAAATCTTTGCTTATAGGACATCTGTTCAGCTAGTCTTTAGTTGGTTTATTCAAGTTGATTGTTTTATAATTTACTTATAATTCCAGTTTGGTCCTGGGAAGAGGTGAGTGTAACTTCTATCTACTGTGCTGCTTCTTTGGATCTCTTGAATTTAGTTTTACATATGGTGTGAGAAAATGCTCCAGTTTAATTAATTAATTTATTTAGCATGTATCTGTCCTGTTTTCCCAGTATGACTTGTTACAGAGAATGTAGCTACTCAAGTGTATATTCTTCTTTGTTGTTGATTAGCTGACCATGTAAGTGTGGGTTTATGTCTGGTTCTCTAGTCTGTTCCATCAGTCTCTGTGTCTGTTTTTATGCCTTTACCATACTGTTTTAATTATAATAGTTTGTAGTCCTGACTCGTGTGGCTCAGTGGGTTGGGCAATGTCCTGAAAACCAAAAGGTAGCACGTTCAATTCCCGGTCAGGGCACATGCCTGGGTTGTTGGCCAGGTCTTCCATTGGGAGTGTGTGAGAAAGAGCCAATCAATGATTCTTTCACACATGGATATTTCTCTTGCTGTCTTTCTCCCTCCCTTTTTCCTCCTTTCCTCTTTCTCTAAGAATAAATAAATAAATAAATAAATAAATCTTTATAATAGTTTGTAGTATAATTTGAAATCAGGGAACATGATACCTCTAATTTTCTTCTTTTTTCTCAATGTTGTTTTGGCTATTGTAGTTTCTTGTGGTTCTGTATAAATTTTAGGAGTATTTGTTCTAACTGAGAAGTGTGTCACTGGTATTTTAATAAGGATTACATTTAGTCTGCAGATTGCTTTGGGTAGTATAATCATTTTAATGATATTAATTCGCGTAATCCATGGTATGTATATTATTTCATTTATTTGTGTCCTCTTCAATTTTCTTTCTTTAATACTTTTGAAGATCTTTCACTTCTTTGCTCAATTTATTTCTAGGTATTTTATTCCTTTTTTTGCAATTACAAATGAGATTGTTTTCTTTATTGTTCCTTTTCATTGTTTGTTATTAGGATATAGGAACAAAATGTATTTCTGTGTATTAGTAATGTATACTGCTACTTTGGTGAATTGATTATTCTTATTATTGTATTAATTTTTTGATGGGTTATTTGGAGTTTGTAATTTATAGAATTATATCATATGCAAATAGTGACTGTTTTACTTCCTTCTTTCCAGTTTGGATGTCTTTTATTTATTTGTGTGTGTGTGTTTTTTTTCTGATTGCTATAGCTAGGATTTCCAATATTATATTACATTAACAGTAAAAGTGGGCATCCTTGTCTTGTTCCTGATCTTAGTAGAAAAGCTTTCAGATTTTCACCATTGAGTATGATGTTAGCGGTGGAGTTGTCAAATATAGTCTTTATCAAGTTGAGCAAGGTCCTTCTGTGACCATTTTGTTGAGAGTTTTTATCTTAAATGGATGTTAAATATTGTCAAATGATTTTTCTGCATCTATTGATATGATTGTAAGGTTTTTATCTTTAGTTTTGTTCATGTAATGAATCACAATAATTGTTCTGTGGCTTTTGAACTACCCTTGCATCCTTGATTGTGGTGTACTGTTAAAGCTGTTTTGCTAATATTTTGTTGAGAAATTTGGCATCTTATTATATTCATCAGGGATATTAGCCTGTAATTATTTATTTATTTATTTTTGTAGTGTCTTTGCCTGGTTTTGGTATTGAGGTAATACTGGCCTCATATAATGAGTTTAGAAGTATTCCTTTCATCTTTAACTTTTTTGAATAGTATGAGAAGGACAGGTATTAATTCTTCTTTAAATGATTAGTAGAATTCATCCATGAAACCATCTGATCCTGGGTCCTTGTTGGAAGTTTTCAATTGCTGCTTAAATTTCATTGCTAATAATTTGCTTGTTTGGATTCCCTGTTTCTTCCTGGTTTAGTCTTGAAAGGTGCTATGTTTCTATAAATTTCTCTAATCTTTCTAGATTGTTCAATATGTTGGCATATGTTTGTGGTATTTTCTTATAGTACCTTGTATTTCTGTGGTTTTGGTTGTTATATCTTCTCTTTCATTTATGATTTTATTGATTTGGCTATCTCTGTTTTGCTTGCCTGATGAGTGTTACTATATAGGTTTATCATTTTTTTGGTTAATTATTTTTTAATTATAGTTTATCAGTTATGCTATTACAGTTGTCCCAAGTTTTCTCCCTTTGTCCCCCTCCACCCAGCCCCCAACTCCCTCAGGCAATCCCCACACCATTGTTCATGTCCATCGGTCATGTGTATAAATTCTTTGCCTACTCCATTTCTTATACTGTACTTTACATCCCTATGGCTATTCTGTAATTACCTATTTTGTTTATCCTTTCAAATAACAAGTTCTTAGTTTCATTTATCTTTTCTATTGTTTTTTTTTAATTTTCTATTTTGTTTATTCCACTCTCATCATTATCATTTCCTTCTTTCTACTTACTTTGGGTTTTGTTTGTTCCTCTTCTTCTAGTTGCTTAAGGTATAAATTTAGGTTATTCATTTGGGATTTTTTTCCTGCTTCTTGAGGTAGACTTGTATAGTTATAAACTTTTTTCTTATAACTGTTTTAGCTCCATTTCATAAATTTTGTAAGGATGTGTTTCCATTGTCATTTGTGTCGAGGTAGTTTTTGATTTCTTATTTGAGTCATTGGTTCTTTAGGAGCATGTTGTTTATTTTTGACATATTTGGGATTTTTCTATTTTTCTTTTAGTAGTTGATTTCTAATTTCATGTGATTGTTGTTAGAATATGTGCTTGATATAATTTCAAACTTTTAAAAATTTATCGAGGCTTGTTTTGTGCCATAGTATGTAATCTATCCTAGAAAATGTTGCATATGCACTTGAGAAAAATGTGTAATCTGAAGTTTTGGAATGAAATATTCTATAAATACCTATCAACTCAAACTGGTCTAGCGTGACCTGAAGGCCCTTATTTCTTCATTAATTTTCTGTCTGAATGATGTATCCTTTGGGTTAAGAGTAGTATTAAAGTCCCCAACTATTATGGTATTACTATGTTTTTGCATTTATGGCTATTAATTTAGGTTTATATACTTCATTGCTCCTATGTTAGGCATGTAGATATTTACAATTGTTATATTCTCTTCTTGGATTTATACCTTTAAAATTATGTAATGTCCTTCTTTGCATTTTTTTTACATTCTTTGTTTTAAAGTCTATTTTGTTTGACATGCGTATTTCTGCTCCAGTTTTCTTTTCATTTCTGTTTGCATGGAATGTTTTCCATCTCTTCCCTTTCAGTTCACGTATGACTTTCAATCTAATGTGAGTTTCTTGTAAGCAGTATATAGATGAGTTATGTTTTTTTTTATCCATACGACTATCCCATGTCTTCTGATTAGAGCATTTAGTCCATTTATATTTAAAGTAATTACTGATAAGTATGTGCTTATAGCCATTTTGTTAACTTTTTCTTGCTGCTCTTTTTTGTTCTCTGTTCCTTTCCTCTCTTGATCTTTTTCCTTTTGATTTCTTGGTTCTCTTTAGTGCTCTAATTAAATTTTATTTTCATTTTTTGTGTATTTTTGGATGTTTTTGGTTTATAGTTACCATGATATTCATATATTCCACCATATATATAAGAGTCTATTGATGGAATTTTAAGTTCAACCACATCCTAAAAGAAGTACATTTTTATTTTGTTTGCTTTTTTCTTTTGTTGATTACGTTCCAGTTAAAGGTGAGATCATAGTAAGAACAATCTAACAATAACCAGAGGGAAGTGGGGAGGGGACAGTGGGGAGAGGGGGTTACAGGAACTACTATAAAGGACACATGGACAAAATCAAGGGGGAGGGTAGAAGTGGGGGAGGGAGGTGGGTTCGTCTGGGGTAGGGTGGAGGGATGGGGAGAAAAAGCAGACAACTATAATTGAATAACAATAAAAATTTAAAAAAATAAAAATACAAATCTGAAAAAAGTACATTTTTACATAAAGAATACAGTCTTTATGCTTTTGACATGTTTTATATGGTTTTGTTTTGTATATCTCCTGATTATTTATTGTAGTTACAGCAATTTTGCTACTATTGTCTTTTAGCCTCCATGTTAGTTTTTTCATTAGTTGGTTTACTATGATAACTATATGTTTGCATTTCCTAGTGAGATTATACTTTCTTGTATTTTTTAATTTATGGTTATGGCCTTTTCTTTTCTCCATAAAGAAGACCCAATAACACTTCTTGTAAAGCCAGTTTAGTCATTGTGAACTTAGTTTTTGCTTGCTTCAAAAACTCTTTATCTCTTCTTCAATTCTGAATGCTTACCTTGCCTATGTTGTACTTTCCTTCAGCACTTTAAATATTTTCTCATGCTCTTCTGGCTTGTATATTTGCTTCTGAGAAATCAGGTTTGATTTCTTTTTGGGGTTTCCATTATAGGTAACTTATTGTTTCTTTTTTGTTGACTTTAATATTTCCTCTTTATCCTTACCTTTTGCCATTTTAACTACAATTTATCCTGGTGTTTCTGTGTTTATGTTCATCTTATTTGGAACTCCCTATGATTCCTGGACCTGTATGCCAGTTTCATATCCCAGATTAAGAAAATTTTCAACCATTATTTTTTAAATATTAGTTTTGCCTTTTCTCCTCTATTTCTTAACCTTTTGGAATTCCTCTAATGTGAATATTAGGATGCCTGATGTTATTCCAATGACCTTTTATATGATCCTTATTTCATTTTTTTTCATTTTGTTGCTCTGACGGGTGATTTTTTTAAACATGTATTCGAGGTCAATAACCTAGTCTTTTATATTAACTAATGTTTAGATTTACTCTAAAGTATTCTTTTTTATTAATTTTATTTATTATTGTTATTCAATTACAGTTGTGTGCCTTTTCTCCCCAACCCCCACCCCACTCCAGCTGAACCCCCTTCCCTCCCTCACCTCGAACCTCCCCCTTGATTTCGTCCATGTGTCCTTTATAGTATTTCCTCTAATCCCCTCTCCTCACTGTCCCTTCGCCACTACCCACCGACCATTGTTAGATTGTTCTTAACTTCAATGTCTCTGGTTATATTTTGTTTGCTTTTTTCTTCTATTGCTTATGTTCCAGTTAAAGGTAAGATCATGTGGTATTTGTCCCTCAACACCTGGCTTATTTCACTTAGCATAATGCTCTCCAGTTCCATCCATGCTGTTGCAAAGGGTATAAGCTCCTTCTTTCTCTCTGCTGCTTAGAATTCCATTGTGTAAATATAACATAGATTTTGGATCCACTCATTTCCTGAAGGGCACTTAGGTTGCTTCCAGTACTTGGCTATTGTAAATTGTGCTGCTATGAACATTGGGGTGCACAGGTTCTTTTGGATTGGTGTTTCAGGGTTCTTAGGGTGTAATCCCAGCAGCGGAATTGCTGGGTCAAAGGGCAGTTCCATTTTTAGTTTTCTGAGGAAATTCCATACTGTTTTCCACAGTGGCCTCACCAGTCTGCATTCCCACCAACAGTGCACTAGGGTTCCCTTTTCTCTGCATCCTCTCCAACACTTGTTTGTTGATTTATTTATGTTGGCCGCTCTGACTGGTGTGAGATGGTACCTCATTGTGGTTTTAATTTGCATCTCTCTGATGGCTAGTGATGCTGAGCATCTTTTCATATGTCTCTGGGCCCTCTGTATGTCTTCCTTGGAGAAGTGTCTGTTCAAGTCCTTTGCCCATTTTTTAATTGGGTTGTTTGTCTTCCTGGAGTGGAGTCATGTGAGTTCTTTATATATTATGGAGATCATGCCCTTGTCTGAGGTATCATTAGCAAATATGTATTCCGATACTGTTGGTTCTCCTTGTAATTTGGTGCTGTTTTCTTTAGCCATGCAGAAGCTTTTTATTTTGATGAGGTCCCATTTGTTTATTCTTTCCTTTATGTCACTTGCTTTAGTGGACATGTCTGTGAGGATGTTGCTGCATGGAATGTCTGAGATTTTCCTGCTAATGTTCTCCTCTAGGACTTTTATGGTGTTACAACTTATATTTAAGTCTTTTATCCACCATGAATTTATTTTTGTGTATGGCGTAAGTTGGTGATCAAGTTTTATTTATATGCATGTAGCTGTCCAGATCTCCCAACACCATTTGTTGAAGAGGCTGTTTTTGCTCCATTTTATGCTCCTGCCTCCTTTATCAAATATTAATTGACCGTAAAGCCTTGAGTTTATTTCTGGGCTCTCTGTTCTGTTCCATTGGTCTATGTGCCTGTTTTATACCAGTACAAGGATGTTTTGATTACAGTGGTCTTGTAATACAGTTGGATATCAGGTATTGTGATCCCGCCTGCTTTGTTCTTGTTTCTCAAAATTGCTTCCGCTACTCAGGGTCGTTTATGGTTTCATATGAACTTCTGAAATGTTTGTTCTATATCTGTGAAATAGGTACTCTAATAGGGAATGCATTGAATCTATAAATCGCTTTGGGTAACATGGCCATTTTGATAATGTGAATTCTTCCAATCCATGAACATGGTACATGCTTCCATTTGTTTGTGTCTTCCTTAATTTCTTTCTTCAATGTTGTGTAGTTTTCTGAGTACAGGTCTTTTACCTCCTTGGTTAGGTTTACTCCTAGGAACTTTATTATTCTTGCTGCTATATCAAATGGGATTTTTTTCCTGATTTCTGTTTCTGCTGTTTCACTGTCGTACAGGAATGCCTTTGATTTCTGAGTATTGACTTTGTATCCAGCTGTTTTGCCAAATTCATTTATTAGGTCGAGTAGTTTTTTGGTGGAGACTATAGGATTTTCCATGTACACTATCATGTCATCTCCAAACAGCGACAGTTTCATTTCCTCCTTTCCTATTTGGATGCCATTTATTTCTTTTTCTTGTCTGATTGCTGTGGCTAGGACTTCCAATACTATGTTGAATAGGAGTGGTGAGAGAGGGCATCCTTGTCTTGTTCCTGATCTTAGTGGGAAAACTCTATGTTTTTTTTCCATTGAGTATGACGTTGGCTGTAGGTCTCTCATATATGGCCTTTATTATGTTGAGGAATGCTCCCTCTATTCCTACTTTGCTGAGTGTTTTTATCAGAAATGAGTGCTGTGTCTTATCAAATGCTTTCTCCAAATCTATTGATATGATCATGTGATTTTTGTCTTTGCTGTTGTTAATGTGATGTATTATGTTTACTGATTTGCGATTATTGTACCATCCTTGCATCCCTGGGCTGAATCCCACTTGGTCATGGTGGATGATCTTTTTAATGTATTGCTGAATGCGGTTTGCCAATATTTTGTTGAGAATTTTAGTGTTTATGTTCATCAGAGATATTGGCCTGAAGTTTTCTTTCTTCCTTGTGTCTTTATCTGGTTTTGGGATTAGGATGATGCTGGCTCCATAAAACGAGTTTGGGAGTCTTCCATCAGTTTGGATTTTTTCAAATAGTCTGTGAAGGATAAGGGTTACCTCTTCCTTAAATGCTTTGTAGAATTTTCCTGTGAATCCATCTGGTTCAGGGTGTTTGTTTGTTGGGAGTTTTTTGATGACTGCTTCAATTTCGTCTGTTGATATTGGTCTGTTCAGGTTTACTGCTTCTTCTTCATTCAGTTTTGGAAGATTATATTTTTCTAGAATGTGTCCAATTCACCTAGGTTTTCAATTTTTTTGGCATACAGTTCTTTTTTAGTAATTTCTTACAATCCTTTTTATTCCTGTGGTATCAGTTATAATCTCTCCTCTTTCATTTCTAATTGTGTTTATTTGGATTCTCTCTCTTTATTCTCGATGAGCCTACTTAATGGTTTGTCAATTTTGTTTATCTTTTCAAAGAACCAGCTCCTGGATTCATTGATCCTTAGAATTGTGCTTTTTCTCTATTTCATTTAAGTCTGCTCTGATCTTGGTTATTTCCTTCCTTCTGCTTGCTCTGGGCTGTGTTCGTTGTTGTCCTTGAGTTCTTTTAGGCATAGGGTTAGGTTGTTTGTTTGAAATGTTTCTGTCCTTTTAAGGTAGACCTGTATTGCTATGAACTTCCCTCTCAGGACTGCCTTTGCTGTGTCCCATAGGTTTTGGGTTGTTGTGAGTCTGTTTTCATTTGTTTCCAGAAAGTTTTTGATTTCTTCCCTAATCTCGTTCTTGACCCATTCATTGTTTAATAGCATGCTATTCAGTCACCATGATTTTGAGTGTTTTGAATTTTTCCCTTGGGGTTGGTTTCTAGTTTCATTCCCTTCTGGTCAGAGAAAATGCTTGATATGATTTCAATTTTCTTGAATTTGTTGAGGCTTGCTTTGTGTCCTATCATGTGGTCTATCTTTGAAAATATTCCATATACACTTGAAAAGAATGTGTATTTTGCTTCTTTGGGATGAAAAACCCTATATATATTAGTTAAGTCCATTTCATCTAGGGTATTGTTCAGTGACATAATATCCTTCTTGATATTTTGTTTGGAAAACCTGTCCATTTTTGACAGTGGGTGTTAAAGTCCCCTCCTATAATTATGTTGCTGTCAATATCTTTGTTGATGTCCTCCAAGGTTTTCTTTATGTATTTGGGTGCTCCTATGTTGGGTGCATATGTATTTGCAATGTTTATGTCTTCTTGGTGGATTCTTCCTTTGAGTATTTTGAAGTGACCTTCTGGGTCTCTCTTTATGGCCCTTCTTTGGAAGTCTATTTTGTCTGATATGAGTATTGTTACCCCTGCTTTTTTTTCCTGTCTGTTTGCTTGGAAAATGTTTTTCTTGCCCTTCACTTTCAGTCTGTGTAAGTCTTTTGTCCTGAGATGGGTCTCTTGTAGGCAGCATTTGTGTGGGTCATGCTTTCTTATCCATTCAGCTACTCTATGTCTTTTGATTGGAGCATTTAATCCATTTACGTTTAAGGTTATTATCGATAGGTAGTTATTCATTGCCATTTTTTCCTACCTGTGTTCCTCTCTCTTTCTCTTTTCCTTCCTTTCCTTAAAGCAGTCCCTTTAGTATCTCTTGCAGAGCTGGTTTGGTGGATGTCTATTCTTTTAGAATTCTTTTGTCTGGGAAACTCTTTATTTGGCCTTCTATCTTGATTGAGAGCCTTGCTGGGTAAAGTAGTCTTGGTTGCAGGCCTCTGGTTCTCATTACTTGGAATATTTTTTGCCATTCTCTTCTGGCTTGGAGCATTTCCATTGAGAAGTCACTTGCTAACCTTATTGGGGCTCCCTTGTATGTTACTTCCTGTTTCTCCCTTGCTGCCTTTAAGATCCTCTCTTTGTCTTGGAATTTTGCCATTTTAATTATGATGTGTCTTGCAGTGGGTCTCTTTGGGTTCCTCTTGCTTGGGACTCTCTGTGTTTCCTGGATTTGGGTGACTTTTTCTCTCCTCAGATTAGGAGAGAAATCTGAAATTTTCCATCATTAGTTTTTCAAACAGGTTTTCTATCCCTTGCTCTTCTTCTTGTCCTTCTGCTGTTCTTATTATACGGATATTGTTACGTTTCATGTTGTCCTGCATTTCCCTTAATCCCCCTTCATTCTTTCTGAACCTCTTTTCCTTTTCTTGCTCTTTCTGGGTGTATTTTTCTACCTTGTCCTCCAGCTCACTGATCTGATCCTCTGCTTCATGAAGTCTGCTTTTCATTCCTTCTACTGTGTTCTTCAGTTCAGAAATTGTATTCTTCATTTCCTCTTGGCCCTTGTTGATAGTTTCTATTTCCTTTTTTCATGTTGATATAGTTTGCAGTGAGTTCATTGTAGTTTCCCTGCAGTTTCTGGTAGTTCTCTTTGAACTCAGAGAGCTCAGTGAGCTTCCTGATGACCAGTGCTTTGAACTCAGTATCTGGTAGTTGACTTGCCTCTTTTTCAGTTAGCATTCTTTCTGAGGCTTCCTCCTTTCCTTTCATTTGGGGATTGTTTCTTTGTCTTCCCATTGTTTGTGAGACTCTTCTTGTTAGCCTCTGCTTCTTATATTGATCTGTTCTGACTCCTTGAGTTTATGATATGAACTTCTATGGTAGAATGCCAATGGGATTCAGTGGTGGCGACTCCTTAATCTCCTGTGCTCCCTGGTCTTGAGCTGATGTTTATGGATGTAACACAGTCTAACTCTGGTCTTTTCAGCACTCCAGGTTTTATTGTCTCAACTGTGGAAAAATAAGAAAGGGGGGGGAGAAGGGATGGAGGGAAAAAGGGAATAGAAAAGGAAAGGTAGGAATGAAGAAGGAATAAAGAAGGATAGAAGGCGAGATAAGAAGGAATTTTAACAAAAATTAAAACAAAAGAATAAATAAAAGAAGGCTGGAAGAAGGAATAAAAAAGATAAAGGATGGAAGGAAGAAGGCATAAAAAATGAAAGAAGGACAGAAAGGAAGAAGGAATTCAGGGGGATAGGAGGAAAGAGAAAAAAAAAAGTTTTCTGCTGGCTTTAAAGTGGTCAGGTTAGTTCTGCTGGTCTTCCTGTCTGTGAAAGTGGAGGGGGTGGTTGGAAGGATTGGTTTCACTTTTCTCCCTTCCTGAGCCACACTCTTCCTTGTTGTTCAGCCTCCAGTCCAGTTCCTCAGGGTCCTTCTGCTCCCCCCTAGGCCTTTAGTTCATCAGTTGTGCTGTCCTTGAGTTGCACCAATTAGGGGCAACTCACACTCCCCCTTCTTGCTCTTTGCTGTCTTAGATGCTAGTGGCTCTGGGTGCTGCTATGGAGTAGTTCAGCCCCTACTGGGTCGAGTATTTCTTGGGAATGCAGTCTCCCCTAGCCCTGCAGCTTCCCTTTGCTGGGTGTTCTGCCTTAGTCCTAGAGAGCCAGTAGTCCCTGCAGGGCCCTTGGGCAGGGGCTCAGTAGGAGTTGTTCAGAACTGGTACTTTTAGGTTTGGTCCCTCGCAGGCAGCCAGGCTGTTGATCAGGGGATCTGCTGCTTTGGGCCTGGGTTACTTGCAGCTGGCTGGTCCACAGCTCTGGACCTGAGTCGTGGGGGGCCCCTGGGCTTGTCTGCTGCTTTGGGACTGAGTCGCAGGGCCTGCTGGTCTGCTGCCTTGGGCCGGTGCGTGGGGCAGCTAGCCTCTGCTCCTGGTTTGCACCCACTCCACTGGAGGTTTCAGGTGTGGGCGTCCTGCTGGGTTTTCACTTGTGGGCCCCAGTCCACTAATCTGGGTGCGCGCAACCAGGCTTCAGATGAGTGCTGGGGCTGCTTATCCAGAGTTCACTGTCCAGGGGCTGAGGGAGGAGGGGCTCCAGAGGCCATGGCTGCTGCTGAGAGTTCTCTAACTAGCCTCTGAGTGCCTATATTTTCTTTTTCTTTTTGAGAAATTCTTCCTATTCAAGCCCCCCCCCATCCAAACAAGCACCTGGCTGCTCACACAGTTCAGCCTTGCTCTCTCCCAAGAATCCTGCAGCAGACCCTGTTCCTGGGCTGGGGCTTCAGCCTCCCTGGTCCCCGCGCAGGTCCTGGAAACCTTATTGTCCTTAAGCACTCTTCTTACTGTCAGATCTTTCAATGTCCTCTATCTTTGGTCTCGATCTTCATATATGCTGGAATACTGTTGGCTGTTTGCTCTGCTCCTCAGATAAGCTAGGTGTTTCACTGGTGCTGAGGGGAAGTGGACTCCACTCCCACCTATCTTGCCGCCATCTTCCAATTTACTTTAATGTATTCTTTATTTCAGTTATTACATTCTTCTTTCATTTCTGATTGGTTCTTTATTGTATGTTTAATTTTTTTTTCTGAAGTGCTCTCTCAGTTCTTTTGTTGAGTTCATTGGTGTTGAGCATCCTTATGTCCATTTCTTTGAATTTTTTATCAGGCAAAGTACTTACCTCTCTTTCATTGAGATTTTATTCTAGAGTTTTGTTGTTGTTTTCTTTTATTTGGGGAATATTTTTCTTTCCCCTCATATTGTTTGACTTTCTGTGTCGTTCCTATGGATTCAATGGAATGGCTAACTCTCCCAGTATTAAAAATGTTGTCTCTGTATAGACAGTGTGTTAAATAATTTCGGCAGGCTTGCTGTTGCTGGTGTGGGAGTGGGCATTGCCTGGTGTGTCACTTGGAATGAAGGACTGGATTCTGAATGAGGCAGCTGGGTGTTTGCATGTTTCGTTGCTATTCTAATTTGGGTGGAACTGCCTAGTGTAAAAGGAGTTGTTCGGTATGCTCTTGGTTTGCCCTCTTTCTCTGTTAGTTGTCAGAGCAAGATCTGGGTACCAGCTCTGCTTCCTCTCCAAAGTGGCAAGCCTATATGTGTGCAGAGCTGAATTTTGCTAGTTCTGCTCCCTTTGTGTGTGTTGCAGCTTCTGCATGCTCAGCCCCATCCCTCTCACTCTGCACAGGCAGCCCTGTCTGCATACCCTGTTGTTTGAATTGTCCACATACAGAGCAGGTTCTGGGCAGGGCTGCTCTGAATGCCTGCATCTCAATGATGTACTAGCTCTACCTTATTTCTGGGTGGGACAGCCTTGAGTACACACACAACCCATACTTTGCTAGTTCTGTACTTTCCTCAACCAGAGCACTTCTACACATATGAAGCACCACTCTCACTCCATACATGCAGCCTTGTATGTGGGTGTTACAATATTTTGCTAGCTTGATACTCTCTCCAGGTGGGAAACCCTGAATGTCCATGTAGCTCAGTGGGTACACAAAGAAGCACACAGCCATATCCACTGGATCAATCTCTGGGTGGACTTGTTATGCATGCATGGTGCCCACCCATTTCTGCTGGATTTAGCTCCAAGAATGGTGACTGGGAACACACTACAGTGCCCTTCAGGTCAGTCAGAGAACCTGGATGGAGTACATACCTGCTATCCCCATGCAGGGGAAACATAAAAATTTGTGCTCAGTGTTTCCTCTAGTCCCAGTTTGTTCCCTCAGGTCCTGGAAAGCTTTTGCATTTCCCTGACCTTCTCTTTGCAGTCTCTCTCTCTTGCTTGTTGTGCAGAAGCTGCTCAACTATCTCACAGGAGAAACTGCTCTAAATATATGTGCATATACAATGTGTTCTTAAAAGGATGAGGCCCACTCCACTTACACTGCCATTTGGGAGGAGTCCCTAGGATTCTTTTGTCTTAAAACTGCTTTGTCTTAATTTTTTTACTAATAGTAATTCTTGTTTTATATTTTCTTTTCCTATCAGTTTTCTGAATGCTAGTTTTCCATCTTACTAATCTTGGGGAAAAAAAGTTTCATCTTAAGTAAATCTTCCTTGTTTTCATTCTCTGTCATTAGTTTTGGTCATTATTTTTAAAATATTTTTAATATCTTTGAGTTTATTGTGAAACTTTTTGTTAAATTGAGTCAAAGGCTTTGTCTGTTTACTTTCTGTATTTCTCCTTTCTTGATAAGTGTATTTAATGTTTCCAATTTTTCTCTATGTGCTTGTTTAGCTTTATGTCAGAAGTTTTGACATTTTCTTTTTCATTAAGTTCTAAGAATTTTGTCATTATTTATGACTTCATCAACACAATTGCTATTAAACAGTATAATTTTTAGTTTTTAAGCTATTATTTATATCAAAATTTACTGCTTTAAGGTTAGAAAATAGGCTGTGTGATGCTGACTGTAATCTGGCACAGAGTATTTGTATGCAGAGGAAGGTATTACATGTGTCTTTAAAAATAATATGGAATCTCTATTTGTTGTGTATAAATATTCCAATATATCATTTAAAAATATATTATATTATTGCCCTATTCTATAACTTTACTTACTTTTTGTATTTTTGATCTTTGTTTTGAATGTTCCTAAATTTCATTTTAATAGATCAGAAAGAACATTTTTTTAATCTGAGGCATTTTGATTTTATTTATGGTAAAAACTCTATAATTGATTTCACAATGATTTCCTTCCATCTACTTATTCTTATCTAACATTTTAAGACTCTTACTATTTAAATACTGATAACTGAAACTTTATCCCTATGCCTCTTATACTTTATTTAAACATTTCCAACTCTTTCTCCTTTCTTGTTGCCTCCTATAGTAATTTATTGATTTGATTTTACAGAGCATATTCATTTTTTGGATATATCTATTCTAGTATTCAATAAACTTATATTGAATTTTACTCTACTATGCTTTTGCACACTTATTTTTCTTATTGGTTATTAAGAAATATTTACTACTTTTTTATCAATATACTTTCTTACCTCTTTGAGAAACATATTGTGCTGACATTAAAGTTATTTTCTGTAGACAATTCTACTTCATGGGAATAGGTTGTTCAGTTTTTTGTCTTCTCTTAAAAAAGTTGTATTCTTCAGAGAAGTTGCTATTCCTTAACATCTCATATCTCCTTACTCTACAGTATGTACCCATATAGTCCATACCCTAACTTGTAACCTTCTGATAAGTTTTGGAGGTAGGTCAGAGCTCACTGAAAAAAAAAAAAAAAACTATGTCATAACAATGTGGGTTATATTGTTCTTTGTTAACCAAATCCTCAACAGATGGCATAGCCCCTCCAAAAAAATCTCTCTATATGTTCTCATCCAGGTACTGCTTCTTCCTAAAAGTTATGCCCTTTGCTTGTGATCACTTAGACCTTGGAATGATGGGGAGGAATAAAGAAAGGAATACTGGAATACTCACAACTAGACAAGACCACATGTACAAATCCACTCACTAAAACCAGACAATAGTGAATGATCCTCAATAGCTCTTGGCAAGGGAGGCCTATTTTCTGTCTCACAGTGGAATGGGAGAGGACAGTGGTTCACCCAGTGATGTGTGTGGGAGGTGAATTTGCAGGAATAAACATAAGTATTCACCTAGGTGGATAACTATTAAAAGGTATCCATACTCTTTAAAAAGTCTTACCACACTCTTGACCCCTAGACTTTCTTCCATCTGGGGTGCTGCATCACCCTTCATGTAATCCCACCTACTCCTTCCCAGGAGTTTCTCAAGATGTATCAATATGACTTTTATTTCTATGACATCAGTACATATGCAGCATCTACAGTGTTGGGTTGAAAAGAGAATCAGAAGATTATGATTGCTACCTTGCCAGAGACTAAATTCTATTCTTAGGTATTTCTGAAAGGTTCGTTTTGCTCCACATACAAAACTTTAATCTAGTGTTTGTTCACTGCAATTAATTTTGGCTATTATTTTATTAAAGATAGCGCCTTCTATTAAAAATGCCTCAAAGTATTTTTATAATTTATGAAATAAATGCTTTTAAGAATGTATATACTACTCAGCTGCAAAAAAAAAAAAAAAAAAAAAAAAGGCAATCTTACTTTTTATGAGAGCATGGATAGACCTGGAGAGTGTTATGCTAAGTGAAGTAAACCAGTCAGAGAAAAAGAAGTACCATATATGTGGAATCTATATGTGGAATTTAATGAACAACATAAATAAAAAAACATAATAGAAACATATTAATATATACAGAGAACAGACTGACAGCTGTCAGGCCAGATTGGCTGGGGA
This sequence comes from Desmodus rotundus, assembly GCF_022682495.2. Classification (NCBI taxonomy): domain Eukaryota; kingdom Metazoa; phylum Chordata; class Mammalia; order Chiroptera; family Phyllostomidae; genus Desmodus; species Desmodus rotundus. Next base: position 54,410,503 of record NC_071392.1, on the reverse strand, counting down.
CTGGGTAAAAAAATGGTGAAAGAATTAAAGGAACTGAGCAAAAAAATAAAACAACACCTCATAGATATAGACAACCATATGGTAATTACAAGAAAGAAAGGGGAGTTGGGGAGGTAGAAGAGTGTCAAGGGGAGATAAATGGAGATGGAAAGGGACTTAACTCAGGGTGGTAAACACACAAAACAATATACATATGATGTATTGTGGAATTGTACACCTGAAACCTGCATAATTGTTTGCATAATTTTATTAACTACTGTCACCCCAGTAAATTAAATTTATGAAAAACTAAAAAGAAATCTCTCCCATCTGACTACAGATGATAATTTTTTATTGTTTCTCTCCCACCAAGAATTGTAAGAATTGTAATTTCTCTGCTTTGAAACAGGAGTAGCTAACTTGCCAACCTATAGCAGAGATCTGGCCTTGGACTTGGTTTGATGAGTCCCTACCACATGCATCAGAGCATGGTCTCATTTATAATTACAGCTGTACGAAGAAAACAAAACTTTTAATGCTTTTAGTGACGGTATTCTTGGAACTTGGGAATGTAAATACTAAAAGAGAACATTTTCTGAGATAAAGATCACATTTCCCAATATCTTGTAAGTTAAGATTGTCACTAACATGAGAGAAGAATCTCAAGAATGTTTTTGCTTCCAATCCAAATGCCATTTTCCTGACAATTCCTGGAAGTAGCTGTCTATCCATTTTTAAAGTCAAAATATTTCTTAAAGCCTGCTTTGGAAAAGTATTAGGATTTTTTTCTGTTATTCCTTTTCTCTCTTTCTTTTCTTTCTTTCTCTTCATCTTAACACATTGTAATAAAGAATAAAAGCATGTTTATCACCTATAAAAAAGAATGTACATGTACATTTTCCAGGTATCTACAGGAACTTTTTGCAGGTTATAATGATAGAATGTCATATGTAAACATTTATATTATCGAATATAATCTAATTGGTATGGTGGATGATTTTTCATTGTACTTCATTTAAGGTTTTCTCATCGACTTTTAGAAGTGAAATCTACCTTTATTTTCTCAAAATGCTTGTATAAGATGTTATTATTGAAGAATCATCATATATTCTTGTAAGCATAAAAGAGATGACCACCTATGTCCATCCCTCAAATGTTGAGGAATTAACCAACGAATCTAATTACAGATTGGAGTATATCAAATTTCCAATATCCAACTAGTTTTAACTTACCAAAACATATATCTCATATGGCTTTATCTACATGAATGTTAAGAAGAACATTCCTAAATATTCTCAAGTATTTACTTCATTGAAAATAGACATTGATAAACTGGTATTACTTTTTTGATTAAGTGAAGAAGCATTATTAATTTCCTTCTCAAACTTACCACACTCATTTGAAATGAGATGCATATGTATTCTTTAAAAACAATTCTATATAAAATTTTAAAAATATTTTTAGGCAAACTATACAACAAAATTAATTTTGTCTCTCTATTGCTTGTCTTGTTCATTTGCTCTTGCAAAGTACATGGGAAAAAGCAAAATGAAACAAACAAAAATAAAACTGAACCAAGAACTTATGGGAGAGTCTTTTGAGTTCATTTTCTGGGTGCATGCTTCTCTACCAAATCACCAGAACAGAGGAGCTTCCAGTAAGTTTGAGAACTGTAAAACAAAAAAAAGAGAATGAGTCCCAAGAGAGTCCTCCTCTTTTACTAAGAGGGAGATTAGATATAAAGGACTTGAAAAGTCACTGAAACTAGAAGGAAGGAAGATGGCCGCGAGATAGGTGGGAGCGGAGTCCACTTCCCCTTAACACCAGTGAAATACCTAGATGATCTGAGGAGCAGAACAAACAGCCAACAGTATTCCAGCATATATGAAGATTGGAGACCAAAGATAGAGGACATTGAAAGATCAGAGGTAAGAAGAGTGCTTAAGGACAATAAGGTCCAGGGGACCAGTGCAGGGACCACGGCAGCTGAAGCCCCTGCCCGGGTGCAGGGTCTGCTGCAGGATTCTTGGGAGAGAGCCAGGCTGGGCTGTGTGAGCAGCCAGGTGCTTGTTTGGACCAGCTGGGCTTGAATAGGAAGAACTTCTCAAAAAGGAAAAGAAAATAGAGACACGTAGCAACTAGTTAGAGAACTCTCCACAGCAGCTGGGGCCTCTGGCACCCCTCCCCCCTCAGCCCCTGGACTGTGAAGAGCGGAAAGTAGCCCCAGCGCTCACCTGAAGCCCAGCTGGCATGAACCCAGATTAGCGGATGGGGGCCCACAACTGAAACTCCAGGTGAGCGCAAGCCCTCATAAGCGGCCCGGCTGGCTGGGCACCAGACCCAAAGTGCCCCAGTGGGTGCTTACCCCAATCAGTGGCCTGGGGCCCGCACCTGAAACCCCAGGTGGGCGCGCGCCCTGATAAGCGGCCGAGCTGCCTGGGCGCACAGAAAAAAAGCGCCTGGGTGGGCATGCACACCTAAAACCCCGGCTGAGAGCCCACACCTGAAACCTCAGGTAGGTGCACAACCGGATCAGTGGCTGGCTGCCCCAGCTCACAGACCGAAAGCAGGGGATCTGCAGCCAACTCAGGCCCAAAGCAGAGATCCCCCATGTAATCCCATCAACTGACTGGCTGCTTGCAGGCAACCACACCCAAAAGCACAGGTTCTGAAAAACTCCTCCCTAGCCCCTGCTCACAGAACCCTGCAGGGCCTACTGGCTCTCTAAGAGGAAGGCAGAAGGCCCAGCAGAGGGGAGCTGCAGGGCTAGGGGAGACTGCATTCCCCGGAAAGACTCGACCCAGTACGGGGCTGAACTACCCCATAGCAGCACCCAAAGCCCCTAGCATCTAAGACAGCAAAGAGCAAGAAGGTGGAATGTGAGTTACCCCTAAGTGGTGCAACTCAAGGACAGCACAGCTGGTGAACTAAAGGCCTAGTAGGGAGAAGAAGGACCCAGAGGAATTGGACTGAAGGCTGAACAACAGCGAAGAGTGTGGCTCAGGAAGGGAGAAAAGTGAAACCAATCCTTCCAACCACCCCCTCCACTTTCACAGACAGGAAGACCAACAGAACTAACCTGACCAGTTTAAAGCCAGCAGAAAACTTTTTTTTCTCTTTCCTCCTATCCCCCTGAATTCCTTCTTCCTTTCTGTCCTTCCTTCATTTTTTATTCCTTCTTCCTTCCATCCTTTACCCTTTTTATTCTTTCTTCCAGCATTCTTTTATTTATTCTTTTTTTAAATTTTTGTTAAAATTCCTTCTTGTCTTGACTCCGATCTTTCCTTATTCCTTCTTCCTTCCTTCCTTTCCTTTTCTATTCCCTAATTCCCTCCTTCCCTTCTTCTCTCTCTCTCTCTCTTTTTTTTTTTTTGCCCCCATTCCTCTTTAACCTACAGGTGAGAAAAAAAAAAACCTGGAGTGCTGAAAAGACCAGAGTTAGACCGTGTTACGCCCAGAAACATCAGCTCAAGACCAGTGAGCACAAGAGATTAAGGAGACAGCACCACTGAATCCCATTGGCATTCTACCATAGAAGTTCATACCATGACCCAAGGAGTCAGAATACATCAATATAAGAAGCAGAGGCTAACAAGAAGAGTCTCACAAACAATGGGAAGACAAAGAAACAATCCCCAAATGAAAGGAAAGGAGGAAGCCTCAGAAAGAATGCTAACTGAAAAAGAGGCAAGTCAACTATCAGATACTGAGTTCAAAGCACTGGTCATCAGGAAGCTCACTGAGCTCTCTGAGTTCAAAGAGAACTACCAGAAACTGCAGGGAAACTACAATGAACTCACTGCAAACTATATCAACATGAAAAAGGAAATAGAAACTATCAACAAGGGCCAAGAGGAAATGAAGAATACAATTTCTGAATTGAAGACCACAGTAGAAGGAATGAAAAGCAGACTTCATGAAGCAGAGGATCGGATCAGCAAGCTGGAGGACAAGGTACAAAAAAACACCCAGAAAGAGCAAGAAAAGGAAAAGAGGTTCAGAAGGAATGAAGGGGGATTAAGGGAAATGCAGGACAACATGAAACGTAACAATATCCGTATAATAAGAACAGCAGAAGGACAAGAAGAAGAGCAAGGGATAGAAAACCTGTTTGAAAAACTAATGATGGAAAATTTCAGATTTCTCTCCTAATCTGAGGAGAGAAAAAGTCACCCAAATCCAGGAAACACAGGGAGTCCCAAGCAAGAGGAACCCAAAGAGACCCACTGCAAGACACATCATAATTAAAATGGCAAAATTCCAAGACAAAGAGAGGATCTTAAAGGCAGCAAGGGAGAAACAGGAAGTAACATACAAGGGAGCCCCAATAAGGTTAGCAAGTGACTTCTCAATGGAAATGCTCCAAGCCAGAAGAGAATGGCAAAAAATATTCCAAGTAATGAGAACCAGAGGCCTGCAACCAAGACTACTTTACCCAGCAAGGCTCTCAATCAAGATAGAAGGCCAAATAAAGAGTTTCCCAGACAAAAGAAGTCTAAAAGAATAGACATCCACCAAACCAGCTCTGCAAGAGATACTAAAGGGACTGCTTTAAGGAAAGGAAGGAAAAGAGAAAGAGAGAGGAACACAGGTAGGAAAAAATGGCAATGAATAACTACCTATCGATAATAACCTTAAACATAAATGGATAAAATGCTCCAATCAAAAGACATAGAATAGCCGAATGGATAAGAAAACATTATGCACACATATGCTGCCTACAAGAGACCCACCTCAGGACAAAAGACTTACACAGACTGAAAATGGAGGGCTGGAAACAAATTTTCCAAGCAAACGGACAGGAAAAAAAAGGCAGGAACAGCAATACTCATATCAAACAAAATAGACTCCCAAAGAAGGGCCATAAGGAGAGACCCAGAAGGTCACTTCATAATACTCAAAGGAAGAATCCACCAAGAAGACATAAACATTGTAAATATATATGCACCCAACATAGGAGCACCCAAATACATAACGAAAATCTTGGAGGACTTCAAGAAAGGTATTGACAGCAACACAATTATAGGAGGGGACTTTAACACCCCACTATCATAAATGGACAGGTCTTCCAAACAAAATATCAACAAGGATATTGTGTCACTTAACAATACCCTAGAGGAAATGGACTTAACTGATATATACAGAGCTTTTCATCCCAAAGACGCAAAATACACATTCTTTTCAAGTGTACATGGAACATATTCAAAGATAGACCACATGATAGGACACAAAGCAAGCCTCAACAAATTCAAGAAAATTGAAATCATATCAAGCATTTTCTCTGACCAGAAGGGACTGAAACTAGAAACCAACCCCAGAGGAAAAGATTCAAAACACTCAAAATCATGGAGACTGAATAGCATGCTATTAAACAATGAATGGGTCAAGAATGAGATTAGGGAAGAAATCAAAAACTTTCTGGAAACAAATGAAAATGAACTCACAACAACCCAAAACCTATGGGACCCAGCAAAGGCAGTCCTGAGAGGGAAGTTCATAGCAATACAGGTCTACCTTAAAAAGATAGAAACATTTCAAACAAACAACCTAACCCTACACCTATAAGAACTGGAGGAACAACAGTAAAGACAGCCCAGAGCAAGCAGAAGGAAGGAAGTAACCAAGATCAGAGCAGAGTTAAATACATAGAGACTAAAGCACAATTCTAAGGATCAATGAATCCAGGAGCTCGTTCTTTGAAAACATAAACAAAATCGACAAGCCTTTAAGTAGGCTCATCAAGAAAAATAGAGAGAGGATCCCAATAAACACAATTACAAATGAGAGAGGAGAGATTACAACTGATACCATAGAAATACAAAGGATTGTAAGAAATTACTATGAAGAACTGTATGCCAAGAAATTTGAAAACCTAGGTGAAATAGACACATTTCTAGAAAAATATAATCTTCCAAAACTGAATGAAGAAGAAGCAGTAAACCTGAACAGACCAATAAGAGCTGATGAAATTGAACCAGTTATCAAAAAACTCCCAGCACACAAAAGCCCTGGACCAGATGGTTTCACAGGAGAATTCTACAAAGCATTTAAGGAAGAGCTAACCCCTATCCTTCACAGACTATTTGAAAAAATCCAAAATGATGGAAGACTCCCAAACTCTTTTTATGAAGCCAGCATCATCCTAATCCCAAAACCAGATAAAGACACAAGGAAGAAAGAAAACTTCAGGCCAATATCTCTGATGAACATAGACACTAAAATTCTCAACAAAATATTGGCAAACCGCATCCAGCAATACATTAAAAAGATCATCCACCATGACCAAGTGGGATTCATCCCAGGGATGCAAGGATGGTACTATATTCACAAATCAATAAACAAAATACATCGCATCAACAACAGCAAAGACAAAAATCACATGATCATATCAATAGATGCGGAAAAAGCACTTGATAAGATACAGCACCCATTTCTGATAAAAACACTCAGCAAAGTAGGAATAGAGGGAGCATTCCTCAACATAATAAAGGCCATATATGAGAGACCTACAGCCAACATCAAATGAATGGACAAAAACTTAGAGCTTTCCCACTAAGATCAGGAACAAGACAAGTATGCCCTCTCTCACCACTCCCATTCAACATAGTATTGGCAGTCCTAGCCACAGCAATCAGACAAGAAAAAGAAATAAAAGTCATCCAAATTGGAAAGGAGCCAATGAAACTGTCACTGTTTGGAGATGACATGATAGTTTACATGGAAAATCCTGTAGACTCCACCAAAAAACTACTTGTCCTAATAAATGAATTTGGCAAAACAGCTGGATACAAAGTCAATACCCAGAAATCAAAGGCATTCCTGTACACCAACAATGAAACTGCAGAAACAGAAATCAGGAAAAAAATCCCATTTGATATAGCAACAAGAAAAATAAAGTACCTAGGAATAAACCTAATCAAGGAGGTAAAAGACCTGTACTCAGAAAACTACACAACACTGAAGAAAGAAATTAAGGAAGACACAAACAAATGGAAGCATGTACCATGCTCATGGATTGGAAGAATTAAAATCATCAAAATGTCCATACTACCCAAAGCAATTTATAGATTCAATGCAATCCCTATTAGAGTACCCATGACATATTTCACAGATATAGAACAAACATTTCGGAAATTTATATGGAACAATAAACGACCCTGAATAGCTCTAGCAATTTTGAGAAACAAGAACAAAGCAGGCGGGATCACAATACCTGATATCAAACAGTATTACAAGGCCACTGTAATGAAAAAAGCCTGATACTGGCATAAAAACAGGCACATAGACCAATGGAACAGAACAGAGAGCCCAGAAATAAACTAAAGTCTTCATGGTCAATTAATATTTGACAAAGGAGGCAGGAGCATAAAATGGAGCAAAAACAGCCTCTTCAACAAATGGTTTTGGGAGATCTGGACAGCTACGTGCAAAAAAATGAAACTCGATCACCACCTTATACAATACACAAAAATAAACTCAAGATGGATAAAAGACTTAAATATAAGCCGTAACACCATAAAAGTCCTTGAGGAAAACATTGGCAAGAAAATCTCAGACATTCCACTCAGCAACATCCTCACAGACACATCCCCTAAAGCAAGGGACATAAAGGAAAGAATAAACAAATGGGACCTCATCAAAATAAAAAGCTTCTGCATGGCTAAAGAAAACAGCACCAAATTACAAAGAGAACCAACAGTATGGGAAAACATACTTGCTAATGATACCTCAGACAAGGGCCTGATCTCCAAAATATATAAAGAACTCACATGACTGCACTCCAGGAAGACAAACAACCCAATTAAAAAATGGGCAAAGGACTTGAACAGACACTTCTCCAAGGAAGACATACAGAGGGCCCAAAGACATATGAAAAGATGCTCAGCATCACTAGCCATCAGAGAGATGCAAATTAAAACCACAATGAGGTACCATCTCACACCAGTTAGAGTGGCCAACATAAACAAATCAACAAACAAGTGTTGGAATGGATGTGGAGAAAAGGGAACCCTAGTGCACTGTTGGTGGGAATGCAGACTGGTGAGGCCACTGTGGAAAACAATATGGAATTTCCTCAGAAAACTAAAAATGGAACTGCCCTTTGACCCAGCAATTCCGCTGCTGGGATTAACCCTAGAACCCTAAGAACACTGAAACACCAATCCAAAAGAACCTGTGCACCCCAATGTTCATAGCAGCACAATTTACAATAGCCAAGTACTGGAAGCAACCTAAGTGCCCATCAGCAAACAAGTGGATCCAAAAGCGATGGTATATTTACACAATGGAATTCTATGCAGCAGAGAGAAAGAAGGAGCTTATACCCTTTTCAACAGCGTGGATGGAACTGGAGAGCATTATGCTAAGTGAAACAAGACAGACGGTGAGGGACAAGTACCATAGGATCTTACCTTTAACTGGAACATAATCAACAGACGAAAAAAGCAAGCAAAATATCAGCAGAGACACTGAAGTTAAGAACATTCTAACAATATCCAGGGGGGAGTGGTGAGGGGACAGTGAGAAAAGGGATTACAGGAACTACTATAAAGGACACATGAACAAAATCAAGGGGGATGGGGGTGAGTTCAGCTGTGGTGGGGTGGAGGGATGCGTAGAAAAAGCATACAATTCTAATTGAATAACAATAAAAATTAAAAAACAAATCAAAACAAAAAAAGTTCTCATAAAAAAAGAGAAATACTTTGCCCAATTCACTCTTGATTGAAAAACTTATCAAGACTTTAATTAGTGTTATTTTTTTCTACTTTTCTTACCTTGAGTAGCAATAGCCTCTTAACAATGCTTTTGCTATGTAATATGAATTTGAAGTGTTGCTTACTTCAGTGAAATACAGAAACACAAACAGAGTTTAAACTATATTATATTTTCTTTAAATTGTGTGATGTTATACACCCTTTCTGGAACAACAGAACTATTCATCTTTTCTCCATTTTCTGATACCAATTTATGTGAAATAACATTATTTATTTATTTATTTATAAAGTATGAGTTTATTCTGAGCTTTTCTTGGCGCTATCCTTAGGTCTACATAGCACTCTTTAACCTTCCTTTGTGAATAAATATACATTTTCTTTAGAAATCTGAGTTCATGAGAAAACTTTCTTCATCTGAAGCCACATACTCTAAATGATCCTTTTGACTTCTCACTGGAATGATACAAAAATTTATTTCCTGAGGTTTCTCTCATTCCCTAATCACCAGACACTGTAGGACAGCATGATTGATCTAATAAGGCATGCACTGTGAAACCAGAGTTACCATTCCTACTACAGGCACTAATAATTACTGTCTATCACATAGTTATTAATCTTCCTGAGTCTTTACTTCTTAATCTGAAAAATAAGGCTGAGAAATAAATGTTCTTTCAATGGATTTTAGGAAGACTCAATGAAATGATGGCTACTCAATGCTTGAGAAGAGTTTGATTAATATTAGTGCTTATGTCCTCTGTTTTATTTACTGGATTTAAGTCCAAACAAGTATTCTTTTGTGAATTTTTTATCTTCTCATTCATAAAAGATTCTCCTGTGTACATCAGGCTTATATCAACTTTTAAGCATTTAAAAGAAAGATACTATAAACAGAAGATTAATTTTGATCCGAAAAGCATTTTGCTTGAGTCTAAGGGGAATTCAAATATGAGAGAGTTAAAGTTTCTGACACTAATATCCTTAATTACTAAAGTCAAAATCTATATTAGAAGGCATCAGTTGTGTCTTCTCTCTTTCTCCAAACAACATCAATTATTTTTTCTCTCCTTGATATTTGTCAATATCCTGTTTAACATACCAATGTACTTGAATTTTTTTTAATTTATTGATTTATTTTAGAGAGAGAGATGAAAGGAGAGAAACACTGATTTGTTGTTCTACCCACTCATGTATTCATTTGTTCCTTCTTACATGTGCCCTGACTAGGGATCGAACCCACAACCTTGGTTTATTGGTATGATGCTCCAACCTAGCTACCTGGCCAGGGCCCCAATGTACTTTTAATGCATAGTTCACTTTGTACATTAGAAGTCTTTATTTTAGAGTGGTGGGGGGAAAATGGACACAACTGTACCTGAACAATAATAAAAAATCATTAAAAAAAAACATGTATCTCCTTTTTCACTGTCATCGTACATTCCTAAAGACTCATCCCACCAAACCTTAGTGATAGTCATGGCACAATATAAATCTTACTTATATAAAATTGACTATATTACTCAAATGACAGATGTTAAGAGATTCATATCAAAACCCAAGAGGATAATTTAAACTTTATGGGGTTATACAAGTGCTTGACTTGAATGCCACATAGTGATAAAGAAGCAGGCTAAAATGTATTTAAGAGAAGATAGAATTAGTAGCATGGTGCAAGATACCACAGTGAGTGTGTGCAGTAGATAAAATAATAACAAGGGTGTTGTTGAAGCTGAATAGAAAAGCAAGCAGCTAAGTTGCCAGGTTAAAAAGGTGAACCATGAAAAAACAGTTGTCATTACAAGGTAAGGGCTAAAGTCAACTATGAAGTCAGAAGGAAATCAGGAACACAAGAGTCAGAATTGATCAGAGGACTCAAGGAAATCGAAATGTTTAAACAAATCAGATACCTTAATATTTTCCTGTTCTGCTCAGTTTTTAAAGTGTACTCTAACTCCAGACTGACTAAGGACTTGTATGAGTCATGACAAGCTCAACTAAAGTTAGGACTCCTGATCAGGAATTATTTGTAACACTTCTGAGAATTACAATGTAATGTCCTATTCTGCATCTTAGTTTGTGATTCATCTTCCTCCAAAATGTCCAGTTTAAAACCTGGTTGATCAGTTTAGGCAATCTCTTGCTACTCAAATTTTTCCCTCAAGTTTTGTGTGAAATAAAAATATGGTACAGTTGTTAAGAAAGTGAACATAATGACAGACATATTTAATATTAATGTAAATTTACTGTCCAGATAATAGAACCTTTGGAACTTATAGTTTTGAAATATCATCTAAAGAACTTTGTGATATTTTGGGTTGTGCTTTTAATGAATTTTTGAGAAACTGAAAAAGGACAACCAGAATGGTAAAAAATTTTACATATTATTTTTGTTATTGAAATATTTGATGAACTACTTTTTTATTAAGAACAATGAAGAGAGAAATGATAGCTCATCTTGATATTTAAAATATTCACATATTAATATATTTATTTTGTGGTGTATCAGAAGGCAGAACCATGAAAAATGAGTGAGAGCTATAAGGAGGATTAGAGATTTATACATTGGCAATTAGGTGTCAAATCTATCCAACCAAGGCTGGTGCCTTGAGATAGTATGCATTCTCACTTTAGTCTTCAGTTCTACCTCACTCTTTAAAACTCTTATACATGCCTTCAAAAGAGGCCAACCCCTCTCCTCACTGTCCCCTCCCCACTCCCCCCAGGAACTACTATAAAGGACACATGGACAAAATCAAGGGGTAGGGTGGAGGTGGGGGAGGGAGGGGGAGAAAAGGCACACAACTGTAATTGAATAACAATACAAAATTAAAATTAAAAAAGAGGCCAACCTCTGCACTTAAAAAAGACATTATCTATCCTTATTACCTTTGCTCTTAACTACCATTGTAGTATTTGCCTGTTCTTCACATTTCAAGCACAGTTTTTGGTGTTTTTTGTTGTTCTTGTTTCCTTCTTTTTTTTCTTTCTGGCTATAATTTTATATCTTCTTGGCAATGATTATTCTACTTTCAGGACCTTCACCACTCCCTAACCACCACTCCCTTCCAGTCAGCATCTGGTATTCAAACAGAAGAAAGGAAACTGCACATCAGAAATTATACAAAAAGAGCCTGAAATTAGTAGAAAACTCCATCACCTAAAATTTGTAATCCCTTTCTTTTTTTACTGTTGTTCAAGTACAGTTGTCTCAGTTTTCACCCCACCACACCCTCCGCCCCACCCATCCCCACCTCCAGTCTTGAACCTACCCTCTTTGGCTTTGTCCATGTGTCCTGTATACATGTTCCTTGATGGTTCTTCCCCTATTATACCCCATTATCCCTCTCCCCATTTCTCTCTGGTTACTGTCAGTTTGTTCTTAATTTCCATGTCTCTGGTTGTATTTTGCTTGCTTGTTTGTTTTGTTGGTTAGGTTCCACTTACAGGTGAGATCATATGGTATTTGTCTTTCACCTCCTGACTTATTTAACTTAGCATAATGCTCTCCAGTGCCATCCTGCAAAGTTAAGTCATGTTGTCATCCAAAATTCATTAAAATTGCCATCTCCAGAGAAACACATTTTTTCTTAAGAGCATAATAAAAAGAAAATCTTAAAATTTTTACTAGTTTTAACCCAAGTAAAACATATTCTTTGTGTAATCACTGTGAATTAGCAATTATTGAGGCAAAGGTAGGAAAAAAAATCAAGCAAGCATATCAGAATTTTTCTTGATGGTACAGGCATTCTACAAAGGCTGGCCATTGTTGTGCAGGGGGTTTCAGTTTTGTTTTACATTCATTTCCAGATAAACGACAAACAATTTAAAAGTAATATTTAGAGTAAAGATTTTCAATAAAGCACAATATTGTCCAAACACTCTTTTGCAGTCCGTGCTACTTTCTTGAGTGGGGTAATGGGATGGAATTAGAACAAGTGTATTGGCACTTCATATAATCCTGGGCTCAGGGAGACTTCTTTCTCCTGTGTGTGGTGGTGGAAGAAAAATCAAGGTTTTTTTCTTGTCATTGTTCATATCATGAACTATCTGTGTCACCTTGAGATATTCAGTTATTCTCATTGGTTATTCTCATCCTAATCTCAATTAGGATCCTGTTTAAATCAGGGTAATTAAGTGTCCAACAAAAAACTGTAGAAACCATGGGGAGAAGTGAAGGAGGCAGAACCAGAGCTAGGTAGGGTGGAGAAAGACCAGCCTCTACTTTGCAGCTTCCACAGTGCTGGTGGTGCCAGGCCTTCACTTCCAGGCATTTGGGCCCTCCTGAAGGACAGCTGGGAACACATGCTGAAGGCACAGGGCCACAAGTGAGGGTCGATAAGAAGCAGGGCCCTATGGTGGCAGCTGCTTGGGAGAGACGGCCTGGGCACCAGACCTGCTGGGATGCAGGAGCAGGCATGCATGGGGAGGCCTGCGGTTGGATGGCATCTTCCTTGGTGACTGAATATGTGGGAGGACCTGGTTTTTTCCAGGTCACCTCGAATGGCCTGGGTTTCACCCAGATGTGAACCAAGGCCTCACATCTAGGCCTTGGTGATAGGCCAAGTCCATCGGCCTTTCCAGCATGCCTCCCTGGTTGGGGACCAGGGCTGGAGCAGCACTTTGGCTGACTGCTACTGGATGAGACTTTGCAGCCTCATGGACTAGCTGGGTCTGCATTCTCCCACATCACAGGGAGTGTTTCAGACTCTGGTGGAGTTGACTGCAGGGACCTGGTAACTGTCATTAATGATGTTGAAAGCAAAGTTCTTGGAACGTTGGAAGAGGTGATAATTTGGTCCATGAAATTGTGGAGGAATCATTTTCTCTATTTCTGATATTTTCTGGGAACACTTGGATAATAGCAAGTTCACATCTTGAGACAAATGTAATCTAGCAGTGGTGGGACAGTGTTTGAGCAGCAATCACAAAAGTACCATTCAGACTGTGGGGATGGTTAGGCCATCACCTCTGTACACATATTTATCCTCTTCAAAAGTGCTTTTGGAAGACACTAAATATTGATGTGTCTTGAAAAGTACCTGGTATTTCTTGGTCATAACCCACCAATCTACATAATGAGATATGCATAATACCACCAGAGACATTGAGGGGGGGAACTGTCTAGCAGTGGCCAGGGGGGAGTGAGGTGGGGACAGTGGGAAGAGGGGATTGCAGGAACTATTATAAAGGACACATGGACAAAATCGGGGGGGATGGTGGGGGTGGGGGAGGGAGGTGGGTTCAACCGGGGTGGGGGGAGGGAAGGGGAGAAAAGGCATACAACTGTAATTGAATAACAATAAAAAATAAATTAAAAAAAAGTTGGAGAAGAAATGAAAACAACTGAAAAGAGTATACTTCAAGTTTAAGGAAACTAATAGGCAAAAATAAACAATAGAGTGAGTCTAAAATATTACCTTTCCTTATCTCTTCTGAAACTCTTAAATACCAAAGGAAATAATAATCTTTCTGCAGTATATATCCAGGGTAATTTGACTCTTTTTACAACTGTATAGATGAATTTAGCCTATAGTGTTTATTAAGGATGGAGAGAGTTAAAGTCCAATTATAGCAGGAATTTCTTGTTATACACATCCTGCTTTATTTTTTTTTAATTTGGCTTTTTGTTTTGTTTTGTTTTACATATGTGTAGACATGTGTGTGCATATATATGAATGATTCACCTGCTAGAATCACATTTTTTCTTTACTTTTATTGTTGACACTAATTCAGATGTCCCTGTTTTCCCTTCCTTTGCTGCCTTTCTCCCAGCTTCACTTCCCCCTTCTCTGGCCATCCTTACACTGTTGTGTGTGTTAATGGGTTATACGTAATACATTCTTTAGCTAATCCTTTTACCTTCTTTCATCCACTCTCCCTTCCCCCCTCCTGTCTGACAGCCATCAGTGCATGCCTCTCTTTCTATTTTGTTCTTAAGTTTACTTTATTCATTAGATTCCACATAGAAGTGAGATCATATGGTATTTGTCTGCCTGTTACTGGCTTGTTTCACTTATCATAATTATCTTTAGGTCTATGTATGCTGTAACAAAAGGTAAGATTTCCTTCTTTCTTATAGCCATGTCATACTCCATTGGGTAAATGTACCAAAGCATTTTAATCCACTCATCTACTGATGGGCTGTTTCCAGATCTTGGCTAATGCAAATAACGCTGCTATGAACATAGGAACACATATTTTCTTTCAAATTTGTGTTTCAGTAGAATCATATTGCTTAATGGAACAATTACTTGTTGTGTTTAAGATTACCTTTAATCAGATGATGATTGAAACTAGGTAAATATTCCAGAGCCTAATATTTTAAAATCCTACTCCTGTTCATATTGATACAAACCCCAAATGCAAAGAGATTTGTGATATACCTGCCTCCATTTGTTTATTCACTATTCATGATTTTTCCTGTTCCAATGGTCTCCAACCAAGAGTTTCTTTCTGCTAGCTTACTTGGCATTGATAAACAACTTGTGAGGTTAAGAGAAAACATTATAGTGAATTGACTACAATGAAAAAATAATTTAACAAACAAGAGAGAAATAGAAGCATAGATACACAGAAAAATTGACAGCTGCCAGAGAAGAGAGGGGTTAGGAGGCTTGATGAAAAAAAGATGAAGGATTAAGCAAAATATTGGGTTGCCCAAAAAGTCCATTTAGTTTTTTCAGTAATATAAAAGACTCGTGTTTCACCTTTACCAATAACTTTATTGATTTGGATATTTTGAAAATGTTGGTTATCTCCCGTGTGGTATAATGTCTACTGTTCTCAATTAATGACCCAATCTATCAATGTCAACTGACTTGGTACCCAACTGTCCAGCATCATCCAGCAAGAAATCTCCAGCACCAGAAAACCTCTTTTGACACTTGATCAGTACATTCTCCGTACACCGCACAGATCTTTTCTTTTGCATTTCAGTTGTTTTTACCTTTCTTGAAATAATAAAGCATAATATGTTCAATATGTTGCTTATTTTCTTCCATCTTCAAAATTAAAATGGCTATACAAAAATCCACCAATTTTGATGTTTTTTAATGCATGCTGATATGAAAGCTGTCGTAATATAACCTAACAAAATTGTTTCGAATGAAGATAAAGACCACTAAACATTACTAGAGCCATCTTACTGGAAAAAAAAAAAACCACAAAGTTTTTGGCCAACCCAAATATATATATATATATATATATATATATATATATATATATATATATATATATATATATATATATATCACATAGACATAGACAACAGTATGGTTATAGCCAGAGGGAAAAGGTGGTAGGGGAAGGTTAGAGATGGCAAAGGGGGGATAATTGGGATAGAAGGAGACTTTTCTTTAGGTTATAGGTATACAATGCAGTATGCAATTTTTGTTGAGTTGTACACTTGAAATTTGTACTTTTTAACCAATGTAACCCCAATAAATTCAATAAGAAAAAACCTGAGTGCTAAGTGTCAAATTTTATTGAGCAAAAATATTAATAATTATTTAATTGGGATTTTTGTTGTGTCAATAATGAATGACAGCCCTGGCTGGTATGGTTCAGTGGACTGGGTGTCTACATGCAAACCAAAGGTCATTGGTTTGACTCCCAGTCAGGGCACATGCTTGGGTTGCAGGCCAGGTACCTGATAGGGAGCTCTCAAGAGGCAACCACACATTGATGTTTCTCTCCTCTTTCTCCCCACCTTCCCCCCTCTGTAAAAATAAATAAATAAAAATTTTAAAAAGAACTAAAAATAATCCAAAATAATATATGATACTAAATAAGAAATTAAATCATGTATAAAAGAGAAAATGCATGAACCACTCAATGATATTTAATGTATGTGGTTTTGTTTAGATGTATTTGGAATAAAATTTCTGATTCTGTCCCTTTCTTCACTGTAAGTTTCCTCAACGTAATTATTTATGATATTTGTGCCCTTACCGTCAAAGATTTTAACTGATTTAGAAAATGAAAAACAGATTGGGTAAGTGTAAGTTCTTAGAAAAAGTCCTGCATTTGCACAGATAAAAAAGATGACTTTATGATCCTTGGACATCTTCAATAATTTAAAAAGTGTACTCCACTGCTTGAGAAAAATAATTTAAATGATGTCCCCATGAATGTTGAGAGATTTGGAACATGAAGCAAGTTTAAAGAATTGCAAAATAGCTCTTAAATTTTTCTTTTTGTTTTTATAAAGTTTTTTTTCAATTAAATACTCCTTGTCCTGCACCCAGTTCAACCTCATTTTCAGAACATTCTCTTGCAGGGATAGCAGTGCAGTTAAATATGGACAAGGGGCTAATAAAAATATTCCACTGGGGTTTTAGAAACTTAATTTGTGGTATAAATCTCTGTTCTTAGCCTTCGGCTCTCAGACCCCACAAGGCCGTCAAGCGGTGCTGGAGGGCAGTGGGACTTACTCTTAAATTTTAACTTTTATAACATTTCATATGACTCCAAGACAATTGTTTTCCTCTAGATTTCAGATGATTCAGATGAAGTTTTTAGTTCCTCAGGAGTCCCCCATATGGGTTTCTATTAATCTTGGTAACAGACCCAAATTCTTTCATACTCAGATGCTTTGTCTGCATCTGAAACAGGGTGATGATAGTGGATGGAACAAATTACAATTATTATCATACAATAATTGTAATTTACAATTACAGACAGAATATAATTATTATCTTATTGTATTCTGGTATCTTCACTCATTACAAAATCTCTCATAAAAGATGGTACCTTGTGGATGGGATTTGTAAAAAGAGCAAAACCAATAATAACTTAATTCTAAAAAGGTAAACACTCACTTTTGTATTAAAATATATTTTTCTAAAAAGACCTTTATTCATTTGTGGGAGTATGTATAGGAGTGGGTTAACATGAAGGTTATTGAAGTTAACTTGGATATAGAGAAACCTACCCTTTATAGTTGTTTACATTTTTTAATGTTTTTTTGTTTTTGTTTTTTAATTTTAATTTTTTGTTGTTATTCAGTCACATTTGTGTGCTTTTTCTCCCTATCCCTCCACCCCACTCCAGCTGAACCCACCTCCCTTCCCCACCTCTACCCTCCCCCTTGATTTTGACCATGTGTCCTTTATAGTAGTTCCTGTAATCCCCTCTCCTCACTGTCCCCTCCCCACTCCCCCCTGCCCATTGTCAGACTGTTCTTAACTTCAATGTTTCTGGTTATATTTTGTTTCCTTTTTTCTTCTATTTATGATGTTCCAGTTAAAGGTGAGGAGATCATATGGTATTTGTCCCTCACCACCTGGCTTATTTCACTTAGCATAATGCTCTCCAGTTCCATCCACGCTGTTGAAAAGGGTATAAGCTCCTTCTTTCTCTCTGCTGTGTAGAATTCCATTGTGTAAATATACCATAGTTTTTGAATCCACTTGTTTGCTGATGGGCACTTAGGTTGCTTCCAGTGCTTGGTTATTGTAAATTGTGCTGCTATGAACATTGGGGTGCACAGGTTCTTTTGGATTGGTGTTTCAGTGTTCTTAGGGTATAATCCCAGCAGCGGAATTGCTGGGTCAAAGGGCAGTTCCATTTTTAGTTTTCTGAGGAAATTCCATATTGTTTTCCACAGTGGCCTCACCAGTCTGCATTCCCACCAACAGTGCACTAGGGTTCCCTTTTCTCTGCATCCTCTCCAACATTTGTTTGTGGATTTGTTTATGTTGGCCACTCTGACTGGTGTGAGATGGTACCTCATTGTGGTTTTAATTTGCATCTCTCTGATGGCTAGTGATGCTGAGCATCTTTTCATATGTCTCTGGGCCCTCTGTATGTCTTCCTTGGAGAAGTGTCTGTTCAAGTCCTTTGCCCATTTTTTAATTGGGTTGTTTGTCTTCCTGGAGTGGAGTCGTGTGAGTTCTTTATATATTTTGGAGATCAGGCCCTTGTCTGAGGTATCATTAACAAATATGTTTTCCCATACTGTTGGTTCTCTTTGTAATTTGGTGCTGTTTTCTTTAGCCATGCAGAAGCTTTTTATTTTGATGAGGTCCCATTTGTTTATTCTTTCCTTTATGTCCCTTGTTTTAGTTGTTTACATTTTTAAATAAGGTATAGCTCACATAAAGCAAAACCCATCCTTTTTAGTGAATAAAGCAAGTTCGAGTTTTTACACACATGAACAATCATGTGGTACCACTGAAATCAAAGTATGGAATATTTCTACTTCTCTAAAAATATTCTTGTGCTCCGTTGTAAATAATTCTTTTCTCTCACCTTAGTTGCTAGCAACTGCTGATCTGATTTTGGCCCCCACAATTTTTGCAAGGTATGAGCATTCCAAGGTTTTGGTATTTAGTTTCGTGTTTGTTTTTTTTTTTTCTTTGTCTTTCTTTGTGTGTAGTAATATCTCATTGTGCTTTCAGTTAGAATGTGCCTAATGACTAGTAATGCTTTGTATATGTATATGTGTGCCTATGTGTAATGGTGATACACATTTATTTAGGATGAGTATTACAATCCACATACTCTTATATTATAAAGACATGTATAATAATGCCACCTTGGGGATTGCATTTCACATAATAGAAAAAGTAAGAACTTTGGATTTAGTTAGATAAGGGTTTGAGTTCTAACTAGTTGTGTAGATTTCTTACTCCTGTTTCCTCTTTTATTAAGTGACAATACCAACCTTATATAGCTTTTAGGAGAATTACATAATATAATATATCTAACACAGCTGGAGAATGCTGCAATCCTTTTTCCCTCTACCAGGGGTGTGCAAACTTTTGATGTCTCTAAGCCATACTGGAAGAAGAAGAGTTGTCTTGGGCCACACATTAAACACACAAACATTAATGAAGACTGATGAATAAAAAAAAGGTCTTGAGTGAGTTTACAGTTTTGTGTTGGGCTGCATTCATAGCCATCCTGGGCCACCTGTGACCCATGACCATGGATTGGACATCCCTGCTAGACATTTCTGGCTTTAATATATGTGAATCTTCTGCAAAGATATCCTGCATAGAGATCTGTTTTCTGAAATTTCAGGAGTCAAAGACTTTATCTCTTGAATGCCCTGTGTAAAAAGAGAGGTATTGTGAGTGTAAAAGGAAACAAATAGTAATCCTCCAAAGGATTGGTTAGTCCTATGGGGTGTTAAGCATCATTCAGCTCATATCTTCACTATTGTTCCACTTTTTAATTGTGAGGGGAAATAGCTGGCCTTCTCACTAGACCATGTGCTTCACAGGGATAAGAACTATGTGTTATTTGCCTCTATAGTCCTCTTGCTGAATGATATTTATGGCTTGGGCACACTTGGTACCTTAGCCATATTGTACCCACAGCCCGAAGATTGATAGAAGTAAGCAGTGGTTTGTAATAGGACTGACAGCTACCGGTCTTTGGGCATTTAAACTTATGTGTTGTCAGAGGTTTAAGGTTTAATTTCAGGTCTGCATTCTCTCTAGTTGGTGTTTATGTACTCAGCATGGCAAGCTTAGCTGGAGAGCACAATGAGACAGTGGGAGAGTAGATATTTCGCTTTCTTCTTCCTCAAACTGAGAGCACACTTAGTTCTGCTGCCTCAAAACTGAAATAGCTCAGGTATTCCAAGGAATCATGTTTTTTCAGATTAGGATGAAAGTGACTCAAACCCTAAATCATATATAGAGGGAACTTGTATTTGCTAATTCATTTTGATTTATGGATTATAGCTACACCATGTAAACTCTTCCAGTGTCAAACCCAGCTGATTTCTTTTATTTCCACAGAAAAGCAACCAAATAAGCAACTACAAACTTAAAATCCGCCACATTAATTCATAGCAATACAAACCACTTAAAAGTATATTAGACATCCCCAAACTCATAAAAATCCCTGTTTCTTCAAATTCAGTTGAGCATCCTGACATGTTGCCTAGATTTTTTTTATTCTGCATCTCTATTTACAATAAACTAAATAAAACAGCATAGTTTGTCTTATAAAACTGAAAAAATTGTTTCTATTTTCTTAAAAATAACAAAGAATATGCCATTCTATAATAAATGTATATTACTTTTATATTATTTTAAAAAGGTGTTTCATTCCTGTTTTTGTTCTTCTCTCTCCTGTGCATCAAATTCCATTTCCATGACTCTGGTTGTAGACCTTGTCATCCCTTTTCAGACACTCCTATAACCTCTGTTTTAGATCCTTTTAATCCAACAAGTTGTCTTTATGAAATATAGATATAGTCACAGATTCTTTGGGGGGAGAGGGGATGCTTCCTGGTCCTTGTTTATAAAATAGTCATGAATTTCTTTTTATTAAATCCATGACCCCTCACAATCCAGCTACAAATTATCTTTTTCCAATGACCTTTTTCATTTATGTATATGAAAATGATTTAAATTTCTTTGAGTATGTTCCTAACAGTCAAATGCCTTAGAGCTAATTCTTAATGGATGTCTCTTGTAAACACTTGAGAATCAAAATGTTCCCTATTAGATTAATTATTTTTGTTATTTATCCTCCTGAAACAATCCTCAAAAGATTAATAAGTGATAGCCATGTTGTAAGAAGAGACACAGATAACTTAATAGCATATAATCAGAGTTTGCTTTCCAATGGCCCGTGAATATATGGCTGTATGAATTGAAGATAATTCCAATATTATTAACTAGAATATTTCTTGCTGGATTTTGCATATTTTTGGGTGAGAAGAGTAATCTGGTTAGGCAGATTTTAAATTTTTATCATTGATTGATAGATTGTTTCAATGAGTGAGTGAGTGAGTGAAAGTGATATAATTTACCAGTTAATGCTAAGTCTAAGTTGAAAGCATCTCTTGAGTGGCCTTTTTAAACTAAGAGAATGACAAGCAAGTTGTTATGCATGGCTTTAACATGCAGATGTTGTAGCTTGTCAAGTGGTATCCTTCTCAATAGTTATTTTATGCAGAGCTGGTTGCTAGGAAGAGGCAGGTATGAATTTGCCTAGGACTTTCAGGGAACAAATGGATTGAGTCCACAACCCATTCTATTTTAAGTTTTTATATTATTAGATATTTTCTGAATGATTTCCACTTATGCAAATGAAAACAATTGATAGGAAAGGAATGCTTTCATGTGCCTTATTCCTCCTTTATCCTTAAAAGGATGACAAAAGGGTATTTTATGATAAAAGGAGGAGAGTATGCACTGGCTACTGGAATCAAAGCCAGAGCCTACTTCGTCTGTTGCGTGAAGAGGTTGTTCTGCAGGTAGCATGTGAGTCTCGACTTCTCCTATGACTCAGTGAGGCTAGTATAGTGGGTATGTTTGGCAAAAGTGGCTTAGCCCCACGTAGCATGGGGATGTAATTAATGAGGTAACATATATTAGTGGTTAAGTGTATACAGTCTGCAGCCAGATTGCTGACTTCAGAACCCATCTGGGTCAAGTTACTTATCCATGGTTTAGTTGACCTACCTACATAATATGAGGATACTAATATGTATTTCCTTGGATTGTTATGAGGATTAAATGAGTTAACATTTTAAAATGCTTAGAATAATTTATTAATACACATTGTAAGTGCTATATACATGCTTGTTAAATAAAATGAAATCTCAGTGAGCTAGTGGTATAGCAATCTTGCTCCAGTATGTCAGTGACTGAACTGTCATCTCCCTAACAACTAGATATACTTTGTAAAGATTACAATATCTAATACTTTAGTCATCTAATAAATAATACACTGTTCTCCTAAAATACACTCTTATTTTAATTTGTTTCCTTGTGCATTCACGGATATTTAAAAAATTACAATACATAATGGCTGTGATGTTTTATTTAAAAATTCATAACTGAGTATCCTCTGACAATACAAACAATTTTTTCCAGTAATTACTTTTAAAACAGTTATACAAATGTAAATGCAGATGTTTTGATACTGCTACATAAGGCTTTGTCTTTTGGCTAGTGTATCCATGTAGTCAAGACATCATCCTAATCCCAAAACCAGATAAAGACACAACGAAGAAAGAAAACTTCAGGCCAATATCGCTGATAAACATAGACGCTAAAATTCTCAACAAAATATTAGCAAACCGCATCCAGCAATATATTAAAAAGATCATCCACCATGACCAAGTGGGATTCAGCCCAGGGATGCAAGGATGGTACAATATTCGCAAATCAATAAACATAATACATCACATCAACAACAGCAAAGACAAAAATCACATGATCATATCAATAGATGCGGAAAAAGCGTTCGATAAGATACAGCACCCATTTCTGATAAAAACACTCAGCAAAGTGGGAATAAAGGGACCAGTCCTCAACATAATTAAGGCCATATATGAGAGACCTACAGCCAACATCACACTCAATGGACAAAAACTTAGAGCTTTCCCACTAAGATCAGGAACTAGACAAGGATGCCGTCTCTCACCACTCCTATTCAACATAGTATTGGAAGCCCTAGCCACAGCAATCAGACAAGAAAAAGCAATAAAAGGCATCCAAATTGGAAAGGAGGAAATGAAACTGTCACTGTTTGCAGACGACATGATAGTGTACACGGAAAACCCTATAGACTCCACTCAAAAACAACTCGACCTAATAAATGAATTTGGCAAAACAGCTGGATACAGAGTCAATACCCAGAAATCAAAGGCATTCCTGTACACCAACAACGAATTTGCAGAAACA
Source organism: Desmodus rotundus (assembly GCF_022682495.2). NCBI lineage: Eukaryota > Metazoa > Chordata > Mammalia > Chiroptera > Phyllostomidae > Desmodus > Desmodus rotundus. The sequence continues at coordinate 54,387,156 of NC_071392.1, read as the reverse complement.
GAAATCAGGAAAAAAATCCCACTTGATATAGCAACAAGAAAAATAAAGTACCTAGGAATCAACCTAACCAAGGAGGTAAAAGACCTGTACTCAGAAAACTACACAACACTGAAGAAAGAAATTAAGGAAGATACAAACAAATGGAAGCATGTACCATGTTCATGGATTGGAAGAATTAACATCATCAAAATGGCCATACTACCCAAAGCAATTTATAGATTCAATGCAATCCCTATTAGAGTACCCATGACATATTTCACAGATATAGAACAAACATTGCAGAAATTCATATGGAACCATAAACGACCTCGAATAGCAGCAGCAATTTTGAGAAAGAAGAACAAAGCAGGAGGGATCACAATACCTGATATCAAACTGTATTACAAGGCCACTGTAATCAAAACAGCCTGGTACTGGCATAAAAACAGGCACATAGACCAATGGAACAGAATAGAGAGCCCAGAAATAAACTCAAGTCTATACGATCAATTAATATTCGACAAAGGAGGCAGGAGCATAAAATGGAGCAAAAACAGTCTCTTCAACAGATGGTGTTGGGAGATCTGGACAGCTACGTGCAAAAAAATGAAACTCGATCACCAACTTACACCATACACGAAAATAAACTCAAGATGGATAAAAGACTTAAATATAAGTCGTAACACCATAAAAGTCCTTGAGGAAAACATTGGCAGGAAAATCTCAGACATTCCACGCAGCAACATCCTCACAGACACATCCCCTAAAGCAAGGGACATAAAGGAAAGAATAAACAAATGGGACCTCATCAAAATAAAAAGCTTCTGCAGGGCTAAAGAAAACAGGACCAAATTACAAAGAGAACCAACAGTATGGGAAAACATATTTGCCAATGATACCTCAGACAAGGGCCTGATCTCCAAAATATATAAAGAACTCACACGACTCCACTCCAGGAAGACAAATAACCCAATTAAAAAATGGGCAAAGGACTTGAACAGACACTTCTCCAAGGAAGACATACAGAGGGCCCAGAGACATATGAAAAGATGCTCAGCATCACTAGCCATCAGAGAGATGCAAATTAAAACCACAATGAGGTATCATCTCACACCAGTCAGAATGGCCAACATAAACAAATCCACACACAAATGTTGGAGAGGATGTGGAGAAAAGGGAACCCTCGTGCACTGTTGGTGGGAATGCAGACTGGTGAGGCCACTGTGGAAAACAGTATGGAATTTCCTCAGAAAACTAAAAATGGAACTGCCCTTTGACCCAGTAATTCTGCTGCTGGGATTATACCCTAAGAACACTGAAACACCAATCCAAAAGAAGCTGTGCACCCCAATGTTCATAGCAGCACAATTTACAATAGCCAAGTACTGGAAGCAACCGAAGTGCCCATCAGCAAATGAGTGGATCCAAAAACTATGGTATATTTACACAATGGAATTCTACGCAGCAGAGAGAAAGAAGGAGCTTATACCCTTTGCAACAGCATGGATGAAACTGGAGAGCATTATGCTAAGTGAAACAAGCCAGGAAGTGAGGGACAAATACCATATGATCTCACCTTTAACTGGAACATAAGCAATAGAAGGAAAAAGCAAACAAATTATAACCAGAGTCATTGAAGTTAAGAACAATCTAACAATAGCCAGGGCGGGGGTGGGGGGTGGGGGCGGGGACAGTGGGTAGAGGGGATTACAGGAACTACTATAAAGGACACATGGACAAAACCAAGGGGGAGGGTGGAGAGGGGGTAGGGAGGTGGGTTCAGCTGGGGTGGGATGGAGGGATGGGGAGAAAAGGCATACAACTGTAACTGAATAACAATAAAAAAAAAATTAAAAAAAAAAAGAATATATATGTAAGTGTGACAGACTGCAATCACTTGTTTATAATCAATATAAAAACATAAAAGTGGACTGTTTGCCAGATTCCTACCCCATTAGCAATGATGTATCATATTTATTACCCTGTTTTGTTTTGTGGCCTGAAATTGGGTATCATCCCATCTCAACATCAGAAATTCCATCAAACATTTGGTCATCTCTTTTCCCTAAAACTAAAAAATTACTTTTCATTTAAAACAAATGCATTGTTGACCCCTCCCAGTAACGATGATGAAATGGCAACTCCAAAGAAATAAACAGTATTAGCAAATTCAAACACAGTGTTTTCTTTCATTGCTTCCGGCATCCGAAAGACTGAGAGATATTACATTCCTGGACTGGATCAGCCACTGTAAGAAAACCGGAGACTTTAAAATGTGTAATATTTCTGCATTTGGCAATCATTCTCAACAGATCATTGTGATGAAATAGAATGAAGTGTCTTTTATACCTGAAACATAAATGAAAAAACATATTATTTTTGCAAAATATGAGTGCTTTATCTAAATTTTAGGAAAAATGTCTTCAATTATCTCATTTATACATGAGTCACTTATTTAGCAATTCAGGTCTTCAATATATGACCACAAATCTGAAATAAACCAAAAGGTGGCCAATGACAACCACCAAGTATATATACTTTTTTCAGGTCCCCACTTAGCATCTGTATAATCTCATTTTAAAACTAATTCCAAGTTTGAAAACCTGGCTTCTCACCCCATGCAGATTACAGTTTGTGTATTTTAGGAGGGTAGTGTCACAAGACATAAATATAGACAGGTCCTCACCTGATTATGCTTAACAATGAAAACCATAAAAAAAAAAAACCTGATGTAGCATCTCACAAACGAGTGTAAGTTTAAGGACAACTAGTCACTTGTACTTCAACAACACTGAAGAATATTCTACAGAACACTTAACATATATTTTTTCTGAATCATTAAAAATACATTAAATTATCCTTAGAATAATTTTAATACATTTTAAGAAGTTCCCATTAAAAATACAAGTAGTGTCCATCAGTAGATGAATGGATAAATCATTGATGGCACATTTACAAATGGAGTATTACTCGACCATAAAAAAGAAGAAAAATGTACCCTTTCTGACAGTATAGGTGGACCTAGAAAACATTATGCTAAGTGATATAAGTCAGGAAGAGGAAGACAAATACCATATGATTTCACTTATATATGGAATGTAATGAACAAATGCAACTAACAAGGAAATGGGGAGAGACTCACAGATGCAGGGCAGGATGACAGCTGGTGGAGGAGATTAGGGGGTGGAGGGATTGAACAAAAAGGAAAATGGACTCATGGACATAGTGCAGTGGTTGCTTGGGGGAGGGGGTATAAGGGTTAAATGATATTGGAAAAATGCAGTAAATACTAAATACAAAAATAAACATAAAAATACATAAGTAAATATAAATAAATAATGAACATGGGAAAATACAAATATTTTGGAGAGGGGATGGTTTACATTGGCAAACTCATATGAGTTAAAACTACTGATACTCAATAACTCATTCTCTGTAGCTATCTGGTACTCATGGTTCTATCTAAAAACACTATGAAATATCTTTGTACAGTATTTCCTAATACTTTATCCCCTTTTTAACTCATAAATTTAGAATGATATCTATAACATATTGATTATTTTGACAGAATAAGCTGAATTCTAGTCTAACAGTTACTGAAGTTATTTTACAAAAATTATGTATATTTTCAGTGTCACAAAAGGAAGCAAGATGGAAGATGATTCTTCTCCTTTATCACCTTCTTCATTTTGCAACTAACCCATATTTGAGAGGCTATGTGTAGTGCTTTATTCTTCCTCTAAATCCACTCTCACTTTTTGGAACCAAAACACTTAAAAAGGCACAGCTTAAGTTCAGAGACAGCTAGAATCATGGGAACTAAAAAGGAAGCCAGCTGTCCTTTCTACAATGTATCAGGAAGAAAGATGTGAATGATGTGATGACATTTGCCAATTAAAACTAGATTTCAAAGATTACATATAAATAGATGTTGGGACGTCCAATTTTTTATGGTTAAGGAAAACTCCAGAAATTCAATTGCCAGCCTATCACAAACTAATAAAAATGATTTATTTTTCCTCCACTAGTGTAAATTTTAGCAAATAGCCCTCCAAAAATTCAAAGGCAAGACAATGAAAACTAGTGATACATTCAGTTATGCTATTGGCCTTATCATTGCTCTGGCTTCTCACAGTGTCCTTATTAAATATAGTTGGTATTTTCTTTTCTAGGGTCAGTTATGGCCTTTAGAACACAAAGGAACATCAGTAGACAGATTATTTTGTTTTGTTAAATTTAAAATTGTCCTTCCCTTAAGATATGAAAATATCTTGTACAAAGCACTTGATTCCTCAATGATTTTATTTATAATTATTATAAATAATTACTTGTTCCTTTACAAGAATCATTAAGCTAACTCTTTACACATGTACAAGCATGATAATCACATGTCTTTTCTCCATTGTCATTTTTAATGCACTTGGAGAAAACATAAATGTAATTTGGATTGTGAGAACTGTGGTATATATACTCTCATATTGACTTCTGAAAGATAACTTTGCATTCTGAAAGATAATTTTGATTAGAATTCTTATTACTTTGTTAACATTTATTGTTAATGGGACTTTTTTAGGACTAAACTTGAGGATGTTTTTAGTAATTTATAACTAATTTATTGCAGATGGTTTAAATTTAATTTCAGGGAGACTGAATAAAAATTTCTTATTAAAAATCTTATGATGTTTATATTTTATTATAATTTCAATTTCCTTCACCTTGAACAGCACAAGCTACCAGCACAAGAAACATGTGGGTCATTTTGCATCACAGGGTCACTGGGTAGAATCTAGAGTTTCATTCACACAAGCCTTGGATAAAACTGGCACAGGTGACATTTGGCTCTGCTATTCATAAACTCATCTTTTCTGTTGTTGCTGTTGTTTATTTGTTTTCCTTCCTTTGACATTGTACAATTGGTATTCCTTCTGGCCTCAAGCGCCCCTGTGTGTTCTTTCCTCCTATCAACCCATACTTGCTGCCTTAGGAAATGTCTGATCTCAGTTTTCATTTCTCTGTGTGAATTTAGTTCTAGGTGTTACTCATATTGTGGAGGCAAAATTGATTGATTGGTCTCCTACTTAAAGTATTTCAGGCATCACTGAAGGTGGGAGAGGGGGCAGAGGGCCTTTCCAATGACCTAGGGGTAAGATCAGCCTTGATCACAGGAACTCAAGTAGTCCAAGGAAGAAAAACAAAAAAGAAAGAAATCTGAATCAAACACCAAATATGAATGAATTTGGTAGAATTGACTTTTTATCATAAAATTTATTGCACTAAAATTCGCAGGCTGAAAGTCAAATACTGATGTGTCTCTTTCCTGTTACAGACATTATGTTGATCCAGGCAAACTGCTTTGCAAATCCATCCAGAATTTCTGTGCTTTCAAAGTGAAGTTGACTTTTTCCACCTGCCCATCATAAGGCCTAAGAACATGTATTAAGTAAGGTGTGCTATTAAATCCCTGAGTCAGATATGTGTGAAAGCAACAGAAAGCTTAGTAAGGAAAAAATTAATGGTTAGAAAGGGAAAAGATAGCATCTTCATTAGGAAAATGTTGGCCAAATAATCCATCTGTTCTTTATATTACCAATGTTTTGCATGATTACATTGTATCTCAAAACACATTACATGAAAAGATTATTTTGATAATTTATAAAAATATGTATCTGATCTTATTGCTTCATTGATCAGAATTCTCCATAAACTAAGCCAGGCTTTCATTTTCAGCCTTATCTCTAGATATGATTTAACTATACACACTTATTTTTGAGTCCATGCTTGTTAAATGGAATAGAATGGCATACAGTCCATAAGTAGGTAGGGCATACACAAAGCGTATGAGGTACCTAAGATACACACAAGGCCATAGGATATATTTTGAAACATTTTCCTGGAATCCAACAACCAAGGAGTTAAAGAAACATTCATCCAGACTGGTAGGAGGGGTGGAGACCAGCAGCTGGGGTGGAGAGGACAAGCGGCAATGCATGGAGGCTCACAAAGAGAGTGATCGTTCTACATTTGCATGCAAATAAGTCTGGAGGAACAACAGGTGAGCGAGACAGACCAAGAAACCCAGGGTTTCAGTGTGGGAAACTAATAGGGGACTGGGAAGGGGAGAGGGGGGGAAAGGTACAGAGAATAAATAGCATAGATGATAGGTGGAAAATAGACAGGGGGAGGGTAAGAATAGTGTAGGAAATGTAGAAGCCAAAGAATTTATAAGTATGACCCATGGACATGAACTATAGGGGGGGAATGTGGGAGGTAGGGGGCAGGATGGAGTGGAGTGAGGGGGGCGGGAAATGGGACAACTGTAATAGCATAATCAATAAATATATTTTTAAAATAAATACTCAAAACCTCTACCTGTAAAAAAAAAAATCTGTGGAGGTTACAGTGGGAGGAGAAAATCTAAGCCTCACAGGAGAGTTCATTGGAGAGGCCCACAGGGTAATAAAACATACGAAAACTCACCCACCTGCAAATCAGCAACTTAAATGGCACAATCCATTTGTGAGAAGAGAGAGAAGTGACAGAAAGTGGGACCAGAGGGGAGCAAGTGGCATTGTTCTATCTCTAACCCCACCCCCAAAGAGAGCACCACAACTCAGCAAAGAGGGTTCCCCACTCTGACGAATACCTAAGGCTCCACACCTAAAACATAACAGGTATGCTGAGACAAAGAAATATGGACCAAATGAAAGAACAGATCAAAATTCCAGAAAAAGAACTAAGTAATGAGGAGATAAGACAACTTGTCTAATATGGAGTTCAAAACATTGGTAATTAGGATGCACACGGAATTGATTGAGCTGAACTGCAAAATAAAAGAAGAAATGAAGGCAACAGAAAGTGAAATAAAGCAAAATATATAAGGAACCAACAGTGAAGGGAAGGAACCAGGACTCAAATCAAAGATTTGAAACAAAAGGAAGAAGTAAGCTTCCAAATGGGGAAAAAAATTGGAGAAACAAGAATGCAAAAAAATGAGGAGAGGCTCAGACTTCTCACATAACTTCACGTGTTTCAACATCCGAATCATGGGGATGCCAGAAGAAGAAGAGGAAGAGCAAGATATTAAAACTTATTTGAAAAAATAATAAAGGAAAACTTCCCCAATCTGGCAAACAAAATAGACTTCCAGGAACCCAAGGAAGCTCAGAGAGTCCCAAAGAAGTTGGACCCAAGGAAGCACACACCAAGGCACATAATAATTACATTACCCAAGGTGAAAGAAAAGGGGAGAATCTTAAAAGCATCAAGAGAAAAGGAGACAGTTACCTACAAAAGAGTTCCCATAAGACTCTCAGCTGATTTCTCAAAAGAAACTTTGCAGGTAAGAAGGGACTGGCAAGAAGTATTCCAAATCCTGAAAAGTAAGGACCTACATCCAGATTACTCTATGCAGCAAAGCTATTATTTAGAGTGGAGGGGCAGATAAAGCACTTCCCAGATAAAGTCAAGTTAAAGGAGTTCATCATCACCAAGCTCTTACGATATTAAATATTAAAGGGACTTATCTAAGAAAAAGAAAATGATTTTAAAAATGAACAGTAAAATGACAACAAACTCACAACTATCAAAAACCAAACCTTAAAAAAACAAAAACAAACAAAGCAATCAACTGGAACAGGAATAGATTGATAGAAATGGAGATCACATGGAGGGTTATCAGTGGGAAAGGGACAGGGAGAATGGGGGAAAAGTTGCAGGGGAAAAGAAGTATAATAGGAATGTATAAAATATACAGGGGGGGGAGGTTAATAATAGTATAGGAAATGGAGAAGCCAAAAAATTGATATGCACCACCCATGGAAATGAACTAAGGAGGAAGGGGATGCTAGCGAGTGATACCCATTTATGATAAAAACACTCAGCAAAGTGGGAATAGAGGGAGCATTCCTCAACATAATAAAGGTCATATATGAAAGATCTACAGCCAGCATCATACTCAATGGACAAAAACTTAGAGTTTTCCCACTAAGATCAAGAACAAGACAAGGATGCCCTCTCTCACCACTCCCATTCAACATAGTATTGGAAGTGCTAGCCACAGCAATCAGACAAGAAAAAGCAATAAAAGGCATGAAAATTGCAAAGGAGGAAATGAAACTGTCACTGTTTGCAGATGACATGATAGTGTACATGGAAAATCCTATAGACTCCATCAAAAACTACTTGTCCTAATAAACGAATTTGGCAAAACAGCTGAATACAAAGTCAATACTCAGAAATCAAAGGCATTCCTGTACACCAACAATGAAACATCAGAAGCAGAAGTCAAGGGAAAAATCCCATTTGATATAGCAACAAGAAAAATAAAGTACCTAGGAATAAACCTAACCAATGAGGTAAAAGACCTGTTCTCAGAAAACTACACAACACTGAAGAAAGGAATTAAGGAAGACACAAAGAAATGGAAGCATGTACCACGCTCATGGATTGGAAAAATTAACATCATCAAAATGGCCATATTACTCAAAGCGATTTATAGATTCAATGTGATCCCTATTAAGGTACCGATGACATATTTCAGATATAGAACAAACATTTCAGAAATTCATATGGAACCATCAATGACCCAGATTAACTGCAGAAATTTTGAAAAAGAAGAAGAAAGCAGGAGGGATCACAATACCTGATATCAAACTGTACTACAAAGACACTGTCATCAAAACAGCTTGCTACTGGCATAAAAACAGGCGCATTGACCAACAGAACAGAACAGAGAGCCCAGAAATAAACCCAAGTCTCTATGGTCAATTAATATTTGACAAAGGAGGCAGAAGCGTAAAATGGAGCAAAAATAGCCTCTTCAACAAATGGTATTGGGGGATCTGGAGAGCTATGAGCAAATAAATGAAACTTGACCACCAACTTACACCATACACAAAAATAAATTCAAGGTGGAGAGAAGACTTCAATATAAGTCATAACACCGCAAAAGTCCTAAAGGAAAACATTGGAAGGAAGATTTGACATTCCACGCAGCAACATCCTCACAGACACATCCCCTAAAGCAAGGGACATAACGGAAAGAAAAAACAAATGGGACCTCATCAAAATAAGAAGCTTTTGCATGGCTAAAAAAATAGCATTAAAATAAAAAAAGAACCAATAGCATGGGAAAACATCTTTGTCAATGATACCTCAGACAACGGCCTGATCTCCAAAATATATAAAGAACTCACATGACTCCACTCCAGGAAGACAAACAACTCAGTTAAAAAAAATGGGCAAAGGACTTGAACAGACACTTCTCCAAGGAAGACATACAGAGGGCCCAGAGACATATGAAAAGATGCTCAGCATCACTAGTCATCAGAGAGATGCAAATTAAAACCACAATGAGGTACCATCTCACACCAGTCAGAGTGTCCAACATAAACAAATCAACAAACAAATGTTGGAGAGGATGCAGAGAAAAGGGAACCCTAGTGCACTGTTGGTGGGATTTCATAGTGTTGCAGCCACTATGGAAAACAGTATGGAATTTCTTCAGAAAACTAAAAATGAAACTGCCTTTTTACCCAGCAATTCCACTGGTAGGATTATACCCTAAGGACCCTGAATCACCAATCCAATGAACCTATGAATCCCAATGTTCATAGCAGCACAATTTACAATAGCCAAGTACTGGAAGCAACCTAAGTGCCCATCAGCAAATGAGTGGATCAAAAACTATGGTACATTTACACAATGGATTTCTACACAGCAGAGAGAAAGAAGGAGCTTATACCCTTTTCAACAGCATGGATGGAACTGGAGAGCATTATGCTAAGTGAAATAAGCCAGGTGGTGAGGGACAAATACCATATGATCTCACCTTTAACTGGAACATAATCAATAGAAGAAAAAAGCAAACAAAATATAACCAGAGACATTGAAGTTAAGAACAATCTAATAATAGCCAGAGGGGAGTGGGGTGGGGATAGTGGGCAGAGGGGTTTTCAGGAAGTACTATAAAGGACACATGGACAAATTCAAGAGTGAGGGTGGAGGTGAGGGAGGGAGGTTGTTTTGTCTGTGGTGGCTTGGAGGGGTGGGGAGAAAAGGCAGACAACTGTAATTGAACAGCAATAAAAAAATGTTTAATAAATGTTTGTAAAAAGAAACATCTTCTTGGGGCTTCTAATGTTCCTTAAAATGCATTAAATAATTAAAATTAAGCAGTTTTAGAACATTAGTTATAAGTAAATACAGGCATGTTTAGAACATAGTTCTAGATATTAAATTTTTAAAGAAAGCAAAAAACTTGAAAGATAATCTACTTCTGTAAGATTAGTTTCATTCTCACCCCAATCTTGCACAAAAAGTGTCACTCCTAAAGGGTATTTAGGAAGAGATATCTGAGAAGTACTTCATTAGCTACACTAGATTATTCACAGGTTCCTGAGATAGGGATTCACTTTCTTTTAAAAAAAAATATGTTATTGATTATGCCAATACATTTGTCCCATTTATTACCCTCAGCCCTCCACAACCCATCCCACCTGCATTCCTCTCACCTCAGTTCGTGTCCATGGATCATACATATAAGTTCTTTGGCTTGTACATTTGCTGTACTGTTCTTAACCCCCCCTTGTCTATTTTCTACCTACCATTTATGCTTCTTATTCCCTGTACATTTTCCCCCATTCCTCACATCCCCTTCCCCACTGATAACCCTCCATGTGATCTCCATTTCTGTGATTCTGTTCCTGTTCTAGTTGTTTGCTAAGTTCATTTTTGTTTTTGTTTTTTTTAGGTTCGGGTGTTGACAGTTGTGAGTTTATTGTCATTTTACTCTTCAAAGTTTTTGATCTTCTTTTTCTTAGATAAATCCCTTTAACATTTCATATAATAAGGGCTTGGTGATGATGATGAACTCTTAACTACACCTTATCTCGGGAGCACATTATCTGCCCTTCCACACTAAATGATAGCTTTGCTGGATAGATTAATCTTGAATATAGGTCCTTGCCTTTCAGGACTTAGTATACTTCTTGCCAGCCCCTTCTTGCCTTCAAGGTTTCTTTTGAGAAATCAGCTGATAGGTTTTTGGGAACTCCTTTGTAGGTAACTGTCTTTTTTTCTCTTGCTGCTTTTAAGATGCACTCTTTATCTTTAATTTCAGGTAACATAACTATGATGTGCCTTGGTGTGTGCTTCCTTGGGTCCAACTTCTTTGGGACTCTCTGGGCTTCCTGGGCTTCCTGGAAGTCTATTTCCTTTGCCAGCTTGGGGAAGTTCTCCTTCATTATTTTTTTCAAATAAGATTTAATATCTTGCTCTTCCTCTTCTCCTTCTGACACCCCTATGATTCAGATGTTGGAATGTTTAAGATTGTCCCAGAGGTTCGTAAGCTTCTCATTTTTTTGAATTCTTGTTTCTTCATTCTGTTCTGGTTGAATGTTTATTTCTTCCTTCTGCTCCAAAATGTTGTTTTGAGTCCCAGTTTCCTTCCCTTCACTGTTGTTTTCTTGTACATTTCCTTTATTTCACTTTTCATAGCCTTCACTTCTTCCTCTATTTTGTGTCCATACTCAACCAATTCTGTGAGCATCCTGAATACCAATAATTTGAACTGTGCTCCTGATAGGTGGACTCTTCATTCATAGGTATCTCTTCATTGCTCCATTATATATACTCTGGAGCTTTGATCTGTTCTTTCATTTGGGACATTTTTTTGGTAGTGGTGTGCCTGTTATGTAGTAAGGGATGGAACCATAGGTATTCACCACGGCGGGGCAACGAACATTGCTGCCTTGTGAAGCTGTTTGTGGGGAAGGGGTCTGAGACGGAACAATGCCACATGCTCAGCTCTGGGCCAGCTTTCAGTCACTTCCTTCCCTACCCAAGAGCAAATTTGGCCTTTCTGCTGCTGATTCCCCAGTGTGTGGTTTTGTGTATGTTCCAGGACCCTGTGGGTGTCTCCAATGAACTCTCTTTTGAGGCTGGGCATTTCTTCTGCCACCTCAATCCCCACTTTATTTTCCTGCACTGGAACCCTGTGTTGCATGGTCTGTTTAGCTCCCCAGTTGTTCCTCCCAGTTTATCTGCACAGAAATGTGGGACTGATCTCTACACCAGCTGTTGCCTTGCTATGAGTCCTCTCTTTATGGCTTCCCATCTGCATCCCTCCTACTGGTCTGAATGAATGTTTCTTCTTTATCTCCTTAGTCGTTGGACTTCTATACATATCAGTTTTCTGTCAGTTCTGGTTGATTTTTGTTTTTAAATTCATTGTTGTCCTTCTTTTAGTTGTGTGAGGAGACACAGTGTATGTACCTACACCTCAATATTGGCCGGAAGTTCTCTGGGGTTTAACTTTCTTTGAAGCAGCTTTCACCCCCTCAGGAAAAGGAATGGGTCTGTTATAGCTTTTGAGATATTTAGAGACATATCCAAATATACACTCCCAAACCTTTAAATATTTGTGTACTATATTTCCTCTTTGGGTGATTGTGGAAATGGCCATTTGTTTGTCTGTTTGTTTATCTGAATTAGTAAAATCTGCCTTAAAAAAAAAATACGGCATTTGATCAGAATTTGTATCATATTTAAAACATGATAATGACGTGTATTCTCAATCCAGTGACAGCCTCATGTAATAAAAAAAAGAAAATGAGAAATTTTGAGACAAAAGGAATTTGGAGACTTCTCTCCCCATAAAACAGGTGGAAAAGTGAGCCCTGAGCTTCAATGAATTCCTGGAGAAATTAAAAAGAGAAGAATGTGGTATCATGCAACAGAAGATAGATATTGTAAAAAACACCTTTGCCAAGGCTCTTTCAGTTTTTACAACCAATGGGGAGATTGGGAGTCTCTACTTGGAACCCAATTCATTTGGTTGAAAATAAAAATAGTTCATCCACTCAGTGGAAATACATTAAAAGGAAATTCAAATAGAATTTTTTTAAGGATTGTTTCTACATGTTCCCATCCTTTCTCTTGCACTCTTGAAGATAAGCCCAAATTGTAGTCAGTTTGGTATAATCTTGTATCTACACCGTTCTTCTCTGGCTTTCATTCTCATTCCCTTCTCTCCTTCCATCTCCCTCCTGCCTGACAACAATGACACACAGGCAATGCAGCAAGATGAAGCTGTGTTCTTTCCCAGCTATCAAGCCACAAAATGGAATGCAGACAAATAACTTCCCTTTTCTATTTACCCTTTCTCCTAATTCTACACTCAGAATTCCTATTTATACTTTTCCTATCTCCACTAACTCTAGTGGTTTTAATAGTATGTTCACTAACATCTGCTATTATATTATGTTGAAATGTCCCTTCTTGAAAAATATACAAATTTCAATTGATTAATATAAAATAATTAATATAAAGCTTACAGACTAGACAAGAACAGCATTAGATAAGGACATTATTCAACAGAGTAAGGATAAAATTGCTCATTAACCACCAATTCTCCCAAAAAAATGTTGGCACATGCCACATAGAATCTCTGCAAATGATGCTTTGCTTTGGTTAGAGGTAGAGGTGCTTTAAGGTAACATGTTGTTCCACAAATTACTAGTTACCCATAAGTGTTAAGAAAAATATACTATGTCTTTGTTATTGTCATATAGGCTAAGCCAGGGAACTTTTCAATAAAATTGTTAATACTGTTTTGATTTCACCTACAAATATAACTGGCATCACATTTGCTTCTTAGAAAATGTAGTCATTCCAAGCATGGAAAAACAAAATAAAGTACTTGTGAATTAAATAGCAAAGTAATTCAATAAGATACATATCTTGAAAACACATTTGCTGAAAAATCCCATAATGTTACATAAAATTTAGTGATAACTTGGTATAATTTTAAGCAATCACTGACTTCAAAAGACTTTGTAGGATCATCTAATTAAACTCCTTCTCATCAAACATAGAAGGCCCAAGATAAATTATTTTCTCATTCTGCTAAACATATGTGTGACCAGAGATTTTGCACCTTCCTTCAGTAAAACAGTATGAGGTAGCTGAGTCATTCCTTGACTTTAGTGAGTAACAGGGGATCTGCATTGCAGAGGCTGGAACTGGTCTGCTCCCTTTCTGCTACACAAATTAGGAGGGAGGAGGAGAATAGGCTGCAAGAATGAGAAGGAGATGTATGGCTGTCCCCTGTGGAAAGGCTAAGTTTTGCCTGAAATGCTGAAGTTTATTACTTGGAGGAGTTAAGATCATGCTTGGCATTTATCAGAGATAACTTGATTTGATTTAAATATATGAGCACTGCCACCCACTGTTACTACTACCCACTGTCAGTGGAGGATGTGGTTCCACACCCAGGCAGCTCATGCTTCTTGTGTATAATTTCACAAAATTACTGTCACATGCAAAACTGCAATTTGGATCAGTGGCACTTTACGGGTAGCTTGAAATTCTTCCTGCCAGGGCATCTTGGTTCAGTTTGTGTCACTGTGACCTCTGAGTGTCTTCTGACAGCCTTGATACTCTATGACAAGAGTTCTTCCTCTTTTTTGGAGTTTGGCCTCCTTGAACATTATGAATGTATATATATAACACACAGGAAACTATGCTGACAGTTACAGGAAGTGTGCAGACCCCTTGATGCCCATCAGTTAATGCCTGAGTCACCTCTGCCCACTGATATTATAGAAAGTAGTAAGTGTAGCTGGCTGGACTGAAGGTCCCACATTTTCATTTTCTTTCCTTTTTATTTCTGTCTCTCATTTTAAAAACAGCACTACAGGAACAGAGACTTTTGCATATACAGTAAAAATGTACAGTATCTTCAATGCATAACTGGATGGATGCCAAACCCCTCTCCCTCCCCACTCAGAAGCATCTTCATTTGAATTTAAAGGGGTGGATGAGTGACAGCACGACTCTGTTCTCCTTCTGACAGGGCTTTGGCAGATCATTGGTTGTCATCAAACCTATTCCATTTCTTGCTCCCTGCCAGGAATTCCACCTACATGCCTGATGGCAATTAGTCCCTTGTAGGTGCTGATGATAAAACGGAGCACATAGACTTCACGAGGATGAAAAAACCTACAATCCCGATCCAGAGAGTCACTCCCAGCATTAGCCCCCACTCAGGTCTCTCCTTAAAGGGACAATTCTGTCTGTGTCCAGCACTTTTTGGGGCCAGCCAGGCCACCCACTTCCTATGTGCACTGAGGAATGGGAAATAAAAAAAGGTTACCTGATGAGGACACAGCTCAGCAGAAATTATAATTTTAGGTCCTGAAGTGTTACTGGTTTTTCTGTTACTGTAACAGGTTGCGATCTAGCTTAGGATAGTCTGTGTCGGAGGTGAGCTGAACCTCCAAACCTAAACGTGCTTTGGAAGAAATGTTTAAAGACCTCACAAGAGAGCATTTTGCGCTGAGTGAGGGGTTGTACTATCAGTGGTTCCCAAGGTTTGCTGATAATTAGAGGTACCTAAGCAACCTCTAGAAGAATAGATTCCTTGGCCCTGTGCCTAGAGATTCCCAATTAGGAGGCCTAGGATAGAAACTGAAATCTAAATTAAAAAAAAAAATCTTCCCAAATAAATCTGATACTCTTGCCAGGTTTCATACTGAAGGATCAGATGAGCTCCTGTATCACATTTAACTTGAACGCTCCAGGACTAGGTGTCAGTTCAAAGGTTTTCAATGATTGTGTTCATTATTCATCTATCTGTACCCTTATTAAGTTTTGAGCATTTAAAACAAGCAAGCAATTCTTTTTTTGTAACCTGACCACCTATGAGAGGTAACTCAATGGTCAAGGATTCTTTTTGAAATAATGCTATAGGTGATTTAATTTTTTATGTTTTTACTATAATTTCCAAATTTTATATCTTTAGTGAATAATGAGCATGTATTTTATAACAAAAAGAGCTTCTGCATCCATCCCAAAATAAAATAATTTGCTCACAGGAAAAAAACATATTTCAATATGATTGCTGTTCTTTAAATCCTATGTTTTAACTTATGCACTTAAAAATCTTACTTAGACAAGAGGTACATAGACCTCACTTTGACAGGTCACAGGGGTAAAAAAAAAAAGTGTGTAACTACCCAGGATAAACTGAAGACCTGTTTATGATTCAGATCTTGCATGTACACAAACATGGTCTTTCTAGGATCTCAAAACATGTTATAAAACAATAGGAGCTAAAGCCTTGATGTGACACGTACTTGCAGTTTGCTCACCTCTATTGGTGGCAAACCAAAGAAAGTGGCAAAAAAGAACTTTTTCTTTCAGTTTTCATGAGCTACAAAAGTTAAGATAGTTTGAATAAGATTCCATGGAACATTCAAACTTCATCATGTTTATCAGAAAGAGAACTTAATCCAAACTCTTTGAGGTTTATTCTTCTCTAGTCAATATCTATTACGACAAAACAATCATGGTTCTAAAGAATAACAGTGAAGCAAGGAAGAAAAGAGAGATTTTTCTTTCTGATAGTGAAATGGGCAGGTGCAGTTGAGACTGAAAGGCCATAATTAAAACATTGTTCTGCCGAGGCACTGTAGAAGTTCATGCCAGACTGCACAAATCCTCCCCCTGCCCCACACTCCTAAATTCAGTGTTTTGGGAGGAAAGGGAGCCGAAGGTGCACTGCCATTCAAGAGACAGAACCATGGAGCCTAAACTTTAGTACCCTTGGGGACACATGGAAGAAATTCTACACTGGTGAAGCAGTAAAACTGGCTTGTTTAAACCCATACATTTTAAACTACATAAGAAAGAAAAGGAAAACACCTTTTAATCGAACATATAGTTATGTGGTAGGACTTACACATATATTGGATTTCTAAAGATCTAAAGAAATGAGTATTATTATTTCTCTTATATAGATGAGAAATAAAACCTAGAATATTACATAAATTTTGCAATGCCAGGCTGTGATGTATTTTATTTTAACTGGCTGACTTCTAAGATGGACATTGATTGCATCTCTATATGATCACATTAGAACATGCAGACTAGAAAAGTGATGAGAACAAGGTTGGAAAATTCCTGGAACCTGTGGCAGACCTCATAAACTGAGGACTGTGTTTTTTTTTCCTTTCTAGTCCAGAAACCTGGCCAATGAAACCTGCAGGTAAATCACTGCAGATCAATGGGAGTTAACACATAGGTGACACCTAGTGCCAGAGCAGCCAGCAGCAGTGGGCAGGGTGAAACTCCAGAGGCAGGCAGGTGCTGGCTGAGGGAGAACTCTGATCTCTTAACCTCTTCCCCAGGCACAACACTACAGGAAGTCTTTACAGCCTTTAATAGATCACCTAAATGATTGATAAGATACTATCCTCTGATAATAGTTTATTGTGCTAAGTGTCCCATAGAATCATTTACAGGCTTTGTATTCAAAAGAACTAGATTGCTTTAACACAAGGTATTTAATCTCTGTGGAAAAAATAATATACTCCTTAACAAGAGGTTAAGACAGCTTTCTTTTCTTCTTTTCTTTTATTTATTTATTTTTAATTTGGTAGAGCTTTCCCACATCCCTTTGTGGGTAGCTGCCTCCTCTGCATATGTGTAAACCAGCTGTCCTTTGGAATGACACAAGCCCCCACAGTATCATGGGGTAAGACTAGTAGGAGTTGACTGAGAACCTTGAACAGGGATGATAGGTGGGATT
This sequence comes from Desmodus rotundus, assembly GCF_022682495.2. Classification (NCBI taxonomy): domain Eukaryota; kingdom Metazoa; phylum Chordata; class Mammalia; order Chiroptera; family Phyllostomidae; genus Desmodus; species Desmodus rotundus. The sequence goes on along the minus strand of NC_071392.1, from coordinate 54,369,587 downwards.
ACTAGCAGTTGTGAGCCAGGTAATGTTTTGCTAGGATTCAATGCCAGAAGGCCAAGACCTCTGACCTGGACCACCATCTTTCAGGCTGCAGGCCAAGGATTGCTGAGGCCTAATATACACAGGGAGTCAATCAGGAGAAGTTAAGAGGGGGAAAAAAAAGATACTCTGCCTTTGCTTAGTTCTCCAGATTGGCTTTCCAGATGGCCTTCTTTTCTCTGGTAAATTATGCAACAAGCTGCTTCATCTGAGTTTTGCAGACCTGGATGATCTTGAACTGATTTCAACAAACAGGCGGACTTGTGGGGTTGCAGGGCTTTCTCCCAGTCCTCTCATCTGAGGAGGAACACTGGGGAAAGAAAAACAGATAATGTCTGGTACCAGTCAGAAATAGAGCAACACACATACAAAAAAATACTGTTGCTTTATGTTCAACTTCTTAAATGATTTTGAAGAAGCTAAAAACCTGTCTTATTGGGAAAGGTTAGAGTTCATCATTATTACTCCTAAAGGAAGGAATTTAACCTTTCATATTCTCACTAATGAAATGGCAGAGTCATTCTCTAGTAATACCTGGAACTGAAACAGGAGAAGGGTTGCTCTTCAGCATAAAGATGTATGAGGGTCTCACTCTCTGTTGCTATTAACATTTCCTAGAACAAAAATCAATAGTGCACGCAAATAAGTCTCTTACTATTTCTTTGGTTTGCAAAATGTCTCCTCCCACTGTACCTTTGTGGCTGAGAGGAAATGGGTTAGTTCATCAAGCCCTAGGACTTTGCCTAGTAGTAAGGAAGACAAGGGAAGAGTCAGTGGGAGTCAGGCCCACTCTGTGCCTTCTCTCCCCCAGAAGCAGGATCACAGTCATGACACAGCTTCTTTGTGTACTTACAGAAACTAGAGGCACTGGGACCTGATTTATCATTGAGCAGGGAGGAAAGCAGAGTCAATAGGCCATGTGGCAGGGGGAGCCCATGGGTAGGTGGGAGCTTATCTCAAAGCTAAAAAATGAATAGTTTCAGAAAAGGAGACCAACACACTAAGATGTGTAGTTTGAGAACCAAAAGGGAAGAGAAAATGAATAGAAGTTTCTATGGCAAAATTATTCCTTGGAATGGTGAAAGTGTACAAAAAAAGTCAAGTAATTCACCCAATCATTTGTTCAAGAAAAGTATATTAAGCACCTTTCAGACCATGCACTGTGTGTTAGACTGCGAATAGGAACAAGATATGGTTTCTGCTTATAGTCTAGTACATGGGTGAGACCTTTAAAAGAGAATTAAAATATGATCTGATAAATTGCCTAAGGAAAAACTGCTGGATGTTAACAGGACACAGAGGGGAAACTGACTCAGCAAGTAAAGTTTATGAAAGCTCAACAAAAGAGGATGTACTTTTGTTAGATCATGGAGTTGATCAGGATTTCTCAGATGGCAAGAGAGCATTTCTGGTGATTGGAGAAGGAAAGCAATGGTATGGATGAAGGAGTGGAAAATCCCACTTGTGTATATAACAGCAATACTCCTGAGACAGCAATGCTGCCTGAGAACAGGTTGTGGGGACAGGATGTGGTCATTCGAAAACGTGGGAAAAGCCCTATATGTCATGCTAACAACTTCAGATTTTCATTTGGAAAATAGAGCTCACTTGAAAGAGCTAAAAAGAAAAAGTATAAGATTAGTAGGGAGAGGAGAAGGTAGGTTTGTAAGGGATCAGTAACTTTAAATTCTGATTTACCAAACCACAGCATCCTTAGTTTTCCTTCAAGCATAAAGCCAATAACTATTTAGTGGAGTGGGGTTGGATCCATTTGGTAACTCCAAGTAAAACTAACAGCTGGCTTGGTTATTAGTTATGCCTCTGAGAATGACCATTGTAATCTAACAATGAAAAAAATGCTAGTGTGAATTAATCACCAATCAGTTATTCAAACACTATCTCTAGTTGCACGTTCTACAAGCCAAGCACTGTGAATGACACTGGTTAAAAGATAAAGACCATTAAAATTGAGTTCCCTAAACTGTTGAAGTTTATGCTGAAAATGGAAAAAAGTAAACGTATAAATAAATATATAATTATAACTCATGATACATCGAATGAAGGAAAAGACCAAAAAACCAAAAGAAGAATAACAGAGTAGAGGGAGGACCAATTTTATATGATTTGTGGGTAGGGTTTTTATAAAAAGGGTAACATTGTAGTGTAATGGGAATTGGGGTGGGGGTTCCCAAAAATATTCCCCACAGCCCATGGATAGGGGATGGGGGAAGTGAATGATATAGTGCTTAAGATACTTTACATTAAAAAAGGCAAGTTAATAGCTGTGCTACTGTTCTGGGCAAAATGTGGACATGATTCTGAGGGCATTCAGCAACTCAGAAGTTTGGGGGGTACATATACTACACCTGCTCAAGAGGCAGGGATTTGGAAGCTCCTATGTCATGGGGTACTCTTGCTCTGATTCAAAATGGCAGCCAAAAGAAGATGGAAGGTACAGGGGAACTGGCAAAGGTGGCACACTGTAGGAGGGGTTACATGTGAGGTCATGTACGAAACTTTGGGTCACCATTTAAAATAACGGCCACCAGGGAGAAAAGGGGAGTCAGCCATGCAGGGCTGTAGTAAGGAAGAGGAGCAGCCATGAGAAAGGAGCCTTAAAGTATGGATTTAGCCATGAGGTCTGAGAAAGGAAGCAGCAAGCAGCTATGCAGTTTGTAGTGAAGCTGTCCACCATGAAGGCTGGTGTAGAAGGTAGAAACCATACCAACTAGGAGTCAGGATTCCACCATGCTGTCTATAGTGAAAGAGGAGCTACTTCTGGCCCTCTGAGAGAATTCTGCCATGTAGTGAGGAAGCAACAAGTGGCTCTGCCAATCTGCTGTGAAAAGGGAAGCCAGGTGAGAGGGACTCTGACATGCTGCCTATAGTGAGGGGGGAGCTACCTCTGCTCCTCTAAGGATTTGGTCATGTGGCCTTGTGTACTAAAGAAGCAGGCATGCAGTCTCTAGTGCAGTAGCAGCTGTGCAGGAGGAAAGGGTGTAAGGAGAGAGCTGATGGAGTTGTGCATGGATCTGGCAAAGCTGATGGAGCTGTTCAAGAACCTGCCAAACCAAGCACAAAGTTGTGCGAGATGCCTGGCATGCTGAACTGTGATGGGGGAATGCTGACTTGTGCTACTCTGAAGGACATAATGGAGAGGCCACACTCTCTTGGGATGTGTGCCTTTCTGGACTTCACCATGATCCAGTGTAACATGGCACATGTTTTTCTGGCATACTATGGTGGCTAAGGAAAATGTACCTCAGTTCCTGAAGCAAAGAGCTGCTGCAAGAGGATGGCGACTTTGAAACCCATGAGTGTACCTTCCGGAGGAGATGGAGAACTTAAGAACAGATAAACATGTGGGCATAGTTTTGGTATATGGCCTGATGGGGAGCAAAGGAAGCATTGAGTCTCATGGGGGAACAAGGTTCTGAGTCCCCCAAGGTTGGAAACCTGTAAATAAAAACCTGTTTTCCTTCATACTAATTGTTGGGTCATGCACCAACCCACCTGCATGAGCCCTGGTTTTTCTCAGTTACAGTAGGAGGTGGGAGGGCAAGGGTATGGGATAGAAAGAGTGAGATGATGTTGGAGAAAGAGTGAGAGGCCAAATTATTCATGATATTGTAGACAGCTTAAGGAGTTAGTCTACAATTTTATATAGAATTGAAAGCCATTAAACAGGATGCTTTAACTTTTTAAAAGATCACTCTGGAAACTGTGTTAATAGAGCAAAGGAAGGAAAGATTAGAGATGAAGAACACCAACTAGAAGGCTGTGATCCAGGGAAGAAACAATGGCTACTTAGAAAATACTTGCTCATGAGGAGTTGAAAAACAGATGAATATGAGTATTTCTGAGGATCCAATGTGAAAAGAAGAAACTAGAAAGCACTGTATTTAAAGTAGAGAAAGTTTAATCTGTGGAGTTGCTACTCAGGCAGTGGAAGAAGTAAGCCAATAGGGGAGTGTGACGCAAATTTGAACTTAAACAAGACATTTTCATCCTTTTTGTATGAAGGGACCAAGAAACAAGATGGAACCACTGGAGCTCCTGAGCTAGAGTCACTTGGAAGCAATGACCTCACCTAAAAATGGAGTGGGGGAAGAAATACCTTGTTCTCTCATGTCCTCCTGTTCATTATCTTATCAATGGCTTCCATTCATGGAATACAGCCAGAATCCTGGAAACATAACTTTCAGGACTATTTCCCCTGTATTACAAAACAGAGAAGATAGAAGGTGAATAATGAATCTGAGTGCAAATAGACCCAAGATTGATATTATACCTGTGTTTTAAGGTAAAATTGACTTAATGATGAGTAGGATGTGAAGAAATAGGCAGGGAAGAAACATCAAGGATATTTACTAGATTCTTGGCTTAAGCAACTGATACCTTATAAAGAATAAGGAAGTCATGGACCAGAAGTAGATCTGGTAAGGAACAGTATAAAAAATTCAATTGGGAGAGGTTAAATGTAAGATGCCTATTAAGTGTATATTCAAGAAGCCATCTAAATCAGAAAGTTGTATTTACAGATCTTGAGCTCAAAAGAGAAGAAGTCAGAGCTTTGGGTTTGGAAATTGTCAACATTTAGGTTGTATCTACAGCCATAAGAGTTAATAAAGTCCTCAAGTGTGGAGAGGAGGACTGAACTAAGATGCCATCAGTTCTGTCAACTTAGAAGCCATGTTTAGTATACGAACAGTATAGCAATGACTCAGATGGTGTCATTGACTTAATGACCTGAGGGGATGATGCAACCTCTCGAGCATGCACATTACAATATAGTACTCAACATGTGCTTATCTGAAGGGTAACACCACCTTCTCAGTGCATGCATGGTAGAGCAACTTAACCAACATGTGCTTATTGAGGTGGCACAAAACAACATATGCTAATCAAAGGCTGGTGAAACACTGTGTCATACAAGGGTATGAAAGCAAAAGTCTTTGAACAGACAGCTGAGACAGCCTAGAGGAGCTGAGACTGACAAAAGGCACTGTGCTGCTCTGATAGACCCTGCTCTAGCTGACTCTAAAGTCCTTGTAGACTCTGCTTTGCAAAATGCTGACTGGCTGCCTCCCAGACTTGGACCTGATCTGGACCCTTAGGACTTGGGTTCATTATGCCCCAATTCTTTTGTGTAATGTTATTACTGATTGTTTCTGAGTGATTATTGTTATTGGGTTATTATAGATTTGGATAGAAATTTCATTAATAAAACATGAGTGAATAGCATAGTCACCTGTGTCGACTCATTGTCATTCCTTGGTGTCTGTCTATATTGCCTATAGGGTTGGTGGCCGTATAGGAGGCCCAGTGTCTCCAGTTTGTGACAAAGGCTGGAGGCTGGCTTAAATGAAGGACTATAGTGCACATTTTCATAGGGTTAGAGTATTACTTGTGGCATCAAGGAAGAGAATTTAGAATAAGAGAGCTAGAACTCACCTCTGAAGAAGCCCAAAATTTAGAGTGAAAACAAAAGAGAGATTGAAAAGGTGTGGAAACTCATCTTACCAAAGAACAACAAAAAAACTCTACCACTCTTGACTCACAGAAATTTGCCCTTCAGCTATCATCTACTTTTATATTCCCTTTTAAAACAGAACTTCTTGATTCAGTTATCTTTACTCATTGTCTCCATTTTCTTTCCTTATTCTACTCTGCATCCTCTCTGCTCAGACTACTATCCCCATGCCCTCAATCACAATTTATTACTTCAAAGTTATTAATAACTTTCACATTTTAAATGTAATAGTCCATTCTTAGTTGATATTATGTGACCTGTCAGTTGGTTTATCTCTTCACTTATGAAAATGAAAGGAGGTGCTATTAATTACTATCCTGACAAAAAAAAAATGTAACTCTGTGTGGTGATAGATGTTAACTAAACTTATTGTGTCAATTATTTTGTGGTATCAAATTATTATGTTATATACCTGAAACTATCTTAGTTTAGGTAATGAAGACATCAATTATATCTCAATAAAATTATATTTAAATTGAAAAAAAATATGCTGAAACTACAGGTGTAATTGAAGACAGTCTTGCTCAAACTAAGACCTGTAGTATATTATCTATTAACAGTAGACACAGGTTTTCACTCCCTCCTCTTTTATGTATTTATATTATTTGACTTTCAGTGTGTCACATCTTGTTTTCTTCCTGCCTCGCTTTCAGTTGTTCTCAGTCTTCTGTGATATTCCTTTTATCAACAAGACTACTTACTTTAAAGTACCCTAAGGTTCAGACTTTTTTTCTCTATTGAAATTCACTTTCTTGGTGATATCATCCAATATCATTGCTTCAAATCCATCCATATGCTAGCTGCTCTCAAATATATCTCTTTAGTTTGAAACTCTCTTCAAATTCAAACATTCAATTATATAACTACACCATCACTACTCCTAAGACTCTGATTATCCTTTCCAAATCTGTTTTGTCATCTTTCCGATTTTGGTTAAGATAACTCCATCTTAGTTTCCCTTGGGTCAAAAACCTTGGGGTCATCACTGACTTCTCTCTCTCTCTCTCTCTTAATACCCACATCCAACCCATAAAAAATACTAGCATCTGTATTTAAGGTACTCTCCAGAATGTAGATGTTTCTTACCACATCTACCATAACAACCCTGGTCTGATGACTGAACAACAGCAACTACCTCTTTGCATCTATCCTTGCCCCTGGGCCACTACTCATCTCAATTCCAAAGCAAGCATGATTCTTTGAAACATGTTGTATCTTTTCATTTATATAATCAAAATTATCTAGATTTCTATCTCACTTAGAATATAAAGTGAAAGCCTACCAAGCCCCTAAACAAATTTCTTTCTCATCAGCCAGACCATATCCCTTCACAATGCCATCTCAGCCTTCTTCTTGTTGCTCATACTCAAACAAGCCAGGAATTCTCCTATACTAGGCATTTGCTTTGGTTATATTCTCTGCCTGAACAGATGTTTCACCATTTACTCACATGGAACCCTCCTTCATCTTTTTTGCTCAAATATCACCTCAGTGAGGACTTTCCTACCTCCCTCCTTAAATTAAATTACTTCATACTTCTTCATAGTTTTATTTTCTTCCTACATCTTATGTGTTTATTTTATTGTTTTCCCATACTAGAATGCAAGCTCTGTGATACTAAAGTTTTTTTAGTGTTTACTTCTATGTCAGCTGTTGAAACTATGCCTAATGCAGAGTGTAAAATCAATAAGTATTGTTGAATAAACAATGAATGAGAAGTGTGGACTATAGGAGAAGAAAGAAAACTGAAAGAAAATTGTGTCACAAAAGCCAAGAGAAGAGAATGTTGAGAGAGAGAGAGAGAGAGAGAGAGAGAGAGAGAGAGAGAGAGAGAGAGATCAGTGGTTTCTAGTTCTGTTGAGACATCCAGGAGATTGGATTTGACATTGTGGAGGTCTCTGATTATTTTAAGCAGAGCAGTATCAAATAAGAAGTGGAGGAAGAATACTGACAAGAGGGAGATGCAGAATGGAATTAGTGAAGATCGAATGGGAGATGATAAAGGGGCCTCAGCATGCATAGCTAAGCTTGGCAGTGACAGACAAAGCAGGGAGAGAGGGCTTAGCTGAGACAATCAATGTTCTCAATATCCAATTAGCCAAGCTCCAAAACAAAACAAAACAAAACTTTTTTTAAATTCTTGATTTATCCAATTATAAATTTCTAACAATTAAATCTCAATTCCAATTTTCCTATTGTCATATTTCTAGCTCTTATTTTATCACTGATATTTCCATAGATTCCTTACCATGAATATAATGGCTAGCTTCAGGTTTGCTACATTTTTGAAGTTCTCTCAAGAGAAGTAAATAAGACATATTCACAACATTAACAAAGGTAAAGGATGAAGATAATGACCAGAATAATCTAACAGCCCTTACTCCATCAACCCAACTATCCAAAACCATGTTCAAAGAGGCATATCAAATTTAGGTTCAACACTTACCAGGTGGGTACTCAGTCGACAATGAGGGTAGGAAACATTGGTGTAGTGTTCAGATTTCCAGGTGGCAACTATTTTTAGCATGAAGTAATTTTTCAAGCGAGGGAAGGGCATTCAAGTAAAGATGTGATAATACTGGCTACATGGTCTATTCCTGGATAAAAAGAAACTGACAGGAGTAAATGGAGACCTATTGTTCCTAGCTGATAGGCTGCAGCAATGAAATGGGTACCAAGGAATAGAAAGAAAAGAATAAATGGATACCTAGAACCTAAATAGAGACTGCAGGTACAGGTGTGTCATAGGGGATGCTGGTAGACAGGGAGACTATAAGTCCAGGCTCCCATGGGCACAGGACCCCAGGAGCAAGGCAATAGGATATTTTCAGATCTCATTCTCTGGAAGCAAGGAGAAGATGAGTGCATCACCTGGTCTAGTTTTGTTAAACCAGGCTTCTGAGGTTGAAACCTAACCATGGCTTTTAAGCTGGGGCTAGAGCAAGGTGGGGCTGATACAGGTCTTCACACCTACATTCTCCCCTTTAGTTCTCTTCTGTACTCTTCAGGGACACAAGAATTATCTTCCAAAGGCACATTCTGATCACACCAATTTATGAATTGAATCACTGAATGACTTTCCATTTCACAACCTGGGTCTTAGCTTTCAAACCTTCATAGCCCTTTTGCATTCTTCACTCTCTAAGCATGCAAATAGGGCCAAGCTCTCTTCTTTATCTCACTGAGTTCACATAATACCGTTGCTAGTACAATTCCCACTGCTGCAATGCTTCCCCCTTTTTCTTCTGTATTGAGTGAACTCTTACTCATATTTCAAAGTCCTTTTTACCAGCAGTTTCCTTTCCAACCATGGAATAACATTAACCATTCTTCCCATGCTCTTGTTTTGTTTTGTTTATTACTATTACAAGAGCTTATGAACAGTTATAAAATGCAACATAATAATATGAGCATTACCCCTGGCTGGTGTGGCTCAGTGGATTGAGCACCAGCCTGTGAAACAAACGGTTGCTGGTTCAATTCCCAGTCAAGGCACATGTCTGGGTTTCAGGGCAGGTCGCCAATGGGGGACACGCGAGAGGCAACCACGCAATGATGTTTCTCTCCCTCTCTCTAAAAATAAATAAATAATATAAAAATAAAAAATAGTGTAAACATTAGAGTTTTATAAAAAAGAAAGAAGAAAGAAAGAAGAAAGAAAGAAAGAAAGAAAGAAAGAAAGAAAGAAAGAAAGAAAGAAAGAAAGAAAGAAAGAAAGAAAGAAAGAAGAAAAGAAACAGCCCTGGGGACTGAAAATGGAGCTAGGGATGAGACTGAGATAAATATGCCTATTACAAAGCCCTATACAATTGCTAATGGGTGGGCCACAAATTTCACCTTAAGCTTTCCAGCAGCCAAGATGCAGAGACAAGTTTTCAATTACACAATTTTCTATCCATAACACAAACACCAAACAATTGGATGCATAACTATTCTTCATACCCAACCAGAAGAGAATTTTTCCAAAAGATTCACCCATAAAGAATAACATGTAGAATGTAACAAAAAAACACTCTCAATATGAGTTCTGGGCAATATGGAGGTATAGTTAGAAATGCTTTGTTTCCTCACACAACCAAGAGAAGGATTACAACCAGTTTAAAGATAAAACACAACCAGAACTGCCATAATATCAAACTGCATGGAAGTCTGACAAACAAGGTGTTAAGGAAATAGTCATCCAGACTGAGAGGAGGGGCAGAGACGGGCAGTCAGGCAGAGAGAACACACAGCAGGGCAGCGGACCACCCAGGAGAGGTGGGGGCTGGCTGACTGGGAAACTAAAGACTCAAAACCTCTGGCTGTAAAACTCTGTGGGAGTTGTGAAGGCAGGAGAACTCCCAATCTCCCAGGAAACTCCATTTGAGAGGCCCACGGGGTTGTAGAATGTGCACAAATTCACCCATCTGAGAATCAGCACCTGAAAGAGCAAAATCTGCTTTTCGGAAGCAATGGAAGTGATAGAAAGTGGAGCAAGAGCCCAGCAAGTGGCATTGTTCCCTCTCTGACCCCTGCCCCACAGACAGTGCCACAATGCTGCAAATAGGGTTTCTCCAACCTGTTGAATACCTATGACTCTGTCCCTTAAAATATAACAGATATGTCAAGACAAAGAAATATGGTGCAAATGAAAGAACAGACCAAAACTCCAGAAAAAGAACTAAGTGACAAGGAGATAGACAACCTATCAGAGGTAGAGTTCAAACCACTGGTAATCAGGATGCTCACAGAAATTGTTGAGTACAGCCACAAAATGAAGGATAAATGAAGGCTATACAAAGTGAAATAAAGAAAAATATACAGGGAACCAAGAGTGAAGAAAAGGAAACTGGGGCTCAAATTAATGATTTGGAACAGAAGGAAGAAATAAACATTCAGCTGGGACAGAATGAAGAAAAAGAATTTTAAAAAAATTGAGGAGAGGCTTAGGAACCTCTGGGACAACTTTAAATGTTCCAATATCCAAATTATAGGGGTGCCAGAAGGAGAAGAGGAAGAACAAGAAATTGAAAATTTATTTGAAAAAAATAATGAAGGAGAACTTCCCTAATCTGGCAAAGGATATGGACTTCCAGGAAGTCCAGAGAATCCCGAAGAATTTGGACCCAAGGAAGCACACACCAAGGCACATCATAATTACATTACCCAAGATTAAAGATAAGGAGAGGATCTTAAAAGCAGCAAAAGAAAAGGAGACAGTTACCTACAAATAAGTTCCCATAAGCCTATCAGCTGATTTCTCAAAAGAAACCTTGAAGGCAAGAAGGGGCTGGCAAGAAGTATTCCAAGTCCTGAAAGGCAAGGACCTACATCCAAGATTACTCTATCCAGCAAAGCTATCATTTAGAATGGAAGGGCAGATAAAGTGCTTCCCAGATAAGGTCAAGTTAAAGGAGTTCATCATTACCAAGGCCTTTTTATATGAAATGTTAGAGGGACTTATTTAAGAAATAGAAGATCAAAAACTATGAACAGTAAAATGATAACAAATGCACAACTATCAACAACTGAACCTAAAAGACAAAAACAAAAACTAAGCAAAAAACTAGAACAGAGTTGGAGATCACATGGGGGGGGAGCTATTAGTGGGGAAAGGGAGGGGAGGGAAGGGGGGGAAGTACAGAGAATAAGAAGCATAATTAGTAGGACTAAAATAGGGAGAGGTTAAGAATGAGAGAGGTTAAGTATAGGAGAGGAAATCGAGAAGCCAATGATCTTATATGTACAAGCCATGGACATATAAGACACAAACTAAGAGGGGGGAAATGTTGGAGTATGGGAACTGTGCAGAGCAGACAGGGATAAAGGCAATAAAAAAACATTGGGACAACTCTAATAGCATAATCAATAAAATATACTTTAAAAAAACCTTCAGTAAAATCTCCACAAGAAAAGTAACTATTAGTATCATAGAGTATGCCTTAAGGATTTATGGCATGTCAGCAAAAAGAAGTTGTATAAAGCAACTCCATATGGGAGACTAGCCCAGGTTATACAATTCTAATTTCATCTGACTTGGTCTAGAAGGGCAATATATGTATACAAAGATTCTGAAAATCTCTCCAGTTTCCTTACTTCTCCAAATTCAACACACATTTTTTGTATACATTTTCCATTTCTTTGTGTTCATAAGCCTTTTAAAACATGTAGGCATCACAGCTTAAGAATCTATACGGGAATGGATAATCTATCCTGAGGAGGACCTTCATATATGTTGTTTTTCTCAAATACTTGAAATGGAGATATTGTGGTTCCAGTGAAGGATAAAAACATATGTCATAATATCCAGCCCAGTCATCCAGTCATGGGTGGAAATAACATCATTTGATGAAAAACTGAGTTACTTATCAAGGACACATAACTAAATAAAAGACTATCCAACCTTAGCTGAGTAGGGGGAGAAAAAATTTTTTTTTAATTACCCTTAAAAATTATAAAAATTAACCACTGGAGTCTCAGATATCATTTTTCACTTTATATGATTAAAATAATTTATCTTAAAAAGTTTAAAGACAAATGAAAAGATTGATTGACTTAGCTATAAAATAGTATTGATAAAGCAGCAATGAGATGCTTACCTTTGACCATGGGTATATGATCTATGCCCTTGAGAATTTCTATAACATAAAACCATAGAAGTCTTGACTAACTCAAATGATTGTCATTCTTTCAGGAAAAAAAAAATACTGTTTCTGCAGGTATCTAACTGTAGGTTATTATGGTGAGGGATGAAAAAATAAAGCATTTAGTCAGATAAACTATATAAGTTACATGTTAGTTGTGGAAACAAAAATCTTAATTAATTAATCTATTGTCAGGAGACAGAAATCACTCTAGTTATTTTAACAGAGGATTCAATATAAAGAATTGTTAACTACTTATGGAAGAACTAAAAGAGTAAAAGGAAAAAAATTCTAAGGCATTATGGAGGTAACAACTGCAGGAAAAAGTCACCACCCATGGGACTGGGGGAACTGAGGAAAGTGGCTGGAATTATTAACACTTCCGAGTTTGAAGGAGCAGCCTGGTGGGGCCAGACCACAGAACTATTGGAAGGCATCAGTTAGTGAGTGCTGATACCACTGAAGGACTTTACTAGCCTGACTCAGTGCAGGAAAAGCTGATGCTATAGGAAGGAAGTGTAATAGTTTGGGTAAAGAAGCATTGCTTGGACAATATTGTCAGAGAGAGAAAATCAAGTCCTTCTTCTCCAGCCTTGCAGTGTCCCTCTAGCACTCACTATCAGCAAAAGCTAATACAGAGCCTTCAACAGGCACAAGTAGGGTTTAGAGTCCAGGGCCCAGAACACAAAGTTGATTGATGGTAGAAACTAGAAGGTGAGTTTGAAGCAGAGAGACAAAAGCTTAATAATGGCATAATCTATAAGTATAATGAAATATGCTTCAGCAGCATTTGGGGAATAAAACTGACAGAAGTCTAAGAAGAACCTTAGCTGAAAAGAAGTAGTTGTTCATTAAAAATTGTTACCCTTCTTCCAGTGAAAATTCTACCTAGGATGTTGCCTGAGACAATGGTAGAGATGCTTATGTCTTGCTGGTTTCTCAGGAAACTTTAGTCATTGGTTTCCATTTGGGTCAATGTGATGCTCTATTAGATGACACCTAATCAACTTCCCAAGCTCAAACTATAATTATTCACTTCCAAAATGTTCCCAGCAATTAAGATTTTCCTTTCTCTTTTATAATTTGTCTTCATAGAATGTCATTTTCAGCTGTTGTCCACCTTCAAAACCCAACATACATTCTTTTTCCTCTGGGAAAATTTTTCAGCATAACATGATTTTTCTGTATTCTTAGTTTCTGGTATATTTGCTGTTTTTCCTTCCTTTTCCAAATAATGGTGATATGCTTTATTACGTGGTTAGGGTCCCTAGCCAGGTTCAAATCTCTCTGAACTGGTGAAAAAACTGAAAGGATTTGGAAGGAAATGTGAAGGAATTGGTGGGGAAAACCTGTGACCTGAGCAGAAGGGCTAGCCATGCAGCCTATATCTTATGGTAGGACTTGAAAGTGAAGCTAAAGTCCTATGTGCTCACTCGTACCAAGTACCCCATTCATCTCCAAGCTCTTGGATCTTAGGGAAGCAGGGCACTATAAATTATCTCTAGTCCCTCACTGCTCAGGAAGAAGGGCCTATGGCTCTCTTGCCAATCTAAATTTGCTTTTATTCCAGGACTGGGTATGTTTAAGGTTGTGCTTGAGTATTTTTATGGATTTCTGGAGTTGGGCTAAATTTGACATTGCTCAGATTAGACAACACTTTGCATCCTAATGGGTTTTAACCTAATCCTTTCATAAGCTACTATGCATAGAAGTATTATATTGACTCTTCCCTATGAAGATGGCCTTCCTATGGAGCGAGAAGAATATTTTTTATCTTTTATCAAATTTATCCCAGGATTAAACCTAAATTTTGCTCTGAATACAAATCTGAGTTACCTCATTATATAGAATCTCCATAATTAACTATAGGTCATCATTAGCAAAGACCATTCTACTCATGGTAGAATCCAGAAACTATATAGAAGGGCAAAGTGTTTTACAGATGAACACTGCGTTCTTCCTGGAATAAACCCTACTCATGGAAAGATTACTTGTGACAAGTGATATCAATCTTCCCTAATCACTTGTACAAGTAAGTTGACTGTAAAAAATTTATTTTGAAATCTACTTTATTAAGTACATTTTTATAATTTTAATTTTTTGTTGTTATTCAATTACAGTTGTGTGCCTTTTCTCCCCATCCTTCCACCCCACCCCAGCTGAACCCACCTCCCTCCCCCACCTCCACCCTCCCCCTTGGTTTTGTCCATGTGTCCTTTATAGTAGTTCCTGTAATCCCCTCTTCCCACTGTCCCCTCCCCACTCCCCCCTGACCATTGTTAGATTGTTCTTAACTTCAATGTCTCTGGTTATATTTTGTTTGCTTTTTTCTTCTATTGATTATGTTCCAGTTAAAGGTGAGATCATATTAAGTACATTTTAACCAATGTTTACTGTCAAGCCAAGAACTTATGCCAAAGAGGTAGAATCACCTTCCTTTATAAACCTATTATTATTAGCATCAGGTAGATAACCAGGTTGCAAAAAATTTCATTAATATTTACACATTACTAAAAGTCAAATATTTTATCTCCCAATGAAAAATACAACTATCATTTATCATGTTATATACCAGGTCCTGTGTTAGATGGTTTATGCAGATATCTGCTACTGAGATCAAATACTTAAATGGTTTGAAATCCATGGCCCTTTATCATTTTGAAGCCATGTTCTATATGCCAAGTATGCTCATTGTTTATTGGTTTTGTTAGAAATACTTGTTGAATACAGTGATTTCTTCTTAGTTTCTTGGTTTCTCCTTTCTAGGCAAGCAATGAGTAGTGAAATGAGGAAAGATGGTTTCAAAACATACAAAACCTGTTCCTTGTGTAGATACAGCTTAAAGAATATAAACAGATGGGTTTCTCCCACAAGGACAGGTCATCATACCATCAGGAGAAAATGAGTTGGCTGCTGAGTTAAGAAGCAATGAAGTCATTTCTATGCACATAATTAAAGTGTGATATTTCAAGAAAAGTGAATCCAAGGAAAAAAGAAGGAAAATTACAGATAATACATATTGTGGTTGTGGCTTTGAATTAGTATGTGCCCAGATGCAGAAGCAATACAAACAAATGCCAGTCATTAAAAACAGGCAAAATGGCAAAACACTAAACATGTAACCTTCTCCACCAAACCCCACTTAACACACACACTTAAGAGTAGTGTTATTTACTTTTGCTAAGCTCATTTAAAATATGAGTTGTTAGTATAGTGGACTGAATTTAGAATATGTGCAATAGCTTGAGGCACATCATTCTGATGACTAATAGAAGCTCTAGTCAGTGTATAAGACAAACCAATTCAGAAAATGAAGGTCTGGGTCATGTCTCTCTTGATGTTGCAATGATAGATCTTGTTTCTATACCTGAATTACAAAGTGGACCAGTTCAAGAAAGAAGTTGTCCTTGTCATTACCATTATTTGGCTTACACAAGTATTCTTTTAAGCAGTCTCAGGCCTAAACAAAGAAGAGAACATTCAAGGATTTTGAACAATGGATCCTGTGCCCTTCCTGTCCATGAAGCTGCCTAGTGGGGAGAAAAGAGCAGATGTACAAGCAACTGTTATCTTGAGTTAAAAGAGTTGCTTTTCTTGGGACCATATTAGTTTTATATCTATATGATGAGAAGTTTTCTGGTAAAAGCTGAGAAATTCAGTTGCAAAACTGAATGCTACAAAACGTGTGGCTATTTGGCAAAGGGAGGATCAAACATCTGGATCTTTGACCCAGTTTTTCCATTTTCACCCAATATTTTCATATCAAGAAAAACACCTATTAATAAAAGCAGCCAATCTGGTGTTTTGGCTCTTTCATCAGCCAATTTGTGTCTCAGAATGGTTGGTCCAATTGATTGTTCTGCTTTAGATGGCCAAAATGAACAGATCAAGATAAAAATATTTGGTTGGGTAGCTGCTCTGATTTGTTTCCATTGGTACGGTGGTAAGCTAACTGTAGTACTTTACAAATGCAAATGATTTCTCACACCTCAGAATTCAGTAATCTATCAGGAGGTAGATAACTGTCATTTCTCTCCAGTTTTTCTATTAAGAAATGGCACTGAAAGTAACATAACTTGCTTTGGGAATAACACAGCAATTTGATGTTCATTCCCTGCTAGAACTTGTGGGTACTCTCTCACTGGGGCTACAAACTCTCAAAATTACACCAAACTATCATTGAGCATTCACAAACAGCAACTATAATTTACTTTTGAGGCTCTTCGAAATAGAAATACTGCAAGCCTGGGAAAGAAAAGATAGAAAGTAAGAAAATCTTATTAAAATCCTGTTTTACTGTGTGCTACATTGAAGTTTCCAGGTACTCTCATTCTGGAAAAGCCTACTATCAGGCTATTAATCAGTGTTCATATATTAAATGTGTTTTATTTATAAAATTAAGGGGTATGTAGATGGGGACAGAAAATACTGAGGCTAGATACAGTCTATGTTAATTGTGCTTCAGTATAGGTCCAATATTAAAATGGTAGATACCCTGGTCATAGAATAGATTGATTTTTGGAAATACTTATGTATTCAAGAATTGTTTTAAAAATGTAATTATATACCTAAGTCACCTTTGCTCATACATATCATTCTTTGCAAATAAAGTTGACCTAGATCTATAAATATGAGTGTAACTGTTTTTATAAGCCTGCATCTAGGTTTCCATATGATAATGATTCTATAGCTGCCTTCGAGATGGCATTTTTTCCCTCTGGCAATGAATTTGGTGCTATAAAAAGATTTAAAAAGAAAAAGAATACTAAGTCAAAGAATAAAATTGAAATAATATTTAAGGAAAATTATTTTTTTCCATGTATTTTTAAATTTTACAGCTTTCAAAATAACTCAGCATACAGTACCCCTCAGATTGACTGACTCATCTCCATGTCCACACACTTTCTTTAAAAACAGAAAAATCATTTTTGAAAATGATCAAAACATAACATTTTGCTGGAACAGATGCCTTGCCTGCACTCTGTGCCACATTTTTATAGTATTTAAAATGAACGTTTCAGTTTTAAACACCATGGCATGACTAATCGCCAATGAGGAGGAAAAGAAGGTCCTGGCAGAGTCTGAGACCTCTGCCTCATTTGTGAAAAGCACCAGAGCTTTTGATCTCGGGATAACTAGCACTTGTCATGGGGCTGCCTCTCTCATGAATGCTTAACAAGAAGCATTTTTGAAAATTTGTCTTGAGTGCAAAGAACGGAGGTAATTTTTAAATATCTGAGGCCAATATTCACCTTGAGGTAATTGGTTTGTTATTTTATCTTACATTTCATTATATTCTATGAATTCCTTAAATTAGCACCTGAATTTTAACCTTTTAGAATATATTCTAAATCCCAATTTAGTATAGTGTAATGTCCCAATTTATGTCAGTTGTTCCAGCATAAGTATTAACAATAGTCCCTTTACCTATTAAACTTGATTTGGAAGAAAAATGATATAGTGACTCAGTGTATAAAGATCTCACTTCAAGGGAAAATGTACATAATACTTTATTTTTCTTGTTACATTTTCTATATTAGAGAGTTAGTGATAAATGGATAAAAGTAGGTGATGTTTTAAATCAGGTCGTTTCAACAAGTTTGGGAAAATGGCTAGGTGATCTTTTACATTTCACATGGGTAAGAGATTAATCTGGCTTTGCCCTATAAATTTCTGCTGATTGTCATATTATAAATGGCTGCTGTGACTAGCCCAGTGACTGTCCTGTTCTTCCCTCACTACCAGATTCATGTGTAAACCTCTGAAGCCTGAAAGATCAGTTGAAGAAAACATTTCCCAAAATAGAGGTTTTATAGGTTATTGCAGGACACTAAGGCCAATGGACATATTAACAACAACAACAACAACCATAAATATTCTTCAGTATCGAGCTATATGCAGTAGGATAAAAGTGTCTTTTTTATTAATAGATTTTTGCTCATTTTGTAATCTTAATACAAGTATGTTTTGGCTTGCTATGAGCTCCAGAGATTTTTGGCCTGCAGATGTGACACACTCTCTAACTTCTGATCTTTGATATAAAACGTGGGATTCATGGACAAGTTTAAATTTTGAAATGTTTCTAAATGTGTAAAGCAATTGGAAAGATCTTAGGATCTGCCATTATGATGTGCCAGTCCACTGAAATTTTATAATAATTATTGAGTCAATTTACTAAAAAGGAAACAAAGGAAATATAGAATGTGGGCTCACAAATGTCATTTCATTATCCACAGTGTTGGGATTAATGATGAACCACTGATACATCATCTTCCTTACATAGAGTGTTAGTGTAACCTTTAGTCTACAGTCTTTGTCAGGGACTCAGTCACACATTACATAATACTGAGTTTTCCAAAGAGGACTCATGGCTCACACCCTAACAGCAATATGGTGAATGGATAGAGGGATATAGCCAGGAGTGGAAACAGACAGGGGTTAGGGCTATGCATTTTTATTTCTTTGTATCATCCTAATTTATCATATTTGGGGGAAAGTAGTACTTAAGTAGATTCCTGAATTGCACAAGACACCCTGTGTCTCTCCTTAACTGAAAACATCTAATAAGTGAGGGAAGGGATTGGTTGAAAGACAAAATGTGGAAATGAAGAAATCAATAAAACAGTAACAAAAGCAGAAACTGCCTACCTCAATTGTTCTCGCTGCAACTCTGAAATATAAACTGATCAATATATTTTTAAAGTGTTTAAAATTTAATTTATTTTGTACATTTTTATGCTAGAAAACATTTGAGAAGCTTACACATGTACAAGAAGAAGTCAGAAGGGCTAAAAATACAACTCTTTGGCATTTAATGACTTATAATTCTGTTGAGAGTCAGCAATTTAAACTTAGATGGGGATAAATAATTTTTTTCCAGAATTATGTCACATGAGAATATATCACACATATCTAAGACTGTTCCAGATATTCTGGAATAACTCAGATATTTCAGAACTAAAATAATTTTTAGTATTTTATGTCATTATTTTACAAGTTCCTTTTCATTAGATTGAAGATTTGAATTTTGGATTAGAAATATAATTAGCATTGATAAAACTTTGAAATCTCTAAGGTGTTTAGAGAGCAATTACATTAATAAATATGTGTATATTCAGTAAATGCTTCAAGAAAGATAAGAAAAATTGGATTTTTAAGAATTATAGATTGGTTCAAGATAAAAAGTTGAATATTTCAGGCAATCAAAACAGGACAGGAAGAACCTGGGAAATTATGAAATGGAAAGAACCCTAGCTTGCAATTTCAGGAATTAGGAAAATAGAGGAAAATAAGGTTGGATGCATAGGAACTCTGCAACATTTCTATAATCAGACTTAGGGGCTGTCCAGAGCTTTGATCAAGGAGAGTAACTGTTTATTCACTGAATTTAGAAAGGTTGGTCTGGGGGTGATGTGGACTAAAACCGAGAAAGAACAGAACTATAGGATCTAGGCCACAAGTTGGTATAATAATCAAATTATGGAATGATAAAGACTTTAAAACCTTTTTTTCCAGTTATTAAAGGTACTTTGCTGTTGACTTGTAATGTCATGACTTAATCAGTCACCTTATTCAACAGACATAGGCCTGAGTAAAGGCAATTTATAAAAAACAAACCACTTCAAGGAATAAAGTTTTACAATATCTTATAATGTTCCAAAGAACACCACATAGTATCTTAAAGCAACACGAGCAAAGTAAAATATGAGTGTCAAAAATGTTTTAAGCATTGGCATCATCAAAACTAAGAACATTTTGTCCTGCTCCATGACTTAACTGTCACATCACAGTGTATCGACATTTCTTAAGGTGCATATTTTATGGAGTATTAGTTCCTTGGAGTATTAGTAGGTGTTGGGGTGGAGAAAAAGATTTCATGTTCAAACATATTTGGAATGCTGGAGTCAGTAAAATTAAACAAAATCTTTACTGCAGGAATTCTCAGAACGATTTAATATGACAATGTCCTTTGTGCATAGCAATGAGGGGGTTCTATCATGTGGCATTTATAAACAGATTTGACCATCACATTTTTCTTTTAAGTAGCCTATTCTGAGACTGGTGGGTCACTGAACACACATTAGGAAATGTTCATATTTGTAAATAAAAAATATAAGATAGTCCAAGTGATACACACACACACACACACACACTATATATGTAAATAATTTCATTAGGATGGAATGATTTCATAATGTCAAGGAATTCAAGTAATTTGGCCTTTGCTAATTGCCTTTGGATTTATGACTTGTCAGAATTCCTCTGCTCATTAAATTCATAATCTCTCCTTATGAGGGAGCATTGAGGATGACTTCACTGGAGTGTTTCACCCACTCACAACCCCCAAATCAGGCTGTTCATCATCTGAGTTTTTTTCTTCAAGAACACAAAGAAACTATTTTTTCCTGGGTAGGGGCTTCCCCTGACCTCCCACCCACCCCTGTTAGGTAGAGTCATCACAAAAGCAATGTGTCATTCTTGGAACAAAACATCCCTTGCCGAAGATTCACTGAGTAATCATTCAGCTAGAAGCATAAATCTACCCTGAGGGTTGGAAAAACCCATAGTGATAGAGGCTAATGGGCAAAGGGAATAGCATTCCAGGTTATTAAAACAGACACAGGCTCTGAAATGAATGTGTTGAGATGAAACAAAGGGAATTCTCCAAAATTAAAACATAAAACTCTGGGTGAAAATCTCTTGCCCAGTCATGATTAACTCTTCAGTCACTCAGGAAGATATTGTCCTGCCCTTTTACTCAGGATAATGAAGTGATTGATCTACAGTGAGCCATTTCCTGTTGACTTCACTGGGCTGATAAGAAACACCAATTTTCTTCCTTTTTCTCTTTGCTTTCTTCCCTGCTCTCCTTCCATTTGTGGTTATTATGTTGACCCTGCAAAAGATATTAGACAAAGAATTAGTCAGAACTCAGGATTCTCCCATGACTCAGAGCAGCCTACCTACAGCCAGACAGGCCTAGGGCAGGGAGCACAGTTGGCACCAGCCTTGCTCTGTAGGTTGGAACAGGAGCTGAGAGAGCTGTCCTTGCTGTAGAGGCTGGCAAAGAAGTTACTGCTGTGTGGGCTAGGCATGGGTCCAATAGGGATCAACATGTTCCCATCACGATTCAAGCAGACGCCTGGCACCAGGGGGGATCCAAGCTGGAGCTGCCCAACAGGTGGGCAGAGCATTGCTCAGAAGTTCAGACCGGCATGGGGCTTGATTATCAAAAGGGCAAGATATGAAAAGGGTTAGAATATGGGCTCCTAGTCTCATTTACCTCCTTCTAACTGCATGATTGTGGACAAGTTACTCAATCTTTCTGAACCACAGTTTCAGATAATGTGACTAAAGCTTTTATTTTTTTAAGGATGAAGTGAAATAATATCTAACATTTATTTAGCACTAACTATATATTAGGTACTGTGCAAAGAGCTTGGTATACATAAGTATATTTAATCCTTAAGACAACTTGGTAGGATCAATGTCATTATTTCCATTTCATTTGTGAGTAAACTAATACTCTGGTCACTGGCTGTTAAATGATAAATTCAAGCCTGACATCAAGATTTCAGCCAAATGCTTATTACCTCTCAAAAACCTCTCTCTCTTGGTGGTAGAATAATGCCACTACTGCTGCTGCTTACTGAGGATGGGAATGATGTTCTTGGCCCAAGTTCCTAGTCTACAACTCCATTCCTTGGGTAGGAGGGAAGGGAAGGTGATAGTAAGGCTGTAATCATCTTCTTTGTTGAAAGAGTGAGCTGGGGACCTTATCAGTTTATTGGAATGGTTGCCTAAAACAAATCTCAGCCCTGTAAATGCCGCACACAGAAGGCAGTTGAGCACAGGGAGTCATCTATATGATTCAGTCTTCAAAATGGGGTACCCCGAAGGTGGGAAGATAACAATGGTAAATCCCAGAGAACATTCCTAGGACAATGACGCTGGGTCATCATCCAACACAATTCAGAAAGTTAGGAAAGAGTAGGGGTGTCTGCTATATGGAAGCTCACTTCAGGAAATTCAAGATAAAGATAGGGTCAGTATCAGCTGAAGAATTAGAGCTGGACTGAGCTTGGAGGTTGGAGATATTAGTGGACTGCTGTAGAAGATTGGGGGTTACAACTATTGCAGGTTATTTCTTTAATAACAGTGTTTTTAGTTTAGGGTAGTGTACTGTAGTATAGTATATAATACTGCAAAATAGTGAGTACGGAGTAGTATAGTAGTGTGTGGGATAGTATAGTGCAGTGTAGTACTGTGCTGTGTGGTGTAGTTTTTTGTAGTGTAGTATAGTACAAAGTAATGTGATGCCATACAGTGTGATGTAGTGTAACAATGAAGGGTAGCACACTGTAGTATACAACAGTGTTTTCTAGCATTGTATGATGTAGTGTAGTTTGGTGTAGTAGACTGTAGTGTAATGTAGTAAAACAATCACTAAACTGGAAGTCAGGAAATCTGAATTCTCTTTTTTGTGCCCTTAATATCCATATTGTTTTAAATAAACCACTTAGCCTTTTTTGTAACATGAAAAATAAGGGTATTGACAAAGTTAACCTTAAAGGTCAGTCCTAAAACATCTTACAGTTTGGTCTTATTCATAAGACCTCAAAAAACTTGTATTTTCTACCAAGATTTAGAGGTTCCTTATACAGAATTTTCCCAAGTTTAGAATGCCAGATAATATTCTTGGTAGAAAGTTAGAAAAGGGAAAAGCCCATAAATAGGGTTTAGTACCAATCTAACATAAGAAATTAAATTAAATTAAAGGTTAAATTATTGCAATCCAACTCTTATTGCAATTCTTTGTCAAGTAAAAGACATTCTTAGCCAAAATACTGAGAGGTCTGGATAGTTAGAATCCATCTCCAGAAAGTTTCCTTTATCATACCCTTGGTGTAGGAACAACTGCAATATTTGGAGAGTAAGCAATCAATTTGGTTAAAATTGATGGACCAGATGACCTATCAATCCAGACATTCATGATAACTGTTATTGGCAATTAATTTAAATGATTTCTCTGCTGGAGGAAGTGTAAATTCACTACAGTATTTCAACTGAATTATTAATTAATCTAAAAATGAATGTTTAAGGTATGAAGTTAAATCTTACTAAGAGGTTTATTGAAAAACCTACAGGTTCATTGCCCTAGTCCTTTTACTTGCTCTAGCCCTCCTGCCACAAGGCAACCACTTTGACTCTTTTACCTGTTACTTCTGGTATATTCTTTTAATCCTCACCCAAGGACATTGTTTTTCATTGCTTTGAGAGAGAGAGAGAAAGGGAGGGAGAGAGAGAAACATCAATGAAGAAAGATACATTGATTGGTTGCTTTCTTGTACACACCCTGACAGATGATCTAACCCACAACCTAGGTAGGTGCCCTGACTGGAAATCAAACCCACAACCTTTTGATCTATGGAACAACACTCCAACTGAGCCACACCAGCCAAGGCTACTTCTGGTATTTATACATTTTCATATTTCTCAAGTAACGTTATGCTACTGACTTTTGATTCATCAATGTTAGACATTATCTATTGACTTCCTGTATTGATAGATCAAGCTTTAGCCCTCTAATAGTAATATCCTTTTATGTCCACCTCCCCACACTAATAGTATGTATAATACTGTATTATGAGGTTGAATCAATATTCATTTTTAGCACTATTATACCTTTGAAAATATTATTCACACCTGAGCATTAATATTATTCTATTTTCTTTCTTACTTTAGTTTTTCCTGAAGTTAATACATGTCTTAATTTTTTACTTATTGAGTTTTCTTTGTATGTGTTATCAATTGCTTAAACACATTCCAAAAACTAGTCACATTAATTTTATACAATATAAATCATATCATTAATCCTTCAATCCCTTGTTTCTGTTTTGTTTTTGTACGTCTCTAGGCCTGTTTTATAACTCATCCTGGGACTTACCTTTGTCCACCATCCTTAGAATTCCCTTTGCTTTTGTCCTTGTTTGGGTTTTCTATGTTCTATGACTCATGACTCCCTCTGTAATGACATACTTCCTTGACTTGAAGGAGCAAATTCTTTAGCCACTCTGTCAGATTAAAATGTATATATAGTATTAGTGCAGAAATCATGATGAAAACAGCCCTCAGCATTCCTGTCTTTTGAGTCACAATGTTCCAATTTGGACTGATTGGACTCCTTAACCCTGAGGGCACTATTGTCATTCTGGAATTTCCCTCCTTTAGTATCCTGAACATTTTCTTGCTTCTCTGCTATGTTGACTCTCCTATTTTCTGAATCCTGAGTCTTCTTATTTATAGATTATTACCTCCTCTGTTAGAGAATATCTGCTATTGGCTTCCTGAAAACGAAGCCAATGTTTGAAAATGGCATGTTTGAAAATGTCTTACTTTTTACCCTTACAATTGATTGATAGTTCGGTGAGGTATAGCATCTTAGCAGAGAATTCCTTTTTCTTCAGAGTTTTAAAGGAATCTGTCAAACACTTTCTTGCCTCCAGAACAATGTAGAAAAGTCAGATTCCATTTTGATTCTTCATACTTTATGTATATGTTCTTCTTTCTCTTGGGAGGTTTATAAAATTGCTTCTTTCTCTAGCAGTCTGAAATCTAACAATGATGTTTCTTGGTTTGGATATATTTTCATCTATTTTATTAGAAACTGTGTGGCTTTTTCAATCTGGAAACTCATGTCATTTAATTCTGAAAAATGTTAACTATTTATTTAATAACTTTCTTCAACTGATTTGGTATGTGGTCTCTTTCAGGAGAAAAGTTATTCATATGTTGGGTCTTCAGTGTCTTGTCTTTTACTTTCTTAAACCTTTTATCCTGGTTTCCATTCTTTCTATTTTTTTTGTCCTTTTTCCTAGAAGAGTTCCTTAACTTTGTTTTGTAACCTATTATTGAGTTTTCCATTAGTGCTATCTATAATGATTTTAATTTCCAAGAGCTATCTTTTTGTTCTGTGTATACACACACACAGAGAACTGATCTCATTATAGATATTTTTTAGTGGTACTTTCACAATTATTCATAGACATTTAGAACTCTGAAAAATTTGAGTCAAGTGGTGCACATTCCCAGGTTTGGTCAAACGAGCAGATGTTCTGCCTTTTTATTTAAACTCTCATACTTTAAACAAGTATCTTTTGGCAGTATGGGCAGTGACACATTTTTGGTGCTTTTTGTTGGTTATGTGTTATTGATCAGTTGGCAAAAATGTCACCAAAGGCTCACAGGAACCTAACCCTGTACTTTCCCCTAAGAGCAATGTTTCAATATTCTCTAATTCAATATTGTAGAAATGTTATAGAACATAACAAGTATAACAAGTATATACTTATACTTGTTATGTTCTATACTTATACATAAGTATACTTAAGTATACAAGTATACTTATGCTTGTTATGTTCTATAAAATTTCTACAATATTGAATGTGTGTGTGTGTGTGTGTTGCAACCATTCAAGCCTGGGCAGGCTGATGGTATTGTGGTATTCACACAGATGGAAAAATATTCACGGAGCTGTTGGGATGTCTGGCATGCCTTTATTCATTGGTGGGTGAACCACGCACACTGCAAGCTACATGTCTTCCTGCATGTCTCTGCATGGCATGTCATGGCCCTTGATCCCCAGCTTAGCACCCATCGTGGCACCTGTCCCCTTGTGTGTGTCTCTCCATTATCCCCACAGCAGGGAGTCCCTACTTGTTTAAGTACTAGAGGGGAACAAAGCCAGAAAACTGCCAGAACATTACATAACATAACATAATTCTGCACATGCAAGTCCACTTCATGTTATGGGAACAGTTTATTGGATCAAGTCTCAAGGCTATGAAAACACTGATTATCAGGCCCCTCCAAGGCTATGGGAACACTGCTTCCCTTAGTTACCCAGACACCTGGGTAAGGAGCTCAGACTGCCTCCACTTACCCTACAATTCACCCCTTCTGGCTTCCTTACCTTACAATCTACATGATGTTCCCTTGGCAAGGAGGGCAGAACCCTGCACCCATAACCCACAACAGCAGTACAGACTATAGTAACAAGCAAGCAAAACAGAAGTGCTCCCACAGTAGCAGTATAAGCTTCAATAACACACAGCTAAAACACAGGTAATCAGTCCATCCCTAGGTACAATGGCCAGTCCAATTTCCATACAAGTAAGGCCACTCATGTGGGCCACTCACCCAGAAGGTCCAAGTGGGAACTGCAGCCCATGCACCATTCTGTTCCTCCTAGCAATGTCCAAGAATATGGGTCTGACACAGACCAGTTGGAGTCCAGCCCATCTGGGCATGTCCTTCATAGTGTTCAATGCAAAAGGGAGCTGGTCCAGCCAGCTCCATAGCCTCAGCTCTGAGCCACCCCAAGCCATCCCATATGGAGTAGCTTCTTAATAGCTTGGGCCGGACTGCTGCTTTGCCCCATTATAGATGTCAGTCCAGATAGCATTCCACAAGGGGTGTTCACTGTTCCACTGGTTCTAAAGCCAAGTCCAATTTGAGACAGAAGCAGGAGAGATGCACCATGGGAGGCCAGCCAGTGTGCTCAGGGGAAGTTCAGTGCAGACCCAGCATGCTGATTGGTCAGCCACTGAGGCATAGGTATGACCCCAGTCCACTAAGGTGTTACCTTGCACTCTAAGAGCAAAAAGACAGAGCAGTTATAGGCACAAGTGAAGGCAAGTCACAACCCACAGGCAATATACAGGCAAGCTTCTGGTCAGCTGATAAGACAATGGCTGGAAGAGGGGATCCTCCTGGGCATGAATACCAAACCTTTCATGCCTCAACTGTGGGTTCAGCATTTACTTGCAATAACAGAGGAGAACTCATAATGGGCCATAGGGAAATCACAAAGGTGCCATGAAGAAGCATTTTGTGGTTTGCTGGCCGTGGATATGTCACCTTTAAGACTGGGGGTCATGCTCCAATCACCCAGGGCATTATTTGTAAGTTTTTCTCCACCCCTTGGCCCCAAGGGGCAACAAGAGCAACCCTATACATGTGGGGGCTTTTATTTCCCAAGGCCATATCCAAGTGGCTGTGTTCCCTTGCTCTAGGCCCTCTGGAGCAGGCAAAAGAATATTCCCCTATTTTCCCATACTGGTTTCAGCAAGGCATCCTTAGTCTGTACCTGCATCTGAATTGGAGCTGCAGTCTGGTGGAGCAAGGCTTCCACCAGAGCTGCCCCCTTACCTCTGACTCCTCTCATTTAGGGTCAGGATGACAGTCCACAAGCATTTCATCCAACCCTTCAGCTTAGGAGTGGTGGCTGTAGCTTTCATGCCCTACTTTAAGAGAACATTGTATTGTTCAATCATTCCAGCAGCTTGGGCATGATAGGCCACATGAAATTTCCAGTCAATCTGTAAGTCCTGAGCCCACTCTTATACCAATGCCTTAGTAAAATGTGTTCTCTGATCACTTTCAATGATTAAAGGTCACTCATAAGCAACATATAACCTCTCTAGCACAGCAATCACAGTTTTCTGATCTGGGTGCCTTGCAGAATAAGCAGGTAAAAGTCCTGTGGCTGTGTCCACACCTGTAATAGCATACTCATATCCCTCTGAATTAAGTAGGGTCCTGATTACATCCACCTGCCACTGGATCAGCGGTACCCATCCCCACACTACCTGTCCAGAAGTTTCTACAGGCCTCTGGGTGGTCTTGTGAGCACCTAAGGGTGGTCTTGTGAGCAGACAACACAGGTCTCACAAGCTTGTTGTGCCTCTGCCAATGTAACAGGTAACCCTCAGGTTTTGATAGTGGACCACATGGTCTTTTGCCCAGCATGTAAGAGATGATGGGCTACTTCCCTTCCTGAGGGGCTAGCAGGTAGTGTTTCTAGCCACCGTACCTTGGCTAGAGTGTCATTCTCATCATTCCCAGGGTAAGCAAGAGGTACATGTCCAGTAACATGATATGCAGTGATTTATTTCTGGTGGCCTAGGTGCCATAAGTCTTGCCACAAAGCCTGTTTCCACAGTGGTCTATGCATAACTATCCATTTATTTGTATGACATGTGGAGATATATAATGTCAGCCCGTGGTACACCATCCAACTATCAGTGAAAATAGTCAACGATGGGGCCTCCACTTACCCTATAGTGTATATGTAAATTAATATAAACATAGTTTTCTTCTTCCTGCATAGTCTCTATTTCTTCCAAGTTGCTCTTTTGTTAACCATATTAGGTGCTTTTATCAGTTTTTTGAGAGCTTTTGGGTCTTTGTTAATTATCAAGTTGAAAAGTAAAAGATGATCATATTCTTATAGTGTTTGTTGGGATCATGTTGACTCTGAGCTTCACTTTGCTATAAAATTCAAGTGTGGCAATATTAATTCCTACAGTTATATTTTGGTTGTTCAGATTACCCAGATAATTCCTTTCAAACAAAACACTCTTATTTTTATACATAAGTATAAATATTTTCAATTAATAATTTTTCTTTTGAAAATAAATGTTTAGAAAGAATAAAATGATGCAAAAATTTAAGCAATGAAAAAGTATTTATTGAAGTATAACAATTTTGAAAAATTATCTAAAATCTATATTTTAATGGTAAATTAATTAAGAAAAATATTCCTTCTGGCAAAAATTGAGGTATAGGTAGACGTGCTTTGCTTCCTTGCACAACCAAAAGAAGGACAACAATAAATCTGAAAAAAAAAGAGCCAGAACTGCCAGAAAATTGAACTGTATGGAAGGCTGAAAACAAAGGAGTTAAAAATGAAGCATTCATCCACACTGGTAGGAAAGGAGGAGATGGGCATATGGCAAGGAGAAAGAATAGGCAGGCAAGGCAGTGGCTAACAGACCGGTGGTCCCACATTTGCATGCAGATAAGATAGAAAGAACAACTGTGGAGAGAGACAGGCCATGCAACATAAGTTTCCAACTGGGAGACTAAAGCTTCAAAACCTCTGGCAATAAAAACCTGTCAGGGTCACGGTGGCAGGAGAAATACCCAACCTCACAGGAGAGTTCATTGAAGAGACCCACAAGATCCTAGAATGTACACAAACCTACCCACCCTGGAATTAGTGCCAGAAGAGACCAATTTGCTTGTGGGTAGCATGGGAAGTTACTGAAAGTGGACAAGAGCTGAGCAAGTGGCATTGTTCCCTCTCTGACCCCTCCCCACACAGAAACCCACATGTAGCAAAGACAAATACCTAGGCTTCACCCCTTACAATGTAACAGGTATACTGAGGCAAGGAAATATGGCCTAAATGAAAGAACAGATCAAAACTCCAGAAAAAGAACTAAGCAACAAGGAGATAGACAACCTGTCAGATGCAGAGTTCAAAACATTGGTTATCAGGATGCTCACAGAAATGGCTGAGTATGATCACAAAATAGAGGAAAAGGGCTGTAAAATAGAGGAAGCAGTGAAGGCTATGCAAAGTAAAATAAAGAAAAGTATACAGGGAACCAACAGTGAAGGAAAGGAAACTGGGACTCAAGTTAATGATTTGGAACAGAAGGAAGAAATAAACATTCAACTGGAACAGAATGAAGAAAAGGAATCAAAAAAGCAAATGAGGAGAGGTGCAGGAACTTTTGGAACAACTTTAAACATTCTAATATCCAAATTATGGGGGTGCCAAAGGAGAAGAGGAAGAGCAAGAAATTGAAAATTTACTTGAAAAAATAATGAAATAACACTTCTTTAATCTGGCAAAGGAAATAGACTTCCAGGAAGTCCAGAGAGTTCCAAAGAAATTGGACCCAAGGAGGAACACAACAAGACACATCATAATTAAACTGTTAAAGATTGAAGATAAGGAGAGTATCTTAAAAGCAGCAAGAAAAAAAGAGTTACCTACAAAGGATTTCCAATAAAACTATCAGATGATTTCTTGAAAGAAATCTTACAGCAAGAAGCGATGGCTAGAAGCATTCCAAGTCATGAAAGGCAAGGACCTACATCTAAGATTACTCTACCCAACAAAGCTATCATTTAGAGTGGAAGGGCAGATAAAGTGCTTCCCAGATAAGGTCAAGTTAAAAGAGTTCATCATCACCAAGCCCTTATTACATGAAATGTTAAAGGGACTGATATAAGAAAGTGACGAAGATCAAAAACTATGAGTAGTAAAGTGGAAACAAACAGCTATCAACAAATGAACCAAAAATAAAACAAAAGCAAACACAAAAACAAAGTAAGAAAACAACTAGAGCAGGAACAGAATCACAGACATGAAGAGTACATGGAGAGTTATCAGTGGGAAAGGGGGGGGGATGGAAGAAAAGGTGCAGGGAATAAGAAGCATAAATGGTAGGTACAAAATAGACAGAGGGAGGTTAAGAATAGTATGGGAAATGAAGAAGCCAAAGAACTTGTATGTACAATTCATGGACATGAACAAAGTGTGGGGAATGCTGGTGGGAGGGTGGGTAGAGGGTGGAGGGTGATAAAAGGGAGAACTGTAATAGCAGAACTATTAAAATATACTTGAAAATTAAAAATATTTGAGTTCCTAGTTAAAAAAAGGAATATTCAAAAAATTCCAGTGGAATATTATGCAATCATCAACTTTTATGTTTACAAACAAATATTAGCATACAAACAAATGCTTATATTATAAAAATATAAAGAGAACAATATAAGATACAGTCAGATTTAACAGTGTCATAAAATATGCATAAATGGAGATCTCCGTTTATGTCTAACTAGTAGGATATGAGTGACTTTTCTGCTCTTATATATGTTTTATAATTTAGCAAGTTTTCTACAATAAGCATGCTTTAAAAACAAGAAATGTTTATGTCTAAGAAGTAAGTACTAATAGTATCTCTATTCCTTTACTTCCAAGTTTCTGTAGGTCATATTAGTATCAAGAACTAAGATTACTAACCATCTTGGTTTGTACAGGACCAAGGGATTTCTCAGAATGTAAGTATTTCATTGCTAAAACTGGGACGGTGCTGGATAAAGTGGTTGTCAGTCACCCTATAACCAGAATTCTTTTTTATTTAATTTATTGTAGTAACATTGGTTAAGAACTATATAGGTTTCATGGGTATAATTCTATAATACATCATTTGCATATTTTATTGGGTATTCACCACCCAAAGTCAAATCTCCTATCACCATTTATCCCCCTTTACCCTCTTCTACTTCTCCTGAACTTCCCTCTGGTAATCACCATACTGTTGTCTTGTCTATAATGGTTTTTGTATGTTTGTTTTTATTTTTCTTAATCCCTTCACTTTTTTACTTATAATTCTTAACAAAGGGATACAAAAATATATGAAATTAAATATGCAGCTGGATTATATATATATATGTGAATAAAACAACAAAAATATGACTATCTGCACAGAAAACCTGCTTTATTGAATTATACATATAAACTCAATCAATATTTGCTAAAACTATAGCATTAAATATTTATGTAAAGGTTTAATTGTATTTTATATTTTAATTTCTATTTAATTGTATTTTATGGTTAATATGACACAGAGAGATTATGTGGTTGTGTTTTGTAATGCCAGAAAAAGTAGGGAGCTTTCTTCCATCTTGGTTTCATCTCAAATTCCTTCTCTTGCTTTGTGCTTCATCATTATTCTTTCCTGCAATCTCTTCCTCTATACTCTTATCACTGACCCACAGCAATGACTTCAGGTCTCACCTTTACACTGGGAGTCTCAAATTTATTCTTTTTTTCTGACTTCCAGGATTTAATTTGTATCTCTCTATTTCCTGTCATTCACCATATTGCAAACTACATTCCTCTCTCCACAAGTAGCCAAGATCCTGCAATTCCCCTCTCATATTAATCACTCTACTGATATTCAGATTACCATTCATTTTCATTTGTCCTGCCCCCTTACCTTTCTCAAGGCAATCAATTGCTCTTATCAGTTTTAACTTTATAATGTCTCTCTTCTTTGTCTCTTTATTTTTATACTTCCTGACTCCATTGGTCACTGACTGGTACTTTTAATATAGTCCCTAACACTACTAAGAAGGCAAACATTTTGCCCTTTTAAGTAGTCAGATTACAATAAGCTATTGTTTCTCCAAATTCAGCAAGGTCTTCCTGTTTTCCTGACTTCTCATAATTTCTGTACTTGACTTCTACTCAATTTTAATTTTGCTATCTACACTAGTAAATGCTGGGCTGATCTTTGTTTTTCCCTACTACTCTGCTAGTGTTTCATGTACTGTATTACCAAACAAACAAAATGTATTTCTGTAGATACAAGCTATGCCTCTACTTGCTACCTTGATGAATGTCATATCTTGTTTGCCTGAATATATCAGATGCTTGAAAGGGACAGCAAGAGACTTTTAAGATTCCCCATGTGATTTTGATTTACCTACACATGAAAGTCAGGAGATCCTTTTCTTATTCTTTCCACTGGATCTTCAAGTAGGGGAAATGTTAATGGCTTCTACCAGTCTTCTACCAATATAGTATAGTCCATTCTTAAAAGAATTCCAGAAGTATGTGGAGACATTTCTAAGTGGTAAATTTTCAACTAAGCCAGCTTCTTCAAAGGTAAATCACAAACCAAAAGAGTACTATTGTTCTTTCCCTCTTTTCCTAGCTCCTGAAGCAGAAAATTTCCTCCAATGAGCCACATCAGAAGAGTCAGATGAATCATTCTATACAATGAAATAACAGCCCACAAAACTTTACAAGTTGGAAAGGAGTCACAGCACTTCATATGGTCTCTTACTTATGAATTTAGCACCTATGATTAGACTACTTGGTCTTCCTAGATAGAAACAACTATTGAGATCTGAGGATCAAATTATGAGTTTTATTCTGAAGTATACATACAGAAAAATTTTGCATCCATAGCAAATAGATAAATGGCTTTCCTTCTTTTTTTTAAGTATATTTTATTGATTATGCTACTCAGTGGCCCCATTCTTTTTTCTACCCTTTATCCCCCTCCACTCTACATCACCCCTCCCACCAGCATTTCCCACCTTAATTCATGTCCATGGGTCATACATATAAGTTCTCTGGCTTCTCCATTTCCTATACTATTCTTGACCTCCCCCAGTCTATTTTGTACCTACCATTTATGCTTCTTATTTCCTGTACATTTTCCTCCATTCTCTTCCTTCCCACTGATATACCTCCATGCCATCTCCATTTCTGTGATTCTGTTCCTGCTCTAGTTGTTGGCTTAGTTAGTTTTTGTTTTTTAAAGTTCAGTTGATAGTTGTGAGTTTGTTGTAATTTTACTGTCCATAGTTTTGATCATTTTTTTTCTTAGATAAGTCCCTCTAACATTTCATATAAAAAGGCTTTGGTGATTATGAACTCCTTTAACTTGACCTTATGTGGGAAGCACTTTATCTGCCCTTACATTCTGAATGATAGCTTTGGTGGATAGAGTAATCTTGGATGTAGGTCCTTGCTTTTCATGACTTCAAATACTTCTTTCCAACCCCTTCTTGCCTCCAACGTTTCTTTTGAGAAAACAGCTGATAGTCTTAATGGACCTCCTTTGTAGGTAACCTGTCCCCTTTTGTCTTGCTGCTTTTAAGATCCTCTCCTTATCTTTAATCTTGGGTAATGTAATTATGATGTGCCTTGGTGTGTGCTTCCTTGGGTCCAACTTCTTTGGGATTCTCTGGACTTCCTGGAAGTCTATATCCTTTGCCATATTAG
The DNA here is from genome assembly GCF_022682495.2 of Desmodus rotundus. Taxonomy (NCBI): domain Eukaryota; kingdom Metazoa; phylum Chordata; class Mammalia; order Chiroptera; family Phyllostomidae; genus Desmodus; species Desmodus rotundus. The sequence continues at coordinate 54,335,737 of NC_071392.1, read as the reverse complement.
GGAAGTTCTACTTCATTATTTTTTCAAATAAATTTTCAATTTCTTGTTCTTCCTCTTCTCCTTCTGGCACCCCTATAATTTGGATATTGGAACATTTAAAGTTGTCCCAGAGGTTCCTACGCCTCTCTTTATTTTTTTGAATTCTTGTTCTTTGTTTTCTTATGGTTAAATGTTTGTTTTTTACTCTTGTTCCAAATCATTGATTTGAGTCTGTGTTTCCTTCCCTTCACTGTTGGGAATATTTTTCTTTATTTCACTTTTCATAGCCTTCACTTCTTCCTCTATTTTGTGGTCGTACTCAACCATTTCTGTGAGCATCCTAGTAACCAGTGTTTCGAAATGTACATTTTACAGGTTGACTATCTCCTTGTTGTTTAGGTTTTTTTTTTTCCTAGAGTTTTGATCTGTTCTTTCATTTAGGCCATTTTTCTTTGTCTTGGTACACCTGTTACATTGTAAGGGGAAAAGCCTTAGGTATTTGTCAGGGTGGGGCAACATGCTTCACACAGTTGTGGTTTTATATGTGGGGAGAGGGGTCAGAGAGGGAACAATGCCACTTGCTTGGCTCTTGCCCCACTTTCCATCACTTTCTTCACTTCCCACAAGCAGATTGTTCTCTTTCAGGTGGTGATTCCCAGGTGGGTGGGTTTGTGTATATTCTAGCACCCTGTAGGCCTCTCCAACAGACTTTCTTGTGAGACTGGGAGTTTCTCCCACTTTTTCAACCCCCACAGCATTTTACTGCCTGAAGTTTTGAGTCTTTAGTTTCCTGCACTGAAACCCTGGGTTGCAAGGACTGACTGGCACCCCAGTTGCTCCTCCCAGCTTATCCACACACCAATGTAGGACCACCAGGTCTGCCAGCCATCACCTTGCCATGTCTTCTCCCCACCCCTGCTGCTTGTCTCTGCCTCTCCTACCTGTCTGGATGAATGTTTCATCTTCCAGTCCTTGGTTTTTCAACTTCCATACAGTTCAATTTTCTGGCAGTTCTGGTTGTTTTTTGTTCATAAATTTGTTGTTTCATTCGGCTTGTGTGAAGAGGCAAAAATGTATCCCCTTATGCCTCCATCTTGGTGACAACTTCCTTATTGGAGATTCTTAATGCACATAAGTATATTAAGGGCTGGAAGAAGTTCTGTAATAAGAAAATGTAACTTTTCTAGGTCTAATTTTTTCCCAAACTAATTTGACCATGAAACACATTTTGCTTCTGTTTTTCTTTTTTTATAGAATATCTATCAACACCTTATTGACTGTGTAGTGATGTTTGAGATATGCTTGCTGAGTTATTTAATGGTATTGGAGTAACTTGTTGATCAATTGCATGGAGACTCACCACCTCCACCAGACTATAAGCACCTCTTGAGAAGTTATCTATAGGACTTTTTTGAAGCAATGGAACTCTGTCTTTTTTAAGTTACTTGAAATGAAGATGTAAAACAAATAAGATTGAGACTATTTTGCTTAAAGCTGGCTAGGTGTCTCCATATAGGTTCCATTATAACCTTTAGAGAACTTTAGTGAGTTTTCTGGAAAATAATTTGAATTGTCATAAAAAAGATAGTCTGTATCTGGATTTTCATATAGAAAATATTACATATGTATTGTTTCCAAAATTAACTTTGTCCTCTTTCTCCAAATATATTAATGACAAGTTTATGATGATTTAGATTTAACATACATAAGCTGATTGGATTCGTGGCTTATGGCATCTTTCAAACCTCCAAAATCTAAGTCAATGGTTCTACAATTGACCTACAAATTGGCATCTGATCTCAGGGTCTGTGAGAGTACTAGTTATTCTGGTTTCTAGTTATTTCAATTTAGATCCATGAATGTGCAACAATCAAGTTATTTTTAATAAGCCTACCTTATTATTTGTAGAAATTGAGATTTATTTTACATCACAACATTAAGCCAGAAAGTACCTGTGTTACTAAAGAATATTTAGGATCAAAGAAATGCCCAAACTTTTATTTCCTTAAAATTGATGTCAAGCAAAAAGCATATAGTGCAATTGTGTCCAAGGTTTAGACCCTTAGAAATATGTTCTTCCAGAATTTGTATTTCTTTTCCTCCTTCAAATTTACCTTGATAGACCAATAAATGGCATATCTTTAGAAAGTGTAAACAAACAGAAGTTTCTTTTCAGAAAATCTATTCTAAAAGCACAGTTATATAATTTATCAATTCAACCAAATCACCTCTGTTTGTACCTATAAATTCTGGTCATATGTCAAGAGTTAATGTGTAGACTTTGGATGAGTGACCTAATAAAATGTGAATTCAAGTCTCCTTTCAATTCAGTTGGCCTCAATTCTTAGAGCTGATGATCCCATAAGCATTATTAGTAACTCATAAATTAAATTCTACTTAATACCAATAGGTCAATAGCTTTTTCTTATTAATGTAGTTAATTCCAGAGTAAAATATAAACATCTTTTGCAGAAAAGGGTGTTAAAAGTAAATTTTCTGCTGATGTAGCAAAATAGAGTTTTGAATCTCAAAACGAAGGTGCACATCAGAACACATAATTCTCAAAAGAAATGGTAGAAATCTAGCTTCCCAAAGTCTTCAACAAACTAAGGTCAGAAAAGGGGATCAGAGAATGTGGGGAAGAAGTTGTCTTTCAACAGAATTGCTACGTGGATGAGCCCATCCCAACCTCATGGGGATTTGTTGGGGTAGGGGGCATCTGGGTGTGGGTTGTTGCTATCTACTCTGCCTCAAGATATTCCTGGAATATGGCCCCATAATGGACTGTGGCCTTATTCATGACTGAGAAGTTTGAAAGTGGTCTCATGCAGGACAGAGAGACAAGTAATTTTGTGAGTAATTAATCTCTCATTCATAGCAAGGCAGAGGGTGTGTGAGTTTTTCACATTAACCACAAACTAAAGAGAATGCCTAGAGCTATTTAAGTCTTACCTGAGAGGATACTTGGAATGCAGGAGATTCATCAGAAGAGAATGGACATGGAAAGGACCACCTGAGAGCAAGTGGGGAGGGACCAGCTTACTGCAATACCCATCACTGAATAAAAATTTGGAGAGAAAGAAAGAGAAAACTAAGCATACTACTTCTCAGATTGTGGGTGGCTGTTTAAAATAGACATTAACAGAAGGCAGAGATGGAGGTGTCTTATCTTGAAATGAAAACTGAGATTATAGTTATTATCTTAACCTGGACACAGTAATTTCTTAATTGACTGGTTTGTAATTTAAAGTGATTTTAGTCTGTGACCTAAGGCTGACTGGCAAAGTCTTGGTGGTGGGAAAAATAACTCTCTACCCCACATACATTTTAAAGAAACAAAAGAAAACAAAGCAAAATTACATTTGGTTACATTTTAGTTGCATTTTGGTCATGACTTTTCACATATTCATTACATTTGGATTGTCAAATTCAATTCAGTGAGTATTTATTAACTCCTTACTATAGGTAAAATTATTGTTGTTTGGTAAAAAGAGTGTGTGGCTTGGGATCAGAAAACCTGACTTTGAACACCAGATCTTCACATAACTCACAGCATGATCCTGAGGACCTTGATCTTTCTCTGAGCCTCAGTTTCCTCATATGTTGACTGAGGATAATAAACTGAGATTATTTTTAGGATTAAATGGGATAGTAGAAATACAAGCAACTCTGATTAATGTCACTTGAAAAACACAATAGTCACTTATATAGCTCATAGTCACACACATGCACTCTTTTAGTGAGTTTAAAGATGAAATGTGGATATTTGTATTAGGAAATCATTTCTTTGTAATTTTGAACAAGTTCTTTCTTCTTTTTGGAGGAATTACTTTTCAAATGCATGAATTAGACAGTCTTCAGACTTCTCTCCATAGTCATATTCAGGACACATGTATACAGAATAACAGTAATTATCAGTCATACTAATACTGGTTAGCCACAATGACACAAACCTTTAAAATGGATATTTAAAAAACGTTAGAAAGTATCTTTCTAAACACATGTCTCATAATAGTGACTTCATCTTGAGTAGTACCTAAAGTAGACTGACCTTGTCCTTTTTTAGTATCCAAAAAATATACATTCAGCACATCCAAAACCTCAAATGACTCCTTCCAGGCTGTTGAAATCCTCATAGAGAGAAAACATTCACCTTTTGGTGAAGGATGAACCTATAAATTCTGCTGATTTTTTCTACATTTAAGAACCTGGGTTATAACTGTGTGGACATTAAGATGACTAATACAAACTCTGCAGTCCTCAAGGAACTTAACAATAGAGTTGAGTAAACACAGCCTGGATAAACACAATAACACAATAGAGTTGAGTAAACACAGCCTGGATAAACACAATAACAAAGACATTTTATGCCAAAGTCCAAAGTGGGTTGGAGTGTTAGAAAGGCAGGTAAGATAGTACCACAAAAGTTCTAAGAAAGGCAGTTATTATCCAAACCAACCACGTCTCTCCACCCAAGGCTTTATAATAATATGGTCCTCCAAAGCTAGAAATTTCCAAAATATCATGGAAATACTCTACTGTGGACAAGGTCATCATTTGTCATTACTCACAGTATTTACAGTCTTCCCTAAACAAGGAATTGGAGGACTGGAATGTGATTTAGGCTTGTCTGGAGAATGTTTTTCTTTCTCTGATCTGACTGAGCACTTTACAGTCCTCAGCCCCCTTTTTCTTCCCTTGCCATCTCCACATGAAAGAAATGCTAACCATAATTTATATGTAGTCTTATTAAGCCCTTATAGAGACCTGAAATAAATTTCTTGCATTTAAATTTATTCAGACTCTCTTTTTTGGTACCCAGTGTTCTCTTTATATTATTTATTCTCAATCTGTGCTGGAGACTTGAACATGAATATTTTCAGTCCCTCAGAATTCTCTCTCTGCTAATACTACTAGGCTTTATATAGATAATTTTTGTTAAACTTTGACCCTGTCTTCATTATTTGACATTTCTTCACATGGAATTTTATCATGATATCAGTTATCATGATATGCTTTCATTCGTCTTTTCACATATGCTAAATTTTTTTCACTGGTCTTCTCTTCTGTAGGGACCTAATTCTTTTTACTTTCATCACCTTATTGCATACATCTTTTGTTGGGCAAAGTACTCACAGGGACCACATTCAAACATACTCTTATTCCTCTTTCCAATCAACTTCCATTTTTCTCTCTATATTTAGAACAAGTCAAGAGAAAATTAACTTTCTCCAAAAGCAAAAGCATGCCCTATATTTTCATTTTTAAATCTAAAGATCTCTCCTTAAGTGTTCCTGGTATCCTCAGGCATCATTCTTCCAAAAACAAAATGTAAAGGAGTGTCTATATGAAATACTATTTTAGAAAGTTCATCAAAATCAGTATGTCTTCATCTCTTAAATATTTTACTATGACCATTTTCAGTAATTTATTTGTGCTTTGCAGGTGTCCCTAATATGCAAAGTACTTTTTTTACTTAATCAGTAAAGGTCAAATACTTTCTGTCCTTTTTTGAAAGTATATTTTATTGATTATGCTATTACACTTGTCCCAATATTTTTCTCCCCGTTACAACCCCTCCACCCTGTACCTCCCCAAACCCCAGCATTCCCCTTCCCTTAGTTCATGTCCATGGGTTCTACATATAAGTTCTTGGACTTCTCTATTTCTTATACTATTCTTAATCTCCTCTTGTCTATTTTATGCCTACTAATTATGCTTCTTATCCCCTGTACCTTTTCTCTCCTCCCTCTCTGCATTGAAAATCCTCCACGTGATCTCCATTTCTGTGATTCTGTTCCTGTTCTAGTTGTTTGCTTAATTTTTCTTTTTGTTTTTAGATTCAGTTGTTGATAGTTGTGAGTTTGTTGTCATTTTACTGTTCATATTTTTTATCTTCTTCTTAGATAAGTCCCTTCTTCTCCTTAGATAAGTCCCTTAGATATTTCATATAACAAGGACATGGTGATGATGAACTCTTTTAACTTGACCTTATCTGGGAAGCACTTAATCTGTCCTTCCATTTTTAATGATAGCTTTGCTGGATAGAGTAATTTTGCATGTAGGTCTGATGCAGACCCCGGCCTACTGGGTCTGTGTGTTGTGGCTGTGATGGACAAATTCACAGGGACTACAGAAACCCTTTGGAGAAAAAGGGATGGCATGGCCACTCTCTGAGTGAGAGAGAGCCACGACCTTGCCTGGACAGGCTTTTATTGCTTTTCTGGGCACATTATATTGAGGATGGTCCTCATTTACTATGCACAGGTTCACTTTAGGTGGTTACTTTTTACAGAAAACAAAGGTGAGGATGTTGTTAATTACATCAAAGAAGAAGGATATTTGCAAATGCAAAAGGAAAAGTGGTTGAACTGGTTACACTCATCCTTGGGAGATTTAGCATAGATTTTAGGAAGTTACTTTAAAGATATGCAGTACACATTTGCTGCCTAAATTCAGGTTGAGGGAGTTTTAGCAAAAGCAAGCCTCAACATAGCCTAGGTGCAATGCAGGCCTGATTCCCCACAAGAGAACCTATCCATGGGCATGGGTCCTGTGTGCTAGACCTCATCCCCACTGGCCTTTCCAAGTGGGGGCTGGGCTACATTCCCTATGCCACATAGAACAGTTCCCTATATAGGTCCTTGCCTTTCAGGACTTGGAATACTTCTTGCCAGCCCCTTCTTGCTTGCAAGGTTTCTTTTGATAAATCATCTGATAGACTTATGGGAACTTCTTTGTAGGTAACTGTCTCCTTTTCTCTTGCTGCTTTTAAGATTCTCTCCTTATCTTTAATCTTGGATAACTTGATTATGATGTGTCTTGGTGTGTTCCTCCTTGGGTCCAACTTCTTTATGACTCTCTGAGCTTCCTGAACTTCCTGGAAGTATGTTTCCTTCTCCAGATCGGGAAAGTTTTCCTTTATTATTTGTTCAAATAAGTTTTCAATTTCTTGCACTTGCTCTTCTCCTTCAGGCACCCCTATGATTTGGATGTTGGAGTGCTTAAAGTTGTTCCAGAGTTTCCTAAGCCTGTCCTCATTTTTTTTGAATTCTTGTTTCTTCATTCTTTTCTGGTTTAATGTTTATATCTTTCTTCTGCTCCCAATTGTTGATTTGAGTCCAGGTTTCCTTCCCTTCACTGTTGGTTCCCTGTATATTTTTATTTATTTCACTTTGATAGCCTTCGTTTCTTCATTTTGTGACGAGCTCAATCAATTCTGTGAGCATCCTAATTACCGGTGTTTTTAACTCTGCATCTGATAGGTTGTCTATCTCATCATCACTTAGCTCTTTTTCTGGAGTTTTGATCTATCCTTTCATTTGGGCCAAATTTCTTCATCTTGGCACACCACTTATGTTGTAAAGGGTGGAGCCTTAGCTATTCACCAAGGTGCGGCAACCTTCTTTGCTGCATTGTGGCATTGTCTGTGGAGGAATGGTCAGAAAGGGAACAATGACACTCACTCTGCTTTAGCCCTCCTTTCCAACAAATTCCTGTGATACTGGGAGTTCTTCTTGCCTTTGAAACCCCCTCAGTATTTCACAGCTAGCGGCTTGGTTTATTTATTTATTTTTTTAGATGTTTTATTGTTGTTCAATGATAGTTGTCTGCATTTACCCACATCATTCCCCCCCAATACCAGCCATCACCACTTCCCTCCCCTGATTCCACCTCTCCTTGGTTTTGTGCATGTGTCCTTTATAATTGTTCATGAAAACCCTAACCCTCCCCCCCCCCACATTATCCTATCCTACCACCCCTCTTGCTACTCTCAGCTTGTTCTTCATTTCAATGTCACTGGTTATATTTTGCTTGCTTTTTTTCTTTTGTTGATTAGGTTCCAGTTAAAGGTGAGATCATATGGTATTTTTCCCTCACTGCCTGGCTTGTTTCTCTTAGCATAATGCTCTCCATCTATGCTGTTGAGAAGGGTAGGAGATCCTTCTTTCTTTCACTTGCATAGAATTCCTTTGTACAAATGTACCATAGTTTTTTTTTTTTTTATCCACTCATTTCCTGATGTGCACCTAGTTGCTTCCAGCACTAGGCTATTGTAAATTGTGCTGCTATGAACATTGGGGTGCATAGGTTATTTTGAATTGGTGTTCCAGGGTTCTTAGTATATAATCCCAGCAATGGAATTGCTGAGTCAAAAGGCAGTTCCAATTTTAGTTTTCTGAGAAAATTTCATACTGTTTTCCACAGTGGCCGCAACAGTCTGCAATCCCACCAACAATGCACTAGGGTTCCATTTTCTCTACATCCTCTCCAACAGTTTTGTTTATTGATTTGTTTTTGATGGCCATTCTAACCCGTGTGAAGATGGTACCTTATCAGGGTTTTAATTTGCATCTCTCTGATGGATAGTGATGCTGAGCACCTTTTCATATGTCTGTGGGCCCTCTGTGTGTCCCCCTTGAAGAAATGTCTGTTCAACTACTTTGGCCATTTTTTAATTGGGTTGTTGGTCCTCCTGGAGTGGAGTCATGTGAGTTCTTTATATGTTTTGGAGATCAAAGCCTTGTCCAAGGAATCATTGGCAAATATGTTTTCCCATACAGTTTGTTCCCTTTTAATTTTAATGCTGTTTCCTTTAGTCATGCAGAAGGTTTTTAATTTGATGATTCCCCATTTATTTATTTTTTCCTTTATGTTCCTTGCTCTAAGGGACATATTCATGAAAATATTGCTGTCTGAAATATCTGACATTTTCCTGCTGTTTTTCTCTATGACTTTTATGGTGTTACGACTTATATTTAAATCTTTTATCCACCCTAAATTCATTTTTGTGAATGGCATAATTTGGTGAGCAAGTTTTGTTTTTTTGCATGTAGTTGTTCAGATTTCCCAACACCATTTGTCAAAGAGGCTGTTTTTACACTATTTTATGTTTCTTCTCCCTTTGTCAACATTAATTGACCATAGAGACTAGGATTTATTACTGGGCTCTTTATTCTGTTCCATTGGTCTATGTGTCTGTTCTTATGCCAGTACCAGGCTGTTTTAACTACAGTGGCCTTGTAATACAGTTTGATATCAGGTATTGTGATCCTTCCTACTTTGTTCTTCTTACGCAAAATTGCTACAGATATTGAGGATCATTTATGGTTCCATATAAATTTTTGAAATGCTTCTTCTATACCTTTCAAATATGCCATTGATAATTTAAGAGGGATTGTGTTGAATCTGTTCATTGCTTTGGGTAGTATGGACATTTTGATGATGTTAATTCTTCCAATCCATGAGCATGTACATGTTTCCATTTGTTTGTGTCTTCCTTAATTTCTTTCTTCAGTGTGGTTTAGTTTTCTGAGTAAAGGTTTTTACCTCTGTGGTTACGTTTATTCCTAGGTACTTTATTTTTCTTGTTCTATCAAATGGGACTTTTTTTCCTCATTTCTGGTTCTGATATTTCATTGATGGTGTACAAAAATTTCTTTGATTACCTAATATTGACTTTGTACCCTGCTGTTTTGCGAAATTCATTTATGAGGTAGAGTAGTTTTATGGTGGAGTCTATAGGATTTTCTATGTGCACTATCATGTCATTATATCAATGACAGTTTGTTTCCTTGATTCCAATTTGGATGCCTTTTACTTCTTTTTCTCCTTGGATTGCTATGTCAAGGGTTTCCAATACTATGCTGAATATGAGTGGTGAAAGCAAACATCTTTGTCTTGTTCCTGATCTTCGTGGGAAAGCTCTAAGTTTTTGCCCATTAAGTATGGTGTTCCTTGTAGATCTCTTGTATATGGCCTTTATTGTGTTGAGGAATGCTCCCTCTATTCCCACTTCTCTGAGTGTTTTTATTATAAATGGGTATGGTACCTTAAGAAATGCTTTTTCTCAATCTATCGCTGTCATCATGTGATTTTTGTTTTTGCATTTGTTTATATGATGTATTATGTTTATTGATTTGTGAATATGGTGCCATCCTTGCATCCCTGGGCTGAATCCCACTTGATCATGGTGTATAATCTTTTTAAAATCGTGCTGGATGTGGTTTGTCAATATTTTGTTGAGGATTTTAGCATCTATGTTCATAAGCATTTTTGGCCTGAAGTGTTCTTTCTTTGTTATATCTTTATCTGGTTTGGGGATTAGGATGATGCTGGCTTCATAAAAAGAGTTTGGGAGTTTTCTACCTTCTTGAATTTTTTTTGGAATAGTCTATGAAGGATAGGGGTTAGCTCTTTTTTAAATGCTTTGTAAAATTCTCCTTTGAAACCATCCAATACAAGACTTTTTTGTGCCGGGAGATACTTTTATTACTGCTTCAATTTTGTCAGCTGTTATTGGTCTGTTCAGACTTTTAGCTTCTTCTCATTATGTTTTGGAAATTTATATTTTTCTAGAAATTTGTCCATTTCACCTAGGTTTTCAAATTTCTCCACCTATAGTTCTTCATAGTAATTTCTTACAATCTTTTGTATTTTTGTGGTATCAGTTGTAATCTCTCTCATTTCTGATTGTGTTTATTTGGGTCCTCTTTCTTTCTTTCTTTCTTTCCTTTTTTTTTTTTTTTTTTTTTTTTTTTGATGAGCCTGCTTAAAGGTTTGGTGATTTTGTTTATCTTTTCAAAGAACCAGCTGCTGGACTTATTGATCCTTAGAATTGAGCTTTCAGTCTCCATGTCATTTAATTCTCCTCTGATCATGATTATTTCCTTCCTTCTATTTGATTTAGGTCGTCTTTGTTGTTCTTCCTTGAGTTTTTGAAGGTGTAGGGTTATGTTGTTTCTTTGAAATATTTCTATCTTTTTTAGATAGGCATGAATCACTATGAACTTCCCTGTCAGGACTGATTTTGCTGTGTCCCATAGGTTTTGAAATGTTGTGAGTTCATGTTAATTTCTTTCCAAAAACTTTTTGATTTCTTCCTTGATCTCATTCTTCACACATTCATTGTTTAATAGCATGCTATTCAATCTCCATGATTCTGAGTGTTTTGATTTTTTTCCTTGAGGTTGCTTTCTAATTTCAGTTCCTTGTGGTCAGAGAAAATGCTTGATATGATTTCAACTTTCTTGAATTTGTTGAGGCTTGTTTTGTGTCCTATCATGTGGTCTATCTTTGAAAATATTCCATGTGCATTTGAAAAAAATGTGTATTTTGCTTCTTTTGGAGGAAAGTGTCTATATATATCAGCTAAGTCCATTTGACTCCAGGACATTGTTCAATGCTGCAATATCTTTGCTGATATTTTGTTTGGAAGATCTACCCATTTTTGACCGTGGGGTGTTAAAAACCCCTACTATAATAGTGTTGCTGTCTATATCTTTCCTGAAGTCCTCCAAGATTTCCTTTATGTCTTTGGGTGCTCCTATGTTGGGTGAATATATGTTTATAATGTTTATATCTCCTTGATGGATTCTTCTCTTGAGTATTATGAAGTGTCCTTCCGGGTCTCTTTTTATGGCCTTTGTTTTAAAGTCTGTTTTGTCTGATATGATTATTGCTATCCGAATTTTCTTTCCTGTCCATTTGCTTGAAATATTTATTTCTAGTCCTTCACTTTCAGTCTGTGTAGGTCTTTTGTTCTCAGGTGGGTCTGTTGTAGGTAGCATATGTGTGGGTCATGATTTCTTATCCATTCAGCTATTCTGTGTCTTTTGAGAGGGGTGTTTAATCCACTTACTTTTAAGGTTATTATTGATAGTTACTTCCTCATTGTTATTTTTTCATACTAGAGTTCCTCTATCAATCACTTTTTTTTTTCCTTTTCTTAAGGCAGACTCTTTCATATCTATTGCAGTGCTGGTTTGGTGAAAGTATATTCTCTGAGGCTTCTTTTTTCTGGGAAGCCTCTTATTTGGCCGTCCATTTTAATTGAGGGCCTTGCTGGGTCAAGTAGTCTTGGTTGTAGGCCTTTGATTTCCATTTCTTGGAATATTTCTTGCCATTCCCTTCTTGCTTGTAGTGTTCCCATTGAGAAGTCAGCTGTAAGTCTTATTGGGGCTCCTTTGTATGTTACTTCCTGTTTCTCCCTTGGTGCTTTTAAGATCCTCTCTTTGTCTTGGAATTTTTCCATTAATTATGATGTGTTTTGAAGTGGGCCTCTTAGGGTTCCTCTCAATTGGGAATCTCTATGCTTCTTGGATTTGTGTGACTTTTTCTCCCATCAGATTAGGGAATTTTTCCATAATTCCTTTTCAAACAGGTTTTCTATCCTTTGCTCTTCTCCTTCTTCTTCTGGTATCCCTATTATACGGATATTATTATGTTTCATATTGTCCTGCCATTCCCTTAACACCTCTTCATTCTTTCTGTGTCTCTTTTCCTTTTCTTGCTCTTTCTGTGTGTTTGTTTGTTTGTTTTTTGTTTTTTTTTTTTTTACCTTATCCTCCAGTTCACTGATCCAGTCTTTCCTTCATCAAGTCTGGTTTTGATTCCTCCTACTGTGTTCTTCAATTCAGAAATTGTATCCTTCATTTCCTCTTCACCCTTGTTGATACTTTCTATTTCCTTTTCATGTTGATATAGTTTGCAGTGAGTTCATTGTAGTTTCCCTGTAGTTTTTGGTAATTCTCTTTGATCTCATTGAGCTTCCTGATAATTATTGCTTTGAACTCAGTATCTGATAGTTGACTTGCCTCTGTTTCAGTTAGCATTCTTTTGAGGCTTGCTCTTTTCCTTTCATTTGGGAATTGTTTCTTTGTCTTCCCATTGTTTGTGAGACTCTTCTTGTTACCCTCTGCTTCTTAAATTTATCTGTTCTGATTCCCTTAGTTTATGTTGTGAACTTCTTTGGTAGGTGTCCTGTGATATTTAGTAGTGCTGTCTCCTTGATCTCCTGAGCTTGCTGATCTTGGGCTGTCATTTATGTTGGCTCTCTGGATGTCTTTCAGTTTTGATTGTTGTTAGGTCTTTCTTTGGTGGGTCCTTTCCTCTAGCTTGTTAACTGAGGGGCACTCTGCCCACCATGTCTTGTATTTTGTTGTGCAGGTGCATACAGATTGTGTTGAAGCTGGTTCTTTTGTCTGTCTGAGGTTTTAAGGTTTCTCTCTTGCTATTGTTGAGTTGTTTGTTCAGGGTATTTCTCTACTGTTTAGTTGTGATTCTAGATTGGCCCTGGGTGGAGGTTGTTGTGACTCTCACTCGCTCCTTCACCTTCTTTCATTATTATCTGTTGGAATTTCCTTTGTTGGTGGGTTCTCTCTTCCAGCAGCTATACTGGTGTTCATAGCTCCCACCTACTCTTTTATGTGATCAGTTGGAGGGGGAGGGCAAAATTGATTAAGATAATGGGAGTGTATCCTATGGGACTTAAAATACCACCCAATAGAGAAGAGTGAGGAGATCCTTTGGATAAGTAGAATGTTATCTGTTATATTTCATCCAACTAGTCACTTTTATGACAGGGTGGAAAAAAGATAAGACTCTTGTTGGACGCAGGGAGAAGGATTATGAGTTGGATCCAGAAAACAGTGAGCTTGTGGGAGATTGGATTATTATGTAAAGTGAGAGTAAAGGATAGAAAATAGATTTAGTGTGACAGATTAGAGTTAACCACAACCGTAATAAAATTCTGGAAACAATTAAATTAGCTAAGATCCAGAAGGGGTGCTGTGTAGTATTTACAATTGTATGGAACTACAATTATTTATAGTAGTAATGGAGAAAGAATCATTTGACAGAATCTGTGTGATCTGAATAACAGGAATAGGAAGTAAACTCCCTAGAGTAGTGTGCTACTGGAACACAAGTGAAGTGAAAGAAGGCAAATTAAAAATACCCTATAGAGAACCAAGATGGAGGCATAGGTAGACACACTGTGCCTCCGTGCACAACCAGAACTGACAGAAAATCAAATGGCAAGGAAGTCCAACACCAAGTTGATAAAAAAGAAACATTCATCCAGATCAGTAGGAAGAGCGGAGATGGGCAGCCTGGGCTGAGAGGACTCCTATTGCAGTGGCGGGAATGAGACTGGCTGAGTGTGGGATGAACTGGGCAGGCAGTCCGACAACTAGCAGAACCTGTGGCCCTACGTTCGCACACAGATAAACCGAGAGGGCTGGACTCAGAGTGGCGGAGAACGGGGCAAGCAGAGCCGTGGGTAGATCAACCAGGACTAACTGCAGGGAGCAAAGCAGACCATGCAAACCAGGGCTCCAGCAGGGCAAAATAAAGCCTCAAAGCTCTGAGTGAAAACACCCGTGGGTACCATAGTTTTTGGATCCACTCGTTTGCTGATGGGCACTTAGGTTGCTTCCAGTAAGTGCCCATCAGCAAACGAGTGGATCCAAAAACTATGGTACATTTACACAATGGAATTCTACGCAGCAGAGAGAAAGAAGGAGCTTATACCCTTTGCAACAGCATGGATGGAACTGGATAGCATTATGCTAAGTAAAATAAGCCAGGTGGTGAGGGACAAATACCATATGATCTCACCTTTAACTGGAACATAATCAATAGAAGAAAAAAGCAAACAAAATATAAACAGACATTGAAGTTAAGAACAATCTAAAAATAGCCAGGGGAGAGTGGGGTGGGGACAATGGAAAGAGGGGATTACAGGAACTACTATAAAGGACACATGGACAAAATTAAGGGGGTGGGGGAGGTGTGGGAGGGAGGTGGGTTCAGCTGGGGTGGGGTGGAGGTATGGGGAGAAAAGGCATACAACTGTAATTGAATAACAATAAAAATTAAAAAAAAAAAAAACACCTGTGGGGGCTGGGGCGGCAGCTGGAGAAACTCCCAGCCTCACGGGAGAGGTGGTTGGAGAGACCCACAGGGGCCTAGAGTGTGCACAAGCCCACCCGCTCAGGAACCAGCATCAGAGGGGCCCAATTTGACTGTGGGTAGCAGAGGGAGTGACTGAAATCCTGTGGAAAGTAGAGCAAGCGCCATTGCTCCATCTCGGCCCCTCCCCCACATACAGTGTCACAGTGCAGCAACCAGTGTTACCCCGCCCCGGGGATCACCTAAAGCTCCGCCCCTTTAAGTAACAGATGCACCAAGACAAAAAAAAAAAAAAAAAAAAAAACCGGCCCAAATGACAGAACACTTCAAAGCTCCAGAAATAATTCAACTAAGCAGCGAACATAGCCAACCTATCACATGCTCAGTTCAAAAAGCTGGTAATAAGGATGCTCACAGAATTGGTTGAATTTGGTCGAAAACTAGATGAAAAAAACGAAGGCTATGCTAAGAGAGACAAAGGAAAATGTACAGGGAACCAATAGTGATGTGAAGGAAACTGGGACTCATCTCAATGGTGTGGACCAGAAGGAAGAAAGTAACATCCAACCAGAAAAGAATGAAGAAACAAGAATTCGGAAAAATGAGGAGAGGCTTAGGAACCTCCAGGACATCTCGAAACGTTCCAACATCCAAATTATAGGGGTGCCAGAAGGAGAAGAGGAAGAACAAAAAATTGAAAACTTATTTGAACAAATAATGAAGGAGAACTTCCCCAGTCTGGCAAAGGAAATAGACGTCCAGGAAGTCCAGGAAGCTCAGAGAGACTCTCAGAGAGAGTCCCAAAGAAGCTGGACCCAAGGAGGAACACACCAAGGCACATCATAATTACATTACCTAAGATTAAACAGAAGGAGAGAATCTTAGAAGCAACAAGAGAAAAGGAGACAGTTACCTACAAAGGAGTTCCCATAAGACTGTCAGCTGACTTATCAAAAGAGACCTTACAGGCAAGGAGGAACTGGCAAGAAGTATTCCAAGTCATGAAAGGCAAGGACCTACATCCAAGATTATTCTATTCAGCAAAGCTATCATTTAGAATGGAAGGGAAGATAAAGTGCTTCTCAGATAAGGTCAAGTTCAAGGAGTTCATCATCACCAAGCCCTTATTCTATGAAATGTTAAATGGAGTTACCTAAGAAAAAGAAGATTAAAAAATATGAACAGTAAAAATGACAGCAAACTCACAGTTATTAACAACCACACCTAAAACAAAAACAAAAGAAAACTAAGCCAACAACTAGAACAGGAACAGAACCACAGAAATGGAGATCACAGGGAGGGTTATCAGTAGGGGAGTGGGAGGAGGAGAGAGCGGGGAAAGGTACAGAGAATAAACAGCATAAATGATAGGTGGAAAATAGACAGGGGGAGGGTAAGAATAGTATAGGAAATGTAGAAGCCAAAGAACTTATAAGTATGACCCATGGACACGAACTATAGGGGGGGAATGTGGGAGGGAGGGGGTGGGCAAGATGGAGTTGAGTGAAGGGGGGGAAATGGAACAACTGTAATAGCATAAACAATAAATATATTTAAAAAATTAAAATAAATAAAAATAAAGAACAAAAAAATACACTATAAAAGAGAGAACAAGGAAAACCAGTCAAACAATGCAATTAAACAAACAAAACAAAGAAAACTAAACAGAAAGAAGAGATATTAAAAAATATTAATAAAATAAAAGAAGTAAAAATAATGGAAAAATAATAATACAAATAAAAAATAACCTGAAAGTTCTCTGGAATAGCAAAGTGAAATTTGTCTCATTTTCTCAGTTGTTGGGATGACCCCTGTTTGCGTGGCTCTGGTGCTTTCATAGCTCCAGGTTTTATGTCTCCCTTGTAGAAAAAAAAGAGAGAGAAAAAAAAAGAAAGAAGAAAGAAACAAAAAAGCCTTCTGCTGTCTTTAAACCGGCCAAACGAGTTCTGCTGGTATTCCTAGCTGTTGCAGCAGGCTGAGGGGGCATAGGTTTCGCTTTTCTCCCTTCCTGTAGTTTTGTGGGAATGGGCACCAAGTCTGAGCCCACTCTTCACAGTTACCCAGCCTACAGCCCAGTCCCTCAGTTGGCTGTGGGGCCCCCAGTGCCCTTCTGCGCCAGGCCTATGCCTTCAGTCCACCAGTTGTACTGTCCTTGAGGTGCACCATTTAGGGGCAACTCACACACCTCCTTCTCGCTTCTGCTGTCTTAGGTGCCAGGGACTCTCAGATTCTCTTCAGGGTAGTTTGGCTACCCCACTGATTTATGTCTTTCTGGGGACTGCTGACTCCCTGAGCCCTGCTGCTCTCTGCCGGGGAGTCCACCTTACTCGTAGGGAACTAGTCAGGTCCATAGGGCAGGGTTACCACCATGGCTGCAGCAGTGGACACAGGTGCGTGCCTCTGGGGTGGTGGGCCTGTGTGCACGGCTTCCTCCACCACTGCTGCCAGAGCTTTAGGCATGAGCATGCAGACTACAATGCTGCTGCAGCAGGTGCAGGGATGAGGGTGTCAGGGTTGGGGGGGTAATTGCGAAGTCTCGGGGGCATTTCAGTCAGGAGCACACCACTGGGGATATGGGCACAGGCAGGCACCTTCTGTTGCTGCGACTGGGGGTAAGGTAGGGGTGCAGGTGCAGTCCTGGTCCTGGCAGCAGGAGCAGGCCTGTGGCTGAGGCTGTAGAGGCTGCACCAGGTGTGGCTGGAGCAGGCGGGGGTGGCCGCTGAGGGAGAATTCCTTAAACAGCCACTGAGTGCCTTTTTTGTTTGTTTTTATAATTCCTCCTGTTCAAGTCTGCCACTCCAAACAAGTGCCTGGCCTCTCACACAGGCCAACTTTCCAACCAGACCAGAGACTATCAAACAATCTAATTAAACAAACCAGACCAGAGACTATCTGTGTCAGGGTCTGTCATGGCCCAACTCTCCCTTCTCCAGGCATCACCTGGCTCCCCAGTTTCTCTGGTAATGACCCAGCTGGCATTCACAGTCTCAGTGGGTGCACACTGCCCTTGTGTGTTTGCCACTTTGTCCTTATTCCCCCAGTGACTTCAGGCATCCAGGTCCATCCTGGCGTTGCTCAAACCTCCCTGTTTGGCAGGGGAGGGAGCTGTTGACCTAGCTGTCTTCCAAGAATCCTGGGGCTGCAGCTGCTCTGGTGTCCGCATTGGTCCCAGGGACCTTATTGTCCCAAAGCAAACTCCTTACCTCCTGATTTTTCAATGTCCTCCATAATTTTGGCCTCCAACCTTCATATATGCTGGGATACCATTGGTTGTTCACTCTTTTGCTCAGATGATCAGCTAGGTGTTCCACCTGTGCACAGCAGGAAGTGGACTTCGCTCCCACCTATCCTGCCTCCATCTTCTCTCCTCAATGACACTTTTCACAGAACTGGCCTGCTCCACACTTTGGGCTGGGCTTAGGCCAGTCCGTTTGGTTTTTCTTCTTTTGCAGCAACTACAGGGGCTCTGGCCTGATCCACCAGCAGCTGAAGGTAGCTACAATCCTTTTAAAGCCAGGCTCTATTGCAGGAGAATATGTCCAAAATGTCCTTTGGGAATTTGTATACTTAGTCCTGTTGGGATAGTTTGAGTAGTATTAGGATTGATCCAGATCTCTCCCAGTTTGCGAGAGATCTCTCCATTATAAATCACTTCCTGCTGACCCTAAAGTGCCCATATGTAGAGCCTGAGCATTCCAGTTAACAGTTTTTGAGTCTTTAGTTTCCCAGTCAGCTAGCCCCACCTGGCTCTCCTGGTCCTCCAGATGCTGCCTTGCACATCCTCTCCACCTATCCTACTGCCCTTCCTACTGGTTTGGGTAAATGTTTCTTTAACTCCTTGGTTGTCGGAGTTCCATACAATTTGATTTTCTGGCAGTTTTGGTTGTTTATTGTTTTTAAATTTTCTTTTGGTTGTGCAAGGAAGCAAAGTATTTCTACCTTCACCTCCACCTTGGCTGGAACTCCCTTTCTGTTCCCTTTTGATTCAGTAAAATTCTGATAATTCCTCTAACCTCTTAGCAGCATACCATATAGTTGAATATTGGTCTTGCTTCTTTATCACCACACTTATCTATTTGTCCTTCTAATTCCCAGCCACTCTTTTCTTAATCTCTTGCCAGTTTCTTCTTATCTAACTGATTTAAATGATGGACTCCTTGGGGCTTAGGTCTAAACCCCATTTTCTATGCACATTTTCTCCTTTCATGTTTTCACTTTGTCATAGCTTTAAATACCATTTATATACTTATGCCTGTCAATTAATGTGTAAATCTCTCCCTTTGATGAAATATGAAAGCTCTTATTATTATTAAAATTTACTTGAAAGATAATTGATCATTTTAAAAGTACTAAAAATAAACTGTGATGTTTATAACATATTAAAAGTAAAATATATTAAACACTAGCACAAAGACACGGAGTGATGAAATGGAAGTATATTATTAAGTTTCTTATATTGTTTTTAAAGAGCTGTAATATTACTTGAATACTGTGCTAATTTGAAAATATATGTCATAACTCCTAAAGCAACCACCGGTGAAGTGTACCGGTTCTGTGCCTGTAGTATAGTATTACTCAGATATTTTGCCCATATCCCATATTTTGGATCACATCATAGTGGGTCATGTCTATCACTTAAAAATGAAACAGAACACAAAAGTTTATAATAAGAATATTAGAGTGAAGTGCATGTAATAAGGTTATTATTATTTTACAAAATTTTTGTGCTACATTGGTGTGTGTGTTTATGAGTATGCTTATGCATGCACCCACTAAGTGGCTTTTAAGATCCACTAATGAATCATAACCAGCAGTTTATAAAACATTGCTATACAATATCAAAGCTATTAAATGTTTAAGCACAGTTACATCATATGGAAGCAGGGCATAAGGGGAAGGTCTCAAAATAGCTATTGTAATAGTCTAAGCATGATGTTGAAAGCTTAGATTAAGCCATGGAAGTGAGAATAAATATGGACATCAGGAATCAAGAGACACATTAGACATAATTAACGAGAATTGTTCATTAATTAGATTTAGAGTTTTAGGGGCTACTGGATTATAAGATAACACCCATTTTACCAATTTATTTAACAGACAAGGTAGTAAAAAACTAATTAAACTAGGAGGGAGATCAGTAAGATGGCAGCGAAATATGTGGGAGAGGACTTCATTTACTCTCAACACCAGTGAAACTCCTAGCTGATCTGAGAAACAGAGCAAACAGCCAATGATATTCCAGTATATATGAAGATCGGAGACCAAAGAGAAAGAACATTGAGAGATCAGACGGTGAGACAATAAAACCTGGAGCTCTGAAAAGACCAGAGTTAGACCGTGTTACACCCATAAACGTCAGCTCAAGACCAGTGAGCTCAGGAGATTAAGGAGAGAGCACCACTGAATCCCGTTGGCATCCTACCATAGAAGTTCATACCATAAACCCAGGGAGTCAGAACAGATCAATTTAAGAAGCCGAGACTAACAAGAAGAGTCTCACAAACAATGGGAAGACAAAGAAACAATTCCCAAATGAAAGGAAAAGAGCAAGCCTCAAAAGAATGCTAACTGAAACAGAGGCAAGTCAACTATCAGATACTGAGTTCAAAGCAATAATTATCAGGAAGCTCAATGAGATCAAAGAGAATTATCAAAAACTACAGGGAAACTACAATGAACTCACTGCAAACTATATCAACATGAAAAGGAAATAGAAAGTATCAACAAGGGTGAAGAGGAAATGAAGGATACAATTTCTGAATTGAAGAACACAGTAGGAGGAATCAAAACCAGACTTGATGAAGGAAAGACTGGATCAGTGAACTGGAGGATAAGGTAAAAAAAAAAAAACAAAACACAGAAAGAGCAAGAAAAGGAAAAGAGACACAGAAAGAATGAAGAGGTGTTAAGGGAATGGCAGGACAATATGAAACATAATAATATCCGTATAATAGGGATACCAGAAGAAGAAGGAGAAGAGCAAAGGATAGAAAACCTGTTTGAAAAGGAATTATGGAAAAATTCCCTAATCTGATGGGAGAAAAAGTCACACAAATCCAAGAAGCATAGAGATTCCCAATTGAGAGGAACCCAAAGAGGCCCACTTCAATACACATCATAATTAATGGAAAAATTCCAAGACAAAGAGAGGATCTTAAAGGCACCAAGGGAGAAACAGGAAGTAACATACAAGGGAACCCCAATAAGGTTAGCAACTGATTTCTCTATGGAAACGCTCAAAGCCAGAACAGAATGCCAAAATATATTCCAAGTAATGAGAACCACAGGCCTGCAACCAAGGTTACTTTACCCAGCAAGGCTCTCAATCAAGACCGAAGGCCAAATAAACAGCTTCCCGAACAAAAGAAGTCTAAAAGAATACACCTCCACCAAACCAGCTCTGCAAGAGATGCTAAAGGGCCTGCTTTAAGGAAAGGAAGGAAAAGAGAAAGACAGAGGAGCACAGGTATGAAAAATGGCAAAAAATAACGACTGAGAGATAAAAATCTTAAACATAAATGGATTAAATGCTCCAATCAAAAGATATAGAATAGCTGACTGGATAAGAAAACATGATCTACACATATGGTGCCTACAAGAGACGCACCTCAGGACAAAAGACCTACACAGACTTAAAGTGAAGGACTAGAAACAAATTTTCCAAGCAAATGAACAGTAAAAAAAGCAGGAGTAGCAATACTCATATCAGACAAAATAGAGTTCAAAAGAAGGGCCATAAAGTGAGACCCAGAAGGTCACTTCATAATGCTCAAAGGAAGATTCCACAAGAAGACATAAACATTGTAAATATACATGCACCCAACATAGGAGAAACCAAAACATAAAGAAAATCTTGGAGGACTTCCAGAAAAATATTGACAGCAACACAATTATAGTAGGGGACTTTAAGACCCAACTGTCAAAAATGGACAGATCTTCCAAACACAATATCAACAAAGATATTGCAGCATTTAACACCGTCCTGGAGTCAAATGGACTTAACTGATATATATATATATATAAAGAGCCTTTCGTCCCCAAAAAGAAAGACATATATTCTTTTTTTTTAATTTTTTTTGTTATTCAATTTCAGATGTATGCCTTTTCTCCCCATCCCTCCACCCCAAAGACATATATTCTTTTCAAAAGCACATGGAATATTTTCAAAGATAGATGACATGAGAGGACAGAAAGCAAGCCTCAACAAATTCAAGAAAGGTGAAATCATATCAAACATTTTCTCTGAACACAGGCTCTGAAACTAGAAACCAACCCCAAAGGAAAAAACCCAAAACACTCAAATCATGGAGATTGAATAGCATGCTATTAAACAATGAATGGGTCAAGAACGAGATTAGGGAAGAAATCCAAAACATTCTGGAAACAAATGAAGATGAACTCAAAACAACCCAAAACCTAGGGGACACAGCAAAGGCAGTCCTGAGAGGGAAGTTCATAGCAATACACGCCTACCTTAAAAAGATAGAAACATTTCAAACAAACAACCTAACCATAGGCCTAAAAGAACTCGAGGTACAACAACAAAGTCAGCCCAGAGCGAGTACAATGAAGGAAATAACCAAGATCAGAGCAGAATTGAATGACATAGAGACTAAAAGCACAATTATAAGGATCAATGAATCCAGGAGCTGGTTCTTTGAAAAGATAAACAAAATCGACCAACCTTTAAGTAGGCTCATTGAGAAAAAAAGAGAGAGGATCCAAATGAACACAATTAGAAATGAAAGAGGAGAGATTACGACTGATACCACAGAAATACAATGGATTGTAAGAAATTACTATGAAGAACTATATGCCAAGAAATTTGAAAACCTAGGTGAAATGGACATATTTCTAGAAAAATATAATCTCCCAAAACCCAATGAAGAAGAAACCCAATGAAGAAGAAAACCCTGCAGAAAAGACCAACAACAGCAGATGAAATTGAAGCAGTAATCAAAAACTCCCAACACACAAAAGCCCTGGACCAGATGGTTTCACAGGAGAATTTCACAAAGCATTTAAGGAAGAGCTAACCCCTATCCTTCACAAACTATTTGAAAAAATCCAAAATGATGGGAGACTCTCAAACTCATTTTATAAAGCCAGCATCCTAACCCCAAACCCAAAAACCAGATAAAGACATAATGAAGAAACAAAACTTCAGGCTAATATCGCTGATGAACATAGACGCTAAAATTCTCAACAAAATATTGGCAAACCTCATCCAGCAATACATTAAAAAGATCATACACCATGACCAAGTGCGATGCACCCCAGGGATGCAAGGATGGTACAATATTTGCAAATAAACAAACATAATACATCACATCAACAACAGCAAAGACAAAAATCACATGATCGTATCAATAGATGTGGAAAAAGCATTTGATAAGATACAACACCTGTTTCTGATAAAAACACTTAGCAAAGTGGGAATAGAGGGAGCATTCCTCAACATAATAAAGCCTATATAAGAGTGACCTACAGCCAGCTTCTACTCAATGGACAAAATCTTAGAGTTTTCCCACTATGATCAGGACAAAACAAGGATGTCCTCTCTCACCACTCCTTTTTAACATAGTTTTGGAAGTCTTCGCCACAGCAATCAGACAAGAAAAAGCAATAAAAGGCATCCAAATTGAAAGGAGGAAATGAAACTGTCACTGTTTGCAGACGACATGATAGTGTCATGGAAAATCCTATAGACTCCACCAAAAAACTACTCGACGTAATAAATGAATTTGGCAAAACAGCTGGATACAGAGTCAATACTCAGAATTCAAAGCCATTCCTGTACACCAACAATGAAACTGCAGAAACAGAAATCAGGAAAAAAATCCCATTTGATATAGCAACAAGAAAAATAAAGTACCTAGGAATAAACCTAGGCAAGGAGGTAAAAGACCTGTTCTCAGAAAACTACACAACACTGAAGAAACAAATTAAGGAAGACACTAACAAATGGAAGCATGTACCATGCTCATGGATTGGAAGAATTAACATCATCAAAATGGCCATACTACCCAAAGCAACTTATAGATTCAGTTCAATGCATATTAGAGTACCCATGACATATTTCACAGATATAGAACAAATATTTCAGGAATTCATAAGGAACCATAAACAACCCCGAATAGCTGCAGCAATTTTGAGAAAGAAGAACTAAGCAGGAGGGATCACAATACCTGATATCAAACTGTATTACAAGGCCACTGTAATCAAAACAGCCTGGTACTGGCATAAAAATGGGCACATAGACCAATAGAACAAAACAGAAAGCCCAGAAATAATCCCAAGTCTCTATGGTCAATTAATATTTGAAAAAGGAGGCAGGAGCATAAAATGGAGCAAAAACAGCTTCTTCGACAAATGGTGATGGGAGATCTGGACAGTTAGGTGCAAAAAAAGGAAACTCAATCACCAACTTATGCTATACACAAAAATAAACTCAAGGTGGATAAAAGACTTAAATATAAGTCGTAACACCATAAAAGTCCATTGCCAGGAAAATCTCAGATATTCCACGTAGCAATATCCTCACAGACATGTCCCCTATAGCAAGGGACATAAAGGGAAGAATAAACAAATGGAACCTCATCAACATAAAAATCTTCTTCATGGCTAAAGAAAACAGCATTAAAATAAAAAGAGAACCGACAGTATGGGAAAACATATCTGCCAATGATACCTGAGACAAGGGCCTAATCTCCAAAATATACAAAGAACTCACACAACAAACTTCAGGAAGATGAACAACCTAATTAAAAAATGGGCAAAGGACTTGAACAGAAACTTCTCCAAGGAAGACATACTGACAGCCCAGAGACATATGAAAAGATACTCAGCATCACTAACCATCAGAGAGATGCAAATTAAAACCACAGTGAGGTACCACTTCATACTGTTGAGAATGGCCATCATAAACAAATCAACAAACCAATATTGGAGGGGATGAGGAGAAAAGGGAACCCTAGTGCACTGTTTATGATAAGGCAGACTGGTGAGGCCACTGTGGAAAATAGTATGGTATTTCTTCAGAAAACTAAAAATGGAACTGCCTTTGACTCAGCAATTCTGCTGCTGGGGTTATACCCTAAGAACTCTGAAACACCAGTCCAAAAGAACCTATGCACCCCAATGTTCATAGCAGCACAATTTACAATATCCAAGTACTGGAAGCAACCTAAGTTCCCATCAGCAAATGAGTGGATCAAATAACTATGGTACATTTACATGATGGAATTCTATGTAGCAGATAGAAAGAAGGAGCTTATACCCTTTGCAACAGCATGGATGGAACTGGATAGCATTATGCTAAGTGAAATAAGCCAGGGGGTGAGGGACAAATACCATATGATGTCACCTTTAACTGGAACATAATCGACAAAAGAAAAAAGCAAACAAAATGTAACCAGAGACTTTGAAGTTAAGAACAATCTAATAATAACCAGAGGGGAGTGGAGTGGGGATAGTAGGGAGAGGGGATTACAGGAACTACTATAAAGGACACATGGACAAAATCAAGGGGGAGGGTGGAGGTATGGGAGGGAGGTGCTTTCGGCTGTGGTGGGGTGGAAGTGTGGGGAGAAAAGGCAGACAACTGTAATTGAATAACAATAATTTTTTTTTAAAAAGGTGAAAAACTAACTAAACTAGGAGAACACAGTAGAAAAATGCTTGGAATAGTAGGAGTCTGCTCAGCCTATGACATACTGAGCATGAGATACTTTTATAAACCAAAGCAAAGCTGTTTAATACAAGTCAAAGCTCTAGAGAACAGGCATACCAGAGATACATATTATTGATCTGACTCATGAGAAGTTATATATATTATTAAAGTTATAAAAATATATAAATATTAATATGCTAATAAAATATACATCTATATCTAATTTTAATGGTTATTATTAAGTCAATATACACTAGTAAATAAGAATAACTAAAAGCATGAAAAAGCATGCCACAAAGCATACCCAACGAAAGCCCCACAGAAGTCAAGAGTCTTCATTACTCACAATCATACTGTTTGCATATGTATCAATTTATTTGCGCTATTTTTCACTAATTACAAGTTGTTTGTTTAATGAAGTAAAATGTCTGGTTTTATATTCACAATGGATGGACATTTTCCTGGATTTTATGTAATACTAATGCATTAGTCACAGTCCTGGCAGGAAATAAAATTTACTTGATAAGACTGTTTTTAGAGGTGTGAGTAGCGTAAGGGAAACAAGATATGGTGAGGTACACACAGACTACAATCAAAGAGAAGCCAATAACACCCCTAGGTCTGAATGGTGCAAAAGAAAGAAATACTGGTACATGAGGTACAGCTGGAAGTAAGAGTCTGGGACTGCCTAATAGGAGCACTCTACATAATTGTATCATCAAGGTCAGTGAAAGTTGGAAAGACCTCTCCCACACTGATTTGTCTCTGTTTTTAATGCCATGTTTCTACCTTCCATTAGCCAAACCCAACAGAAATCAGAGACATGTCCAATCAGCATTAGTAGCCTGTAAGCCTGATTAATAAACTAATTAGTTTAATATCTAGATTTTGTAATTATTTTAACCAAATAATCAGTTGTTTCTATTAGAATTTAAAGCCAATTTCTTCCTCTTGCAAAATTTAATTTCAAAAGTTATATATGAGACTTCTGGTTCCCAGTAGAGCATATAAATAACTCGGAAGTTGTCATTTCATCCTATAACAATTAAAAAGCTAAACAAACTGAAAAAAAAATCAATGACTTTTCTTATGTTGATCAGAAAAGTGAGGTCACAAAGAAAATTATCTTCACCCAAAGTTGGAGAGTTAGGAGGATACACAGAATCACAACTAACTAAAGCATAAATCCATGACTAGAAACTGAGGGGAACCAAAGTTATGGCATCCTGAAATTGCCTTTTTGGCAGTCTATTTTTCAATACATTTGAGAGAGAGAGAGAGATAGACAGACAGACATTGATTTGTAGTTTCACTTATTTGTGCATTTATTGGTTGATTCATGTATGTTCCCTGACCAAAGATAGAACTTGCAACCTTGTTATATAGGGACAATGTTATAACCAACTGAGCTACCAGAACAGGGCCTGGAATACTAATTTTAAGCTTTTTATTAAGGAAATAAGAGTTGAAACTAACATTTGACTCTCCCCCTTTGCTTCCCTCTTTTCCTGCTCAAGAGATTCAGAAAGACAAACCTGCTTCTGGGGGCAGATTTTAGGATGTTGCAATAGCCTAATTTGAATTAAGTATGGTAAATAAGGAGGCTTCAAACTAAGCAATGAAGAGATACACAACCTAGCAGATGCAGAGTTCAAAACACTGGTAATCAGGATGCTCAGAGAAATGGTTGAGTATGGTCTCAAAATAGAGGAAAAGTGAAGGCTATGAAAAGTGAAATAAAGGAAAATGTACAAGAAACCAACAGTGAAGGGAAGGAAACTGGGACTCAAAACAACAATTTGGAGCAGAAGGAAGATAAACATTCAACCAGAACAGAATGAAGAAACAAGAATTCAAAAAAATGAGGAGAGGCTTACGAACCTCTGGGACAACCTTAAACATTCCAAAATCCGAATCATAGGGGTGTCAGAAGGAGAAGAGGAAGAGCAAGATATTAAAACTTATTTGAAAAAATAATGGAGAACTTCCCCAAGCTGGCAAAGGAAATAGACTTCCAGGAAGTCCAGGAAGCCCAGAGAGTCCCAAAGAAGTTGGACCCAAGGAAGCACACACCAAGGCACATCATAATTACCTTATCTGAAATTAAAGATAAGGAGTGAATTTTAAAAGCAGCAAGAGAAAAGAAGACAGTTACCTACAAAGGAGTTCCCATAAGCCTATCAGCTGATTTCTCTAAAGAAACCATGCAGGCAAGAAGGGGCTGGCAAGAAGTATACTAAGTCCTGAAAGGCAAGGACCTACATTCAAGATTACTCTATCCAGCAAAGCTATCATTTAGAGTGGAAGGGCAGATAATGTGCTCCCCAGATAAGGTG